>NC_069781.1:68292623-68905123 GCF_027406575.1 Nycticebus coucang | reverse complement strand
GCACATGAAATATTTTCCAAGAAATGTTTATATTTCAGGCCACAAAGAAAGTCTTAGAAAAAATAAATCAAAATCATACCAATTATCTTTTTAGACTATAAGGGAATGAAACTGGAAATCAGTTCCATGAGAAACAATAAATTCTACCTAGCCATGGAAATAAACGTACTGCTAAACACTTCTTGGATCAATTATGAAATTAGGATGAAAGTCAAAATATTCCTTGGAACTAAGGGGACACAAGCTTTTGAAATCTATGTGCATCGAAAAAAGCAGTCATAGGGGGAAAGTTCATAGTGTTAAATGCCTATATCAAGACAGAAGAATCACTAACAACCTAATGTCACATCTCAAAATGTGAAAAGAACTAGAAACATCTCAAGAACTAGAAAAAGAAGAACAAGACAAAACCAAAGCCAGCAGAAGAAATAATAATAATAAAAACTCAGAGAATTAAGTAAAATGGAAACAAACAAAAACAATAGAAAAGATCAGTGAAATAAAAAGTTGTTTTTTTGAAAAGGTAAGATTGATTGACCACCTACCAGATAACCAGAAATAGTACAGAATGGAGTCAATCTCAAATCAGAAATGAGAAAAGGAGACATTACAACTTAACATTAATAGTATAAAAGTAAAAATATTATCCATAGATATTACAGAAACTTCCATGCAAATAAACTAGAAAACCAAGGGGAAATGGATTAATTCCCCAAATCACACAATTTTCAAGCCCGAATCAGGAAGAAATTGAAATTCTGAACAAACCAATAATGGACATTGAATTAAAGCAGTAACAACAAAAATCTCCCAGATAAAACAAGTTCCAGACTAGATGGATGTACAGAAGAATTCTACCAGACCTACAAAGAAAATTGGTACTCACTCCACAATATCAATAAAGAAATCCTTCAGAACTCATTCTATAAAGCCAGTATCATTTTGATACTAAAGCCATGATAGAATACAACAAAAATAAGAAGATGACTGACTAATATTCCTTATAAACGTAAATGCAAAAATCCTCAACAAAATACTGGTAAACTGAATTCAACAGCATATCAAGTGAGTTTTAATCCAAGGATGGTTCAACATATACAAATCAATAAATGTGATTCATCGCAAATACAGAAGTAAAAACAAACACCATATGATCATCTCAATAGATGCAGAAAAAGTATGCAGTAAAATCCAGCACCCTTCATGATAAAACCCCTCAACAAAACAGGCATAGAAGAAATATACCTCAAAATTATAAAAGCCATATATGACAAAGCCACAGGAATCATCATACTAAGTGGGGAAAAGTTGAAAACATTCCCCCCAAAATCTGGAACAAAACAAGGCTCTCCATTTCTATTCAACATAGTACTCATAAGTCCAGCCAGATAGGAGAGAGAAATAAATGGCTCTGAAAGTGGAAAAAAGGAGCTCAATTATCCCTGTTTAATGAGGATATGATCTGGTACCTAGAAAATCCTAAGTACTCCAGCAAAAGATTCCTAGAATTGACAAATAATTCCAGCAAAGTTCAGGATACAAAAGAGTTCAATGTATACAAATCAGTAGCATTTCTATATACTTATAACAATCAAGCTAAACATTAAAGACTCATTTACAATAGCTACAAAGAAAATAAAATATCTAGCAATATGCTAAATATTTAAATGCCCATATTTCCCAATGTTAGTTACAGATACAACACAATTTTTATCAAAATAATCACTTATATCACACAACTAGAAAAAAATAATCCCAACCTTCATTGGGAAACTACCCCAGATAGCCAAAATAATCTTAGGAAAGTACTGATTTTTTGCCTCAGGCATCACTTTACCTGTCTTAATTTACACAATTTAATTTACCTGTCTTAAATTACACTACAAGGCTATCATAACCAAACAGCATGGCATTGACATAAAACCATATGGCTATGACAAACTGATCTTTGATAAAGCAGACAACAACATACACTTGGAAAGCAAGTGCTGTTCAATAAATAAGGCTGGAAAAATTGGATATCCATGTGTAGAAAATGAAACAGGATCCCTATCTTTCATCATACACAAAAATTAATTCAAGATGAATAAAAGACCTATACGAGAAGTATAGTCAAATACGAAACTATAAACAACAAACCCACCAAAACTAGCCAAAAGACATGAACAAAATTTTTAAAACAAGATAGAAAAATGGCCTATGAACATATGAAAGAATATTCATCACTAATCATCGAGGAAATGCAAATTAAAATTACCATGAGATATCACCTTACCCCTGACCAGGATGGACATTATTAAAAAGTCAAAACAGTAGAAGCCGGCACAGACACAGAAAGAAAAGAATGCTTTTCCACACTGTTGGTGGCACTACAAATCAGTACTACTTCTAATTGGAAAACAGTATGGAGATTCCTCCAAGAAACAAATGTAGACCTACCATTTGATCCAGCAATCACACTACTGGGTATCTCCCCCAAAGAAAATAAGTCATTTAATCAAAAACACACCTGTTCTTGAATGTTTATCACAACAAAATTCACAATCACAAACATGTGGAATCAACTAAGTGCACATCATTTGATAAGGAAAATGTGTGTGTGGGGTGTGTGTGCATGTGAACACATGCTGTTTATGCTCCATGTGTTTAAATGTGTGTGTGTGTGTGTGTGTGTGAGAGAGAGAGAGAGAGAGAGAGAGAGAGATGGAGTACTACTCAACTATAAAAAGGAAAGAAATAATGTGTTTTGCAGCTACTTGAACAGAACGGGAGACCATTATCCTAAGCGTAATATCTCAGGAATGGGAAAACACCACATGTACCCTCCCCTAATTGGAAGCTAATGGGTGGACACACACAGGTACAAAGAGATGTAAAAATAATTGGAAATCAAGGAGAGAGAGGGGAGCAGAAGGGGAGGGGTTAAACCATACTTATTGGGTACAATGAACACTATTCATGTGATAAACACACCAAAAGCCCGAGCTTAAGCATTATAAAATGTATACATGTAACAAAACATTTGTACTCTCTTAATATTTTGAAATTAAAAAGAAAAAAATCCTAATAACCTCCCGCCCCCCCCCAAAAAAAACAGTATGGTAGTCCAGCAACGTTTAAGCCAATAATAAAGAAATGTGAGACCATATATTTTTTCTTTTATTTATTTATACGTAAAATATTTTTCAGACCAGTTATCTAAAGTTTAAAGTTTGTGGTTCTATATATTGTCCACTGTATAATGGCAAAATTCCTTCCAGAAACATAAGTTGGGGACCCGGTCAGGGTGTATATCTCTTGGCCAAATTTTTCATTCCTTGAAATGTTTTTCAATGGCAGAGTACTACAACTGGACTGTTACTTTGAACTCCAAAACCTAGTTCTTCTATTCTAAACAAAAAACAAAAACTTAGAATATAATAAAATTATCTTTATTCAGTCTATTTCCATTCTACCTGTTCGTGTCACTCTGTCACAAACATCCTAAAACACATCACTTACATCACTGTTTTCAACCTTATCTCATGGCACATTTGAACCTGTAGTTAAACTTCCATAGCACACTTAAATTATGTTGATCCAAAAGAAGTAAAAAATATATTTTACATATATATTATATATACTATATACTATATATATATATGTACTGTGCTTTGAATTGACCGGCACACTGGTTGAAAATCATTGACCTAGATTCACATATAAACCCCTTGGTATGGGCATTTAACAAAGCAAGCGGCTCCTGCCTTGTTCAGCAGTCTCACCTCTCCCCATTTAGCCCTATTTGCTCCAAGAAAACCAAACTGTGTGCTGCTCTCTAAATATACTATGTGCTCTTTCATTTGATTTTTTTACATTGTGTTCCTTTTTCCTGGAATTCTATTTCCTTGCTTCTCCTTGCATCTAAAACTCTACATCCTGAGTCTTCAGCACTCAGTTCATACCGTGCCCCCATCCATCCTTCTTCCAGGCTTAGTTTTATATATACATTACTAATCTTTATCTCTCTTATGTTTTACCCTATATAGGATAACACTGTATGAAATTGTTATTCACTGGTGTTTCTCTTCCAAAGGACGTGTAAGTTCCTAGACATAACAAAGTTTGCTTTTTGATTTCTCTTATGTAGCACCTAGCATAATGCTTCACACATCCCAGAAAACTTTTGTTGAATGGATAGATGTAAGAATAAGGAACACTATTAATAGTACCTCACAGCAGGAAGATGAACACGCTAGTTTAATAAATAATAAAAATGGTGACTTTCACTGGACTTTTCCCTTTCTTTAAAATTACTTTTCCCCAAAATTTTAAATTGAAAACAAAAAGAAAGATCAATATAGCATTGTAAAATACCATTTGCATTCTGTTCCCAACAATTTCTCACTTCCACTTCATAGCACACCAGACAGCAGTGCTCACTGGTTAACTAGATAATAGCCAGCTAATTCTATGCACACATTTTCTAAACAGTCAGTACATACTTTCTCCCATCATCTGGGTTGAAAGGCCTAAATTCAGGGAATCAATTTTCTAGTCATTCTCTAAAAATACTTTTTAAACTAAGCATCCATGTACAGATAGTCTTGGCATTACTGAAGAATAATTTTATAAAAACGTTAAGTTTCCACTATGAGTTCACATTTTGATTTGAAACAGATACGCTATCATGGCTGGCCTGGAAAATAGTAGAAACACTGGAACCCAAAATAGAAAACTGGAACCACTCTTATCTCTGGGATTCAGATCTTATTCTACAAAATGAGATAATCAAAATTGATTTTTTTTTTAATATTATGAGTCTAGAAGACTTTATTGGGTAGGAAAAAAACTCACAAACACTTGGTACCACTGGAAATACATACATTGTAAATTTCTGTAAAACGAAAAAGAATACCATTGGGGGTAAAAAAATAAATCACACTCTGTTAGCAAAAAGATTTTATTTTTTTTTACATTGTTTTCATTTCTTTTTTTTTATTTTTTTATTAAATCATAGCTGTGTACATTGATATGATCATGGGGCATCATTCACTAGCTTCACAGACCGTTTACCAAAAAGATTTTAGACATGAGACATTGTCTAAAATGCCATTTGAAAAACAGAAGAGAGGTGCTGGAAAATTAGACAAAGAAGATAGGGTAGGGCTAGCTGTAACTCATCAAAAAGGCAATGACAAATTGGAAAAAGATTAAATCAAATTTAATCAAATCAACTAGATCAGAATGACTAATATCATATAGCTGCCTTATTAAAGTATTAGGCGGGTGTATGCAGAGTGTGGGTATTTTGGGACATGTGAATGCCGAAAAAAGTCTAAAGCACCAAGAACTCTGTCTGAACCAAGGAGATATTCAATAAGTATCAGGGTTTTTTTTTTTCCCCCCTCTGTGAACTATGTTAAAACTTCTAAAGTTCATTCCTAATGAGCTTTAAAAGTTTTTCAAAAAGACCATTTTCGGTACCACAGATTTTTATATATCCTTTTTCCTAAAACACTTTGTCATTCATTACCTCTTAGCTAATTTATCTTTTTTTTGATCAGGACTCCATTTAGGTACATTTCTCTAGTAGTATTCCCTGGTTTCCAATGGCGGCTTAGTTTCTTTTTCTGGGAATTTTCATAATCCTACACTCCCCTCTCACAGTGTGTGTGTGCACGTATTTGTATGAAAATGGTAGGGATCTCAGTAAGCACTTCCTGGGTGTCATGGCATAAGATGCACTGTTTTACAAACATCTTCGAACCATAAAGTTGTGTGAGATTAAGAATTTCTAACCATTTAAAACCATTTGATCACAAATTGTATGGCTATGATTCTTCACTGATTGATAATCTATTGATTCTTCACACATTTGCATCTGCTGGTGGGAATGCAAACTAATATGTTCCTTTTGGAAAGCAGTTTGGAGAACACTCAGGGATCTAAAAATTGACCTGCCATTGGATCCTGCAATTCCTCTACTAGAAGTATATCCAAAAGACCAAAAATCACGTTGCAAAAAAGATATTGGCACCAGATTATTCATTGCAGCTCAATTCGTAATAGCCAAGACATGGAAGAAGCCTAAATGCCCATCGACCCATGATTGGATTAATAAATTATGGTGTATATATATGTCATGGAATATTATGCAGCCTTAAAAAAGAGGGAGACTAAAAGATCTTTCATGTTTACATAGAGGGACCTGGAACATATTCTCCCGAGTAAAGTAGATCAAAAATGGAGGAAAAAGTATCCAAGTACTCAGTACTTCTATGAAACCAACTTATATTTACTCACACTTCTTTATGAAAGATAGAACACAACTATAGCCCAGGATGAAGGAGAGAAATGGAGTGGGAAGGGAGGGGAGAGGGGATGTTCGATAGAGGGAGGGTAAAAGGTGGGACCACACCTATGGAGCATATTGCAAGGGTACAAGTCAAATCTTTCAAGGGTAGAAAATAAATGCCTTAACATAATAATCAAGTAAATGAGGCAAAAGCTATGTTGATTGGTTTGATGTAAGCACGTAAGCATGTCGGATTGTATAAAAAAATCAACAAATTGTACCCCACATATGCATAAATGTATTTATGATCTATGTATATATGACTTAATAAATAAAAGATTGTTTAGAAACAGACTTTTTAAAAACTGATATGATACAAATTTATTAATTGAGTGAAGGAGAAAGAATGTTTCTAAACGTCTTATTTCACAGATAAAGAAACGTAGGTTGAGATAAGTTAAGGGACTTTCTCAAGCTTGCCCACTAATTAGTGGCAGACTAAAAACTGGACCCCTCAGCTCTGAACTCCACATCCCGTGATCTTTTGGATCGACTGTGCTATGCTGTCATTGGGAAAGAATTTACACAATGAGCCTAAAAAGCTCTGAGTCATTCATGCAGAAGATCAAAGGACATAAAAAGTTGATTAGGAGTTTACCTCCTCAATTTTAATATTAAAGTCCTCATCATAATATCAGAAAACTCTAGTGTATAATGAGTAATTTCAAATCTGAAATCAATATGCTATTTTGAATACTCAGAAAATCTTCAAAATGTAAAGCCATCATACTGTTTTATGGCTGATATATCTGCTTCTTTGGAACTAGTGTACTTTATTCTTCTGGTAATTTATAACTACATGTTGTTGATTTACATTATATTTGGTTAGACAAGTGTAAGGTTATATTTGGATAGACAAGTATAAAATACGAAGTCATATAATTTAAATACATGCAGATAAGTAACCAAGTGATCACAGAACTTATGACAGCTTTATATGTATGTTTAACATCTTGTTTAAATTATTCCCAGATTACTAGGGATAATTTTAATTCTTTTAAAATAAAAGAAAGGATGTAGTCCCAGCTACTTAGGAGGCTGAGGCAAGAGAATCGCCCAAGCCCAAGAGGTTGCTGTGAGCTGTGACACCATAGCACCCTAACGAGGGCAACAAAGTGAGACTCTGTCTCTTAAAAAAAATAAAAGTAAAATAAATGAAAGTAAAATAAAGGAATAATATTAATGTTTTCTCCCATGCAACAATAATTCTTAAGGGTTATTTCTAAAAGTACAGATGTTTGTTTTAGGTTTTATATATCTGTTACACTGTCAAATGATATATTTTTCTCCTTATAGGAGAGGTGCATTGGGTATATTTCTTTTTTTAACAAGTTTTTAAAGTAAGCATATTCTACAATAGAGTGAGAAAAATGTTCAATTTCTCTCTTGCATGAAATATCTGAGCTAATAATTTAACTAGAAGAAGGAGACTCTTTTCATTAGACTTTCCCTTTCAACAACAGCTTTGTTAGCCTACTGAGTCATGACGAGTAATCCTTTATATGCTAGGCTACGCTGTTCTTCCTGATGAACTAACAAATTAAAATGTAATGTGAAGCGATGGCACTGAGAATACCGAGGAATACCCACTGATGTGGGAAGGAATCTATAATTAAACCACAATGTACATTTTAATTATAATTTTATCAAACTTATATACAGAAGAAAATGCTATGACTAAAGAGAAATCCAAGGAAACTATTATATAAACTAGAGCACAAGAAAGCTATAGCACTTGGATCATCAACCTTCTGCAGTGGAGCCTCTCCTCCAAAGCCTTATTTTACTACATTTTGCCAAAGGTTAGGAAGGATCAAATGATTATTCCCACCTTCATCTCAAGTTAAGGGAATTATTCAACTGTTTTCTGTCTCTCTCTCTCTCTCTTTATATTTTGGAAATTTGGTCTGCTAAAAAGTAAAATGAACCACAGTACTTATCAGCTCAATTTATACACATGGGATATTGAAGGCAATTGCCAGACTCTAAAGCCATAGGTTAGCTGCAAATCCATTAATGATTTTAAATAGTGGGGGGGAAAATTGTGGTGAATCTGTGACAATGCTGAATAAATGTAGAAGTCACAACATAAGATCATGTAATTTGCATTAATATGTCATCAGAAATATTTACAGTAAACTAAAAAGAATGCAAAACGTTGCCTATAAAATGATCAAAGTCATATTTGCTGTTCATGTATTTGTTGACACATAATGCCTTTAATTTTAAGAGTCATATTCTGAAAAAGAGCAGAAAACTAACATGCCTAGAAAATATTCTTTCAAAGTCCAAAGCAATCATATATCAGAGAAATAGAATATATTTGGAGTTTATAGAATATATTATGGAAAAAGTTTAAAATGTATACTGGGGAAAAATTTTAGTGACATAATTTCATTTAAGCTTGCAAGCTTTTCCTGTTTTCTTTCATGTCAATAAATTTTCAACCATAATATCTACAATTATATTTAAGGAAGATGTTTTAAGTTCTAATATCACATTCTAGAATTATAGTTCATTTTACTACTTCCTAAGTTACTGTTTTACAAATTTTCTTTCAAAGCTATGTAAAGCTTTCTTAGGGGAGCTCTGAAGTCAGACCCATTAAGCCATCGTGACATATCTTATTTCAAGAATTCTTAATTAGCAGATCAGTGACCTAACAGACCACACCAATTCATTCCAAGCATTGTAAAATATTGGCTCATTAATGGAATTGTGCTAGTTTAAAATCTGAAGAAAATTTCAGTATCAAAATATATTTCCCATGCATATGACTACTATTTTTTTAATTATATATGTTATATGTACATATCTATCTACCTTTTACCTCTCAAATGTTTTCACAAGTTGCATATGGTTTGAGCAGGGCTTGGTGTGTGCTGTGTTTGGGTGACTATAACAACTTTCACCAATGTAATTTAGTGAAGAGCTTTTTTTGGCAAAGAAACTCTAGTCCAACCTACCTATAATCTTTAGAAAACAACGAGAAAACACATCCTACATTACGAGTAGGAGCAAAAGTGAGAAATAATATTTTTGTTGTTTCTGCTCATATTAACATCGAATCATATTTTAAGTAACAAAAAGCTTATTAAATGATAGTAAATGTAGAAAGAATAAAAGAAATACAAAATTATCACGCAGGAAACACCACCATAGTAATTGCTGCAGGCAAGATTCACTAATGGATGCTAAAATAATTGGATAATTCATATAATCTCTGAGCACCTCTCTCAATATATTTATTAGTTACAAAAGGAAAAGAGTAAATTTACCATGGACAGACCAGTACAAACTATTTCACCAGAGATAAAATATCTGGGGGGGGAGGGGAGGTCCATGATATTGACATATGATTTACTTAGGATACATTATTTCTATAGTATTCTTCCAAAAAATTTTTCTTCCAAAAAATTATAATCTCAGCCTTTTCCATACAAAAGCATCACATAAGTGAGAGTCATTCTAGGAAATACTTGACCAGGATAAAATATTTCAAGGCCATGAAAAACAAGTAAAGATTTAGCAGCCGTCACAGATTAACATAAACTAAAAACAGAGCAACGAAACATAATCTGACATTCTAGTTTGGATCCTGGAACAGGAAAATTATGCTTGTGGAACAGCTAGTGAAACTCCAATAATGTCTGCATATTACTTAATACTACTGCACCATTGTGAATTGTACAACTACACGAAGAAATTTTACTAAGACCATGTCAGTTGATAACATTAGGGGAAGCCGGCTAATAGATATAAACTCCTTGTGCCATTTTTTGGCAACTTTTCTGTGATTCATTGACTATTCAAAATAATGTTTAAAAGCCATTATTACGAAGCTTGCAAGTAGGTAATGAAGTAAATTAAGCCAACTCACTCCAAAACTTTATATCATCCTGGTACAAATGTTATAATTATTCACTATCCTAGTTCTTTTTGCCTCTACATAAATGGATGAGAATAATATGAACCAATGCAATTGCTTAAGCCTCCTTGTGTTACCATCATAATGTTGACCAGTCATAAAAATTTATCTTGTCTATTATTTCACCGACTTCAATATAAGCATTTCTGGGTGGCCACTACTTGTCATGCACAGAAGATGGTATGTATAAAATGATCACGATGCCGCTACCTGCATATGTAATGAAATCTAGAAAAATAGCTTGCATAATTTATACTCTTACATGCCCATGCTGACCCACTAGAAGTTAAAATTATTTTGAGTTTTATTGGTGCATTTGCATGCATTTCATGGTTTCATTCCTGGCTAAAAATCAACTGGCATCGTTGAGATCAAGAACCCGAAGAATTCTGCCATCATTAAATTTGTAATAATGGCATGAGATCATATAAACGGATGGGACAAAGTCAATTATAATACATGACAAAGGTTTTACGCATGAAATTTGAACATAGAAAATAGCATGTAAGCAGCACAGTAGAACGATGCAATCACAGAAGGTAAGCACAGTGTGTTATCCCTGGCTGGCAGAGTAATCGGAGGAATACTTTATGAGTAGCAGTCCCAGAGATCTCATCTCAATACTAATGGTATTAACTTTTATATTTTAAATCATAAAATCCTTATTTACTTCCCCCTAATTTACCAAAAGATTTTACAAAATATTTCATTTCCCAAAAAAAGAACAAGCACTACAGTATAGTAATGATACTCTCAGAGTAAAATGATTAATAGATACTTTCACCTCACTAAACTCAAGGATGCATGTTACCAGTCCAGTGAAGGTCCGGTTTGCTTATGACATATGGAATTGAACCACAGGTACATAATGATTGAAGCTTCAGGGTGCACATAAGTTGAACCAATCATTTATATTCTAAATGAACCAAATCATTTATAATCTAAAATTCAATTGATATATTACTTCTGTGTCAATTTTCTTTTCATTTAGTGTAAGTAATATTCTTTTCTATATATGTAATTCCATAAAGAAGGAGATTCAAAGAAGATTTCAGAGGCAAAAAAAAAGATTAGAGAAAGGAGACTAGAAAAGAAAGGCAGGTAAAAACCCTTTTAGACATTCAATAAGGTAGATATGGGGAAAGATGATAAAACGATGCTATTAAACAGGTCAAAGACCTGAGAAAGAGTTTAAGAATCCAAAGGTGATTTCAAATGTATAGAAAAATCTGTATCTGAACAATATAGAATACTAATTTGATACAACAGAGAAAACATTTACTTAAAGGGAGAGAAGTAAAAAGCAAAGGCCAAATGGCTACCAGGTGGGCTCCATTTGTTTTATAACATTTTGGGGAGTGTGATAACCACATTTGGCCACTTTTTAAAGCAGCAATATTTTTCCACCTGAAGCTGATATACAATAATGAGTGAAGCATTTAAACAAAAATTGAACTTGTCTTTCATTTTCTTCAACTGAAGACAAAACTACATCTAAAGTGGTTAAGTAGAAGAACCCTCTGCTTCAGTCATGGCTTCCCTCAAAAGTCTTTAGTTTCTCTTTAATGATTTGAGAAGTTGATTCACATTCCTTAGTTGTGTTTATTTATATATTCTATCACCTCGTATAGTACCTAACACATAATAGGTGCTTAAGTATTTTCTGGCTGGCTGGATGTCTGGATGTATTTTCTAGAATTTCTTGCCTTTACCCACATTTCTAAACAGCATTTATTTACTTTGAGTAGTTATTTATATTTCTATGTCTCTGTATATTCTTTCTAAAAAGGAATTTCATATTAAAACATTTCAGAAACCAGGAGTGTATCCCTGTGGAAAAAAACTCTTATACAAAAATAAGACCCAGAAAGCAGAAAGACCCAGCCTCTGACAAGTTTCCATACCGTAGAGCCACCCAAAGAGATTTTTCAGTATATGCAGAGGGCACTAAAAACATAAACACATTTTAAGGTAAAAAATCATATTCAAATTGTAATAATACATACTGAGAACAAAAGATGAATACAAGTCATGTTGAGCATCTCTTATAATTGCAGAAGTTAAATGTGACTTGATTATTACAAATTTAATTCATTTTTTTCCTTTTTGAATACTTGTATGCATTTTTGGCACCATCTATTTTTACTCAAGCATGAGGAGTGCATTGAATGTCATACAAGAAATTCCTAGGGATAAATAAACCCAAATAATAAATTGTTTGCTCCAAAATATTTCATCCTTCACTATTTTTGTCTGTTCACAAGCCCAAGACCCTTCACTGAGAGGGAAATTGCCCAGGACAACATTTTACCTACATGCTTAAAACCTTTTAATTCAAGTTGAAATTTATCATGACGAATAGAAATCAAATTTAGGGTGAACAAATTGCTGTGGCTCCTGAAATATTTCTTATAAATTCTCTCGATGAACTTCTCTATTCTTGGGCAGTGCCTGTGGCTCAAAGGAGTAGGATGCCAGCCCCATATGCTGGAGGTGGCAGGTTCAAACCCAGCCCCGGCCAAAAACTGCAAAAAAAACAAACAAACAAACTTCTCTATTCTTGCCTTGAAAATCAAAGGTTAAGCCTGAATAGACATTTTACTGATATTCATGAAGCAACTAAAAGAATACAAACAATTTCTTTGTCCCATGGTAATTACACATTGTTTCAGTAGGCCAGAACCTCCTTCTGATCTAGTACCAGGGATGTCTGAATGAGAATCTTCAATATACTGTTCATTACCTCTCTACCCTTCGATTTTACCTAAGTCTCAATTTCTTATTCATGAAAAGTGACCGTTTTTCCCCCTTGCTTACTATATCGAACATTTTTTTAATGAGGGGAAAAAAAGGTAAAGCATTTTATAAAATATTAAAATATTTATCATTACCATCCTTGCCCTATCCCTCCCTCCTCCTTATCATCCATTTTTTTCTCCACCCTCATCAGGATCTATCCCACTGCCATGACTCTGTCGCCTGTCCACTGTTTCTGCACTTGGTTTGCTTCCTTGTTCATTGTTTCCTCTCAAAAATCTTAAAACCTAACTAAGCCTTTGGCGCCCACTGCAGGCGGCAAGGGGAATCAATTAAATCCCTTCTGGCTAAATTCTTCTTCAGAGTCTTTAGCTCAAGTGTTTTTTATTGGTTATTCTGCTATCGGTTAAAGATCTCATTTACAGATCTCTTCATTTTGTGAACTCAATACTAACCTAATATGTATAAATATAGGTCTGATTAACTATTATATCCATAATACAAAACTAAGAAAAACGATAAGGGCTTAATGTATATTAACCATTACATTTGTTGTAAATTTTAATGACTGTTTATAGCCATGCAAGATGTTTGGTTGTCCAACTCCATTCTCACATTTTCTGCAATTTTCACGTTAAAGTTGTTTAATGAATCTATTTAAACCTTGTAATATGTTTTAGTTGTTTCCTAGAATAGTACTCAGTATTATAGTAGGCAGTGAATACATTGTGAAGGAATAAAACACATGGGTAGATCTACACTAATATGCTAAGGCATGTGAAAACCCCAACTCCCCTCATAACTAGTTCAGTTTGAACAGACAATTGTATTCAAAAAGAAGAATAATGATTTAGTAAATATCATAAACATAAAATGAACAGGAAAATGTAATAGAAGAATGTGTTAGGTTTATTTTTAACAGTTCATAGTAAAATAAACTGAGGGATTTTTCTCTAAATTTTACTGTTGTACAATCTTGTTAGTTTCTTACTTCAGGAACTATAATATGTTTTCAAGGGTCATTTTATTGTGAATATAGCCATACATAAGGAGATTCTCAGATACGATTAAAAAGATTTTTTTTTGTTACAAAAAACCTTCAATTAATTATACCTTTAAAAAATGAAAAAGGTATACTGCAGTTCTTTGTAAACTGCACACACTACACATTTCTTCTATAATAAATTGATATTATAGAATCATAGGTTTTGGGATTTTTTAAAAGGCTGAAATGGACTGTAAATTTAAAGAGTTTATTTTGAACCTGGGTAATTATAATAATAACCTTTAATTCTTTCCTAATGGTCTAGATGGAATTAATTGGTTATTTCATAATCGGGGCTCATCTTGTTTGGAATTTTAAAAGTCTCTTCTTTCTCATAATGGATTCTATCAAGCTTATAATGTTCTGAAAGCACATTTTTTAAGAGCCGTGGCATTTCCCGCCTCTACTCTCTCCCTTTCATCTTTCTTCTACATTATTTGCAAGAAGAAGAAGAACACATTTTTATTCCTTTGTAATTCTGCTTTGGTCAAGCTATCATTTAGATCTTATTAACAGTCTTTTTTCTCGTAATTATGTTTCCTATATTGAGACATTTTATTGGAAATAGGATACTATTTACAAAAATATAAAATCTGTTTTTTGCTTAGTGGAAATTCTAAGCTATCAAATTTCTAAATAGCTGCCATGCTGCCATCTTCTGGTTATACTGCAAGAGTTTTTTAATGCCTAGAAGTTTTATTTTGAAACGCATCCTGATGTATTTTGAAATCCTTTGTTAAAAGCCTATTAAATCAAGGACATACATTTGTATTATTAGAACCACTGTATCAAGAAGAGTTCAGTGGCCTAAAATCCTACAACACATAGTAACATCTTATACTTTACATATAAAAATTGAATGGCTAGCAAAACATAGAGAAGTGTTTTACCTTAGAGCCCAATGAAGGTTTCCTGACATTTTCCAATCTGCCAGAAACTACACAGGCCAGTGACCCACAACCGAGGACAGGGTACAACGAAGTTTTTACATATCTTGAAGGGTTTTTTTTTGTTTGTTTGTTTAAAGGGATCATTAACCCCTATAGCACCTCTTGTTTGTGTGATAGTCTGATCTAAGGAAGTTGAATTTTTTAATGAAATTCCCACTTACCCCACTGGCAGTTTCATCCTAGTAGCCTTGAAGATAAACATAGAAGCTGATTTTAAAATGTAAGATACTACATACATTGCTTCAAATTCAAATGAAGAAGTGCATTGAGTGGCTTAAAGTCATATGCTATTTTCAGATGGCTATATGAGAGTGTAAATCATATGAGCTCTTTGAAAGTCATAATGCAAATGGCCCCAGTAAACGTTTAGCAACAGAGGATTTTCCCAACTGTTTATTAAGAGCAATCCAAAATCTAAAGCACTTGAGACAGGTGCTAATTTCATTCCCCTTATTAGTAATTAGTGATGAAATTTAATGGTGTTTCTAAGTAGAGGACTTAAAATGTAGTTTTTAAGCTTTACAGCCTTGGGCAAACAGGTATTTTGTATAATCAACACCTTTGAGAGCCAAGTTTAAATGGCAAAACTGGCTGACTTATGATGGGTCCAGAAATGACCTCGTAACTATTGGATACAGTGTATGCGCGTGTGTGTGCGGAATGTACCATACCCAGATGGTTGATAACTATTTGTTTACCAAACTGTAGGACCTGAAATTCCTGTGATTGCCATGATAAAAATATATTTTGGTCTCCTACTGTCACAAAAATTACTGTTAAAAGTTGGCGTCAATTAAATGAATATTCTATTATTCCACAGCTTTACTACGAACAAATGGGACATGTCTATTTATAAAATGTGTGCTTTGATCCATTTCTATAACTTGTTTTTCCTCAAATGGTCCTAATAGTTTTAATAGTCATAATACAAATAAAAAGCACCACTCTTACCATGTCAAACCCAAAGCCTTCTATCATGAGCAGCAAATAAATTGAACTTTATGATTAAAATGCCCACTCATGTGTATACATTCAATATAAGTAGCTAGATAAATGGATGGATAGATAAATGACTGTCAATATGCATCCACTAATTTTTTTTTTTTTTTTTTTTTTGTAGAGACAGAGTCTCACTGTACCGCCCTCGGTAGAGTGCCGTGGCGTCACATGGCTCACAGCAACCTCTAACTCTTGGGCTTATGCAATTCTCTTGCCTCAGCCTCCCGAGTAGCTGGGACTACAGGCGCCTGCCACAACGCCCGGCTATTTTTTTGTTGCAGTTTGGCCAGGGCTGGGTTTGAACCTGCCACCCTCGGCATATGGGGCCGGCACCCTACTCACTGAGCCACAGGCGCCGCCCCTGCATCTACTAAATTTATTAGATGTTATCAAGAAAGATTATCTGTCTTAGTAAAAAGCACAATCACTTATTATACTCAGAAATTTATTCCTCTTATACATATCTTAAACCTGAATCAAGAGGGAAAAATATTTTTAATCAATGTTTTAAAAAGTTCCAAATTCAACTCAGGGCATAGCATTTTAGAAAAACACTATGTGATGGTAAAAATATCTCACTTGTCCTTCCTCCTAGTTAGAAGTCATCTACTGGGTTTCCATTAGATGAAACCCCAATTCCAGTTAACTTTACAAGAAGGGACAAAAAATATGAGATAGGCTCACAATATTAGCACAAACTTTCATCTTTATAAATGTCTTCAGGATAAAATAGACTATTAGTTGTATGGTACTGGAAATATTTTAAAGAGGAAATGAGTCTTGACAATAATATTATTTGTTGACTATTGTACATATGAAATCTAATATGATCTTCAAAAAAGCCCTGAACAATAGTAATTAGTATCGTCTCATTTTACAGGTAATAAAACAAGGCTTGCAGAGATAGATATTTGGTCTGAAATCATACTGGCAATAATTGACCCAACCAGGCTCTTATCTGCTCTGCTAAACTGTCGCACTGACTAGGTATTCAAAAACATAACTTTACTGGCAGTTCCAAGTGAGAACAAACTGGAGGAAACAGAGCCTTAAAGCTAAAGATAACAGTACAGAAAAGATTGCAATAATTTAAACCTGACATATCGCAGATCTAACTGAATACAGGAAGCGCAAACAGTGGAAGCAGCTTCACCTGAAGAAAAACACGTGTTTCCTTGACCTTTCTGGCACAGGCCACTGACAAACTCTGGAATGGACCCTAGAAAGATCTTCACATGGTTAAACATGCTTGTAAATTTTGTAAATACTTTAACCACAAATAGTTAAGGCTTCTGTCTCTATTTTGGGTTCCAATCTGTCATATATTTTGTTTTTGTCTCATGGTGATAGAGAGGCCACACATAATGTAAAGAGATCAGGCTAAGGAGGTATTTGGGGGATATATTTAGTTTGGTAATAGTGGAACATATTTATGAAACATGCAAAAATATCTTTGTACAAGCAATTAGGGAAGACTATCTTATGTCGGAAAAATTTTCAGGAATACTATCATGCATGTGTTAACTCATTCAGCTTTGAAAGATGAAGTCATAGGGAGGAGGTCTCATCACAATTTTGAGGTCCATTGGCCCCCAGCACAGGAAGCATTGGAAAGTGGCAGAACATGATGTTTGAATTGCAAACAACCAAAAAAACAAGTCTGAGAAAATTCTGAATCACCAAGGAAATAAATTATAAGCATATTATACGTATTGTGTTTGCATTGATACTTACAAAAAAAGGATATCCAAAGGAAATATACTGTAGTAAGTAATGGAGGATATACTAATATATACAATAACAAACTTTTTTTCTTATTTTTGGATGAGCATGAAGTGCTGTAGATTTGATCAGTATTTCTTTGTTGTATAAACCTCCAGTAGGAATTCAAATAGCAAATATGCCTGTATATGAAGTTGCATGTTTTATATCTCATTGTATCACATCATGTCAGGACATCTGACACATCCACCAGCAATGTCCGGTGGTCTCAGCCTAAACAGCCAGTAAAATTGCCTCTGATGCAGCAAAATTATCAAATTATACTGAAGAAAAAACAAATGTTTCTATTCTCTCTACAGAACATATTACAGAATCGTTGTCATATGAAGAGGCAATCAATGACTATGCAGCCAAAAAATAAAGAAAATGTTGCAGAAATATGTTAAGACGAAGATAGGATTATTTTTCTGAATTTTGAAGTATTCGTCAGTCTACTTAAATATGTGGTTTCTTATTATCTCTTCTCTCATTCTTATTAAATATTCACTTTCAAATATACTGTGTTTTTAAAGAAGGCTTCCAAAATGATATGAAAATTTATTCCAAATATGGATCTATCACTTAGTTAAAAAAGAAAGAAAAAATAAATAAATAAAAAAATAAGAAATTGGGACATCGGATAGATTTTTTTTTTTTTTACAGTTTTTGGCCAGGGCTGGGCTTGAACCTGCCACCTCGGGCATATGGTGCCAACATCCTACTCCTTTGAGCCACAGGCACCACCCCACATGATAGACTTTTTAAAGGTAAACTTGCTAATACTCTAATTCAATGGCATGGAGAGTCAAAGAAAATTTCACCATACGTAGCATGGGTGTCTTGGTAGTAAAGTGAGAGAGATTCTAGCTTTGCATAGAAGACAGTTCAATTTTAGATATGTGATATCTGAGGCATCAATTAAACACATGAGAAAATAAAGCCAGGAGAAAGTTAAAACTATTGCTTTGATGTTCAGGAAAGAATTGAAAAGAGTCATAAATATTTAAGGAAAAATAAACAATTGGTGATTGCTCCAGCTAAGAAAGTGGACGAGAATACCCAGAGATGGTACAGCTGAGAGAAATGGACAGAGCATAGAAAAAACTGAAGAGTAATGAACATGGCCGGGTGTGGTGGCTCATGCTGTAGTCCTAGCACTCTAGGAGGCTGAGGCAGGTGGGTAGTTGAGGTCAGGACTGTGTTGCTACTAAAAATAGAAAAATTAGCCAGGCATAATAGTGGGTGCCTGTAGTCCAGCTACTTGGGAAGCTGAAGCGGGAGGTTCACTTGAGCCCAGGAGTTTGAGGCTGCTGTGAGCAAGGCTGATGTCCTAGCACTGTAGTCTGGGGCAGCAGAGGGAGACGGTCTCAAGCAAGCAAAGGAAAAATGTGTAAAGAATATGAGGATTAGGATGAGAAGCAAAAAATTGTTCAAAAGAAAAAAAATTTACAAAGGTTGGCAAAGTATAAGTACATAGTTGAATTTTTAAGAAAGACCATATGAAAAATCCAGAAATGGAAAGGTCTTCAGGGATACAAAGACAATGAGGACTGAGAAAAGAATGCTAGTGTTTGGGGGTTTCTTGAAATCTCTTTTTATGGAGGTGTCTGATTGACATGCAAAAAGCTGTATATATTTAACATACACAATTCAGTGAGTGTGGAAGTAAATACACATCCATGAAACCATCACCACAATCAATGCCATAAACTTATCACAAAAAGTAATATTTAAAAGCTTACTGGTAGGGCGGCGCCTGTGGCTCAGTCGGTAAGGCGCCGGCCCCACATACCGAGGGTGGCGGGTTCAAACCCGGCCCCAGCCAAATTGCCACCAGAAAATAGCCGGGCGTTGTGGCGGGTGCCTGTAGTCCCAGCTACTCGGGAGGCTGAGGCAAGAGAATCGCTTAAGCCCAGGAATTGGAGGTTGCTGTGAGCTGTGTGAGGCCACGGCACTCTACCGAGGGCCATAAAGTGAGACTCTGTCTCTACAAAAAAAAAAAAATAATAATAATAAAAAAGAAAAATAAAAGTTTACTGGTAAATTCAGTGTAATCTGTTTTTGACAATTAATGGAGATAAAAAATAGTTACCTGAATAGTAGTTCTGAATAAAGTTATCTACGTATAGTTATGGGAATACTAAATGCTCGATCTGACAGCAAAGGCAATGGACACACACTGCACTAAGATAAATGTGGTTAACAAATATTCGAGAATGTTACAAAGTATTAGGAAAATATACAGTATAATTAAAGGAAAAATACAACATCTGGATATATAAATATCTGGATTTATACCAAATTGATAATACTATTACCCTCAGATAGTGTAATTTCAGGCAGTTTGATTCCCTTTGTGTGTGTTCCAAATTGAAAAAAAAAAAGTTACTTTTTAATAATACTCTAAATTACATATTTAAAGTTACATGTAAAACATAGTTAACATATTTATAAAATATAAAAAGAAATTATTATTTAAGAAAATGTCTAATATTTAAGGCTGGTTAGATTGAAAAGAAGGTACTGAAAAAAAAGGTAAATATCAAACATAATAGATGCAATAAAAACTTAAACAAATAGGAAAAGTTAGAATCCTAAGCCTATAGTCTCGGCTACTTGGGAAGCTGAAGCTGGAGGTTCACTTGAGCCCAGAAGTTTGAGGCCGCTGTGAGCTAGGCTGATGTCCTAGCCCTCTAGTCTGGGGCAACAGAGGGAGACAGGATGAAATTTCATGAAAAGAATCTTTTCTCATTCAGTTGGGAAGGCAATACCAATGGAGTTAGAAAACAATGGATTTCCAGTGAAATGAAAATAAGTTAAAGAGTTAAAATCTGAATACACTAATTTCCTAGATAATATAAGGGATTCATATTCTAGCAAAATTTGAGAAAGTAAAAAAAGGGTTAAAACTTCATTAAACAGCCACCAGGGGAAAAGTCCAAGGGAGGCAAATATAACAAAATTTACAAAGTGATATTGAAGGCCCAAGGTGAGTCTGATAATCATAAATTTTAATGGATCAAACAAATACTGTTATGGTATTTTCTTCAATGCATTGCAGAAGAGAAAATCTTTCTTTCCTCATTCATTTCTAGGTTCGTGGCTGAGGCAACTATAATAAAAGTGAAATCAACAAGTATACAAATTTATTTAATAGAGTTTTACATGGTACAGGGGACTTCAGAAAAAAGCACCCAAAGAAACAAGGAAACCTATATATTTTCATGCTAATATTTTATGGCAAAGTAGGTCTTTATGAAGTATGATTGGACAAAAGGCATGTGGTATAATAGTAATAAACTGGGGGTGAAGAATTAGCATGGGCTGTTCAGATTCTACTCTGTGTCCCTATGTCTTCAGAAATAAGGACATTTATATTCCACCAAGTATAGCGAAGGGACCTCTCAAATGAGAATCTTATGACCTACTTCAGGGACGAGTTGAGAACCTCATAGTGTGACTTACTTTCCTGTTTCTGCTATGTACTTAAGATCTCATATTTTGGGGTACTATGTTCTAACCTCCATTAACGTGCAGAACCCTAAAAGTAAAAATAGAAAAAAAATGGATGTTTGAGTTGCCATATGTTGATTCAACAAGAAGAAAGTAGAGTCATTGTCAGTGCCTGTTGGCTGAGACAAAGGGATCATTTGAGGCCAGGAGCTGAGATTGTAGGGAGCTATGATGGATGATACCACTGCACTGTAGTCAGGGCAACAGAGAGATGCTATCTCAGAAAAACAAACAAAAAACACTGTGAAAATTGCAAAAATTTGCACACTAGATCTATAGCCCAGGTATTCTCTAAGCACACAATAACATAATAAAAATTACAGGAATTACTGCAGAATCAAAATGTATGTATCACATGCATAATCCTTCAAACATATCTGACCATGAAGTTCTCCGCAACTTTCATATTTTAAAAATAAAAGCATTAACTTCTACATTGGAAGTAAATGAGGAATGGTTATAGTCAGCTTGAAGAGTATGTTAAATGCTAATAGACTAGGTTGAGGCATAAGTTTTGGACAGAGAATTGAACTTAAGAATTAAAGAACAGAGAAAGGTATTATAGAATGTAGCTCTTTAAATGTGTTAATCAATCGAGTAGAATAAAAGATCATCAGAATTTGACAACCTTAAGTACAGAATAGATCATTCAAAGGATATTGAAGTTACCTGTGATCTTCTGAAAGTATTAAGGAAAGGAATATTAAAAGGCCAGTACCAAACCCTCCAAGAGACAATGAAGGCAACCACCTGTGAATCACTAAGTATACATTTTGAAAGAATGAAATACTATTTTCTCAGGCTGCAGATGAGGAAGAGTCTAAGGCTAAGTATCCTCAGCTCAATATTCCATAAACACACTTAAAAACCAAGATAAAACCAACTATCGCTGCTGTAAAAATTCACCAAGACTGAACTGTGTATTTGTAAAGAATGAAAAAGGGTCATGGTATTGAAGGAAAGCTAGCTGTAAATAAAATAGTTGTAGAATATGTGGAAAGTTCTTGGAAATAAAATGGTGCAATAAACATAAATAAAGAGCTAAACGTAAGAAGAGAGTTTGGGACCTTAACAAAAGGACAAAGTAAGGAAAAGAAGTAAGTAGTAATCTAAAGAAAGTTACAAGTAGAAGATTCTTTGGCAGAGAAATTTCATTCTGAACTTTGATTATTCACAAAGACAAAAGAAAAAAAGGCTTAAAAACACAGAGAGAAAGACAAGGATTGAACCTGCCTTATATTACAAATAGAAATTGTTTGAAGTCTGCAGGTTTCCCATTCCTAACTATTCCTTAGGGGGTCTGCACTTGAAACTGCTCAATTAAACATTTTTTTAAAAACAAATAAATACATTTATTTACTTTTAAGAAATACTTTTAAGAAATCCTGCATAGTATAATCCTTTGCGGTTATATTAATGCCCCTTTTTGTTATAAAATGTTAAAAATCTTCTCCAGATTAGAAAAAAAATGATTTATGTTAATTTTATTTAACATTGCTCAAGGCTGGGTGCCGTGGCTCACATCTGTAATCCTAGCACTCTTAGAGGCCCAGGTGAGTAGACCATGTGAGTTCACTAATTTGAGACCAGCCTGAGCTAAAGGGAAACCTCATCTCTACTAAAAGTAGAAAAACTAGCCAAGCATCATAGCTCGTGAGTGTAATCCCAGCTACTCGGGAGGCTGAGGTAAGAGGATTGCTTGAGCCCAGGAGTTTGAGGTTTCAGTGAACTAGGTTGATGTCATGGCCCTTTAGCCTGGGGCGATAGAGTTAGAGACTCTGTCTCAAAAAATAAAAATAAAATAAAATAAAATAATTTGTTCAAACTTAAATGAACTCAGAACTATTTAAAACTGACCTTACAAACTGATGAAAGGGAACAAGGTGATAATAAAGTAAAAGTTCCCAAACTCAAGAAACAGATCTAACTAAATCAGCCACTGTCTTCTCATTTCCTACACAATATTTAGTCTCTGTCCCCTTAATTCCTTCTTTTTAATTGCTACACTGGAGTCACGCATAGTTGTTATACAGAATTTAACTTTCTCTGCATAGCTAGTAGTTGGAAAGATTTTTATTTATTATATATATATATATATATATATTTTTTTTTTTATATAGAGTCTTATCCCAATAGAGTTCCTTGTTATAGCAAACTCAAACTCTTGGGCTCAACTGAAGTAGCTGGCACTACAGGCACCTGCCATGATGCCACGCTAGTTTTTCTATTTTTAGTAGAGATGGTGTTTTGTTCTTGGACAGGCTGAACTCCTGAGCTCAAGCAGTACACCGGCTTCATCCTCCCAGAGTGTTAGAATTATAGCCATGAGTCACTGTGCATGGTCAGTTGCAAATTCTTAACTTTTTTCAGTAGATAACATCACCTTTTGGAATCCTAATGGTAGTTTCTAAGATTTCTTCCAGGCCCAGGATTCCAGTGGACTGGCTGACCCATCCAGGCCTGCGGCCTAAACCAAGGAACTGATGTTCCACCTCAAAGCATGCTGATTAATAGACCTTGATTGTTCAATCCTCTGCCCTCCAGATTGTCTTTAAAAACTCTGTCTTCAAATTCTGGGGGAAGCAGATTTGAGAAATTCCTCCTGCCTCCACACTGGGCACTATGGGAATAAGCTTCTTCTCTGCTGTAAACCCTGCTGTCTGAATATTAGCTTCCTCATGGTCAGTGGGCCGATGAACCTGTCTGGGCAGCAACACATTTAGAAGAAAAGGGAGCTAGAATAATCCTGAATTGTAGATTACTTGGAGAAAAGCAAAGGAGTAATTGATTAAATGATTTGTAAACCCCCTTGACATGATGTATAACTATGAATTATGTATCTGAAAAGAAAGAATGGGTAATCTGAAACTGAATGGATAAAAGAAGGAAAAAACACTGTCTAGAGACTGTGAGCTCCTGGAAGGTGGAAACCACTTGTTTGATCTTTGTAGCTTAGTCAGCAAAAAGTAGATACTCAATAAATATATTTTAACTGATTGATAATTAATATTAGGTGTTTATTTATATTTGCCCAATTTATTTAATGACTATGTATTAATTCACAAAGCATAAACTTTTCAATAAATTGAAATTTCACTATTAAAATTTCAATAAATGAGCTCATCCCCACCTCTAGCTGATAACACCACATATATCAAGCAGCTTAAAGTTTGTAAGACAATAGCCACTCAAAATTTAATGAAAATTTCTTAAGCAACATAAGCATTTACATCCAATTCAAGGAAGTAATGATTAGTTTTTTGACAACTGTTCAAGCTAAGAGGTTAGAATGCATTTAAATAAGAAAAATGTTATAAATGAATCACTTGACTGATTTTTTTTTCTTTTTGCATTTGAGAAGGTAAAAAGAATCAGAACATTTAAAAGTCATCTATCAAGAGTAAATATTAGGCACTTCCATCACCTAACAACTTTAAATTTTAGTGGTCTTTCAAGTGACAGATATAAATGAGAATTTTATGATGAGTTTCTAGAATACATTCAGAGAAAGGAAAATGCTTTCATACACATAAGTCCTCTCAGATAAAGGAAAGATACTAGCTTAAAGCTGACTCTTTTTTCTATGCTGCATCAGTATAAGCAAGCTAAAGACCATTAAAAAAAAAAAAAAAAAGTATTTTCCAATACAAAAGAGGAATGAAAATATACTATGTCTAAATTCCAAGGGGATTTTCTCTTTGTCAAAGGCTGCCCTTGCATAAACTCTTCTGAGTATTAAAGGCAAGCTAATCTCACAGTGGTTCTTGTTACATCTCTTCAGTTGTTAATTTTAAATTATCTGTAGAAAGGCAAAGTTTACCAAAGTAAATAAAACAAGCATATCCTTGTGGCCATTGGACAGCAAGTGAACAAAATCTTTGTTGGTTTAAGAAAAGTGGTTTAAACTGGGATTCTGAGAAACCAGGTCTATTTTATTAACTGATTAGTCAAGAATTATTCTGTGTTTATAATAATTCCACTGTTGGAAGAGGCATTTCAACTAATCATTAAAGGTTAAACACACCAAGTAAAAGGCTACTAATTAAATGCTTCTCAAGAAATTGGCCAGGCCAGTGCATGCCCTTTTTTTGTGTTTTCTATAAACCAGAAGGTTGCATATTAAGGCATTTTCATTGAAGTACACGTTAGTAAAAAACTCTAAGCAAGTTGTGTTCTTAATCAGAAGAACGCAACAAAAGCAAATAAAGGCTAATATTTGGTGTAAATGAGAATAGAGTCAGCTCAAAATATAAGTGCACAGAACAAGTTGAATAGTATTCAGGAAAAAAGTCTGTTTTATCTTATATATTTCAAATTGAATTTATTTAGCAGCCCCTCACCCCCCGCTTAATTGCAATCCAATTATACAAAGAACATTGTCCAAGTCTTGGTCTAATTTATTGGAAGACTGCCTTCTCCTTGAATGCAGAACACAAAGTCTAGTCCAGGTTTGGGCACTGGCAATAATGATGTGAATTCAATTTAACATGGGTTTCACTTTACTCCTGAAACAGCAAACAATGAAATGGAAATAACTGAGACTAGGATCCGAGTGGGTAGATGTGGCCCCCGTTGTCTCTTGTTTTGTATTCTTGGCAACAGTGTAAACTAAGACATCCTCTAGATCAAAAAGACACACAGCTTGCTTCTTAGCATTTGAAGTTAACTCACTACATTATCTTACAAATAAGGGAATAATTTGCCCCTTAATTAAGTACATAACCCAAATTTAATCTCTGGGTTCCAGATGTGAAGATCTTTTTGTTCTAATATTTGGGCCATCTCTACTTATTTACATCTCTGTTCTACAGCATTGAGAGCTCTTGTGTATGTATGTTTAGAAAGTTTTGTTATGACGGTGCCAGTGGCTCAGTGAGTAGGCTGCCGGCCCCATAACAGAAGATGGCACTTTTGAACCTAGCCCCAGCCAAACTGCAACAAAAAAAAATTGGCGGGCATTGTTGGGGGTGCCTATAGTCCAGATACTTGGGAGGCTGAGGCAAGAGAATCCCTTAAGCCCAAGAGCTAGAGGCTGCTGTGAGCTGTGATGCCACAGCACTTTGCGGAGGGCGGAGAAAGTGAAATACTATCTCAGAAGAGTGCAGGGGGCACCTATCTTCACTAAGTTCTTTTATTTGAACAACGGGACTAGGAGTAGGACCACACAATAATGTTTCAATGCCAAAATTCCATCATCAGGAACAGTGTGTGTGAATTATTATTTTGTTAATTCACAAAGGTTATCTTATCAGATGGTTGTTTTGGATCAGCTTCTAACCTCAGGAAAAAACTTTTTTCAGTAGAATCAAGTACTATAATCTATGTCCAGTTATTTTATTTTATTTTTATTGTTGGGGATTCATTGAGGGTACAATAAGCCAGGTTACACTGATTGCACTTGTTAGGTAAAGTCCCTCTTGCAATCTTGTCTTGCCCCCATAAAGTTTTATCCCACCTACATTTCTCTCCTTCATTCCCATAGAGCTATTTTAATTAATTGAAAGAAGCTTTAACTCCAGGACAGGATGAGATAATTATGTAATTATTTAGTATTTCATACTATAACGGGACACTGCAGGGCATTTCCCACACCTAAAGCCCACCTGTGGGAAGATGGATAAACTTTCTGAAGCCCCTGATCCACATATTAATGTGTCAGTACACAGGTACCTGATTTACAGAAATGTTTGAAAAGGCAAATTCTACGTCTATTGATATTGTGAATTCAAGAAGGTGTTCTAAAATTCCTGTCAACAGAAAATTCCATAGAGCTTTAAATGGCACTATAAACTTTCAGTCAGAAAGGAAGTTACCTTTCCTTGATGTTTTTGAAGAAGAGTTTAATTTTCATTTTGATCAGTGCTTGGTAGATAGTAGGTGTTCAATAATTATTCACTGAATATGTAAATAAAATTATAAATGAACTTTGCGAAGAGGTCACACTAAGAAACTCATAAAAGGACATATAATCTAAGGTGAGACCTTAAGTTAAAATGAAGCTTCCTGAGCAGAGACCAAAAAAGGGGCTTTCAGGGATATGGGAGGGAGGCCTGGCCTGCTGAATAAGGACGTCTGGAGGGGCCATGGAGACGTGATGGGAACACTGTGACTCAACTGCCCAAGCATGTCCTGCACAGTGCAGTTTCCATATTGGGACACAGAGTGATCACAAATACCCACAAGTATTGGTAAAATCAACAGTTAGATCAGTATTCAGCAATTCTCACCAAAAGGTAAGACAATATATGTATGAAGTAATCCAGGTAATCAGTGACCAATAGAAAAGGACAAGGGTGCCAAGAGAAGCATGGATACCAATAAAAAAATCACACAAACAATTTCCAAGGGAGAGGAAGAGGATATTCATTTATATCCTTTCACTGTCTTTGTATGCGTCTCTCTCCTCTCACTCCTAGAGCGATCCACCTGGGCTCTCTGGAAGTGTACCAAATTTTCTCTTTGTTCTTAAACCTTCTCTTTGTCATCCTAAAGTCTGTGTGAAGTGACTTTAGTTTTCTATTCATACTCACACATCTTCTATTTTGGTTTCTGTTTCTACTCACATCCTCTTTCTATTCAAGCTGTGCCTTGGTTGAACTTGCTAGTTCCACTGAGAAACAACCAGGTCTGCTGGTTTAGCATTAAATGTAAGACCTACACTTAGAAGAAAATGTAGAGAAAAGATTCCTTGACATTGTTCTTAGAAATTATTTTTGTGGATATGACACAAAAACCAAAAATAAACAAGTGAACTAAATCGAACTAAAAAGCGTCTGTGCAGCAAAAGTAACAATCAACAAAATAAAAAGGCAACCCACACAACGGGAGAAAAAATGTTTGTTAACATACATATGATATGGATTACCATCCAATTACAGAAGGAATTCATACAACTCTGTAGCACATATACACAAAAAGAATCCGCCTGTGGCTCAGTCGGTAAGGCGCCGGCCCCATATACCGAGGGTGACGGGTTCAAACCCGGCCCCGGCCAAATTGCAACGAAAAAATAGCCGGGCGTTGTGGCACGCGCCTGTAGTCCCAGCTGCTCGGGAGGCTGAGGCAACGGAATCGCTTAAGCCCATGAGTTGGAGGTTGCTGTGAGCTGTGTGATGCCACAGCACTCTACCAAGGGCCATAAAGTGAGACCCTGTCTCTACAAAAAAAAAAAAAAAAAAAAAAAAAAAAATGAGTGAAGAACCTGAATACACATTTTTCTCATGAAGACATACAAATGTACGACAGGTCTATGAGAGTGTTCGATTTCAGTAATAATCAGGGAAATACAAATCTAACCTGCAATGAGAGGCCACCTCACATGTGTTAGCATGGCTGTTATCAAAAAGCCAAGAGATAACAAGTGTTGGGAAGGGTGTGGAGAACAGGGAAACTCTATATTAATAAGAATGTAAATTGGAAGGGAAATTATGAAAAACAGTAGGGAATTTCCTCAAAAACTAAAAAATAGAACTATCATGTGATACAGTAGCCCCACTTCAGGATATGAAGATATCTGTCCTCCTGTGTTCACTGCAACCTTCTTCACAGTAGCCAAGATAGGAAAACAGTTTGGCAATGGATGAATGGATAATAAAGATACAGCATACCCTATGTAACAGAATATTATTTAGCCATAAAAAGAAAGAAATTTTGCCATTAGCAGCAACATGGATGGAACTGAAGGATATTATGCTAAATGAAATATGCCACAATTTTTTATTTGTCAATTATACCTTAATAGAGCTGGAAAATATTTGTTTTCTCTGTCGGTCTGAAAAAAGCAGACCAATTCCACATCTAATATTCTAGCACATTTTATGCTAAACAAAATTTATGCTAAAAGATCTAAATCAATACACTTAAACCTACAGAACTGATTATCATAAACACTTGCTAATGGATATTGCTATATTAAAACAAGCAACATTTATTATTGGAAGCATTCACTTTATAAATTTAATAAATAGCCCTATGTTTTACTATAAATCATAATTACTAAAGTGCTTTGGTACATTTATATAAATCTTACTATTTGAACAGAATACTTTCTTTTCAACACATTTACATATATAAATGTCTTGAGCTTAAAACAAAACAAACAAACAAACAAAAAGCAGAAGGAAATGGGAAAGTCTTTTGTACATTCTGAAGCAGCTAAACATGTTCCTTAAACTGTTCCTGGATGCCTCTTCCCAAAATATACCTAGTAGCTAAACCACCACCATCACTGAAAATCACAGGTAAGATGCATTCCTTCAGTAAAAGACGGTGAACAGGAAAAACAATCCTGCAAGTAAAAGAGGCAGATCTCTATCACCTTTTGTATGAAATCATGATCGCTTTACATGAAGATGAGAAAAGAATTATGTTACTAATGATAATAATGAAGAAAAGTCAAAGTTTGTCCTTAATGAAACAATTAGTACGAATAAGAATTCTTTAACTCCAGATTGTTATTTTATATGCATAACTATAGCATTAAAGATATTATCAGGATGTTGTAAATAAGCAAATTACCAGCTGTCAAAAAAATTATCACTATCAAATTAAATAAGCTTCCCCCAGGCAAGCTAGCATTGCTTTTGCCTGAAGGCCAGCTCAAAAATGAATCATGAGGGAGACAAGTCACAGAAATAAAACAGATTTTAATTCTCTGTGTAGAGTAACTGGGAAAATAAATCTTAAAACTCTTTTCTAAATTTTGAAACAACCAAGTAACTGCAATGATGCCTGACTACTGATGACCTGATTAAATATTCCTCCAAGACCTCTGATCTCTTGTCTTTCAGAATAATACGAATATGATACAATATCAATTCTTAATACATATCTTTCATGTAGGACAATGAACTAGAAAGAGATTTTAAACATGAAAGAAGATAAAAGAAACTTTGTGATTTACATGTATTCCTTAAACTATAAAGCTACCTGTTCAGAACTGTCTTGGCTAACTACTCAAAAAATTAGATTCAAGAATGTTTTCAGAGGCCAGGTCTAAAAGGTATGTATCTCTTACCCTGTCCGTTTATTTTTTCCTCTGTTTACAGATATATCCATAACAAATTCAAAATAAAATGCTGAAGACAGTTAATTTTGTGTCACTTTATTTTATTATTCACAATAGTTTAGTCCACATACTATTCATAGGCAGTGAAATAAATGGGCTAAAGGGTTGGGAGGCCTTCTGTGACGACTGTAGAAAGAAAAACCAAGTCAGTGTCCAGATATATAAATATCTTGAAAGCCCAACAGCTGCTATACCACTATTGAAAGGTCAAGGGCTCTAGGAGAAGGTAAACAAATTTCAAGTTAGCCACTTGTGTCTCACTGAAACCAAAAACCTGTGTCAACCCTTGTAGAGCTAGTTAAACAAAATCAGTGTACAGGATAATCTAATCCTATTAGGCATTTTAGGTTTTAAACACTTGTTTTCCTAAGTCTGCAGTCCCCAAACCCAGGGTGGTAGGGCAGTGCCATACAGCAGGAATCAGGTCCCACAGCAGGAGGTGAGGAAGGAAAGCTTCACCTGTATTCACAGCTGGTCCCACTGTGCATGCACCACCACGGGAGTGCTGCCTTCTGTGAGGCAAGCACTGGCGCTGGATTCTCCCAGCAGTGAGAACCCTACTGTAACTGTCCATGTGAAGGATCTAAGTGGTGTACTCCTTATGAATATCTAACACCTGAAGATCTGAGGGGAACTGAGCTGCTGATGCTAGTGTTAGGGAGTGGCTGCAAATACAACTTACCATTAGCAAAGAAGTTTCACCGCATAGAGAGGATAATATGTCAATTGCTTACAGGCTCACATCAAAACCATTTCCTCTCAACCCCTTGCCAGAGAAAAAATTTTCTTCCATGAAATTGGTCCCTGATGCCAAAAAGTATGGGTACCGCTGTCCTAAGGGACCTTCTTAAATCCAATTCCAAGGGCTGACCTTGGGGATTCAAGTTGATGTGGTTTAGTCCACATACTATTCATAGCCAGTGAAATAAATTTTTTCTCAGTGTCCTACTGAGTTATCTTGGCCTCTGAACACCTTGTTAGTATGCTCATCTCAGCTAACCGACCTCTAAACATCACTGAGGTGATTCATGTCAATGATTTAGAAAAATATTTTTAACAGAGATTCACACCAAAAAATGTGTTATTTAGACCCAAATAAATGGGTGGTGGATGGTTAACATTGTGGTAATGCACACTGTCTGTACCGCCAAGGTGACCTTACATAGCCTCCAACGTATAAGGTCAGCTCTCTCTAAAACATGGTAAAGGACATAGGTCCTCTTATCAGCAGAGAATTTAAGCTGGGTTTCATCTGCTTATAAACCAAGCTGGTGTAACAGGTAAGGGAACACAAGTCCTGATGCTCTATTGTCCCTCTTAGCTACAAAGATTATAGAAAAATTACTTAGTTGTATAAGTATTGTTGATGTTATTAGGAAAAATAATATGTAGATAAGCATATAGGTAGAAAATGAGGAGTGGGGGGAGAAAGAGAGAGAGAGAGAGAGATATTGAGGGACTATTTGGGGGACAGAACATTGTAATCACCTTTGGAACAATAACTACAAACATTATTCCGGAAAAGAAAGTTAAATAGCTGGTGGACTTGTCTTTTAGTTATTTAACTGTAATAACCAACAAAGATTTATTATCATATACTCATTTAACTGCAAAGCACTTTGTCATCACTTACCTAATTTTCTCATCCCAATCCTGAGATAGTGCCAAAATGTTCTCTGATGGGTAACATACACTTGGATAATGCAGGGCTCTGTGAACTTGCTGGGGCCTTGGGAAGCTGGAGGCAGGGACATAGGGAAGGGACAGCTGGACACTGATTCTATCTACCTCTCTCTGTGCCTCATTGCTTCGTACTGTATAAGGTTCTTTATTAATGCTGAGTCTGGCTGGAGGTTCAGCAGGAATCAGATCTCTATAACAATTTCTTTTAAAGGCTTTTATAGTATAAATACCACCAGAAGAGAAATAAAACTGCTAGTGAAATTAGGCTGAGGTTTAATAAGAATTGCACTTTGCAAATTCAATATAATTCTGTCCTTGGGTTAAGGACTTAACCTTAATGATCATTTTTTACTGCATACGTTGCTGTTAGGTATGCCATGGCCGACTTTTGTGGTGTGAGTGGTGTGAGTGTGTGAGTGGCGTGAGTGGTGTGTGTGGTTGTGGGGTTTGCAAACAGATATCTATGCACCGTTCCTTCTAGCCAATTTATAGCCTGCCTGGGCCAATGCATCCATCATATTTGGGAGGCTTCTCAAACTTCTCTCAATATTCCCCAGAGATGAAGTTATACAAGGACTATAATGTTTGGTCCTAATCTAATCCAGATTAGAGTAGCTGAAGAAAAAATATTATCTATTTTCTTATGGTAGTATCCAGGTTATTCTCTCTGCTTATATGTTTTCTTTCTTGGCTTAAAACATACTGATATTCTTACCACATGCATTTTTTAGCACTTTATATCCATTATTAAATATAGTATTACCAACAACTGCCGCACCCTCGGCATCAAGCCGCAGCGAGGTGGCGCTGTCCGCGTTGTAAGACGCATGGGTAGGTGGTCTGTGCTCCTCGGAGCGAAGCCCCCAGCACCCCTAGTATGCGACAGCAGCGCAGAAGTTGCCTAGCATACTTTTTGTTGAACGTAATGACTCACGAGGTGCGGCATAAAAGCCTGAGGAATGCCTGTGAATGAAACCTGTCTGTTCAGTTGAATGCCTGATTGTCCTGAGAGACTAAGAATAAACATAATGACTTACTGATCCATAATTAAACATAGCAAAGAATGCCTGTGAAGACTCAATGTCTCCAGGGGGAACGATGTAAGAGCACGTTCCTATCATAAATGTCAGTGAATTGAGACAATGCATTGAGACAATGCAGGAACAGCAAACAAGATGTTCCATCTAGATATGTGCTTACACCACCCACACCCACCCACGACTTAAAACTTTCCACATACCTTTACATTTCATATATTTCCTAATACTATAATCACTTACATAATTTACACATATATGAAATCTTTTAATCACATTAGAAGTAAATAATTTGTGAATTATTACTAATACTAGTAGTTATAAAGAAAGAATTTTCACGTTTTAAAACTTTAACCTTTGAAGCATTTACTTAGATAAGGGGTAGTGAAAGACACAACTGATAACCAGCAGCCTTTGTTCCCCCTCGCTGGCAAAACCCCTTGCGGGCAGGACATTGTTCAAGTGGGATGGTCGAATACTCACATCTACAAGGTTAGATAATAACTTGTAAGGCTCAGCAAGTTGTAAAAATACCTTTTGTAATTTGTAATGCTTTGTCAAAAATGTATAAATACCAATACAAAAATTCAGTAAAGTACAGCTGCTTTCTTCATCACTCGTGGTGTGTGGCAGTCTGTCATTTTATCCTGCGTCGACCTCTCAACCAACCTGTACCGTTCGCCCTGAGCACCCTCGGACTGAGGCCCATCGACCGGCGGTCCGCGGCAAACAACCCTCTAAAATGAACTTTTGTTATTATTCTCCTTTTACTGATGACTCTGAGAGGTAATTACATTGGTCAAAGCTGCATAGGTAATAAGCAGTAAAGCAGGGATTTGAATTTAAATACGCTAACAAGTTTTAACTTAACACTTCCAAAAATAAAAGATATGCATGTGCATGCCTGTATATGTGTGTGTGCAACTGCATATTTTTCTTCACTTATGATTTAAATATGTCTACAATTCACAGCCTAAGATGATTCAAGTCTGTGACTGGATTCTGAAGAAGCATTCAACACTGTGCTACTAAATAACACTTTATCAATACATTTGCCAAAGGTGACTATGATGAAGCCATTATAAGTGTAAATATAATTAAAATAATCAACTACAAATGGTAGAGCATAATTTTTTCCTTTCTTGTTAAATTATGTATAACTTTATTTTAAAAACATATTTGGCCCATTAAATATTTTTCAAATTATAACTATATGTTCATGATTCCACAAGAAAATCATAATATACATCAGCACTACAGGATAAGCATCCCTAATCCATAAAACCAAAATCTAAAATACTCCAAAATTTAAAACTTTCTGAGTGCTGACATCACACAAGTGAAAAATTTCACAAGTGATCCGATTTGCTGATTCGCAGTCTAATAACGGATGTTAAAAAGGATGGGGATAAATGGGAATACTCAATGTAAATTATCACAGCCACTATGGAAAACAGTATAGAGATTCCTCACAAAACTAAAAATAGAACTCCTGTATGATCTAGTTTGGTGTATATAAGAAAATCAGTATACTGAAGAGATATGAATGCTTCATGTTTATTGCAACAACACTATTCACAACAGCTAACACCTGGAATCAACCTAAATGTCTGTCCATGGGATGAATGGATAAAGAAAATGTGGAACATTACATAATAGAACATTACTAAGCCATAAAAAAAGAATTAAATTCTGTCATATGCAATAACAGATAGAACTGGAGGACATTATGTGAAATGAAATAAGCCAGTCACTGAAAGACAAAATTTTGCATATTCTTACTCATAAAAAATAGATCTCATGAGGTAGAGAGTAGAATGATGGAAGTGTAGTAGGAGGGGGTATAAAGTGAGAATGATTAGAGGATACAAAATTATAGTTAATGGAAAGAATAAGATGTGATATTTGGAAGCACAATAGGGTGACTATAGTTAGTGATGATTGATCATATACTTCAAAATAACTATGAGAGTAGATTTGAAATGTGTCCAACACAAAGAAATAATAAATGATTTAGGTGGTGGGTATCCTCATTTCACTAACTTCATCATTATGCATAATATGCTTAAATCAAAATATCACATGTAGCCTACAATTATGAGTGTGTGTAACTATTATGTAGCCATAGATATTAAAAATAAAAATGTTAAGTTAAACAAAATGCAGTCTAAACTTCGGTTCATAAACGAATTTTTTAAAAATCTTATACAAAATTACTTTCAACCTGTGTATATGGTATATATGAAATGTAAATGTGTTTTGTGTTTAGAGTCATCCCCAATATATCTCATTATACAGATGTATATGAAAATATTACAAGATTAAAAAAAAACTATGAAATCTGAAACTTTTCTTATACAAAACATTTTGAATAAGGGATACTCAAATCTATACCTTCATTTCTTCTGTCTTTTCCCAAATATTCTATTAATACTTCCTTTCTGCCTATACCTTAAATTTCCTTTCAATTAAACTGCATGATGTCTGAATAGAATTTGACTTAGCACAATATTTTCCATATACTACTGTTTACTTCAGAATTCATCAGAAAATTTTTCATCCCCATGTACCATACGCAGTGTAATTGACTTAATGTTTTAATTGCCAATTAAAGTTTTATATTCCTTCTGTAATGAAGACCTACTGTAACTTTTGACTAAGTTAACAGTAAAAATGAATACAGTAAAAACTAATGCACATTATTAAATTTTATCTAGATCACTTTGTGAGCATGGGATCTATTCTTTCCTTGTTATATACAAAATAAGTGGATATATTGGAGTTGTAAAAGATATACTAGAATTAAATTTAAAAGGTAATAACTTCCAAAATGCAATAAATTTGCTGAGATGATTTTTATAATTCTCAAATGGTAATTATATTAATGATCACTTAAAATCTTGCTTCGAAAGACAAAGCTTATCACAAAACAAAAATCGTCTTATACTAATATTGATGTCTTGGCACAACAGTGAAAGGCCCAAATCAAACCCTAAATTAAGACAAATAGATAACATGGTCTTTGGTATCAGATAATCTGCATTTGAATCCTCAGTGGTTCTTACTATATTTGAGTTTTTATATAATTGAACCAATCCATGAACCTCCGTTTCTTTATTTGTCGGTGGCCATTTATGCTTGGCTTTTACATCAGTTAGTTAATTTGTAGTTGTAAAATGTGATAATGTAATATTATCATTTATATTTTATTTATTTGATAAAATACTTTTGTATAACTAGATAATTTCCCTATTTTGTTTGCCAGAGGTAGAGTTCATAAAGGAAAGCCAGCATAAATGCTTGATTTTCAATTTTATTTACTGGTTTTCAAGATAGTAATTTAACTGCTCTTTATCCCCTGAAATACTTATGTACTTATATTGTCAGAGCATATCACCACTACATAATATATATTTTTTTCCTCCTTTTAACCATCACTTACCTCTAGTTCTATGTGTAACCATGTTTTAAATGGTTACCACAAATGTCTGTTCTCTAATCACTTGGTTGTCTGAGGATTATTCTACAGAATATTCTCAGGAAGGACATAAGAAAACAAGGGAGTTCTTCAGTGATAACAGGTGCTCTGTGCCCTGGACACCTCAAAGTTAGTTTTCCTGAACATAATTTCTGTGCTCACATGACTCTCAACTTCCTTCCTTGTGTATTTTAAATAAGTTACTACATTTTTCTTTTCGATTTGGGCTTTTAATGAAAAATATGACAATTTATTTTTTCCTCTTATTAGTGAAATTTTTCTTTCGAGTTCAAATGACTTGTTTTCTTTTCTTGAAGTTCAGTATTTTACTAGAAAAAAATTAATATTAATAATTCAGTTTGGATAGATTTAGTAACATGAGATTATCTCCTAATATGTACTTTCAAATACCAGCAGAAAAGTTTTCTTCATTATAATTTTGAGTGTTTTGTTCTCTCTCTTCGGTTTTCTTCTTCATGGACTTCTATTTGTATATTGGATCTTCTTGGGTAGTTTCAGTATTAATTTTCCTCAAAACTTTTTTTAGTTCTTTTTTTATTTTTAAAATATGAGTGCCTTTATTTTTTACTTAATAGCTTGATAAGTTTAGAATATTTACCTTGTGTTCTTTCTAGTTTAATCTTAATTTCTGAAATGATTATTTTCTGTGCTATCACCTCATTTATGAGATTTAGTAATACTAATGTTCTTTGCTGTTTTATGTAATTTTCCTAATTTCTATTTATTTTATTTATTTATTTATTTTTGAGACAGAGTCTCACTTGGTAGGGTGCCATAGCATCTTAGCTCACAGCAACCTCAACTCTTGGGTTCAAGTGATCCTCTTGCCTCAGCCTCCCAAGTAGCTGGGACTACAGGCACCCACCACAATGCCCAGCAACGTTTTAGAGACCATGCCTCACTCAGGTTCAGGCTGGTCTTGAACCTGTGAGCTCAGGCAATACACCTGCCTTGGCCTTCCAAGTGTTGGGATTACAGGCATGAGCCACTGCGCCCAGCATAATTTTCCTAATTTCTTTCAGATAATTTTGAAATAATATGTTATAATTTTAAACCATGTTGTGGGCACGTTTATCTGGTAAATTTTTATTTTCTGTCATTGTGATGAAATTAGCAGATCCAGAGATAGTCAGAAAATAATTTTTCACTAAAAAAAACTAAAGAATTAGGGTTAAGGTGTCCTACTAGACATAGGAGTGGAAGCAGAATAGTAAGTAGACACATTTTGAACACATTTTCTAGGAGGAAATTCTGGAAGATTTACTAGAGAAGTGAGAGGAAGCAACAAAGATAAGCAAGAAGAATATTCAATGCAGCTGGCCTAGCCAGTGACTGGGTGAGAACTGAGAAAAACTCCTGGACATAGGGAAATAGTGAGAGAAAAACTGTTAAGTCCCCACATTTGAAATGGAATTTATAATCTTGGCTATGGGAGAACTTCTCCACCAACATAAGCCCCGATCCTAATACACAGAGTCGGCTAGAGACTGAACAAAATGTTGATTCAGAAAAAGAAGTCACTTGGAATCCCACAGGCATCTGAGTGTAGAGCAACTGCATCTGGTCATCATTCTGAGAGCTTAGATACTATGGATCTTCAGAAACTGCCACTGCACTGTTTTAAGGAGAGAGAGGGGGCTGTGAGCTCCCATGCACCTTTGCGAAAGTCCCTACTGCCACGCTATAGGCTGCTGTTGAGACTGGACATGAGTGGACTACATTTTCCACGGCTTCTTGCTCATGCTGCTTGTCTAGAAGAGGGCCTATCCTGCTCTTGTCCCAGACCCAAGGCACTATTTTGAGATTTTAATCCTGGGCTATGCCCCACCCTCCAGGCTAAGTTCAAGGCAACATGAGGAAGGCCAAATAGGTGAAGAACAGAGAAAATGGGCTGTATAATAGATACCTATAACATTACCCACTGCCCTACAATGAGATGCTTTTGAGACATTAATGAACTGTACTCTCTACAGCTTTTAGCACCTTCTGCTCCCTGCTCACCTGTTCAGAGGCCACACCTGGTACTGAGAGTTTAATGCTGGGCAGCACCTCACCCTCTAGCAGCCCAAGCTCCTTTTTGTTTTTTTTTTTTTGTTTTTTGTTTTTAGAGAGACAGAGTCTCACTTTATTGCCCTTGGTAGAGTGCTGTGGTGACACAGATCACAGCAACCTCCAACCCCTGGGCTTAGGTGATTCTCTTGCCTCAACCTACAGGTGGGGACCAGGTGCCCGCATGAATGCCCGGCTATTTTTTTGTTGCATTTTGGCCAGGGTTGGGCTCGAACTGTCCACCGTTGGTACATAGGGCTGGCACCAAACCCACTGAGCCACAGGCACGGTCACCCAGAGACCAAGCTCTCTTAACCATACTGCCCCAACTTACTGCAGCTACACCACCAACATTGACTGTTTGGGACCCAGTGGGTTGCCCCATCACCACTACTGCCATCACTCACATCACACCAGCTTCACAGAGGCCTAATAACCCATTCACACACCTCAGCCATTGCTCCCATTACCAGCTTCAATGCAAGTCACATGGAGACCCAGGAATTGACTTTCCAGGATCCACTAAAACTGATCCCAGTGAAAGCTGCTCTTGGGCCTAAAAATGGTAAGAGTTAGCTCACTGCTACTACCACTGGGGTTTGAAGTCAGACTCAGTTGTCATCCAAGTCCCCCAAAAATTTGCTCCAGGCTCAATTAATAACCATATCCTGAGTGACCAAGCAAATCACATATACTATTGATGCCGTGTACTGGCATCACAGTAGACTGCCAGTGTAGTATTAGATCACACTACTACAGGCACCCATAATCCAAGCAAAAGTGTCCTCCTCAACCACATATATACACCTTCAGGAAAAAATACTTCCCTATGAAAGCAATTTCAAAACCTGGAAGACGTGATTGCTACACCAAATGCACAGATATCAATGGAAGAACATAGGGAATGTAAAGAAGGACATAGAACATCACCAAAAGATTACAATACTGTCCATCAACAGATCCCAATCAAAAAGAGCTCTTTGAAATCCCAGATAAAGAATTCAAAATGTTGATTTTAAAGAAGCTAAATGAGATTCAATAGAAATCTCAAAGCCAATAAAAAGAAATAAGGAAATCAGTTTAGGATACGAATGAGAATTATGATAAGGAGAGAGAAAAAAATAAGAAGAAGAAAAAAAAATCAAACGAATTCTGGAAATGAAAAATTCATTAGAAGAATTATATATATTCAAAAGTTTAAATAATACACTAGACCACGAACTATAAAAAGCCTTACAACTTGAAGACAGATAACAGTAATTAAAGCCAAAAAGAAAAAATAAAGGAAAGAAAAAAAATTAAAAATGAATAAAGTTGTCAGGATGTCTAGAACTTCATAAAGCAACCACACTTATGAATTATTCATATTCCCAAGGGGGAAGAGAGATCAATAGTTTAAAAAAACCTATGTACGTAAATAATCAGTGAAAACTTTTCAAGTTGAACAAGAAAATTAAATATGTAGATACCAGAGGCCCTAGCAATCCTCAGGCAATTACATTACAAAAAGAACTTCACTATGATATATTATATTCAAATGTTTAAAGTCAGAGTTAAATAAATAATTTTAAAATTAGCATGAGAAAAGTGTCTAGTCACTCATAAAGGAAACCTCATCAGATTATCAATGGATTTCTCATCAGCCTCCAGAGTAGCTGAGACTACAGGCTTGTACCACCAGGCCCAGCTACATATCAATATTAGCTACAAACATAAATTGATTAAATGCTCCACTTAAAACATACTAATACGGTGGCAGACTGAGTAACAAAGCATGATTCAACTATATGCTATTTATAAGAAACTTGCCTTAATCTGTAAAGATATACAGACTAAATGTATGGGGCTGGAAAAAGACACTTCATTCAAATAGGAATCAAAAGCAAGCAAGAGCAGCTATACTTATATCAGATTAAAAAGATTTTAAATCAAAATAGTAAAAAAAAAGAAATTAATTATATAATGATAAAGAGGTCAATTCATCAAGAATACATAACATTCCAAATATATATGTGACCAACCTCAGAGCACTGAGATTCACAAAACGAATATTACTAGACCTAAAGAGATAGACAGCAATACAATAATAGTGGGAGATTTTATTACTCCCCCCCCTCAGAGATCAAAACAGAAAATCAATAAACATTGGACTGAAGTGACAAATGGATTTAATGGACTTATATCAAACATTCTAATCAACAACCACAGAATATAAATTCTTTTAAGCAGAGCACAAAACATTCTCCAAAATAGACTACATGTTAGGCCACAAAACAAATCTTAACAAATTTTAAAAAATCAAAATTTTATCAAGTATCTCACCAGACCATAGTGGCATAAACCTAGAAATCATGTGAGACATGTCAGACACTAGCAAATACACAGAAATTATAAAACATACTCTCACTTCATGCCCAAGTAAGTGAAGAAATTAAGACAGAAATTTTAAAAACACTTTGAAACAAGTGGAAACACAACATAGCAAAACCCATGGGAGATGGAAAGCACTATGCTAAGAGGTAGTTTGCAGTACTAAATGCCAACATCAAAAAAGAAGAAAGATCACAAGTTATCAATGCAATGTCATACCTCAAGGAACTAGGAAAAAAAAAGAACCCAATCCCAAAGATTGCAAAAGAACAAAGATCAGAACAGAACTAAATGAAATAAAGACCAAGAAAATGATGCAAAAGATCAAACAAAAAATTGGTTCTTCAAAAGATAAACAAAATTGATAAACCGCTAGATAACTAACCAAGAAAAAAGATGGTCCAAATTAGCAAAATCGGAAGTGAGAAAGTATACATTAAAAATGATACCACAGAAATACAAAAGATCATCAGTGTTTATTATGAATAACTATATACTCAAAACCCAGAAAATCTAGAGGTGTAGGATAAATTCCCAGATCATGAAACTTCCCAAAATTGGACCAGGAACAAACAGACCTCCTAAACAGGTCAATAAAGAGTAATAAAGAGTAGCAAGATCGAATCAGTAATAACCGTCACCCCCCACTCCAAAAAAGGAGCTCAGGACCAGATGAATTTGGAGCTGAATTATACCAAACAAACGAAGAACTAATACCAATCTCTCCCCAGCTGGCCTGGGAGTCCAGGTGTGGTGGGCAAGGCAATGGTGTGAAGCCTGGGCTGGGAGAAGAGGGGAGGGCACCTCTAGGAAGGGAAAAAGTGGGAAGAGTAGGTGGGAGGAGACATTGCAGGCCCTCGGGGGATGGTGGTGGGCCAGACCTGGGGATCAGTGTGGCTCCCTAGTGCTTATCAGGTTATTGGTAATTAGACACATTTAACTCTTAGAAAGAAGCTAAACAACCTAAAATTATATTTGATGATGCTCACATCCATATATTTTGACTGTTTGTAAAAATGTTGCAATTGAGAATTTTGCTATACAATATGCTTATTAAATATAGAGCTATAAGAAAATATCACCTGACATATAATACAAGTAAAACAAGTTGATAAAAATTTTTAGATTATTATGGTACATGTAAAACAAGTTAATAAAAATTATTGATGCATCCAGTGTTTCAAGAGATGAAGTATAATTGGAAACAAAAATCTAAAAACATATTTGCATTTACCCATATTACTCCCTACGTTTAAAAGGCACATCATTTACATAGAACATTGTATTAAAAATTAGAAAAATATCAATTCAAATTAGGGTTGACATTTTCTACAGTACCTTTTTCTATAGACTGGTAGCATTTATTTACATAAGAATATCTATAATGTTATTTATTTTCAGAATTTTTACAGCTAACCTAAAAAAATCAAAATATTTTGATTTCTACTAATCTATTAATAAGAACTAATCTGTACTAAAGAAATAAAGCTTATATTTATTCATGAATATTACACATTTACAATAAAGTCTATAATAAATGTACAGTGTGGGCTATGAAATTCATCTTGCTTTGCTTTTAAAATCCTATTTTCCTTGCTTTAATGTGGCCAACTGATGTTCCCAGAGAAAAATCTCTAAATTATTATTTGTAAACTATGTCTCAGGAATAGTATATAACTTTTGTAAATGGAGGATTATGTGTTAGAATGCTGAGTTTTACTTTGACAAGAAATTAGCCATCGGATTAATGTGACATATTTCTCCATATGCAGGATAACATTAAATAAGCCCAGTACCTTAAATGAGGCTCTAAAATTTAGGCACCAAGTATTTCAGTTGCATGTTATAATTATAATTCATTATTTTTAGCTCAGGAACCTGGCACACCATAGACTTGAAAATTAATTTCAACCTTAGAAACCTATATTATCATTATTATAATTATTACTATTATAATTTCTTTGAAGAGACTGTTTTGAGAAGCTATTGTTATTGAGCATTTGTTACTGTTTCTATTACATTTATAAAAATTATGAATGTCTAAAAACAATAATTACCAAACTCATTCATTCATTTAACAAGTATTTATTGACTGCTTACAATAGTTCCTTTTACATAGTTATCTATTAAATTGTGTGACTTGGCTAATCATCTCATGTGGCATTAATGGAGTTTCAACAAGTTTTCTTAAATTGTAATCTATATCTCTTGGCATTAATAAAAATAAAATTGTTTTAGGTTTTCATTTAAAAAATCCTTTTACTTTTACACCTTTTTACTTAAAAGCATTAAAAATATTTTTCTGGCTTTTGTAAATCCACAGCAAAAAAGTGAAACAATCAAAGATTACCAAAAAAGTATAATACTGATACCAATTATCGTTTATATGTATATTTGACTAATTTTTTTCATTTGTAAATTTCTGTTCATGACCCTCACTCATTTATTTGCCTTTTCCTTAATTTCTCAGTTTAAATTCTTTTTATATATATTCAATATTTAAATTTATTTATCTTCATTAAAGATTGTTTTTTTACTTATTTTATTTCAGAATATTATGAAGATAAAAAAGTTTTGGTTACATGAAATGCTTTCTCACATAGAAATGTGTATTGCAAGGGTTAATATAAGAAAAATAATTATTCATACTGTTGTTTATCAACAGAAAACGTAGCTAATATTTGTTAAATGGGGTGAGGGGAAGCAACTTATAAAAGATTACATAAAATATGAGCCTATTTTAGATAAACATATGTATATTTACCATTTTTTATGGCTAACATTCTAACATCTATGTGATAAAAATTTCTTAACTATATTAATCCACTGAGAAGCACAGTCTACTTCCATCTATGGAAGTCAAAAGGACAGCGCTAGAACATACAATATTAGCTAGAATTCTTTTCTTTTTTTTTTTTAGCCAGAATTCTTAATCATCTTTGAATGTTAAGATACTGACCCGAATAAATCAGGACAATGTAACATTGAAAGATTGGCAATAGGAAGCATATAGTCCAGTGATAGGGTTGGTGCCAGACTTGCAAGGTATGTCCTTAGCTATATCCTCATTACTAACTCTTTTAGTTCTAGCTTTGCTATTAAAATCTATTTAATGCATTCCTTTTCTATTTAACTTAATTATATTTTATTTTTTACTGTTGCTTGCAACCAAAATTACCTGAGATAAAATACGTTGTAGGCATCAAACCTCAAAAATATGTAAGGAATCTGAATTTGTTAGCTGGCTGCATTAGAATTGAAGATGGGGGAAATATTCATTAACATTTTTATTTTTATTTATTTTTTTTTTTATTAGTGAGACGAGTCAATTTATTGTACTTCCAGCAAGGCCTTTTCCCCCCATTTATAACACAATACAACAAAATAACTTAGTTTTTACTATTCTCAAAAGGGAAAGATTTCTTTAGGAATTTAGGAAAGCAAATATTTAGAAAGAATAACTATATGAAGTTATTTTTTCAATTTTAATATAGTAACAGTCTTGTCTACTAGGTACATTACCCAGCATTTTTCTTTGTTAGGAATCTATCAAGTACTAGCCAACAAAGAATCTACATTTAGAAACTGAGGCAAGAAAAGCTGAAATAGGAAACAAGCAATCCAAACTACAAATCATGTTTCACATTTACAAGGCAATTTACATAATTAGGTATCAATTATTAACATTATGTTGATTAAAATCCTAGGAAAGACTCAGTTTATCTGACTGTGTCTCAAGCTCAAACTGCAATCCTCTAGCTATACAGGTAAATATTACAGTGGAACAGGACCTGTTTGACTAAGAAAAAAAAATCATTTCCATATTGCACATTTTCATTCTTTCAAAACAAAGATTAAGTCAGGGCCATCTTGGTTCTGAATCTCTCCATTTTTGTTGGGAGAAGACTAACCATCTCTTTACTAAGTTCTAGTTCAACTTCTATTTCCTGGGCAGCTTCAGGGTGCTTTTCACAGTAATCGACAATAAATTTGTAATGTTCCAATGAGGTTGCCAAATTTTCTAATTCTTTCTTGGGATCTGCAGTAATTATTTTGCCATAGAGACGGGCAACTCGAAACTTAGCTAACATGGCAGGACGGAGAACATCCTCCCCTATATGCTCAGGAAACACTTTATTTGGATCTCTCAGGGAGTCTAAGAAAAGCTGGTAGTATTTCAATGCTGACTTATTAAGATTATTTATTTTTTTAATGATGTGTGAATCGGGATCCCTTAGCTTGTCAGCAATGGCAACCTTCAAATCCATCATATCATAGTATGCGTGTGCAATTTCAAACTGAATCTGTCTATTGACCAACAGGTAATACTGCGGATTCAGGTCTACAATTAGGGGCTCTAGCATGGCTATTCTGCGTTTATGCATCTTGCACCGTCTCTCCATGTCAGTTTCAAAGAATGCAAGCACCTTAAATAGAGCACTGTGGTCTTGGACAACTTCAATATGGTCAGTGACATAACCATCAATCTGAAAGAACTCTTTTGCCTCAAAGACATAATGCTGACCCAACAAGAAAAGTTCTCTGGCTTCTTCAAAATCTAAAGGTCTCAAATAGCTCACTTTCTCTTCTATTGCAGAGATGGCATCACACAGTTCACCAGTTCCAAACTGCACAGCTTTTTTCCTAATGTTTTCTTCCTCATCTAGCTCTTTTTTCCTTAAAGCTCTAAGTTCAGACTGTTTATCAAGATCAAGCTCTCCTATGTTGTCCTGCATAGCGAGTTGGGCATTCTGCATAAGAGTCAAACAGTATTTGATCCAACATCTTGCTATTTCCCCTTTCCTTTGATGATAAAGTTCTGGTATATCTCCTTCAGCTTCAGGAGTGTCTTCTGTAGCTGACACCTTTCCTGTTTGACCAAAAATGACATTAGCAGCTGATAAACAGTGCCTGGCCTCCATAAAGCATAGCTTATTGATGTAAAATTGTGATAAGGTGGCAGCATTAATAGCCCACTCTAAAGGATGGTAGGCACTGTGCTCAAGCTGGCGTTTTAGTGTACTGTGGCAATAATGGGCAGCCTTTTCAAACATTTCCATATGCTGGTAGACTTGAGCCAGATAATATAGGTTATGAGTGTAAACCTTCTCAAATCTTTTTGATCTCTCTTGCTCAGTAAGTTTTTCTTCTTCAGGAAGAAAATGCTCTGTAGGATCAAGAGGAGGACTTCCAATCTCTTTCATATACCTATTATATAGTGCTTCTGATGATTCTAAGTAAGCTTGTGCAGTTTCAATTTCTTCTCTTTCAGACCACAAGATACCTAGATTATTCTGCGCCTGGATGTAGAGGGAGACGCAGTCGTGCGAGAGCCGGTACCTGCGCAGCAGCTTCAGGCATTTCACCAGATGCTCCTCCCCCGCTGACAGCTCCTCAGTGTCGATGTGGTTCACCCCGAGGTTGAACTCAATAACCGCCAGCCTCACCGCCCGCTGGGCGATGGGCCCCTCGGCCTCCACCACTTCCGCTGGCAGAGCCAGGGTGTGGTCTTCTGCACCCAAGCTGTCGTCGGCCTCAGGCCGCTCATCCTCATCCTCAGGCGCGGGGCCGAGCAGCGCCTTTACCTCTTCCAGCAGCGCTCGGGCGCTGTATTTGGACTTGTACGGTTCCTTCTCTGGGTTTTTATGCAACTCTACCCGTGAGAGCGCCAGCGCCGCCTCGAATTTCTCACAGACTTCTGCCCACAGAGCGTTAGCCATAGCTGCCTCTACTACCTAGGTTTTCCCAATGCGCGCAGTCTGGATTCCCGCCTTCCTTCTCATTAACATTTTTAAAAGAAATCCTAAATTGCTTTAGCACCAAAAGTGAAATGCCTTATTCATGATAGCTTATGGTCACCCAATAAAGGCAAAGCTTCAGGGTGTAGCACAGATGTAGCCATTAAGTACTATGAAGGTTAAGAGGAATTTTAATGACCGCATGGTTGAGTAGGTGCTTGAAAATGCATTGGATAGCACAGAGCAAATGAATGACACACATTTCTAAATTCCTTGCTAAAGGAATAGACTGAAACTCAGGCATTTTTGTGACATTGCTTAAAGTTCCTTCTATCTCTGGTAGCTTCAGGCTGAGGTAGTCAAAATACAAAAGCAAGACCATCGCTGCCGTTCCCGAAACTGTCGCTGCTGCAGTCGCTGCGTAGAGCAGGAGCCACGACCGAGAGGAGGGAGGAGGAGGAGGTAGTGGAGGAGGCGCCGGACCCGGGAGGGGGGGATAGATTCCCAGGAGTGGGATAACTGGATCAGACGGTGATTACCCTGTGTATAAGAGTGTGTGTCTCACTGAACCTTCAATGGCAATGAGTAGAGAGAAGTGGCACGATGTAAGAGGAAAAAAGACAAGCCAAGGGGGAGGAGACGAGATGGCTGACTGAAGCCAGCTTTCCACAGAGGCTCCCGTCCAAAAGGAGAGTTAAAGGATAAAAATTCAGCAAGTAACCTGGTGGTTTTGAGCTGCACTAAGAGGGAAGGTTGTAGAACGCACGTCAACCCCGCTGAGGCGAGCTGCGACCACAAGGATACAAACAAAAGGTACAAAATCCATCACCAAGTGGACGGGAGTCCCCTCCCCCATGGGAACGGCTCAGAGTGCCCCACAAACAACCGGTCAGAGTTCAAAGGTCCTCCCACTACACTCCATGGGAGAGACCCCCTAAAAACTGGACCTACCTCTCCTACTGGGGTGCCATGGTGTCCTCCTGCCAGGCATAAAACTGTATAAACTGTATATAGTCTCTACCTGGAATTCTGAGCTCCCAGCACTCCCCTTTGCTCACACTGGGTTCTGGAGGCCAGTCCTGGTCCCTCGGTGGAGACGGGACTGCACTGGAGTGGCAGTTCCCTGAGGCACAGTGTGACAGTCGTCTTTTGGTGACAATATGGCCAGGCATAAAACTGTGTGAAGCTCTGTGTGTTCTCTGCCCGCAACCCCAGGCTCCCAGCGCTCCCCGAACTCCCCTCTGCTGTCGCTCCAAGGTCTGGAGGCCTGTCCCCCAGGGGTCCGGACTCTTGGGCGATTGTTCGAGGGGTGTAGACAGTGCTGGGCTGCAGCCTGTTGGTGCAGACTCTGGGGTACGAGAGTGGAGAGAGGACGGTTGGCTGGAGGGGAGCTACACCGGAGCAACCGTTGCCTGAGCCATAAAGCAGCGGCCCTCTTTTGCTAGCAATACGGCTCACTACCGAATATTCTGAAGCCACAGCCCCTGTCTCCCTGGGCAACCAGAGACTCTGAGTTTGCCTGAGGCAACTCCAGCTTGCAAACCAGGGAAACTCCCAGGGTGGGGCTGACCCAGAGGTCCCCTTTACTAAACCTAAGATGCACCTGGCCCTCAGGGGATCATCAGCCTATAGACAATACAGGAGCAAAGACAAGCTGATTTGGAGCTCAATTCAGCTTCTCTTCTGCAGGGGAACTGCAGAGTTGTTCTGTTCTGTTGGTAACATTAATCAGGGGCGAGACTGGACCTGAGTGAAAACCCCTGAACCTTCATCAAGTGCCCGAGGTTGTCAGGCCTCACCTCCTCCTGCTGGAGAGAGGCAGAGCGCAGTGGCCTGGCAGACTTCCTTGTGATTCAGGCAGGTACAAACTCTTGGAGTACTGATTCACTACAGGCAACTGGGTCAGCCAACTGAAGGGCTATCAGTGACTGGATGTGAAGTGGTGCAAGGTGGGGAAGGAGGCAGCAACCTTCCCAGACTGATTTATTGGCTGGGTGGCTTCTCCTGACTCCACGCAGCACTGGAGCAAGCCACACCAGAGTAGTCACCAGACCTCTGTGATCCAGTTCCCAGAGACCTCTTAAACTCTCTCATCCGAGACAGGTGCTGACTGAGACAATTGATTTGGACCTTTTTGAACTGAACCAATCACCTGAGGACAAATCAGGTGGTGCCCTGGGTGCACGGTGAAGGTTTGATTTTTCTTCTCCAATTGTTTGCCAGTGGGGGGGCGGGGTGACTTAATTGCTGATATTTCTCCACAGCTGAGACTTCAATCCAAAGTATCTGTTTCACTAGGGTGGAACAGAAACCAGCTGAAAACAAGACAGAACCACTTAGCCACACCACACCAGACAGGGCCCCAGTTTCTCAGGGCACAACACTGTATGAGCCCTCAACAAAGCCCAGGGGAAAAAATCAGAGGGAGTAAAACAACCATGGGGCGGAATCAGCGGAAAAACTCTGGTAACATGAATAACCAGAATAGATCAACCCCCCCAAGGAAAGATATGGCAGATGCAATTGAAGATCCCATTCATAAACAACTGGCTGAGATGTCAGAAATCAAATTCAGAATTTGGATTGCAGACAAGATTAACAAAGTGGAATTAGGAATTCGAGGAGAAATTCAAAAGCTGTCTCAAGAATTTAACGAATTTAAAGACAAAACCACCAAAGACTTAGACACACTGAAGCGAGAATTTGCAGCCCTCAAAGATATGAAAAATACAGTAGAATCCCTCAGCAACAGAATGGAGCAAGCAGAAGAAAGGATTTATGACATCGAAGATAAAACCTTTGAACGCTCCCAAACTCTCAAAGAGGAAGAGAAATGGAGAGCAAAAACGGATCACTCTCTCTGAGAGCTCTGGGATAATTCGAAGAAGGTGAATATCCGAATCATAGGGGTTCCAGAAACAGATGAAGTGGCCTCGCTGGGCACAGAGGCCCTTCTGCATGAAATTATGAAAGAGAATTTTCCAGGCATGCCTAGAGATTCTGAAATTCAGATAGCGGACAGCTTCAGAACCCCTGCACGACTCAACCCCAATAAGACATCCCCCAGGCATATCATAATTAACTTCACTAAAGTTAATATGAAGGAAAAAATCCTCAAAGCTGCCAGGAGAAAGAAAACCATTACCTTCAAAGGGAAGAATATTAGAATGACTGCAGATCTCTCTGCTGAAACTTTTCAAGCCAGAAGAGGGTGGTCACCGACTTTTAATCTCCTAAAGCAAAACAACTTTCAACCCCGGATCTTGTATCCAGCTAAACTGAGTTTCATTTATGATGGAGAAATTAAATACTTTAATGACATTCATATGTTGAAGAAATTTGCCATAACCAAACCAGCTCTTCAGGATATTCTCAGACCTATCCTCCATAATGACCAACCCAATCCTATACAACAAAAGTAAACTCACTCAGAAACTTCGGATCAAACTCCAATTTCCACACTGGTGAAAGGATTAAAAATGCCCACTGGACTTTTGAAAAACTCAATACCCAAAACTTCACCACACTTATCAATATTCTCCATTAATGTGAACGGCTTAAACTTCCTCTAAAGAGGCACAGGTTAGCTGATTGGATACAAAAACTCAGGCCAGATATTTGTTGCATACAAGAGTCACATCTTAACTTAAAAGACAAATACAGACTCAGGGTGAAAGGACGGTCATCCATATTTCAGGCAAATGATAATCAGAAAAAAGCAGGTGTTGCAATTTTATTTGCAGATACAATAGGCTTTAAACCAACAAAAAGGAAGGACAAGAATGGTCACTTCATATTTGTTAAGGGTAATACTCAATATGATGAGATCTCAATTATTAATATCTATGCACCCAACCAGAATGCACCTCAATTTATAAGAGAAATTCTAACAGACATGAGCAACTTGATTTCCTCCAGCTCCATAATCATCAGAGATTTCAACACTGCTCTGGCAGTGTTGGATCGATCCTCCAACAAGAAGCTGAGCAAAGAAATCTTAGATTTAAACTTAACCATCCAACATTTGGATTTAGCAGACATCTACAGAACATTTCATCCCAACAAAACGGAATACACATACTTCTCATCAGCCCATGGAACTTACTCCAAAATCGATCACATCTTAGGTCACAAGTCTAACCTTAGTAAATTTAAAGGAATAGAAATTATTCCTTGCATCTTCTCGGACCACCATGGAATAAAACTTGAGCTGAGTAACAACAGGAATCTGCATACTCATACAAAAACATGGAAGTTAAATAACCTTATGCTGAATGATAGCTGGGTCAGAGATGAGATTAAGAAAGAAATCGCCAATTTTTTCAAACAAAATGACAATGAAGACACGAACTATCAGAACCTCTGGGACACCACAAAGGCAGTTCTAAGAGGGAAATTTATTGCACTACAAGCCTTCCTCAAGAGAACGGAAAGAGAGGAAGTTAACAACTTAATGGGACATCTCAAGCAACTGGAAAAGGAAGAACATTTCTACCCCAAACCCAGTAGAAGAAAAGAAATAACCAAAATTAGAGCAGAACTAAATGAAATTGAAAACAAAAGAAGAATACAACAGATCAATAAATCAAAAAGCTGGTTTTTCGAAAAGGTCAATAAAATAGATAAACCTCTAGCCAACCTAATCAGGAAAAAAAGAGTAAAATCTCTAATCTCATCAATCAGAAACAACAAAGATGAAATAACAACAGACTCCTCAGAAATCCAAAAAATCCTTAATGAATATTACAAGAAACTGTATTCTCAGAAATATGAAAATCTGAAGGAAATTGACCAATACTTGGAAGCACATCACCTTCCAAGACTTAGCCAGAATCAAGTGGAAATGCTGAACGAGCCCATATCAAGTTCGGAAATAGCATCAACCATACAAAACCTCCCTAAAAAAAAAAAAGCCCAGGACCAGATGGTTTCACGTCTGAATTCTACCAAACCTTTAAAGAGGAATTAGTACCTATACTACTCAACCTGTTCCAAAAGGTAGAAAAAGAAGGAAGACTACCCAACATGTTCTATGAAGCAAACATCACCCTGATCCCCAAACCAGGAAAAGACCCAACAAGAAAAGAAAATTATAGACCAATATCACTAATGAATATAGATGCAAAAATATTCAACAAAATCCTAACAAACAGAATCCAGCAACACATCAAACAAATTATACATCATGACCAAGTCGGTTTTATCCCAGGATCTCAAGGCTGGCTCAATATACGTAAATCTATAAATGTAATCCAGCACATAAACAAATTAAAAAACAAAGACCATATGATTCTCTAAATCGATGCAGAAAAAGCTTTTGATAATATCCAGCATCCCTTCATGATCAGAACACTCAAGAAAATCGGTATAGAAGGGACATTTCTTAAACTGATAGAGGCCATCTACAGCAAACCCACAGCCAATATCATATTGAATGGAGTTAAATTAGAATCATTTCCACTCAGATCAGGAACCAGACAAGGCTGCCCATTGTCTCCATTGCTTTTTAACATTGTAATGGCAGTTTTAGCCACTGCAATTAGGGAAGAAAAGGCGATCAAGGGTATCCATATAGGGTCAGAAGAGATCAAACTTTCGCTCTTCGCAGATGATATGATAGTATATCTGGAAAACACTAGGGACTCTACTACAAAACTTTTAGAAGTGATCAAGGAATACAGCAGCGTCTCAGGTTACAAAATCAACATTCATAAATCGGTAGCCTTTATATATACCAACAGTCAAGTTGAAAAAATAGTTAAGGACTCTATCCCATTCACAGTAGTACCAAAGAAGATGAAATATTTGGGAATTTATCTAACAAAGGACGTGAAAGATCTCTACAAAGAGAACTATGAAACTCTAAGAAAAAAAATAGCTGAAAATATTAACAAATGGAAAAACATACCATGCTCATGGCTGGGAAGAATCAATATTGTTAAAATGTCTATACTACCCAAAGCAATATATAATTTCAATGCAATCCCTATTAAAGCTCCACTGTCATACTTTAAAGATCTTGAAAAAACAATACTTCGTTTTATATGGAATCAGAAAAAACCTCGAATAGCCAAGACATTACTCAGAAATAAAAACAAAGCAGGAGGAATTACACTACCAGACCTCAGACTATACTACAAATCAATAGTGATCAAAACAGCATGGTATTGGCACAAAAACAGAGAAGTAGATGTCTGGAACAGAATAGAGAACCAAGAGATGAATCCAGCTACTTACCGTTATTTAATCTTTGACAAGCCAATTAAAAACATTCAGTGGGGAAAAGATTCCCTATTTAACAAATGGTGCTGGGTGATCTGGCTGGCAACCTGTAAAAGACTGAAAGTGGACCCACACCTTTCACCATTAACTAAGATAGACTCTCACTGGATCAAAGATTTGAACTTAAGACATGAAACTGTAAAAATACTAGAAGAGAGTGCAGGGAAAACCCTTGAAGAAATTGGGCTCTGCAAGTATTTTATGAGGAGGACCCCCCGGGCAATTGAAACAGCTTCAAAAATACACTCTGGGACTTGATCAAACTAAGAAGCTTCTGCATAGCCAAGAACACAGTAAGTAAAGCAAGCAAACAGCCCTCAGAATGGGAGAAGATATTTGCAGGTTATGTCTCTGACAAAGGTTTAATAACCAGAATCCACAAAGAACTCAAACGCATTAGCAAGAATAGAACAAGGGATCCCATTGCAGGCTGGGCAAGGGATTTGAAGAGAAACTTCTCTGAAGAAGACAGGCACGCAGCCTTCAGACATATGAAAAAATGCTCATCATCTTTAATCATCAGAGAAATGCAAATCAAAACTACTTTGAGATACCATCTAACTCCAGTGAGACTAGCCTATATCACAAAATCCCAAGACCAGAGATGTTGGCGCGGATGTGAAGAAAAGGGAACACTTTTGCACAGCTGGTGGGAATGCAAATTAATACATTCCTTTTGGAAAGAGATATGGAGAACACTTAGAGATCTAAAAATAGATCTGCCATTCAATCCTGTAATCCCTCTACTGGGCATATACCCAGAAGACCAAAAAGCACATCATAACAAAGATATTTGTACCAGAATGTTTATTGCAGCTCAATTCATAATTGCTAAGTCATGGAAGAAGCCCAAGTGCCCATCAATCCATGAATGGATTAATAAATTGTGGTACATGTACACCATGGAATATTATGCAGCCTTAAAGAAAGATGGAGACTTTACCTCTTTCATGTTTACATGGATGGAGCTGGAACATATTCTTCTTAGTAAAGTATCTCAAGAATGGAAGAAAAAGTACCCAATGTACTCAGCCCTACTATGAAACTAATTTAGTGTTTGCACATGAAAGCTATAACCCAGTTACAACCTAAGAATAGGGGGAAGGGGGAAAGGAAGGGGAGGGAGGGGGTACGTGGGTAGAGGGAAGGGGATTGGTGGGATTACACCAGTGGTGCATCTTACAAGGGTATATGTGAAACTTGGTAAACGGTCTGTAAAGCTAGTGAATGATGCCCCATGATCATATCAATGTACACAGCTATGATTTAATAAAAAAAAAAAATACAAAAGCAAAATTCAATCCTTTGACTTATGATTTTCATTGTCTTGAATTCACAAGATTATCATATGTGTGCAATGAAGGAAAGAGTATTAATCTAGAAAGAGTTATACTCCAGAATTTGGAACGGGAATCATCGAAAGCTTCTCATCCTCCTTGCCTGATAAGTAACTTTTTTTATCTTGTCTTATAAGGTCACTCATCATCTGATTTAAGATCATATTACTCTAGCTGGGCGTTATGGCGGGCACCTGTAGTCCCAGCTACTTGGGAGGCTGAGTCAAGAGACTCGCCTAAGCCCAAGGATTTGGAGGTTGCTGTGAGCTGTGTGACGCCACGGCACTCTACTGAGGGCAATAAGGTGAGACTCTGTCTCTACAAAAAAAAAAAAAAAAAAAAAAGATCATATTACTCTTTTTCCTTCAGAGGTTAATTTACAAGAGAAAGCTGATAATCCACATGCTTCCTAGCCAACCACCTCTCAGTGTTCTTTCTCTGAACTGCTAGATTCCAGTACAGCCAGTCAGGTTGTGCTGGAATCTGACAATTCAGAGAAAGAAATATTTTTTCCCATGGACAAATGGAAGAATTTCCCCTAATTTATATTAATTATAATAATTAGGAAATTAGTAAAACTTAGCTTTTGCTATTGTTTCACCAGGGTTGTAAGGAAATATTTTTAGATAAGGCTAAATTGATCAATATGAATATACTTGTAAGAATTTCCTTATTCATTGTGCTACTTTAGAACTCTGACAATTATGATAGTTTTCTTGGATGGTTGGCAAATATATGGAACCAACCATAACCCCCATTAAGTGAAATTATGATGCCAGAAATGATTTGGCATATCATAGAAGAAGGAATCCAAAATACTGAATAGAAATGTGAGAGGTGACTTTAAATATTTAATGCACTACTTGCTCCCTAAAAATCTGTTCATCTGACTACGATCTTGGAAAACTATTAGGTGAGTAGTGTTGGTGTTATGTTATGTGAGATTTTGTAGGCAAGCCTGCCAGTGATTGACACTGTGGTTAAAAGAACCACCTTGACTTCAATGAGAATGGGTACATCTTGGAGTAGAAATGTCAATGAACGACCAGAGGCAAAGTAGAAATGCACCCTGGATGCCAGAGCCTGCTAAGAAAAGAATATTTCTATCTGTAGAGATATTTAAAGGTATACAACTAAATTGTGTATTTTGGAGACCAAAATAAATATATAATTTGTTAAACAAATAGACTTTAACAAATAGGCAAAATATATAATTTGTTAAAGCAGGTACTACTCACGGCCCATGTAATAGTCTTTCACTGTATTTTCCATATTAACAAGAACCTAATTTTGTTTAGTTACGCATCAAAAAATCGATTCCAATGTCCTATTCAGACATAAATCATGATTTCTAAGTAAATTATGGTTAGCTTATTCATATTACTAGCAATTTATTTAGGCTTCAGTATCTGTGATAAAATCAGGAAATATAAGGAAAAGCTTCTAGGGGCTTCCTAGAAAGGATTCTGTTTTTAAAAAGAAATACAAGGAAAATAGAGCCATTCTTTCACTGCTGGAATATAGCCCGTCTTGATAAAGCCTTAGACTGTAGCAGCCATCCTATGATGCTAGGGCAACGGGCCCCTGGACCATGCTTACATGCTAAAGATAGCAAAGGAAACATCTGCAAAGAATTTTCAATGAGTTTTTGGAGAAATTGAATTAACCAACTGTGAAGCCTCCCTATAGATTCCTTTTCATAGGAGAGGGAAAGAAAATGTCCTTATCATTTAGAAAGTTTAACTAATACCACTTTGTACTTTAGAAAATAATTAATTCCAGGGATGGAGATCAGAGACATGATACAGCCAGGATGATACAGATGCCATGGTTTCTCATATAATCCCTCATAAACACAGACCCTCTTTAAGGAAGAAAAGGCAAATCCATGTGCTGGTATCATGGATATAACATGAATCATTCTTTTATGCTTCTCTTAAAAGACCTGTGGACATTTATCATAATCTCTGTGCTTTGAGGAAAGAAGCAAGCCCAGAACTGCCATAGGTTATTAGACAGTGGCTCTGATAACCAGACCATTAAGGATCCAGGATCTAGACACGTCAGGTTCACCAGTGCGAAGGTTTATAGGTGTCGGGTGATAAATAAAATGTTGCCCCAAATCTGCCTTAGAGTCAGCCCAGTGAAAGCTCCAGTGCATCCTGTTTATTCTATCAGTTCCTAAGTATATGTTGGGAAAAGATAAAAATCAGCAGAATTCTTTAACTGGCCTGTTAGTTTTTGAAATCAGTGCTGTTCTGGCAGGAAGGAGCAACTAGATGCCTCTGGGGCCATTTCTTCTTATTTAGACAAGATAATTTAATATCATATCTCTAAGGAAAGTGAATATTTATCACAGTCATCTAAGATTTTAAAAATACAGGATGCTGATTCCTGTTGCATTTTTACTTAATTCTCCTGCTTGGTTAATGGAGAAATGGTAGCACTTGCGGGAGGACAGTAGTAATTACAGGACTAACTAGAGTTCCAGGTGTGGGTTATTTTCTCCAACCAAAACTGCATCTCCTTGCTTTGAGTAAATAGATATTAATCTAATAAGTACTTTTTAAATCTTCCATCCCAGAGAAGAACAGAATCAGTTTGTTTTATATGGTAGCAAGAGAATATACTTTTATCACCTTCAGTTATTATTACACAAGACCCCCAATTTATATGTTACAACATAGTCATAGTATCCTCAGATGTATCACCATTGTAAAGAGCATAGCTGCTCTAATATTTGATGTTATCGTATGGCCAGGACAAAGTCACCTGGAGTAGAGGGAATCCTGGATACCTCAGCATCATACAAGTGTTAGTACAAAATGCCAGTGCCTGAAATTTCAGTGCTGTTTCTGGGGAATAATGTTGGCCCCAGTAGAGTAACGCATTCCAAAGTGAGTGGACTATGCCCCTGCCACGGGATACAAGGCACAACATTTGAGCTTTTTTACAGTTTGGATTTAATGAACAGTACATTTTATACAATAACATGCTCTGAGCCATTAATCAGTTACCTGAAAGGATGCTACTTTTAAATAAGGCTCAGAGCAAAAGATTTTCTAATTAGTGAAGGTGGCAGTGCAAGAAGCTCTGCTACAGAGCAGATATAAAAACGTACACAGTGTCTTTGCAAGTGGAATAGAGTATGCAGAAAGGAGTCAGTCCCATGAGGGCTTTTAAAATGAACTCATGTTTCCTTTTTAACAAGCAACTTGTTCCCCTTTTGACAAAGAGCTCTGGGCATGCACTGAAGTTTGATTGAGTCTGAACCTAAACATATGACAGAAATGACTGCTGGGCCTCACTGAAGTAGTTATTACTTAATATACTTTACTCCAAAGTTCAGACTGACCAGCATACGACTTCATCCTCACAGAAATGGAAGCAAATGAAGGGTTTGTACAAGCAGACAGAACACACTCTGGGTGCCTCCCTCCTGCCACGTTATAATTCCTCCTTTAACTTTTCTATCATGGGAAATAGTCAATCATCATTCAGTAAGGAAGAAAAGTGCTGGAACCAGTTTTACAATAAGTATTGAATGATATTCTAGTACTAGCTAGAAATTATTCCTATAGAATTATACTTTCATCCCAGTTGTCTTTGGAAGTTGATAAAAGAGGCTAATCTTTGTAGAATAAGTAACTTTTAAAAATATGTATTACTAACCACATCTCTTTGGAAGGGGTAATGGTCTAAAGCAAAAATCCACACTAAATCATAGATACTGTCTAATAGTCTTGGCAGATGTTTACGGAAAGGAGAATAGCAAGAGTCAAGAATTAATAACAGGGCAGTTCAGAAGAAAGACATGAAAGGGCCTTCTGGAGTAACCCCAGAAGGTGAGGACATATGTGCTACATGTGAACTGTCATCTGAAGGCTCATTTGAATGTTTCCAAATGGGGAAACCTGCTCAGTGGAGGTCGGTAACCTTCATTCTCTCATCTCTGCTGCTCAGCCTGCTCCATGGGCTCATTAAGCCTCTGTCTATGGCACCAACAGCACAAGTCATGCAGACCATCAGCAACGTGGAACTTCTCCCAAAGCTCTCCTGACTATTGTCACTGATGAATGACAAATTTGCCAATAATAATAAAAAAAAAATCAACACTGTAGTTTGTAGAGAGACTGAACCTATCAAAGGAAAGTAACACAGTACCTCTTCAAAGGCATCGAGAATTTACATATAAAATCCAGGTACTGCTATGAAGTATTTTTCACATAGCATAGACTGCCTGGGTTAATATACTGCTTCCTCCACTTGCTATCTGTGTGACTTTGGGCAAGGTACATGAACTCTCTTTTCCAACTTAAATGTAAGGGGGAAATCTTACATAGGTCTCTGAGTTGTTATGAGGATTAAATTACTTAATGTACGTAAAAACTTTGACCAATAGAGAGCAAGCACTGTGTAAGCAATGGTTAAATAACTAATAGAAAACTGTTGCAACCTGATGTAGAAAAATTAATGGAAGACTATAACAAATGATTTTTATGCCTCTTTCAGGATTGAATATGTGGTACAAATCAGTTGTTGATTAAAAAGCCTCGGCCATGTGTGGTATTAATTGAAGAAAACAAAAACATAAACGGCTAGTGGTATGAGGAGTGCAGGATTCACGAATACTAATTATATCCTCACAACCAGTTTGGGAATGAGTCTATCGTAGATCTACCTATAAAGTTCTCCTAGCTGGATGATGTGTATAAAGTTAAGTATTTACTTGTTTACTTTTCATTTACTTTCCTCCATGTTTATTCTATTTTTGCATATTAATATGTGGGTGATGGTAAACTTCTCAATGTGGCCCAAGGCCTGATCACAACGGATAATGAAAGAAATGGACATTACCCAGAGATACTACAGGTGATGCTAGGTGAGTGATGGAAATTTGGACTATTTTTTGATAGGGTGGTTAAATGAAAGATAATTATACTATTTAACTTAGAAGCGATGATAAGAAAAATAAATGTAGCTATCTTATGGCCAGTGTACTAGAACCTACAGAATATTAGTGAATACCCAGTTTTCAGGTTACATTTTCCTTTTGGAAGGATTTTTCCATTGCATGAATCTTGGTAAGAAGTAGTTCCAATGTCCCACATAAAAGCTGAAGGGGTCTTACAGCTGAGGATTTAGGCGTATGTCTTAGGTTTAAGCAATCAGTCTTTGATTCAAGTTTGTGAATTTTGATGGAGTAAAGCAAAGTCTCAGTTTCATGGGGAAATTAATCAAGACACACATGACAAGGCCAAAGCCCCTGCAGTATCAGGGACATGAAGAGAGGCGCTGTGATGACAACAGCAGAATCCTCACCAGAGAGGTGTCACTTTGGCTCTGTCTCTCTGTTCCCTGTCACGTTGCCTTTTTCCAGAAGCATAGATCTCCAGTTTTTCTCAATATCCTTCCTTCCTGTGTAACCAAGAAATCTAATATATAAATATATATTGATGTGCATCCTTAACACATACATACATGTGCAACACAAGGAGAAAACCTGTGTGTGTGTACTCATATCTATTCTAGAAAACTGTGAGTAGCTATAAATTAAAATACTATTACATTAAAATGTAAAAATAGGATTTTGTGGTTGCTCTTCATTATTTTCTTAATTTTCTACTTTTTTCTAAAATGTAAATTTAGAAAACAACCCCAAATATGTCAAATTTAAAAAGTAGATTTTGTTTTTTTCTCAGCTATTGAAACTTTATGCTTCAAACTGGAAATTTAACTTTCTCAGAGGATATAAAACAAGCAAGCAAATAAGTAAATATGATACACCTGATAAGAGCATGCTGATTTATTTCCGCATTATGACTTGGCTAACTTCATTGCAGTAGGGAGCCAAACAATGAATTCATAAAATTCTCAAGTATTAGGAAAAATATTGCACATTGGATAAAAGGGGAAAATACAGTAGAAGATAAATATTTATCTATCTATAATTCTTCCAATTTGATTTGATGAAAAATAAAGAGAGATGAATTTAAATTTAGCAGCTCTGGGACCTGCACTGTTACTGGGTAGAAATGGTTAAAGCAAGTGATGGTGCAGGAAGAACCATTGTGCTGAATACAGATGCCGTGCTTTGGCAGAAAGAGTTTGTGAGGAGAGCTCAAGCTGTAGGACTCAGAAAAGGTATCTCAGTACCACAGAAAGTGTTTTTGCACATACATGTGCACACACACATATATTAACACATGGAAGTGTTAAAAGTTCAACAGGCTTATGAATCACTGAATCGTGCTAGTCTTTTTTTTTCTTCTTCTTTCTCTCTCTGAAGCTTTGGTTCCTAAAGTTAAAATGAGCAAAATAATTATTCAATTATTTCAGATGGGCTAAGCAGTGACTGAGATAATCCACACAGAACCTGTGTCCTGGTTTGTGGCACAAAGTCAGTGCTCAATACATTTTAGTCAAAATTATTATTTTTATATGCTGTGACTATAGGAAGCTATATGTTAAAATTTGCATTCATATTGGAAGGACCATTAGAAAACATTTGTTTCACGTTCTCTACAAATCTTACAGATAAAGAAGCTGAGACTGAAGATAATAAGCACTTACATTTTAGGGGCAAAAACTGACAGTAGAATTCAGATTTTCTGAATCTCAGCTTCAGTTTTCCTCCATCTGGTATATCACTCAATTTCTCAGCTCTAGGTACACATACACACTCAGTGCCCACTTGCCAAAAGGACATGCTTGTACTTTAGGTTAAAAACTAATGTGAATATTTGGACTATCTTTTTAAAATCTTGAGAGATCTGTTGGATTTTTCTTTAATTTCTTAGTGTCTTAAATATTTTGGAAAGTACTTGTAAGTACTCATATCAAAGCCTTTCATTTTACTTCTTTGCTTGGATGATAAATTCAGGATGAATATTTAATGTTTATTAAAGATTATAAATTCTTGATACTAGAAAAATCTTGCTTAATTTTCTTCTAAAATAGTTAAAGGGAGATAATATTTTAGATGCATATATACATATTTATACATTCATCTATATTTTAAATCATGAGTGAAAATAAAAAAATATTGAGGGAATTTATGCTTAAAATTATTATGATTGAGAAGGCTTTTGTAATCTGTATTTCTTTTGAACCAACACATCTTTGGTTGTCTGCTTTAAGTAATTTTAATGGACAATAATGCAAACCACAAAAACTTAAAGTCTACTAAAAAGAGCATTTTTTTTCTTTTCTTTTTGGTACGGAAACAAGGAAGCAAAAATCTAGTGTGGTGCTCTGTAGTAAGAATGCAGGAATTTTTCATTTCATTTTACCCGTCCTGAGTGAAAAGGGGAATTAAATCCACAATAATACATGAATTGACAGCTGTTAACCCAAGCTGCTAATTCAAATGTATTTTCATTTAAGAAAGAAAAAGAAAGAGAAGGAGGAAAGGAGGGAGGAGAGGGAGAAATATAGGAAAATTCAAGAATAAGGACAATAACAAAGATCAGATATCAGTATTAATTCTAAAACTAGTACATTTGTTAAAATCTGATACTAATTGTGCAGGAAATTATCCTTTTCGGATATATGCTAACTAAAAGCAAAGAACTATTTTTTTTTCCTCAGATAATTGCCTCATTGGCTTTATCCTGGGCAGTGGTCTTTAGTAGAGGGCTTCACATACCAGGTAGGGGGGCTGGAGGGTCACAGGACGTGGGGGAACATGGAATCTTTGCTTACATGTTTCATATGGTCTCTAGCGAATATTTTTGTGCATTCTAAACACTGGACATAATATATCAGTATAGCCATAGGTATGATGAACTATAAATAAGTAAAACCATATATCAAAGATGCACATGAAACTGTTTAAATGATTGTATATGTGTCAAAGTTGTTTAGAAATCACTAATGTAAATTGCCAAGTAGGAGTTAGCATACTATGGCCTTTGGGCCAAATTCAACTTCTAAAACCTGTTTTTGTAGATAACGTTTTATTGGAACAAAGCCAGGTTTGCATATTATGTATAAATACTCTTTTATTGTGATGCCAGAGTTATATTGATGCCTTATGGCACCTGAAATATTTATTCTCTGGTTATTTAGAGTAAAAACTGGCTGATCTGCACTGTAGAGAATTCAGGTCAAACCATGGACAAGGAGGAAATCTTAATATTTCTTAGGGACTTGATTATAGAGTTTATAAATAGTCGTTACACTTTGAAATTTTGTCAACTAACAGAGGTGTTAGTATCACATTTTTGTTTGTACCATAAATAGGAAGTGCACTTTTTATCTGTTTTCCTCAAATTAGGCCTTTTCTCTTTTGCAAAAAGGTGAATGACCTTGGCCAAGTTAATTTTTTTAAGCCTCAGTTTGCTTATATAATACAATTAAATACTATCTTATATGATTCTGTAAGGATTATAATGCTTACATACGTCCCATGTTTTGCAAATGAACTTCAGTAAAAAATGCTTTTCTTCCCACGTATTTTAACAGGTTACAGCTCCCATAGATTTGACACTACAGGCAACAATAATAGATAAGTTTTGATTGATCTTTGAAAGTACATGTATTGTTTTTGTGTGTTTATAGCTGAGTTTGTGGGCTTAATATTCAAATGCAGAAGAACATTACTATACTACATATTTCATTATTATAGTCATAAAACAAACCTGTGTAGACATCTTCGATACTGGTGTTCTAGGTTGTAAATCTAATGCCATAAGCTTCATTTTAATCATGGTCTTTTGATCTTTAAAGATTTTCAATTTTGTTCATTGGAATCTCTGCTCTTAAAGGGAGGAATCGTGGATTTTGTTAACTGCCAAGCATTTTATTGTTTTGTTTTTTTTTTTTGGTTTGTTTTTAGTTTTGTTGAGCTGATTTTTAGAAAATATTAACACTGAATATATTCAATAATTCAGTATGTATATATGCTGCATAATGATTATCACAATCAAATTTAACACATCCATCGCCACTCATGCTGTGCATTAGATCACCAGAACTTCATTTTATAACTTTCTTCCATTTGTGACAACAAAGATGAACCTTTAAGATATATATGTTAAGTCAAATAAGCCAGACACAGACAAAATACTGTCTAATCTCCTGTATATATGAAATGTAAAAAAGTTAAAATAGTGGAAAATGACAATAGGGTGGTGGTTGCCAGGGCAGAAGGGTGGAGGAAGTTCAGAGATGTTGATCAAAGAACAAGTATTTTTATCTTTATAGTCCTAATAGCTAGCTGGGTGCCTAGAAAATAAGTTCTTAGTAAATATAGGATAAACAAAAAATAAAAGGAATTGATACGGTAATTGGAAGCAATGGGTAAAATAAAACAAAATGGATCCCTTGTAATCAACACAAATTACTAGAACTGATAAGAGTCTGATGTAATATCTACCTTTTAATTTTAAATATTATATACATACACATACATATCATTAAGATGTGTTCAAGGTACAGGTCCCGGTAGAAAGAAACTGTTTAAGAATGCAAGATCTGTTAGTGAGTTTCACATCTGAAATGCTAAAAAAAAAAAAAAAAATGAATAAAGAAAGATTCAAGTTTTGTGACAGTATATAAATTAAAGAAATAAAAGCAAAGTAACTAAGCTTGCTAGCATAGAAAATCTATAATGAAGATATTATACTATAGTAGTTTGGATCTTCTATTTTAATTTAGTTACATTATCAACTTTAAATATATTCCATAAATTATTAAAGTATTAGTGTCTTTCCCATCTACAGCTATAGTGATCCTTAACAATTCTGTTCAGTAAGATCTCAATACTTTCTAAGAGAAACGAAAGAAACATATTACAAGGTAAGAAGGTCTTATCTGCCATCACTTGATTGATTCTGTTCACAAGAGACTTCTGAGACGGCCCAAAAGCACAGATGCAAAGGCAGTGACCAACAGGGCATATGACAGGCCTTCTGACCCAGACAGGGGACCCCTCAAAGCAAATTACAGACCTTGTGAGTGAGTATGTATGCTGGAGGGGGAAGTGAAGTAAAGTTAATTAAAGCTCTTTCCAGTACCCAAGGGCCTCTAATATGGCTGGAGGGTCCACATAACAAGGTTCTTCAGCGATATTCAAAATCATATCCTACATGTTGAACTAAAACAGGCCTACACTATGAACTTGAGGTTAAAAGAAGAGATTTACCCATACTTAGGAGAAAATTCTCAGCAAGAAGCCATGAAATCAATTATGTGAGTGAAAATCTGAAATGCTCAGCAGAGAGAAGGCAGGTCATAGCTCCAGTCCTCATGGGCTGCCTGTACAAACCTGGAATGGCTGCTATTAAATAAGTAACTGGGTTGTCGAATACATGGCTGTTCCCACCTTCACGTCCAGGGGAGGGTCATCATACCTGAAGCAGTCAAGGGACAAAGAAGGGAAGGCCAAAGCCACAGTTTGGTGCTTTTTAGTTCCAGTACTTGGGCAGGACTACAACAGGCAGGAAACTAATCTACTGTGTTCAGAGAAGGACTAAATCTCAGTGTTACACTAATTATGAAATTATGTAGCTAGGCATGGTAAACAACTACAATTTTTAATATTTGCTATTTTCAAATACTGTTAGTGTTAAACAGACAGTAATACACCACCCTCCACACCCACAGCAAGATATTTTGCTTCTTTAATAATGTCCTGTTTCACCCAAATCATCCCCAGATTGATCCACTTTATACTTCATGCACAAAGCACCGTGAAAAGGGATGTATCACAAACGAGGTGTTCAGAAACATTTATAATCAAAATTAAGGCCAGGCGTGCTGGCTCACACCTGTAATCCTAGCACTCTGGGAGGCCAAGGTGAGCAGATGGTTTAAGCTCAGGAGTTCGAGACCAGCCTGAGCAAGAGCAAAACCTCCATCTCTAAAAAAGAGCTAGTCTTGTGGCAGGTGCCTGCAGTCCCAGCTATCTGAGAGGGTGAGGCAGGAGGATCACTTGAGCCCAAGAGTTTGACATTGCTGTGAGCTGTGATGCCACTGTAGTCTACTGAGGGAAACGAACTACAACTATCAAAAAAAAAAAAAAAATTAATTCTTTCCTCCCATGCTCTACTATTACTGCAAAATTTACCCAATGTTTGTGGTATGGAATCAGGATCTGGACAAGTATATAACTTTAGTATGATGAAGGTATAGAAAGTACACAGCTATTTATGCTCAGACTTCATCTTTACAGAAATTAAGCCTTTAAAACGTCTCTAAATTTTGCCTAAATATTTAAATCAAGATTTTATAGAACAGTTTTTTTTGTTTGTTTTTTTGTTTTGCTTTTTCCCCCCCCAGGTAATTTGGCTTGTGAGAGAAAATTTATTTCAACAAATAGGGTTGTGGTCACAAAACATGGATACATGCGTTGCCAGAGGAGGGTGCTGATCCCTGGAGTATGGCAAATAACTCTGATTTTGTAGTTTGAAGACAAAGCTTACAAAATTATTTTTAAGCAAGATCATTATTCTGCCAAATACCACATAAACCAGAGAAAGAGGAAAAATGAAACTGAAAAGTGTTGGTGCTGACAGTGCTAGGACAGTAGAAATGGAACATTGAGCGCTGGAGGAAGGAAGATTTCCTTCTGATTGACTAAAACTGCCAAAGTCATTTCTGAGGGAAGCCACGTTTTATTTCCACAGGAGAATGAGAGCAATGGATTATGATAAAGTGTTTATCTTGGACAAAACTGATGCAATGACAGTGCTGTGATGTGTCAACCAGCAGAGAGAATATTACGCTATAAAATATAAAATTTCCTGAGTATACCAGGAAATAAAGGCATACAGACGTTTAAGCAATTAGGTTATTCTTCTAAATAATTTTGATTTCAAAATACAAATTGTCAAAGAAACATGTTCTTTAAGCTCTTCAGTAGAAAGAACATATATAAATGGAGTTCTGTATGTCCCTTTAGCTAAAATGAAGCCCTTTTTCACTGTCCCCATGCACGATTAAAAATAAATGAATAAAACAACCAAACCAAATTTGACTCTGTATTCAAAAAGTGATTACTTTGTCATTTTCACTTCAGTGGACACATATGCCATCCACAAGAAATTACTAATGTGTTCTATGATATTTTGCAAATAAATACAATGTATTTTTTACTTGTGAGTACCAGCTGCAGTATTTCAAGCATGAAAAATATTTTAATGCTTCAGAGAAATTTATATAATTGAAGCTATATTTTTCTGAGAATGACTCAAATGACTGATTATGAAATATGGGTCTAGTTTAACTGACATGAACTCTTGAAAATCATATCCCTGTTCTCTGACCTCAGTTTCAACGGTCACACTTCTTCCTCACCAATGGCCCCGAGTTTTGCCATATTCCTGCCATTTTGCACTAAAACAAAACTAAACAAATTCCCAGGGGTCATCTAAGTATGGAAAAGGACTCTTTCCCCTGGAAATCTTTGGCCATTTCTCATGAACACAGAAATGGAGAGTAAGCCTCTTATTCAATACCTAAGTACTCTGCCATCCCATTATTCTGCTCTTTCTGTTGTTATGGGAGTTTTCTGGGTTGGGCCAAGGACTCTCACCAAACTGCTGCTCTTGACCAGGAAACCCAATCACCCCAGACTTACCAGAACCATGTGGTGCCTGTGAAGTTATCTTGGAGCATTAAAAGAGGAGTCGTAGGCCGTCTGCGGAACTGAGGCCTCAGGCTGAGAAATGAAACGCTTTGTCTTTCCCCTGAACCAGCTGAGATACCTGCCTGTAGGTGATGTACATCGCACTTTTTAAAAGAGGCAGCTCCACGTGATGAAGCTACATCCTGCTCAGCAGCCCCCAGCAAGAAGCGCCAGAAAATGAATATCACACAAAGGTAGCGGCAGCCCACGTGATTCACATCAGCACTGAGGACTTTTCTCACTAGGAGGAACTTGTGAACAAGTCAGATGAGCTGAGTTCCCAAATTGAGAGCAGGGAAAGGGGGGGAAACTTTCAAAGGGCCCCTGAAAAGTTACACCCCACTTTAGAGTTTTCTCTCTATTTTTAGTCTGATCTCTATACCAATCTCTTGAATTAACCTATAGATTTCAACATTGTGAATTAGAGAAGCACTGCCTGCAAAGCCAAAGATTCATTCCCCAGTGCCTTTTTCATCAGGCTTATTTATATCCACACATACCCATTAACTCCACACCTGGCTTGAGGGTTGTACATGCAGACATAACACTAGACCACCTGCTCCTGGGGGGCAGAAGAGCATTTCAAAAGTAGAATCTAAAATATGTAAGATGTGGTGTAGAACAAATCAAGCAGGCATGACATTTATCATTTTAATAAGCATTTGCATTGGTTTATCTAATTTAATCATCACAGCAACTCATGAGCAAATTATAACAAGACAAAGGCTTAAAGAACTGAAGTCCTTGTCCATAGGACACAGCCTCTCAGTGGTAGATCCATCCTTCAAATCTCATCTTTATACCCCAGAGGGTTCTGCTCTCAACCTCTATCTATTTGGTATCATATTAAAAAGATTACGAAGAAAATCTATCACATAAAACACATATATTAAATAAATAAATCCCTAAATCTTTACCTATTTGAATAGAAAAAATACTTTTCTCATGATGCTTATGTGGACAGAATTCATCTGTGTACAAGCCTTATTTCCCTATCTTCCATGTTAAAACTGTGTATCTAGTTCATCTTCAGAGTTTCCAAGCACTACATATAAATCACTTGCCTTGATAACCTACGTCATATGTCTTTGAAAATCAATTTATCAAAAGTGCTCACTTTGGTAGTGTCTAATTAATAACCTATTTATTGGAGAATCCAATATATTTTCTAAGTTAAGAGAGAGAAATGTCTCAGCATGTCCAATTACCTGAAAAACAGCTTGTGTCTATGTACTTAGGAAGTGGTCACTTAAAAAAAGGACATTATTGATGAACTTTCTGGGAAAAATCACAGTGGAGAAAGCAACTATATTGATTGGGGGAACTTGTTCCCTAGACTACTCACAATGAATTTCATCTAATCCCAAAGCATCCGCTCGGGCATACAGAATCTAAGTAGCTATTTTTATAAGGAGGGATTTGGGAAAGAAATATGTACCTAATTATTAAAGATGACAAGTAGTGAGAAAGATTGCTGAAACAGCCTAAATAAATAAATAAAAGGTAAGATTAGAATTAATAATGCCCATTTCCATTTTTACATAAAAGCTTTTAAATGGACTTTTCATGTGCTGGTTTGGCTAACTTAGAACAAAAAGTCAAGATATCAAAGATATCTTCTCAAATTACATATGGAGGTCTGACTGTAAACTTATTATCCATTCTAAGTTTTAAAAAGAATGATGAGGCATGAAAGAAAGAGAATCTCCAGAGTCAACACAATGAACTATTGTGAATCATTCTAGATATGAAGGGAAAGCACATTTGTTTCAAGTGTGATTGCTAAGCTCTTGACGGGCATTTTAATATCTTAGTTCATGATCTTCCTGTGTCAATTCCCACTGTATGGGCACAAGGAAATACTAGCTGGGTGCTAATTTAAAAGCTGGATGCTCCACCCAGAATCAGCAAGCTTCTAAGTCCTGAGTCAAAAATCTTCACATGCTTTTTCTGAACACGGTAATACCTTGAAATTATGGGTAGTTATCTTTTCGAGTTTAATGCACCAAAGTCAGAAAAGAGTATGGTCGCACAAAGGAATAAAATCTGTCCAGTACCCAACTCAGCCCCCAGTCAAAAACAACAACCAAGCTAATGTGAAAGTAAATGCATAGACAGATGGTGCTGATAAACAAAGACCAAAGCCAGAGCATGCTTATACTGTGAACTAACAGAAAAGTTTCCCAGATAATCAAAATCAACAAATGCCAGCCTTATCAACCTTGCCCCAATACCCACACCACTTAGAGTCAACCCTGGAATATGGAGGTACCAGTGAGGTGCATTTATTTCTTTAAGGATCTTAGAAGCTGATTTTTAACCTTCCCTCTTAGATATCCAACCTTTCTCTCCAGCAGAGCTTTGTAGGGTTTAAATGCATTATCAGCCTTGAAAGTCGGAAGATCAGAAGACGTGATGGAGAAAGAAATGAATTCTGGCTCGTCATATGGTAAAGAAGTGCCATTAGTGAGTAAATGTAAACTTTCGTTGTTATTATTGTTAGCATTGCTGTTGTCCTGGTTTTCACTGATGGTTCCACGTTTCAGTCTTCCATCCGTACAAGAGCTTAAGCAACGTTTTCTGTAGTCATGATGAATTTTAAAGAATTCATAGTTAAAATAATGATTAAATGGATGGGAGAAGAGATTTAATCTTTTTTAAATTTTCATTTTTTTTAAGTTAACAAATTAAAATTGTCTATATTTCTGGTATGCAACATAATGTTTTGCACTATGAAAAACATACACTGCAGAATTGTTAAATCAAGCTAATGACCAAACGTATTACCTCAAACTTATTGTGTGTGTGCATGTGTGTGGTAAGAACACTTAAAATCTACTCTCAGCACACTGACTACCATCACTAGCCTTAGTAACTGAGTTTGACTTTGTTTTAATTAAGACATTTAATCTTAAACAAAAACCTTTGGAGAAGTTTTAAATAAATAAAGCATCATGATTTAAACGCTTGTCTTTGGAAGCAGAAAGACCCCACATGCCACCTGCTAGTTCCATGACTTTCCAACAAAATTAGTTAGCCTAACTTGACATTCTTCATCTGTAAACTGGTGATCATAATATCCAACTCATAAGGTTATTTTTGGTTGAAGTGGAATGGTGTTAAGCAGCAACCCCAACCTTTTGGGCACCAGGGACAGGTTTCATGGAAGGCAGTTTTTCCATGGACTTGGGGTAGCAGGAAGGTTTCAGGATGATTTAAGTACATAAGATCTCCACCTGAGATAATGAGGCATTAGATTCTCATAAGAAGCACAGAACCTTGATTCCTCACATTCATGATTTACAATAGAGTTTGTGCTATGAAAATCTAATGCTGTCGCTTATCTAACAGGAGCCGGAGCTCAGGTGCTGAAGCCAGGGATGAAGAGAGGCTGTAAAGACAATACAGATGAAGCTTTCCTTGCCCCTGCTGCTCACCTCCTGCTGTGTGGGCTGGTTCCTCACAGGCAAAGATAGGTAATAGTCTGCAGTCTGCAGCCCAGAGGTTGGGGACCTCAGGCATAAAAGCACAGTACTTAGCCTATAGTAAGCATTGGAGAATTGGTCCCTACTATTATTTTACTAGAAATGATATGAGCAAAAGTGGAATCAGTATTACAGACACTGCCAAGCATCTCTGAGTAAAATTTTCCTGCAGTTGGTTAATACAGTAAAATATTGCTGACTATGAGATAAAAGGTTTACAGTAAAATGCTCCCAAAAGGCTATCCTTAGCATGGAGGCCCCTTCATAGACACAACTGTTATATTTATTTCCCAGAGTCAATAAAAATCAATCATATCTTTTGGGATGCATATAATAAATATTTGGGAATGTTGTCCCTTTTTGGTTCAATTAAAGTTATATCAAGAACTGCAGAAACTAAAGACTCATATTCTTCAGCAACATGCCCCATGTTTACTGATAAGATTTAATTGGATTCTTTACAATAAAGAAGAAGTTAGTGCAGGTACTTTTGTAGGATGTAGCTATAATATGTATTCACTTATAATTATAATTATACCGGGCACATATCTTTGTGTTGCTCATTACAAATCTCTGTTGTAAAACAAGAACCATAGTTCCTTACACTCAACATTGGCAACATCTTTGTCATAAAAGAAGTAAACCACAATGTCCATGAGCTACTTGTATTGAATGAAAATGGTAATAGATTTTCAAATTAAGTTCTATGAAGTCCTTAATTTCAGCTCAATATGGAGGTTTCTCTCCCTAATAAATCAAATTGAGTATGTGACTCTTACCAACTAAAGAGCATTGAACAAAGACTAAACATGATGGGAAGACGGATGCATTATGAAGTTCTTAGAGATCGAAAACTCTATTGACAAGTGAATCAAATAAAAAAAATTTGAGTAAGTGAAATTTGCAGGTGAAAGCGAAAGAATATTTCTCAGTATATCTAAAATCATAAGTTTGAATCACTGTAGGCTGAGACACTAGAAAAAAATAACCTTTGGTAGCTATTATTCTTGTCAATAAGAACTCACCCGAGCATAAAAGGATGTAGAACTAGGATAAATGGTAACAACAAACAGATTATTAGAGATGAAGAAGGAAGGAAGAAAAATTTGAGACTAAAAGTCATTTTTCTTCTTTTAACAGATCTATAATGAAAAGGAATTCAAAGTTAAAATCAGAAACCTGGTAGAATGTCTACAGTTATATGGAAATAGGCTTAAGTTAATTGTATAAAAACTAGATAAAATTATACCTTCATATAGAGTTGATTCATTTACAAAGACACTAAATATCTTGTAGTGTCTTTCTAAATGAATATATTAAATATACCTTATACCTTCCATATGCTTTCATTTGCTTATAATTTTTAAATAATAACCAAATTTTGTTGAGCATTTAATATACCTTCATATAGGAGTTGACATCTTCGGATGTATCAGATACAGTGCTAAATAGAGGCAAGATTTTCATTGGTTCTATTTTTTTACTTCAGGTTAATTTGAGCATACACACACTAGGTTACAATATTTGCATTTGGTAGGTAGAGTCCCTCTTGTAGCTGTGTTCCACGCTCAAAATGTGCGCCATATACTCTTACATTACTCTCATTAAGTGGAAGCACACCAATCCTCTTCCGTCCCCTGTCCCTCTCATTCATTGCCTCTGCCCGCAATTTGAATTGAGGTTTTCTCTTATATGGGCATGTACTAGATCCTCTTCTGGTTTCATATTAGTATTGAGTACTTTGGATATTTGCTTTTCCATTGTTGTGATGCTCTACTAAGAAGAATGTGTTTCAACTGCATCCGGGTTAATACAAAAGATGTAAAGTCTCCATCTTTTTATGGCTGAATAGTATTCCATGGGATAATCTTATGAGTTAAATACTGTTATTTTCCAATTTTTCAGATAATAGGACAAAATATGGGGAAATCTAATGATGTCCACAATTAAACTGGCAGTGTGTAAACATACACAGCATGACTCAAAAGCAGAGGTTCTTTGTCAGTGTGCTAGATCTGAGTGACTCAGGTGGATATTTAATAAGAGTATTACAGCCAAGATTTGGGTGCCTAGAAGTGAGCACACTAACGTCACCTCCCTTATAGCAGGACCCATGTGACTTAACCTGGCCTACCTCTATGTGCTGCCTAGAAGTACCACATGTGATTCAAGTCACATGTAATCTCAATGTAGCTATGATACAGAAGACGTCTAGGACGTACTGAAGGGAATGCCGAACATTTTCTGGAAAGGGCCAAACCGTAAACATCTTAGGCTTATCAGAACAACCAGGCTGTATTGCAAGTACTCAAATCTATTGTTATAGCATAAAAGGAGCCCTATACATGATCTGAAAACAAATGAGTATGGCTATGGTCCAAAGTTAATTACAGAACTAAGATTCAAATTTTACATAATTCTCACATGTCATAAAATGTCCTTTTCATTTTTTTCTCCCAGCATTTAAAAAAAGTAAAAAAAAAAACAAAATATTCATAGCCTGGGACTTTAAGAAAACAGGTAACAGAGCTGATTTGGCTCACAGGCTATCTGTAGTTAACTAACTCCTAGCTCTAAAGTGGTCAATTTCTTATTGGTAGTGGCACATGCACTTCTCTATCCGTAACATCTTTTAAGTTTATTTATGATTGACACATAACAATTTTACATATTAATGAGGCACGTATTTCCATGTATGTATACCTTATATAATGATCAAAGCAAGATAATTAGCACATTCATCACCTTAAACATTTATCATTTTGGGGGGATAACATTAAAAAAAACTCACCTAGATATTTTGAAATTTATAAAACATTACTACTAACTCCGTTCTATTATGCAATAGAAAAACCTGAATTTCTCCTAACACAAGCTTTGTACTCATTCGCCAACCTCACAAAATCTTATTGTATTCTGCTATTTACATTAAACATTTTAATTTACTGTATGTACATCTTTTTAATGTACTATACAGCTTTGTACAGGAATTAATTATCCCCATAATGAAGTGATATATTTATATCCATATTGCACAGTTTAAGCAATCATATTAACAATCATATAAAGAACAAACTAAGGGTCTTTGAAACTAACTTCTATTTGCCTAGATTGTAATTTAAATTGGGACCAGGAAGAAATGCCTTAGGAAATATTTCTACATTTGACAGAGTGAGAACTTGGAAATATTTATTCTAGTAAATGTTGGAAAGTTTAGCTCCCAAGTAGGAGGCAGCTGCCAGAAAAGCATGTACACATTTTAAGAAAGGAAAAAAAAAAAAAACTGTATTAAAATCATAATACCCATGTCACATTTGACTTACAAAGAAATACAAAAAATATACGAGATAAACATTATCAGTATACATTGAGTATTACAATTTTAATACAGGTTTTTCCTTCTTAAAATATGTATACATTTTTCACACTCTGAATTTGTCCTATATTTTAAGAAATAATGCCGACTATATTCTTTACTTGTTCTTTTATCTCTAAATTAAAGTAAGTTGTTTGAATTATCACCTACTTTTTCAAAATCTCTTTCAACTTCATGGTGCCTGCAAAGCCAATATCCCCAGAAAAGCACTAAAAACAGAAGCGTAGCTGACCTGTTGCCCATTTTGACAGATGAGGCCAAATATCAAGTGTTCTTGCATGTAATTGCACTTTTCAGCATATGTAGGGATAATATTCAAAAACTCCCAGAAGGTACCAGTAGTATCAACCTTATTTTCCTCCAAAAAATTATACTATCAAACTGAGCAATTTAGGGCACCTTTATATTGACCTTTAAAATTAGAGAAAGAAATAGAAGTCCTTTTTGCAAATAGCTACAAAGTGAGGCAAAATGAACAAATCTGATAATAACACAATGTTTGACACATTTCCCCATTGCTAATGATTTCTTTACAGGCATCTAGTTGATTTGAGATTGGCATGGTCCTCATCAACCTACTTTCATTTTTTGGGGGGAGACAAGAGTCTCCCTATATGGCTCTCAGTAGAATGCTGTGCAGTCACAGCTGACAGTAACCTCAACCTCTTGATCTTAAGTGATTCTCTTGCCTTAGCCTCCCTCCAAGGAGCTGGGACTACAGGCACCTGCCACAACGCCTGGTTATTTTTCTTGGTGCAGTTGTCATTGCTATTTAGCAGGTGTGGGCCGGGCTTGAACCTGCCAGCCTCAATGTCTGTGGCTGGCGCCCTACTCACTGAGCTATGGGCACTGAGTCTATTGTCATCATTCATGCCATGATGGCTTTAAGGTCAAGTCAAGGCTACCTTTTCTTTTTCCCATAGACGCAAAGCGTGTACAATGTTTGATTATTAACATTACAACAGCTAAAATGGAATATTACAAGAAGACAACTTTAAAAAGGAAAAGACAGCAGAGAAACTATACAAAACTTTGTAGTGTTCTATATGCCTTCCTATAACTTCTCAGCTGAACCTCAGAGCAGTTCACAGTAAAATTAAGGGGAGAGTTTCTTTCTAGAACAGCAGAAGCTCTCTCTACTTTGCCCCATCATCAGAGTTAATCAAAAAGTAAGTAAAAATAGAATCTATAATTGTACCAAAGAAATACTATTTGAGTACTAAGACACAAAACCTACTTTAGAAGTACAATAACAAAAGATATGTATCTAATATATAAAGCAACGGAATGGAATCTTCATCCCTCAAGATTAGCAGGATGAATGGCAGAAGTTGACTGTAAGACAGAGGGTCTCCAGGGATGAATGGACTCCATGACAACTTTCAGTAATCACAGAAGAAAGAATTGTAGGAAAAAGGAAACTTAGAGGGAAAGAAAAGATTATTTTCAAAAACTTTGGTGGGAAATGTTGATAGAAAGTCTTGAGGCTCGGGGCGGCGCCTGTGGCTCAGTGAGTAGGGCGCCGGCCCCATATGCCAAGGGTGGCGGGTTCAAACCCAGCCCTGGCCAAACTGCAACAAAAAAATAGCCGGGCATTGTGGCGGACACCTGTAGTCCCAGCTGCTCGGAAGGCTGAGGCAAGAGAATTGCATAAGCCCAAGAGTTAGAGGTTGCTGTGAGCCCTGTGACGCCACAGCACTCTACCGAGGGCGGTACAGTGAGACTCTGTCTCTACAAAAAAAAAAAAGAAAGTCTTGAGGCTCTCCCAATTTTCTGGTTGGTCCCTGCTGCCATAGGGATACTTTCCCCAGCTAAGCTTCAGCCCTTTCATTCAAATTATTTTCCATGTTCCCTCTTTCTTTTTTTTTTTTTTTTTCATAAACCATTTGACACATTTTTATCACAGTGGTTAACATAGCCTTTCCGGCGTTATCTCAGTTACTGTGCCAAAACATTTACATTCTACATTTACCAAGTTTCGCAAATACCCCTGTAATATGCACCACAGGTGTGATCCCACCGATCCCCCTCCCTCTACCCACCCCCCCCTTTCCCACTTCCCCCTATTGTTAAGTTGTAGCTGGGTTATAGCTTTCATGTGAGAGTCCCAAATTAGTTTCATAGTAGGGCTGTGTACATTGGGTATTTTTTCTTCCATTCTTGGGATACTTTACTAAGAAGAATATGTTCCAGCTCCATCCATGTAAACATGAAAGAGGTAAAGTCTCCATCTTTCTTTAAGGCTGCATAGTATTCCATGGTATACATATACCACAATTTATTAATCCATTCGTGGATCGATGGGCACTTAGGCTTTTTCCATGACTTAGCTATTATGAATTGGGCTGCAATAAACATTCTGGTACAAATATCTTTGTTATGTTGTGATTTTTGGTCTTCTGGGTATATGCCCAGCAGAGGAATTACAGGATTGAATGGCAGATCTATTTTTAGATCTCTGAGTGTTCTCCATATATCTTTCCAAAAGGAATGTATTAATTTGCATTCCCACCAGCAGTGCAGAAGTGTTCCCTTTTCTCCGCATCCACGCCAACATCTCTGGTCTTGAGATTTTGTGATATAGGCTAGTCTCATTGGAGTTAGATGATATCTCAAAGTAGTTTTGATTTGCATTTCTCTGATGATTAAAGATGGTGAGCATTTTTTCATATGTCTGAAGGCCGTGCGCCTGTCTTCTTCAGAGAAGTTTCTCTTCAAATCCCTTGCCCAGCCTGCGATGGGATCCCTTGTTTTTTTCTTGCTGATGCGTTTGAGTTCTCTGTGGATTCTGGTTATTAAACCTTTGTCAGAGTTATACCCTGCAAATATCTTCTCCCATTCTGAGGGCTGTCTGCTTGCTCTGCTTACTGTGTTCTTAGCTGTGCAGAAGCTTTTTAGTTTGATCAAGTCCCAGTAGTGTATTTTTGAAGCTGCTTCAATTGCCCGGGGGGTTCTCCTCATGAAATACTCACCCAGACCAATTTCTTCAAGGGTTTTCCCTGCATTCTCCTCTAGTATTTTTATAGTTTCATGTCTTAAGTTTAAATCTTTAATCCAATGAGAGTCTATCTTAGTTAATGGTGAAAAGTGTGGGTCCAATTTCAGTCTTCTGCAGGTGGCCAGCAAGTTCACCCAGCACCATTTGTTAAATAGGGAATCTTTTCCCCACTGAATGTTTTTAATTGGCTTGTCAAAAATCAAATAGCGGTAAGTAGCTGGATTCATCTCTTGGTTCTCTATTCTATTCCAGATATCTACTTCTCTGTTTTTGTGCCAATACCATGCTGTTTTGATCACTATCGATTTGTAGTAAAGTCTGAGGTCTGGTAGTGTGATTCCTCCTGTTTTGTTTTTATTTCTGAGTAATGTCTTGGCTATTCGAGGTTTTTTCTGATTCCATATAAAACGAAGTAATGTTTTTTCAAGATCTTTAAAATATGACAGTGGAGCTTTAATAGGGAGTGCGTTGAAATTATATATTGCTTTGGGTAGTATGGACATTTTGATAATGTTGATTCTTCCTAGCCATGAGCATGGTATGTTTTTCCATTTGTTAACATTTTCAGCTATTTCTTTTCTTAGAGTTTCATAGTTCTCTTTATAGAGATCTTTCACGTCTTTTGTTAGGTAAATTCCCAAATATTTCATCTTCTTTGGCACTACTGTGAATGGGATAGAGTCCTTAACTGCTTTTTCAATTTGGCTATTGTTGGTGTATATAAAGGCTACCGATTTATGAATGTTGATTTTGTAACCTGAGACGCTGCTGTATTCCTTGATCACTTCTAGGAGTTTTGTAGTAGAGTCCCTAGTGTTTTCCAGATACACAATCATATCATCTGCGAAGAGCGAAAGTTTGATCTCTTCTGACCCTATATGGATACCCTTGATCGCCTTTTCTTCCCTAATTGCGGTGGCTAAAACTTCCATTACAATGTTGAAAAGCAATGGAGACAATGGGCAGCCTTGTCTGGTTCCTGATCTGAGTGGAAATGATTCCAATTTAACTCCATTCAATATGATATTGGCTGTGGGTTTGCTGTAGATAGCCTCTATCAGTTTAAGAAAAGTCCCTTCTAGACCAATTTTCTTGAGTGTTCTGATCATGAAGGGATGCTGGATATTATCAAAAGCTTTTTCTGCATCAATTGAGAGAATCATATGGTCTTTGTTTTTTAATTTGTTTATGTGCTGAATTACATTTATAGATTTACGTATATTGAACCAGCCTTGACACCCTGGGATAAAACCAACTTGGTCATGATGTATAATTTGTTTGATGTGTTGTTGGATTCTGTTTGTTAGGATCTTGTTGAATATTTTTGCATCTATATTCATTAGTGATATTGGTCTATAATTTTCTTTTCTTGTTGGGTCTTTTCCTGGTTTGGGGATCAGGGTGCTATTTGCTTCATAGAACGTGTTGGGTAGTCTTCCTTCTTTTTCTACATTTTGGAACAGGTTGAGTAATATAGGTACTAATTCCTCTTTAAAGGTTTGGTAGAATTCTGACGTGAAACCATCTGGTCCCGGGCTTTTCTTTTTAGGGAGGTTTTGTATAGTTGATGCTATTTCTGAACTTGATATGGGTCTGTTCAACATTTCCACTTGATTCTGGTTAAGTCCTGGAAGGTGGCGTGCTTCCAAGTATCGGTCTATTTCCTTCAGATTTTCATATTTCTGAGAATAAAGTTTCTTGTAATATTCATTAAGGATTTTTTGGATTTCTGATGAGTCTGTGGTTATTTCGTCTTTGTTGTTTCTGATTGATGATATTAGAGATTTTACTCTTTTTTTCCTGATTAGGTTGGCCAGAGGTTTATCTATTTTATTGACCTTTTCAAAAAACCAGCTTTTTGATTTATTGATCTGTTGTATTATTCTTTTGTTTTCAATTTCATTTAATTCTGCTCTAATTTTGGTTATTTCTTTTCTTCTACTGGGTTTGGGGTTGGAATGTTCTTCCTTTTCCAGTTGCGTGAAATGTCCCATTAAGTTGTTGACTTCCTCTCTTTCCGTTCTCTTGAGGAAGGCTTGCAGTGCTATAAATTTCCCTCTTAGAACTGCCTTTGCAGTGTCCCAGAGGTTCTGATAGCTTGTGTCTTCATTGTCATTTTGTTCCAAAAAATTGGTGATTTCTTTCTTAATCTCATCTCTGACCCAGCTATCATTCAGCATAAGGTTATTTAACTTCCATGTTTTTGTATGGGTATGCAGATTCCTGTTGTTACTCAATTCAAGTTTTATTCCATGATGGTCTGAGAAGATGCATGGAATAATTTCTATTCCTTTAAATTTACTGAGGTTAGACTTGTGACCTAAAATGTGATCAATTTTGGAGTAAGTTCCGTGGGCTGATGAGAAGTATGTGTATTCAGTTTTGTTGGGATGAAATGTTCTGTAGATGTCTGCTAAATCTAAATATTGGATGGTTAGGTTTAAATCTAAGATTTCTTTGCTCAGCTTCTTTCTGGAGGATCGATCCAACACTGCCAAGGGAGTGTTGAAATCTCCGACGATTATGGAGCTGGAGGAAATCAAGTTACTCATGTCTGTTAGAGTTTCTCTTATAAATTGAGGTGCATTCTGGTTGGGTGCATAGATATTAATAATTGAGATCTCGTCATATTGAGTATTACCCTTAACAAATATGAAGTGACCATTCTTGTCCTTCCTTACTTTTGATGGTTTAAAGCCTACTGTATCTGCAAATAAAATTGCAACACCTGCTTTTTTCTGATTACCATTTGCCTGAAATATGGATGACCATCCTTTCACCCTGAGCCTGTATTTGTCTTTTAAGTTGAGATGTGACTCTTGTATGCAACAAATATCTGGCTTGAGTTTTTGTATCCAGTCAGCTAACCTATGCCTCTTTAGAGGACAGTTTAAGCCATTCACATTGATGGAGAGTATTGATAAGTCTGGTGGAATTTTGGGTATCGAGTTTTTCAAAGGTCCAGTGGACATTTTTAATCCTTTCGCCAGTGTGGAAGTTGGAGTTTGATCCGAAGTTTCTGAGTGAGTTTACTTTTGTGGTATAGGATTGGGTTGGTCATTGTGGAGGATAGGTCTGAGAACATCCTGAAGAGCTGGTTTACTTATGGCAAATTTTTTCAACATATGAATGTCATTGAAGTATTTAATTTCTCCATCATAGATGAAACTCAGTTTAGCTGGATACAAGATCCTGGGTTGAAAGTTTTTTTGCTTTAGGAGATTAAAAGTTGATGACCAGCCTCTTCTTGCTTGAAAAGTTTCAGCAGAGAGATCTGCAGTTATTCTAATATTCTTACCTTTGTACGTTATAGTTTTCTTTCGCCGGGCTGCTTTGAGAATCTTCTCTTTCATGTTAACTTTAGTGAAGCTAATTATGATATGTCTGGGAGATGGCTTATTGGGGTTGAATCGTGCCGGGGTTCTGAAGCTGTCTGCTATCTGAATTTCAGATTCTCTAGGCATGTCTGGAAAATTTTCTTTCATAATTTCATGTAGAAGGGCCTCTGTGCCCTTGGCAGCCACTTCATCATTCTCCGAAATTCCTATAACCCTTATGTTGTTTTTTTTCGAATTATCTGAGAGCTCTCTGAGTGAGTGATCCGTTTTTGCTCTCCATTTCTCTTCCTCTTTGAGAGATTGGGAGCGTTTGAAGACTTTATCTTCAATGTCAGAAATCCTTTCTTCTGCTTGCTCCATTCTGTTACTGAGGGATTCTACTGTATTTTTCATATCTTTGAGGGCTGTAAGTTCTTGTTTCAGTGTGTCTAAGTCTTTGGTGGTTTTGTCTTTAAATTCGTTAAATTCTTGAGACAATTTTTGAATTTCTCCTCGAATTCCTAATTCCATTTTATTAATCTTGTCTGCAAACCAAATTCTGAATTCGACTTCTGACATCTCAGCCAGTTGTTTATGAATGGGATCTTCAATCACATCTGCCGTATCTTTTCTTGGGGGGGTTGATCTATTCTGGTTATTCATGTTACCAGAGTTTTTCCGCTGATTCCGCCCCATGGTTTACTCCCTTTGGTTTTTCCCCTGGGGTTTTATCGAGGGCCCGTACAGTGTTGTGGCCTGAGAAACTGGGGCCCTGTCTGGTGTGGTGGAGCAAAGTGGTTCTGTCTTGTTTTCAGCTGGTTTCTGTTCGATCCTATTGCAACTTCTACTCTGGCTTGAAGTCTCAGCTGTGTGGAAAAATCAGCAATTAAATCACCCCGCCTGCCCACCTCTGGCCCCAGTTGGAAAAGGAGAATCAAACCTTCCTACAATCGCACACCCAGGGCACCACCTGAAGAGTCCTCAGTCTATTAGCCCAGTTCAAAAGGTCCGAATCAACTGTCTCAATCGGCACTTGTCTCGGGTGGAAGGGTTCAAGAGGTCTCTGGGAACTGGATCACAGGGGCCTGGTGACTCCTCTGACACAGCTCACCCCAGTGCATCGTGGAGTCAGGAGGAGCCACCCAGCAAACAGAGCAGTCTGGGAAGGTTGACGTCTCCTTCCCCACTTTGCCCCTCCGTCAGACCCAGTCACTGGTATCTCTGCAGATGGCTAACCCAGGTGCCTGCCGTGAACAGACACTCCAGGGGTTTGCACCTGCCTGAATCGCAAGGAAGTCTGCCAGGCCCCCGCAGACTGCCACTATCTAGCAGGAGGAGATGGGGCCTGACATCTTTGAGTGTTTGATGCAGGTGATGGGAAGGAGGTGTTCACTCAGGCTTAGCCCCGTCCCTGATGCATGCTGCTAACAGAACAGAACAGAACAGACAACTTTGTGAGGTTCTGTCTCTGTTCCTGTCGTCGCCTACAGGAGACGGGCTGTTTTGAGTTCAAACGTCTTTGCTGCTGGAGAATTGCGTCTGAACACCTCTCTGGGTCGGCCCCGCCCTGGAGGCTTCCGGGTTTGTGAGCCGTGTCGCCGGTGGCCTCCTCTGGTTGCCCAGGGAGACAGGGGGTGTGGCCTCAGAATATCCAGAAGTGAGTGTTCTGCCGTTAAAGAAAAAACGGCTGTTGATCTACCTCCAGGGAACTGCTGCTCTGGTGTGGGCACTCAGGCAACCCTTTTCTCCTCTGTCCCGCGCCCCAGAGTCAGCACTGAGCGGCCGCAGTTTGTGCTGGGTCCACACCCCTTAAGAGATCCCCCAAGAATCAGAACTCTTGGGGGATGGGCCCCCAGACCCCGATTGGGAGTGGGGCGGGGGGAAGCTAGAGTTTCATTCAGTTTCACGCAAAACTACGGTCCGGGGAGGGCTCCTGCACTGCACCGCAGGGAAGTGCCGCCAAGGCTTGATTTCCCCTCAGCAGAGTGCCCTCTCCTCGCTCACGTTTCCCAGAGTCAGCGCTGACCTGACGCAGCTCAGGCACTGTGCACTCCCCTCGAGAAATCACCCAAGGAGCCGAACTCCTGGGGGATAGGCCCTCAGACCCCGAGTGAGAGTAGGGGTTCTCAGCTCTCAGCGGGGAGGCCAGAGTCTGATTCAGTCTTGGGCCCCGTATGCCCGGGGAGGGTTGCTGCACTGCACCGCAGGGAAGTGCTGCGAGGCGTGACTCCCCCTCAGCCCGGTGCCCTCTCCTCACTCGGCGCGCCTCAGACTCAATGCTGACCAGTCGCAACTCGGGGACTGTCCACTCCCCTTGAGAAATCACCCAAGGATCCGAAGTCCTGGGGGACAGGCCTCCAGACCTCAGTGGGCAGGAGGGGAGCGCCGGGGATTCAGGGTTGCCGGCAAAGGATTCCCAAAGTTTTATTCAGCCCTATGTCCGGCAGGAGAACGCCACAGCACCCCAGTAGGGGAGGTAGGTCCAGTTTTTAGAAGGTCTCTCCCGTGGAGTGTAGTGGGAGGGCCTTTAATTTCTGCCCGCTTGTGTAATTGTGGGGCTCTAGAGCCGGTCTCATGGGGGAGGGGGACTCCCGTCCGCTTGGTGGTGGATTTTGTACCTTTTGTTTGCGTCCTTGTGATCACAACTTGCCTCAGCGGTGTTGATGTGCGTTCTTCAGCCTTCTCTCTTGGTGAGGTTCAAGTGCACCAGGATACTTACTAAATTCCTGTCCCTTAACTCTCCTTCTGGACGGGAGCCTTTGTTGAAAGCTGGCTTCAGTCCGCCATCTTGTCTCCCACCTGTTCCCTCTTTCTTGAAGGGAAGCCCCTGTGGAAAGGGTATTACTCAATAGAGCTTCAAGAGCTCTATTGATAACGGAACTGTGAAAGAGAATGGAGTAATCCAGGGCTGAAATGTCTGCGAAAAGAGAAATTTAGGGAAAGAAGCTGGAATACAAGGCGAAATGGGTCACTTAGACATGGGAAACGGAGTACTACCAATTGTTAGTGGAGTAATATGTTTGTCTTCCACTTTTTTATCCCTCAACATCAATTGCTAGCCTTGGAAGTAGCAAGTTTGGTTACAGCTCTGAAAACTATAGGCGCGTTAGTCATTAGCTTGGTGGACGATACACTTTGCTCTAATGTATTTCCTAGTGGTTATTCCCCTGGTTGTATCACAATTTCAGATGCTCTGCCCTCAGCGTCTGACTTTGGAAATGGAATGCAGGACATCTTCCTGTTTCTGTCTTTCCCCTAACGGCTGCTTTCTCAAGTCCTCAACATCCTCTGACTCCCTGTTACCAGGGTGTGAGGCATCATTCTGCCTCTTCCCATTTGACTTGGCATATATTAGGGAGAATGGAAGAGAGAACAACAATTCACTGGAATGGAGCCCTGAGTAAGTTAAATGCCTCCTGAATAAATGTGCGGTATCTCTTTCCCGGGCCTAGGTAATTGCGTTTTTATTTATCTCAAACCATTTTCATCCTCTCCCATAGCCTAATAGAGTCACTCTCTGCACACAGTGCATTTCCATCACAGAAGCTCACAGGATGCAGGCTCTGCTGATAATAAATAAATAAAGGCATGGAGTCCATATTGCAGCTAGTAGAAGCTGAAGTTGTACATTTATATATTAAATTAAAATTGCTTTCTGCTCATATTATAGAAAATGCAAATGGTAGTTCAGTCAGGCAGCAGACAGAAGTTGGCTACTTTTTGAGCAGAGATGTCTGCAATTTCTATTTCAGGGCAAACATTTCTCACAGACCATATAGGCATTTATTAAGAAGCTAATATGGCAGTATTCATGCTAATCACATTTAGTATCTGTCTTGTGCAAGAGTAAAAGTTAGGCTGAAGAAATAGAGTATTAATGTCTTTTAAAAAGAGCGTAGTAGATGAATACTCTACTTAAAGTAAATGAAAAAAATCAAATGGAAAGAAATAATTTTAAGTGAACAAAAAGAAGTGAAGATATGAAGAATGCATTATCATTCTACATGGAATCATTATCTATGTCAAAAGACTCAGTCCTTAACACCAATCAGAACTTGACACTATTTCCCCATACCAGAAACCCAGGGAACTGTCATCTGAAGTCTGCTCAATTATCTTAGTGAATAGAGCCACAGGCCCTGAATTATAAAAAGAACACATTTCAAACCGGGCATTGTGGCAGGTGGCTCTAGTCCCAGCTACTCCAGAGGCTGAGGCAAGAGAATCGCCTAAGCCCAGGAGTTGGAGGTTGCTGTGAGCTGTGTGATATCATGGCACTCTAATGAGGGCAATAAAGTGGGACTCTTTCTCTACCAAAAGAAAAGAAAGAAAGAAAAATAACACATTTCAGTAATGAGAAATCTTTTTCATTATCCAAACGTAGACTATGTTATGATGGTCGAGTGGCCCTGTAACTAAAGGACAGGGACTAGTAGTAGACACATGTAGACACTAAATATGAAAACACAAAACAGTTGTGCTTGGTTTGTATTTAGCCAGTGTAACGTAAATATGCCTGATTTTACAGAGGGAAACATTGTTCCAGAAAAATAGTCCCTGTGAGTTCAAACCTACGTTAGCATTCTCTCAGACTTGGCACATGACAACAGTTCTAGCTACAAAATACTGGGATAGTAATTAATCTACAGGTAAAGAACAGTAAACAGCTGACAAATGTGCCAACATTCCCCCATCCCATTGTCAGAAGAGAATAAGTAATTCATTATGGCATTCTACAATAAGCCAATACTTAGACTTGGGTGACACAGACAGAACACACGGCAGTGACTAGCAACTGATCCATGTCTTACCTTCTTAGCTATTAGCATAAGCAGTATGAATGATAAAATGGGAAACTAGTTTTTCAAACTATTAGTATAACTTTAATTTGCAGATGTGGAAAATAAGTGATTTGCCCAAATCAACAGATTTGTAAAGTAGAAAATCACCTTGATGAAAAAAATTAATCCACTAATTAATTTCACAAATAAGGAAACGGGTTCAGAGCAGAAAAACTCATCAAGAACAGGTGACAACTCTCATATCAACCACAAATAACTGCAGTGGCTTCCCGGATGATTTTGTTGAGAAGGATTTTAAAGGTGAATCTAAGCATAATGTAAAAAGGGTAGTGTCTCCTAACTTAGGGAGTAGGTAGGAAGAAAAATACAATATATGTTATGTATTATTTAACCTCCTTATTCTGAGTCCAATTGCACCAAAATAGTGTCATGATAATGATTTGGATTCCATATAACTCCCTCTCCCTTCAAAGAGAGAATGCTCTTGTCCTGTTTGTTTATGTAAATATTCTAGTTTATATGAAAGCTAACTTCACAAACAGCTATAAATAAGTTGGTATTCTGATCTAATACAACAGTTCTGTGAACTTAGTTAAAGCTCCTGAGATCATAATACTGACTATTTAAATTTCTGGCACTCCAAATTTCAAGGTCATATTTTGAAATATGGTAGCATCATCAAAGTAATGTGAGGCTTCTTTGGGGGAAAGACAGCTAAATTTTCCTTATAAGTAAAAAGTCTTATAAGCCTCAATTTCTTCATGTGCCAAACGCTGTTCTCTTCAAACTTTCATCCAGTATATATTCACCTAATTCAGTCAATAGTATAGAAAATCACAACGTAGGAAACATATTTAACTATTTCACTTTAAAGTAGTAACAAACTCTCCTGGTTATGATTAAAATATGATTTGATTCTCCCAGTTAGTTTAAAAATAACCTGTCAGTAACATAGATATGCAGCACTAAGTAAACTGTTGTGTGCCATATCCAAAGCAAAAGTCAAGTAACTGATAATTTAAACCTATTTCTCATTCTGGAATCCTACATCGTATGGCATTTCACAGAATCTGCTTTGAAGAGTGTCATGATTATCACTCCACTATGGGGTCACTGCAGACAACAGACACAGGAAAGGGATCAGAAAATCACTGCTAACAACTTGTATTTGAAAACCAAACAAGATTGAAGCTTGGAAGGATTGCTTTTCTTTCCAGTTGTCTGAATGTAAGTGGAGATATTTGCCTTATGTGAGCTAAGGGCAGACAAACGCCAGCTTTTCGGCATTTCTCGTTTACTGTTTGTATGCGCTCTAAAGAAGACAGGAATATTGAGCAATGTCTTACTGGTCTTTCTGGTTAGTTGCCATTGTCCATTAGCTCCCTGAAGGCACTACTTGTTTTGGCCTTCCTTATGCCTAGGTTGCAAGAATACCCGTTTCTAACTATGACAAATACATTCATACCTTTCACATTCTAAAGGAAAACAGGCAAACACATAGATTAAAAGGTAAGGCAGACCTCATCAAAGTCACTTAGACAATTCCATTTTGGAAACGTATTTGTAAAGTTTTCCTACAACCACTAGCAATTATAGTTAATTGGTGATCCGTACCAATGGCCTTTTATCCACTTGACCAGCAGAGATCTCAACGAAAGAAAGGTCTTTGTACGAAAGGTCTTTATTGGTGAGGGGGGGATGTTGCAGGACAACACCAAGGAGGAGTGAGGAAAGGGGGGGGGAGAAAAGAGAGAGGGGGGAGAAAAGAGAGAGAGGGGGGAAAGTGGGGGAAAGATGGAAACCCAGAGAGACAGAGAGAGAGAGGAGAGAGAGGGGAGAGAGAGAGTACATGTGCAAGAGAGAGCTATATAGGTTCGGTTAGGGGAAGTCCTAGAATGGTGATGGGAGGGTAAAATAGCCAATAAGGAGTTACTGCTCTGGCCAGAAGAGGCATTAGGGGCAGGCCATAAGTTGGGAGGGGCTTTCTTTGGAGCAATTATCTAACATTATTCCTTCCTCAAAGCTTTATTTGTGAACAGAAAATAGAGCCATTAATTTGGTTGCAATTCCCTTTAAATAAAATCACAATATTTCTACATTTGTAATGTGGATCTGAAAATTGGCCTCCGCAAGAAAAATACAGCATTGAGGGGAAAGAGTCTAAAATTGTCTACTGAATTGAGAAATAAGAGAAAGACTGGCAAAATAAACACTAATTAAAAGCTCTTATTTTTATAATTAAACAATGCTTTTTTAAAATATTTGTCATTATTTCAATAGTAAAAAATATCCCAGTTGGATGCTTCACTGTTCTATATTAATATGCACAATAAATTAATATTCTTCACAATGACATTTAAATTATATAATTTCAAATATGGTGAGTGAAAGTAGCAGGAAGGGAGAGAGGGAGAGAATGAGAAAGAAAGTTTGATTTGATAGGAAATTCTAACTATCATTCTAATCATGTGAGTGTATTGGGAGTAATGAATATAAATGTTATACTACTTCAGTGAGACGCAATTACTCAAAGGAGACTACCATGGTATAAGAGTAATTAAGGTTGAAATATTACAGTAATTTCTTATTTTCAACAGCCAGAGAGCCAATATTTATAGATTAATCCTTTTTCAATCTTTACCATATAATGTTTTGCAATAATGACATCATTCATGTCGCTGTAGAAAAATTAAAAATATTGAGTTTATATATAGAAATAATTTAAAAGAGTAAGGGAATTCATAAAGTTATTTCCAAAAAAACTGAAAATGACAAAAGAAGTTGAAATCTTCAGAAAAAGTATCTATCTATGAGAATATAGATAGATACACCCACATCAGATTTACAATATAGATACACCCACATTATTTACATTATATTATGTTTTGATTATCATTGTATATAGTCTAGTTAAAGAAAGTACCATATAAGCTTTGGGAATATTTTGGTTATTTTTATTTTTTCATTATTATAAATAACAACATAATGGCCATCTTTGTCCATATATTTTTTTAGGAAGCTAGTTGATTCTTGCTCAATAGGAGATTCCTAGAAATTATAGGCCAAATTCTACATACATTTGTTAGCTCTTCCTGTGTAGGTTTTTTTTTTACTGTAAAGTTTTTTTTCTTATTAACTTCTACAAGCAGATTATAAAGGGATCTCTTATCAAATGGGTTCCTATTGAGTGCCATCATTGGAAAAAAGTTAAATCATTTTGATTGTGAAAAACAAGGCCTTATTTTGATAGAATAAGTTGCTAAAAATCTATTTTACAAAAGGTTTAATTGCATTCAGCAAAAGAAGGGAAAAATAAATTAGGCTAATGCAAAAAATCCATCCCCATCTGTGCAAACATGGGGACTAATTAACTGCCATGGAATGCCTCATACATAAGCGTGCCTGGTCAGTGTCACTAGTGCTTCAAGATATGAAGTTTAAAAAAAATCTCCCTGGGCGGCGCCTGTGGCTCAGTGGGTAGGGCGCCGGTCCCATATGCCGGAGGTGGCGGGTTCAAACCCAGCCCCGGCCAAATTAAAAAAAAAAAAAAAAAAATCTCCCTGGGCTTAGTGAGAGGTTTCTAACACCTTCTCAATATATCTTCTCATTCTTGTTTTATTTCTCTGACATGAAAATTGCTACAGAAAATGGGAAAATCAACACTGGCTTCCTAGCTACAATCAAAAAATCAGAGATAAGAAATCCCTACTCAGAGGAGAAATAATTTATATTTGGAATTATTTGACATAGTATCTAGAGCTTAGTCCCTTAAATTCTAGCTGCCTCAGAAGAAGAATCTTGTTGCACATGGTAGTACAAAGTAACTGTCACTAAGGCTACAGGGAATGGTCCTTCTGAGCCCAACCCCAATACTTAAGTAAGGGATAGTGTGGATTTATAAGAAAAGTATCCACAATCTTCTCAGATGTCTCTATATAATTCTTTTCATAAATATCACACCACAAGTGTTCTTATACCTTTTCAGTTATATTTCAGCAGAAAACAACAAAAAATTTAAGACATCAAAATTGACCCTATTTTATTACTGTATTCCATGGAATAATTTGTAAGCTTTTCAGCAATACTTATTTCTTCACTAATATGGGAGGCTTAAGAACAAATGATAATACAGGGAAATGTCTTTTGCAGCAGTTTTATAAAATGATATCGGAATCGCATTCAACAAAAATACTTTTGAATGCATAAATTTAAATATGTAAATCTATGCAATGCTACTATGAAATTCGTGCAATGAATTAAGGATTTCCAAAATAAGGAAAAACCTCTCCCTTTGAAAAGTTCACAGCAGTTCATAGAAGAGAGGGACAGGAGGCTGCTGCAAAATTCCAAAGCAGATTGATTGTGCACAGACCAAAACAAAGAGAGAATGGAGAGGGTGCAGAGTGGGTCCTCAAACTGCGGCCCGCGGACCACATGCAGCGGTGTGATTGTATTTGTTCCCATTTTGTTTTTTTACTTCAAATTAATATATGTGCAGTGTGCATAGGAATTTGTTCATAGTTTTTTTTTTTTTTTTTTAAACTATAGTCCGGTCCTCCAATGGTCTGAGGGACAGTGAACTGGAATGGAAGAAAAAGTATCCAAAGTACTCAGCCCTACTATGAAACTAATTTATGGCTTTCATATGAAAGTTATAACCCAGTTATAACCTAAGAATATGGGGAAGGGGCAGAAGAAGGGGAGGGAGAGGAGAGGCTGGGCGGAGGGAGGGGGATTGGTGGGATTATACCTGCGGTGCTTCTTACAAGGGTACATGTGAAACTTAGTAAATGTAGAATATAATTGTCTTAACACAATAACTAAGAAAATGCCAGGAAGGCTATGTTAACCAGTGAGATGAAAATGTGTCAAACTGTTTATAAAACCAGTGTATGGAGCCCCATGATCGCATTAATGTACAGAGCTACGATTTAATATTAATAAAAAAATGAAAATAAAAAATGAAAAAAATAAAAAATAAATAAAAAGTTTGAGGACCCCTGATTAGACTAATAACCATTACTAAGATATATCTTAGAGAATCTGGTGCAATCTAGGGTAAAGGCAAAAGTTAGGATGAATCTAAGTTTTTTAGCTTGACACAATAAATAGTAAGTCATATTATTAAATATGAAAGCGAGAATATAAGAGAGCATGTTGGAGGATGAGAGGATGTAGTGAATGTGAGGACTGCTAAGCAGTTTGCACTTCATCTCTTTCCCACAGTAGAGCAAGCAAACAATTTGGGGAGATTGATCTTATTCATGTCCAAAGGTAGACTGGATTCATCTAAGCTAACCAGGCTAATGGTTTCAGAGGAGGCAAGCTTAAGCACAATGACCAGGGCATTCTTACCTTTATCTAGAGATGTATTTAGAATGGGCATGTGACACATGAGAGGTTTGTTGGAGAAGGAGATAAATAAGACAGAATCTTCCAAGCAACAATTAAAGATTTTCATAAAGACACTTTCTTCCATGAAGTAACAAAAGCATCTACTCTGACAGCCATCCTACATCCAAGTTGAAACAGATGAAATAACAAAAAAAGATCCAGAGACTTGATTGAACTATATCTGATGCTATGCAAGGTCCACGTTTTGTAGTTATGTGAGTTATTTTGAGTTGATTCATTTGCTACTTGCCAAAAATATTCTAATTAATTCAGAAGTCAGTTTCATGTGAGACCTAATAAGTTTGAAAGACTTATGGGATACACAGATCTAGCTGTGACATAAGTGACTGGGGATAGAGATCTGTAACTGAAGGAAATACTCAGAGTATGTGACACAGATTGTGTGATTTGCAAAGTATAAATAGAAATACAAAAAGCACTACATACAAAAAAATATTTCTATGCACTTCTTAGTACAATTATGAGAAATTATTCAAATTAAGATTGTATATTTTATACTTTGTAGAAGGCTTAATATCAATGAAAGTTAGGTTTTGGGTGAATTATAAAATAATACTTTTATGTATTTCTGATATTATGGTATATAATAATAGATATATTAGATTCTATTACATATATGAGGTCATCTCTGATATGTTAAAACACAAAATATGTGTATGTTCTTCTTTTTTGTTTTAAGTAGGAGGTATTTAATTCTGTTTCTTTTTTTGTAAGTTGCAAATCTATAGTTTCTAAAAGATCATAGTCGATGATATTATAATGTCATACGTCATTAGGATGAATGACAAAAATACTGTATTTCAAAGCTTTGTGCTATAGATAATAAATCTATCTACATTTGAAAATCATGTTAGTTATTCCTGTGGCTTGAGTGTCCCCTCCAAAACTCATGTTGTAACTTAATCCCCAATGTGGCCGTACGGAGAGATGAGGCCTGTAAGCAGTGGTTAGATCATGAGGGGTTGTCCCCATAAGAGGAATAATTCATTGCTATGGATTAGTGTGATTATTGAGTTAATGGATTAACAAATTTTTGGGGAGGGGAACTGGTAGCTTTATTAAGAAAACCATCTGAGACAGCACCGTGATGCCGAGTGTCACCTACAGACACAGCAGAGAGTCCCCACAGGCACAGAGGCTTTCACAGACGCACCCCCTCAAACCTAGATTTCCTGGCTTCCAAAACTCTAAGAAACAATTTCTTTTTCATTATACATTTCAGGCAATCTGTTATAAACAACAGAAAATGGACTCAGTTATATAATGTAAGAAATAAGCAAGTTCTCCGTAATTACCATCGAGACCATCAGTTAGCACTCTGGTCAATATTGTGTAATTTTCCACTAAAAAAATATTTTCTTTACTAAAAAGTCTAAACTTTCTTTAGTCCTTTAACTATTAGATAACAAAAGTAACATTTCATTTTAGCAGATTTAAGGTAATTTTGCTCTTTTAAAGCAGGTCTCATAACATCCATTCCATCCTGTTGTTGTCCTCTGTAAGACTCTATAACGGCTTCTAATCACTGATGGACTGAAGGCAACATTCCTCAGTGCTTTCCTCCGGTCTGAACAATCCAGCTAAGAGTCCCCAGCTAAGAGTCTCTCCTGCTAATCTCACATACTCTCCTTTGTACACCTGTAAACATACATACAGTTTTGTGCCTCTGCAACCTCCTCCTCCCTCGCTAAAAGCCTATCTATCATTTCATATCTAGTTAAGGTTTTATCCATATTTTATAATATCTTTAAGATGATTTCTATCCCCTGGACTACTTTTAATATTAGTAATTTATCCCATACACTTTAGACTCTGCTTATATACATCCTAGTCTTGATCAGTTTCAGTTTTGTTCATATTAGTTCCTTGAAACTCCATTATAAGCTTAAGCAATATTTCATAGCACTTATTACAGTGTTACAACTGTGGGAATAATAATGTTAATTTTTTAAATTTTAATAAGCAGCCACAGATATTCAAGAGATAATGTAGTGATGATAAATATGTCTTTAATAATATTATTAGAAATTTTGGTCTTTCAGACAAAGATTCTAGATAAAGTTCCTATTCTTATAACAATTTTAAATACAATTGTGGTGCCATTTATATGGAATGAGAGAGAAAAAAAGAAAGATAACAAGTGTGACTTGTAACTATCCTTCAAAAGTTTTTAAAGACAATAATACTAGTGAAGAAGTAAAAAAAACAATGTTAAAGGTGGAAGGAGGATATGTTTGGGGTTTTCAGCATTAAATTGAAAAATGAAAATAAACTTCTATTGAGATTTCTGGGTTGTTTTAATGGTTCTTAGATAATTGTGAGTATGTCTCTCATTGGAAACATCTTTTATATATCATGAAAAGTGTAAAATATCACCATCAAATAATACACAGCTTAAGTATCTTCTAAGTTTAGGTCTGAATAGAACTTTCGTAGGTATTCAATGTAATGTAACCGAAAATAGTGTTTCAAATTTATGTAGAACAATACAGTTCCTATTAAACATCAATTATTTTCTTTTTTTGTTTTCTTGGTGAGGACTAAGTACAACTTACACTATAATTTGGTACATTTATATTTTATTCAAGTACAATCATGTTAATTACTTAGCTTTATGATTTTCAACCATAGTGCTCAAATATATATCTATACAGACTCAGAAAATTTAGAAATAAAGGGTTTCTCTACAAAAGAGTATACTGTTATATCATTTATCAGATGAGAAAACAATCTTACAATAAATTTTCCTCCAAGGTCACTGTACTGGTTACATCATCTGGATTAGAATCTAGATCTCCCAATAAATTGAATCACTTATTTTCCTAATCATATACTTGGTTTACTGAAATAAATAATTATGGTTTTTTTTTAATTTTTAAACATTTTTTAAGTCTTTTATTTACTTTTTGCTGCCATTGTTGCAGTTTGGCTGGGGCTGGGTTCGAACCCACCACTTTCAGTATGGTGCCGGCACCCTACTCACTGAGCCGCAGGCACCAGCTAATCATGTCTTTTTATGGAGAGTATTTTGGGAAAGGTATGAGTGATAAAATTACTATACAATTTCAAATTATCTTTCTGTTCAATGAGGATGGGATTAAAAATTCCTTTACTTGTTCGATTTATGATCCTTACTTCCAAAAGGATTCAAGATTTTCTGCATGTTTAAATATGACACCTAATAGGCATATATGTCTCACATATTGCTTTCATAAATAAGGTGGTATTTACAAAAAGAGGGATTTTTATAGGATCAGAGATTTAGTAATTTTTTTTTTTTTTTGTGGTTTTTGGCCGGGGCTGGGTTTGAACCCGCCACCTCCGGCATATGGGACCAGCGCCCTACTTCTTTAGCCACAGGCGCCACCCAATTTAGTAATTTTTTTTAACCTAAATTAGACAGCTCTTATTTCCAGGAAAATAATAATAATAATAATAATAATAATAATAAAAGGGATAAGCTCTCAGCTTATATAGAAAAGACAGATAATTGATACTTTGAGAAACAAAATCTTTCAAAGACTATGTGGAGAAAAGTATCCATATTTATGTCTATTCTCAATTCAAACCTATTGTTTTCTCTTAGGTCAAGAAATTACTGGAGCTAGCAGGAAAATGGGTTTAAGCTCAATGGGTTCATATGAAAGCATGGCCCTTGTGAAGAAAATTAAAAATGGGACAGAATCTGAGGAGTTCTTGGCTTGGGTTTTGGGTAGGGGTCCTCTGATCCCCAAGAAGAAAATGTAGAATTATCAGCCAGCTTAGTTTTCTTGCTTCATGAAGAACTGAGCATGAATTAAAGGGCTAGATTAATTACTTTCCCCTCATAAGGTCAGGAAAATATAAATAGAATTGATAGCAAAAATCAGTCTTCTCTTATATCAACCTGATTTATGTTGTCACTCATGCCCCAAAGTGGAGAGAGACACTTGTGCTTTTTGCCACACTATACCATGGCTCCAGGATTCAAAGTAGCAGACTCATAGTGAGCAGAACATGCATAATTCTAGCACGTTTAAAAGCCCAGTAGTCTCAGAAAGGGCCAGAGTAACCAGAACAAAATTATAATGAAAGAGATATCAGAGAAGACAGAATTCTTAATACAAAATAATTATAATCCTCCTTCCATATATATCCTTCTTTAACATCTATTATAGATAGATGTGGTAAGAAAAATAAAGAATAAAAAGTCAAATTTAGTCTACAGCCTAAATTTACTATTATATAGAAAACTTAACAGGAGTCCTCAAACTGCAGCTTGCAGGCCACGTGTGGGCCACGTGAGGCGGTGTGATTGTATTTGTTCCCGTTTTGGTTTTTTACTTCAAAATAAGATATGTGCAGTGTGCATAGGAATTTGTTCATAGTTGTTGTTTTTTTTAAACTATAGTCCGGCCCTCCAATGGTCTGAGGGATAGTGAACTGGCCCCCTGTTTGAAAAGTGTGAGGACCCCTGGATAGAATATATGGAAACATCATAGTAAATTATAAAGCTGCCCATAACTTTTAAAACCCTCAAAAAGCTGAGATTTTACAACAACTTTCTTTGGTCATCATGTATCTCATTCAAAATGAAAATTAAATACCTATAAAATAGTGAAGATAATTATAGAAATTTGTATAAGAATTATTAGAAAACTTTTTTTTTTTTTGCAGTTTTTGGCCCATGCCGAGTTTGAACCTACCACCTCCGGTACGTGGGGCCGGCACCCTACTCCTTTGAGCCACAGGTGCTACCCAGATAACATTATTTCTATTATTTCTAATTCACTGGTATTTAATTTCTTGGAAAGGATGATGTCATTGTAGTTATTTATGACAATGACTTTGTTCTTGAGAGATGCCTGCAGAAAGATTTGAGGATAAAGTGCACTGATGTCTGCAACATAATTTCAGATAATTTAGCAAAAAAAAAAAACTAAAAAATACACACAGGGAGGATGGAAGAAGCTAGAGAGGTAGAGAGAAAGGGAAGGGAACTTAGTGCTGACATATGAGAACAATCCATGAGACTGGACAAAATATTTACATGTGTTACACTATTCTTTTAACTTTTCTGTGGGTATGAAACTTATGGTAGAGAGTTAGAGAAATGAAATTAAGAAACAATAAAAAGTTGAATAAATACAGTTTTACTCTGAAAATTAAGAAAGATATTCGTTTGATCTTTTGGATCAGAAAGAACAAAACAGAGAAATTATATTCTCTAGTAAACAAATCTAGTAAAAAATTATAAAAATATTTCTGATTATGCGGAAAGCTGTGATCAGAAGAAAATGTAGAAATAAAATAATTCGGTGCTTACTTTAACAAATTACAAGAAATAACAGACTAAGTTATTTGGAAGTAATAGATTCAAAATAGATAATGTTTGAATTTAATGAAACAGAAAAGATAATAAGGCCAAAATTGTAAGTGATGACATTTCCACAAAATTGTAAGTGATGAAATTAGCGCTAAATTTTACTGAGACATTTAATTTCATGAAGTCTTCTATCCTGATTTTAGCCTGTTTTTTTTCTATATTTTGAATATATTTTGATTTTTCATATATCCTCTCTGGTTTAGTACGTAAAAGGATGAGTAAAAAAGCAAAAGAAAATGTCATCTGGGGAATTGCTATGTTTCTTTTTCTTTTTTAATTTCAGATTGATATGAGGGTAACAATTAGGTTATAAAGTTTGCATTTGTTAGCTAAAGGTTGCTGGGTTTCTAACTTTAACTCTTCAACTGAACTTTTAGGTAAAGGGTAAACAACCTGTCCTTCATGGACCATGTTATCTTCTTTGCTCAACAGGAATGGGGGTGGGGATGACTTGATCATTGAGGTCCTTTCACGGTAGGAATGCATGACACTAAATATCCTCAGTCAGTTAAAATTATCAGAAAAGCTAACATTTACTGGCTATTCACGATTGCCAGACAATTAACTAAACACCGTACATGTGTAACCTTGTTTAATGCTCTTCACAAGCTCAAGAGTCAGCGCTAGTATCTTCCTGACTGCACAACAGTCCTGTAAACAATACATGTTTGGGTTATGATTATTCACAGTATAATTACTCCTCGGTTTCATCTTTCCCCTGCCAGAGTTGGCGGTCACCAGCCTCCCATATATTAAGCGTATCTTTTCCCATTTCTACCTTAGCTTAATGATTAAGTATGTAAGCTCTGAAGGCAGCCAGCTTGCAAATTAAATTCCAGTTTCAATATAAACTAGCTATATGACCTTGAGCAAGTGATTTGCCCTCACAGTTCCTCAATTTTCTCAACAATAAAACAGAGAACAGCTTCAAAAAATGGTAGGATCACGTGAGATATGTACACTTTGAAGACACAGCATGGTGCCCAGTACATTGAACGTGGACATTAAATATTAGATACCATCATTATTACAGACAGGGGACATTACTTACTGCAGTAGCTTCAAGTGGTTTTCAGAAAACTAACTGAGCGTGTTCCAAGATAGATTAAAAAAAAAAAAAAAGCTGCAAGCAGAGATGGAGGAGAGGGGAAATTGAAAGTAGCAATATTAATCAACTAAGTAGAAGACAGCCTAAATTCAATTATATCTCTAAGCAAAGGGCCTGCTTAATATTAAGCATAAGCTTGACAAGCATTTGTCAAATAAGTGAATTTAAGTGAATTTAACAATCATTGCCTAAGCACTTTGCAATATTTAGAAGATCGATATTATTCCATTCCTTTTAAACATAATAGCATTAAGATATGAAACGTGGAGTGCTTAAAGATCATTCCATAAAGTGAGTGTATCTTACTGAATCTTCTACCACAGCACAGGAAGATCAGACAGGAGGAATATTATCAAAGAAAGATACATCACTGATATATTGGGAGCATTTAACATGGCTTGGTTTATCCTGGGATTATAAACTGTTTTAACCTAAAGATAAGTCCTAGTTTGCTTTTGAGCTTTCTGCTTTCCATGATGAAAACATTAGCCTTGGGTGGCTTATCTGTAGTCTCCCCTCCTAGTTCATGGAAAGAATAATTAATGAAATAACCCTTAAAGCTTAAGGAATGGGCAATTTATTTCACGTCCATTACAAAAAAAGTAATTAGCCAGAAAGTCACAAGCCCTATCTAAAACCTGGATTTTACATATTTGTTCCCCCAAAAGACAAGTTAATAAGAAGTCGAGGAACAATGACTCTCTGGATAACTGACCACAGAGTCTGAGGAGAAGGGCACAGACTCTGTTAAAGGAACTACTACTGTCTCCCTGCCTTCTACATCGCCATTAACACCACGTCTACAGTTATTTAGGAATCTAAAATATAGATGCAAATTCGAATATAGTTTGTTGTTTAAAAGAACCAATTATACAAATACATGTACCCAAAACTGGGAGAATAAGCAATCATTCTTAATTCTTTATAACATTCTTTCTCCAACCTGAGGCTTATATTTTGGAGTACCCCATGGTAAAATAACTTGCAAAAGCATACCTTAGTGCCCCATGGAAAGCAGTGTTATAGAAATAAAATGCAAAACAAGTTTGAACTTAGTACTTTCAAGGAAGGAAAAAATATGAGCAAGAGACAGACATAATATTTAGGGAGTGGTTTAGCTAAGCAAGAGGAAAACAAAAAGAGAGGTAAATTACTGTGTGTTATAAATGAATAGGCACCTGCCATGTGGGCCTCTCAGTGTGCTGTGGGCTATGGGACAGCAGGCTAAATGTAAGGGATGGGGGCTAGAGACAGTGAACAAGAAATGAGCAGTTCAGAGTTTGATCCTGTTGAGGGAATGATAGAAGCTCAACTAGAAGCCTGTTTATTATTCATTTCAAAATTATCTACTCTTTGATCATAAAATCCCTAGCCATAAAGTCCAAATATTCACTAAAATTCTCCTAAAAACAATCAACCACCTTACTTGAGTGGTGTTTTATAAGATATCAATGTTGGATACATTGGGTCAGAAAGAAGGGAACCATCGGTACCACTGAAATACAGAATTGGTGGAAACAAGAAATCACCACCTGGAGTGAGATGTGAACATTCCATTCACAAATCCACAGAGAAATTGAAGAGTGCTGTACTTAGTCAAATCAATTTGCCTTTTGCAAGGAAAGAGGATAACGCCAGCTACCACCACCTCAATTCCTCAAATTCTCATTTCTCTTAAAGAATAAACTGGAATAAGTTTTGCTTTCTGGCACAGCCCTCCACCCAAACGTTAAATGACTTTTTCTTAATTACTTAGCCAAACAAAACAGTCTCCCTAAATCATCGAGTTGATGTCTAACTCACATACACTTGTGAAATTTCCATAAATTTGAAAACACAAGCAGAATAGATCTTTGTATCCAGAGAATGTGAGATTAATGTGAAGTTATCCTGTGGTGCAGTTTGTAGACTAGACATATAAAATTCATTCATTCATTCATTGAGACAGAGTTTCATTTTTCCTCCCAGGCTGAAGTATAGTGACATAATCATTGCTTTATGGCCTTAAAATCCTGGCCTCAAGCTATCTCTCTTCCTGCTTCAGGTTCCTGATTAGCTAGGACCATAAGTATGTACCACTATGTCAAAATTTTCCATACAAAAGCGTTTTGTATTTCTAGGTTGGGTGCAGTGGCTAACACCTATAATCCCAGCACTTTGGAAGGCTTTTAGGCAATAGAATTGTTTCAGGCCAAAAGTTCAAAGCTGCAGTGAGCTATGATCAGGACACTGCACTCTAGCCTGGAGGGCAAAGTTAGACCCCATCCCTAAAAAGAAAAGAATTATGATCCATATTTTATAATAGACAGATTACCTAAACTTCTTGAGTTTGTTTTTTTTTTAAGTAGGTTGTTTGTTTGTTTGAGACAGAGTCTCACTATGTTGCCCTTGGTAGAGTGCCGTAGCATCACAGTTCACAGCAACCTCCAACTCTTGGGCTTAAGTGATTCTCTTGCTTCAGCCCCCCAAGTAGCTGGAACTACAGGTTACCACCACAACACTTGGCTATTTTTTTGTTGCAGTTGCCACTGCTGTTTTAGCTGGCGGGGGCCGGGTTTGAACCTGCCACCCCCAGTATATGGGGCTGGTGCTTTACCCAGTGAGCCACAGGCACTGCCCAACTTCTTGAGTTTTTGTTCAATCATTTGGATAAAGAATAAGACCACTTGTTTTCTTCCACGAAGGATTCCAAAAATCACTAGATAACTCAAGTGGGCAAAATTGGTAAACTTTTAACCTATACACCAATAAAATATTTATGATTATACTTCTTTAAATACTTTGTTCTTACTCAAATCTTGCTTTTTCTGGCCTCCTTTCCCCATGTTCTCTTAACTTTTACCTAGAACATTATTAACTTGGGACCTTCAATATTTTTTAAAAATTCTATACCTTTTCAATTCCTTTGTCTTTACCTAAAAGAGAATCAAGCATCACCAGTAAGATAGGGTTAATCTTTGACATTCTTGAATTACTGAGAAAAAAAGAGTTTTTATAAGCCTTGATAAATTGCAGGAACATTAAACATCTGTTAATAACCTAAGAGGGATTCAACCACAAAACTATATGACAATCTATCCTGTGTTCCTTTGTACTTTTCAGATGTTCTATTCTCAAGACCCCCAAATCAAGCAACTGTCAATAGCATTAGTAGAGGTGAACAGCGTCCTGTGAATTTGTAAATGCAGCCTGAAACCCAGGGATAATATAGGATCTAAGGATCTAGGCTCTAGACACCTCACCTAAAGGCAGGCCTTTTAGAATATTAATGCTTTATAAATCAAAAACTTTCACATTGAAAGCAAAGTAATAATCCATTATACTAGCTAACATTAGTCAAATATGATAAAGATTAAAATGACTGACAAAAGTTGAAATACCAATAAGACTATATAAAGGAAATCCAGGGATTGTTGAATACAGGGTTCAAGATAATAGTTTTCTCTAACTGGAAAGAAGCAACAAGATGGGATAAGGGGGACAGATGACTGAAGGTAGGATAACCTGGAAAGCTTGGCTTTTGCATCATTTGTTTGCCAGTGCTTATTAATTCATTATTATGATAAAATGAAGGAAGGAAGGGCGGGAAGGAGGGATGAATACAACCATGCATAGACCAATAATAATTTTGTTTTGAACCAAAGATTGTGATTAATAAAATTATAGGAACCTGAGTCCCAAAGGTGGGTTGGGGGAAGGGTAGAGTCAGAATTCACCTTTGCTGTACAAAGGTAAGAGACTTAGACTTACAGAATATTATTTTCTTTATTAAGATGAATATGTAGTTTTCTTTCTAATTTAGATGACTACTAAATTAAACAGAATCACTAAAAAAGTCTTTGGAAAATACTTTGAAAATCTCTTTTTAAAGGAGGACTTCAGAAGCAAGCATACAATTAGGAATTTTAGCTAACATCTGGGAAATTTCACTTATATTTAAACAGAGCTGTGAACATCTCCCCAAGGCACCTTCCATTCTATTTTAATTATGCCACTTTAGAAAAAAAAACACCCCCAAACCGTTTTAACATCTAACAAAGCACATATGATCTGAAAACACTTATTCAACCACCTCCGCAATTTTAACAATAAGACAATTATGAGATCATGGAGTCGTTAAAGCTAAATAGATGAGAATTAGTACAGTAGCACAATTTTGGAAAACATTTATCCTTAGTGATATTTCCTTTTTCCATATAAAATATTTGCCATTTTGGAAGCTTTTTTTCAAATTTGCTTTATACAGATTCTCTGTAGGAACCATGAGATGTCATAAAATAAAGCTAAATGATGTTATTATAGTGACACAAACCCATTCAAGTCAAAGAATTTATTTTTAATGATGGCATGCCACCCATTAAGGATGACTTTAAGTCAAGTTTTTGTGACAAATTGTCAGCCAAAAAGATAAATTACATGGTTTTTGTGCATTTATAGCACATCAAAGATATCATTTAAATATGTTAATTTTAAGAAATAAGAAACATAGCTACCACGTATGAATGAGGTGAATTATTTATCCCTTGCTAAAATTTGAAGTTCATAGTTACATTGCTCAAGCTACTTGTTTGGCTGTATCAATTCTACATATAGAAAAGTCTTAAGAATTCGAGTACATGGTCACCAAAACAGTCTAATTACAATAAAGAGAGCCATTCTGGCTGTCATTTGAAATTTATCCTGGTAATTCTTAAGATATAGTAGTAATTCTTCAATATGAACTTGGTTGACTACTGAGTCATGCATCTCCACTCTGACAGGTAATTCAAGTAATTTTACATTTCCCTTGTAAAACAGACATAGACCTGAGGACAACTCTCTTGGAAAAAGAAAGAAATATCAGCTTCATCAAGATATTCTGCTTCTCTAGAATCTAATGACATAAGGAGAATAAGGCAAAGGTTTCAAAGACCTTTCCCTTCATTCTTTAGTCTGGAAGGAGAAACTTAGATCTGTAATGTGGATCAGTGATGAATCAGGGACTCCATGGTATAGCCAAGGTGGAAATGTCTCTCTTCTTTATGACTCATTTGTATGATCAACTAAGAGTAAATCCCAGGGGAAAGAAGGAATGAGACCATGTTCTGCTCTAGACTTTATAGGTGAAGATAAAAAGGCTTAAATATTCTTTTGGGTACATTTTAGATTGCCAAGGTAGGGAAACAGGTTTCAATTAAGGGCAAGAACTCTCGAAGGAACATATAGTTGCCTTTCCCACTATTCCCATTTCTCATCCTCCATATTGAAAGTATAACCTCATCAGAAGTTAGACAGGATAAAAGACCCTATAAACTATGGTAGAGATGAAAGATCCTACACCCTTTTTAGGCCATCCAGCTAGAGAAAAATGTGGCTTAATGAACAGGAATTTTATTTTCTGGTGTATTTTATTTTATTGAAATGTATTTAAATATTCTTCAAAATACATGGTCAACTCTTATGCAGAATGTCATTCATTTCATCACTTAGGACCATACATTTTAGGTCACATACTTATTATTATATGCCATTCAGGCTAATTGCTAAGCAGGCAAGTGAACAAGGGCTTTCCACATTCACATGGAGGTGTGAATACATGTAGGTGATTGTAATTACTGAGATGTGGGCCACAGTTGAAGAAGTACAGTCAGCACACTGGAAGGCCCCTGCAAACTTGCAGAGAAGGCTTTGAGAAAAGAGTTATCTAAGTTTGTGGTCCCTGAGCCCCTCAATACAGACTGGTCCTGGTCTGAAGCCTGTTAGCACCTGGGCAGCACAGCTGGAAGTGAGGGGCAGCCAGTGAGGGAGTGAAGTGTCGCCTGTATTTACAGCTGTTCCCTATTGCCCGCACCACCACCTGAGCTCTGCCTTTCAGATCAGCAGTGACATTAGATCCATATAGAAGCAGAAACCCTGCTATAACCTGCCAATGCAAGGGATCTAGGTTATGTGCTCTTTCTGAGAACCTAATGCCTGCTGATCTGAAGGGGAACTAGAGCAGTGATGCTAGTGCTGAGGAGCAGCTGCAAATACAGATTGTCATTAGCAGAGACGCTGGACTGCACAAAGACCATAATAAACCAGTTGCTTGCAGATTTATATCAAAACCCTATCCATGAGGTTAAGCTGCATGTGTGGCAGGTTTTATAGAGGCAAGTGAGCATCTGACTTCAATTATAAAGCTACATCTGTCAACAGAAATCACAGTGGCAAGTGAGTTGATGTGCTTCAATCGTACATCTGCATCTGGTAGACTTTAAGTCAGAATCTGACACTTATTTTAGCCCATACGTGGCCTGCCCACACGTGGACTAAAATATTTACTGCTTCCCTCTGCACCTCTTTTCCACACTCTGCACTTGTCTCAGTCACAGCTTTGGTAAGCCCACAAGCCAACTCCGGCAAAAACGGGTAAAAATCAAACAACAATGGAGAGCTTCTTTGAAAAGGGGGAAGACCCAATTATGAGACTACAGAAGACTGAAAGTCTGCCGATAAAATGAAAGCTGCAGTTAAAAGAAAATACCAAGAATACTAGTTAAATTATGGGTACATTGACAAAGGTGATTCATATTCTCCAAGCCTACTTTGTATGATAGGTGGCAACTGGCTACCCAACAAAGTTAAGAAACCTCCAAAAGTGCTTGCCACGTGAAGATTAAGCATCCTGCATTAAAAGACAAGACTTGGGAGTTTTTCAAAAGAAAAAATGAAACAAACAAACAAACATGAATAGGAAGAACAATAGCAGTCACTGAAGACCGCCGCCTCCTCAAATGTGTCTGCACTGAGAGTGTCCTCCTTCATGGCTAATCACATTGCTGCAGCTAAGAAGCCCTTTACTATTGGTGAAGAGCCCGTCCTGCCTGCTGCTAAGGACATTTGCCATGCACTTTTAGGAAAGGGTACAGTTCAAAAAATAGCACGTGTTTCTCTGTTGGCTAAGAGCATAACTAGAATAACTGATGAAACAGCAGAGGATACTGAGGCTCCATTGTTAGAGAGGATAAAGAGTCATTATGATGTGTAATCCACGTTGATGAGTCTACCAGTGTTGACAACACTATAACAATGCCTGTTTTTATGATATATTTTTTCTGAAGAAAGTGCTTAAAGATATATATATATATGTGCATTTTTGTTGCCAACCAGCACCACAGTTGCAGTTGTGAAATTATTCAAGTTTTTGAATAATTACAGATCAGGAAAATGGAACTGGTCATTTTGTGTCAGCATGTGACAAGATGGCTTTCTGGTTTCACTACTGGGATCAAGGAGGTCGCTTCTGAATGGGAGTCTATGCACTGTGTCATCACAGAGAAATGTTGGGTGCCTGAAAAATGTTACCTGAACTAGAAATCTTACAGGATGTGATTAAAATCATCAGACACATTAAAGATTGTGCCTTTACCTCACATCTTTTTACACAGCTCTGTGAAGAGATGATGCAGAGCGCACGTCTCCTCTTGTACACTGAGGTGAGAAGACTTTCTAAAGCAGCGGTTCTCAATCTATGGGTTGCGACCCCTTTGGGGATCTAACGACCCTTTCCCCTTTCACAGGGTCACCTAAGGCCATCGGAAAACACACTGCTCCTCATGTGTGGGGGTCACCACAACATGAGAAACTGTATTAAAGGGTCACGGCATTAAGAAGGTTGAGAACCACTGTAAAGGTTGACCACTGGCCAGAAGTTTTGAGTTATGAGAGCCACTCTAGAGATTTCTTTTAGAAAAACAGTTACTGCTGGCAGCACATTTCACTGACACAGAATGGGTCACAAAGCTTGCGTACTCGTGTGACATATTCAACCTGTTGTCACTTTAGGAGAGAATTAAAACTGTGTCCAAGATGGCAGATAAAGTGGCTATCTATCTTCAAAAGCAAACTGGAATTATGGGGGCAATTCCTTCATATGAACATTGGGATTTTTGATGGGTTTCAAAAATTAGAGACTTTCAAAGAGATTGAACCAAGCCCTTCTTTCTCCCAAGTGGTACATGATCACCTATCTCAGCTTTCAAAAAGGTTTGAACATTATTTTCCAGTCACAAAAGACCTCCAAACTGGGAAGGGATGGATCTGCAATCCATTTGTGAGTAAAACAGGTGAATGGACTTTGTACTAGAAGAGGATCAACTGATTGAGATTGCAAATGATGGTGGCCTTAAAAGTATGTTTGAGATAACTTCAAATCTCCAAATGTTCTGGATTAAAGTCGAGGCAGAATATTTGGAGATTGCCACAAAAGTACTGAAAAGCCTGCTTCTGTTTCCAACATCCTGTCTTTGTGAAGCAGAGTTTTCTACAGCGACAGCAATTAAATGAGATTACGGAATCAACTTGACATAAGCAACACATTTTGGTGTCCCTGCTTTCCATCACCCCCACATGGGACTTTCTAATTTCAGGAAAACAAGCTCAGAGCTCCCACTGATTCTGACTTATGCTGAGTTGCATAATTTTTCATTATTTATTACAATGTAATAATAATAGAAAGTGTACAATAAATGATCCCCAAACCATCCCACCCCCCAGGCCCTGTCTGTGGAAAAAATGTCCTCCATGAAATCAGTCCCTGATACTAAAAAGGTTGGGGGCTGCTGATTGAAGTGAAGACCTAAAGGATGAGTAGGCATTATCCAGAAGAAGTGAGGAAATGCAATAGACAATCAACCCAAATGTAAAGAGATTTGGTAAATTAGAAGGTAGAGAAAAAGCCTAAACTCTTGAGACCAAGGTCTATCAACCTAAATCCTGGCTACACCCCTGAATGAAATTACAGAATTCCCTTGGCTTGTTTCCTCATTTTCAAATAGCATTCTTAGGAGAATGAAATGACATTACTTATGATCCACCAAATACAACACAGCAAGTGTCCCAAAATTGTTAGGTAGTTCCTGCCTCAACTGTTCTCATATTCCTCTGACTTCATGGCTTTTATCACAGATATATTATTAGCATTTCCATAACTAAAGGGAGAGGAAGAATCCTTTTCTTCCTCCTTTCCTCTTTATTCCTCCCTCTACAATCAACCATAAGCAGTTGATGTCTGAGTAGCAGGGATTATGCATAATTGATTCACAGTTATGTTCACACTATCCCCCATCAGATATTAAGAACCCTATTATGGGGTCTAGTCATATAGTAGAGGTTTTGAATGCATTAAGTAATAAATGGTTAAATGATATTTGTTACTCTATCTGCCCTCAAAATGGATTATTTTACCCATTCCCATTTTTTTCCATTTAACATCTTCTGTACTCTTCTATGATGGCTATTACTTTCTTCTTCTAAATATAAATCTGTAATTTAGCGTGGGGCTCTATTCTCCATAGAGACCCAGGATAAAGGAATAGAGAAATGGGAACAAGCAGTATTTGCCTTTTTTTAAATTAAATACTAAGATTTCTCAATCTCCTCAGTATTAACATTTAAGACAGATAATTCTGTTTTGAAAGGGCCATCCTGTAGATTATAGGCTGTTTAGCCGCATGCCTGGCCTCTATCCACTAGATGTCCCTGTTACTTCATTCCAGGAGTGACAAGTAAAAAATGTCTCCAAAATGTATACAGCCAAATGTGCCCTGGGGCAACCTCTCATCCCCAAAGATAAATTACTATTTCAAAATAGCTTGTATCATAGAGGAATCCATCCACTTCTTTTATTTTGAATAACAAATAGTAGATAAATTCTGAAGTTGGAAAATAGTACTAAAATTTAAGCTTACAGATATTTGATATTGCAATAATTATAAAAAATTTTCCAGTGCAGCCAAATTTTACTCCCATTCACCAAACCAGGGACATATCGACTGAGCTGCCAGGTTGCCTAAGTGAAAGGTCAGGTTTTCTGACTTACAGAACAGAAGCCCTGAGATCAAGAGGTGAGACATGTCTGAGATAAGATCAAGACTATGGGGAAAGGGCCAAGGAAGGGCAAGGGAGGGGAGGTTTTGGTGGAGGAAGGGTAATGGGTGGGGCCACATCTGCGGTGCATCTTAGAATGGGTACAGGCAAAACCTACTAAATGCAGAATACAAATGTCTACATACAGTAACTAAGAAAATGCCATGAAGGCTATGTTGTAACAGTTTGATGAGAATATTTCAGATTGTATATGAAACCCGCACATTGTACCCCTTGATTGCACTAATGTACACAGCTATGTCTTAACAATAAAAATAAATTAATTAAAAAAAAGATCATTTCGAGAGATAAGAAGCTTGAAGGGATGGAAAATTCCTTGCTTCTAGAACATATTCTTCTTAGTAAAGTATCTCAAGAATGGAAGGAAAAGTATCCAATGTACTCAGCCCTACTATGAAACTAATTTATGGCTTTTACATGAAAGCTATAACCCAGTTAGAACCTAAGAATAGGGGGAAGGGGGAAAGGGAGGGGAGGGAAGAGGGATGGGGTTGGGGGGCAGGGAGAGGGTGATTGGTGGGATTACACCTGCAGGGCATCTTACAAGGGTATATGTGAAACTTAGTAAATGTAGAATGTAAATGTCTTAACACAATAACTAAGAAAATGCCAGGAAGGCTATGTTAACCAGTGTGATGAAAATGTGTCAAACGGTCTACAAAACCAGTGTATGGTGCCCCATGATCACATAAATGTACACAGCTATGATTTAATAATAAAAAAAAAAAAGAAAAAAGAAAATTCCTTGCTTCTCAGTTTGCTCTGATCAGCTTAACATTGAAGAACAGCTTGAATTCACGGTCATCTTGCTTCAGACGTTCTGGGGATCAAGAACAATCACTGACCGCTGAGTTGATATTGATACAAAAATCATATTGGAAGTTTGAAACTGTCTATATATGTTATGCTCAAAGAAAAGAAAGAAAGAAGAAAAATAAAAGCATTTAAATTTCTTTCTTAAGTTCCTAAAAGATGTCTATATGGTTTACTGTTAGTATTTAAATAAAAATGTTATATGCTCTTTAAATATTAACTTACTTTTCAGAATTCAAAAATCATTTATTTCACCATTCCCATGGAGTATAATTCTAAGCAGTACTAGAATATATATTCCAACTGATTAGCATAAATAATCTGATATTCACCAGTTGTTTGCATTGGTTTGAGCCCCAAGTATACTTGACTTTAGCTTTCAATGCATTAGAGAACTTTAATTCCTTCCTTTGGGACTATGTGTTTGTGTTCTTGTGTGATAAACAGTGTTTTACACACAGTGAGCAGTGATTATTATTCTAATTTTTTGGTAAATATAGAATTTCTTTTTAAGCAGATGCTGTGTAGTGTTGAGACAACTAAAGGCACCCAAGAATGTGAGTATTTCTGTTGATCTATTAGCCCCACAGAGTTACTTAAATCGATGTTTGCTTTGAACTCTGCTGCTCACTTTTATTTTTTCTGGGGATGTTCAAAACTGATCTTTGTTTTATTTTAGAAAATAATAAAAGATTTTTATGTGTTCTAAATAGTTTAAGTCATCAACAATACTTCCTTTAACTAGTCCCTATCTTTAATCAAAAACTATTTTCCACTGTCACATTTGGAAACCCAGCATGGAAAGATGTTTATAGATGAGGAATGAGAATGTTTGGCAAATTGTCATTAGCCATTTTGGAAGTCTTCATGGAAATCACCTGGGAAGTGAAGTGAAACTTTTTTCAATAGTGCATTTTTTAAAAAATTATTCTATATTGGAAAACAAAATAAATAGTAGGCATCTTAAAACTAACACTGCAGAATTTAGATATGTGAAGAAAAATATAACAGGAACAAATAGCTACTTTGAGAACATTCAATTATCTTTTAGATTCACTAATACAGCCACAATTTGATAGTCAACTATTTTCACACTGGACTGTACCATTAACTTATCTCACCAGTGATGTGTTTGTGCTAAGTACTTTGCCCATTATACTCTCACAGGTTCTCAAATGTTTTAAACAGGGGGCCAGTTCACTGTCCCTCAGACCGTTGGAGGGCCAGACTATGGTTTAAAAAAAAAAAAAAAAAAAAAAAAAACTATGAACAAATTCCCATGCACACTGCACATATCTTATTTTGAAGTGAAAAAACAAAACAGGAACAAATACAATCACACCACCTCATGTGGCCTGCGGGCTGCAGTTTGAGGACACCTGCTAGATAATTCCTACTTCTTTGCTGTCGAAGCAAGATCATGGCCAGGCTTTGTAGTCCAATTTCAGTTTGAGTGCAATTTCAATAAGGGAGGTTATATTGCCTCTCTTCCTCAGTATCTATCTTTTGTGAATGGAACTACTTTCAGGGTTATTGTGAAAATAAAATGGGATGATTATGTATTAAAAAAAAACAAACCTTGATTACACTGGAAGTTTCAGATCCTTCAGTAAGCATTGAGGGCACAGAAAACGACTGGAGGGATTCATGTCCCCATGTGGGTAGACTGGAGGTAATAATGTGCCAGCTCCTTTACCCCTCCCTATATTTCACTCTGTAACCTTCCAGGGCTCTGCAGCGAGATCCTCCTAGGAGCAATATGACTTGTGTTAGCCAATGGAATACTAGCAAATGTGAGAAAGTAGAAATTTGAAATATGCTCAAATGATTGGGTTTGCATGCTCTTATACCTCTACATTAACCATAGGGACATATTTAGGCCAGCTTGCTGGATAAATCTGGGATCCCCCGGCACCCACCCAACTCCACCACGGTTTGACTAGTGTGATATGTTGCAAGGCCTTTAAAGTCACTGGTATTGAAAGAATCTAGATAGACTGATATGAACTATGTCCAATATTTAATATTATACAATATAGATGTAATAGCTATTGTATTGCGCATAGTTGACTGATTGCAGTTTCCCTCCATTGATATGCCCTTCTGCAGCCTGCATTTCATACAATCTTTCTCCCATCGGGATCCAGTCTCCTATTTTTTTCAACTTGATAGCAGAAAAGTCTAAATTGGAACATTTTCCAGAGACTTGAGTAAGCACTGACTGAGCTGACACTGAAAGAATCCCATAAGAGGCTTTCCCACTACTTGAAACTTTCTGTTTGTTTAATACATCATTTATATGTAATCAATGCAGGGATCCAAGGAGTAAAGCTCATTATGTTCTAGTGAAACGAACATTCATTCCCACTTTTCTAGGATTGAGGGAAAAAGAATCACCAACATATTTTCCCCTTTTAAAGGCCTTTAATTCAGAAGTTCTGGTCATAGATTTGATATTTGACCTAAATTAAGTAACTTTTCTGGACAAAAGAATGACATGTTCTTTACTGAAATTTCAGATTCTGGAAATCATCTTTAAGCCCATTTTAAGGTTTATTTCAACTGTTGAATTCTCTATTTGTGGACTAAATGTTTTTATGTTCCTATGGTTAAGATGGAGGCCATATACACACCCCCCCCCCAAGAGGCACAGTCTCATCCTTAAAGGTGCTTATAGTTTAAAAGTTAATACATAGGAAAGATAGGTTTCTGATAAGTTTACTTTTCCAGCTTCCATTGTTGCTACAAACATCTACACATAAATTCAGTATTTCCTATTATTTGGTTGTCACTGACATTTCTTTATTCTAAGAGAAAAGTTAGAGATTTATTTATAATCAGAACAGGGTTTCGGGGGAAAACAATCTCTAGAAACTGATGTTCAAAGGTTGGAGAAATAAGTTTGAGGAGGAGGTCACCCAGGAGAACAAGAAAGTAGAGATGGTGTTTGGCAATCACAGGATACTGAAAGCTGTCTCAGATACTTCTGGATTTTCACTCTCAGCACAACCAGGTCTCTTAATATGAATTTTAAGAATAGATCCACTTGTACCAAAATCAGACAGTCATATCTGCTATTTCATAAGTGCAGTCATCAACAATTCTAAAAATATTTTGGTGACACAAAAACACTGCTTCATATAGACGCTGACCTCTCAGCCAGCCTTTATTGCCAGCATTAAAATAAACACATTTATCATTCAGCCACATACTGTGAAATTTTCCCATCACTTGGTTTTCTCATTTTCCAGGGCAAACTTTTCAATACCCGAGGGAAAACAATTGAAGTAGAACTGTCCCAAAGTGCATTTCCTGCGTGATGCAGCAGAAATAATGGTCAATGAAATTATTCTGTTAGTAGTGCCTGGGAAGCCAAGCTGAATACTCTGTACTTTCAGAGTGTATTTGACATTTGTTCTTTTCTTTCTTTTTTTTTCCTCCCAGTCCTGGTACCACCATTCTTTGTTTTATTCCTTCGTGCATAATTATTTTAAAAATATATATGATCTAAAATTATTTCCAAATATTTGCCTAGACACAGTGAATGAAAGGATATTTAATAATCAGAGCTCAGACTATAGCTGGTCCTGTAGCTAACTATTTGGTTGGTGAGGTTTATTTCCATCCCTCCCGGCCTCCCCATCAAACACTGACCGTGAACTCCATTTAGGGCCCAACACGGCATTGTGTAGAATGGAGTGAAGGCTAAGATACAGACTTCAGTTTTTCTGTCTTCGTACCTTTATGTTCTTCCACAATTCTCCAGTTTTTATTTACAGTTCTCCTCCTATTGCTTAAATCAGGAAGGCAACATCAATTCTTTCAACTTCAGTGTGATGTGTAAGCTAGAGAGTTGCACCTTCTCAGATTTTCTCTGTAAGGAAGCCTTTCCTGAAGGCTACAGCAGAGCTCAGCACATATTTCCCTTGCTTATAAACATTTACTGCCACAGACTATCTCATGTGTCCTTGCCTCCTGAAACATATGGCTTAAGATCTGGGAATAGATGGCAGGTAGAAACAGGAAGAGCCTTGAGAAAACTATCTGTGGAAGCCTGATAGGTTTCTGGGAAGCTGTCAGGAAAGCAAAGAAAATGCTGTTGGCATCTAGAGGAAAGGAGACGCGTATAATGTAATGGTGGAAAGTTTAGCAAAACTGTTGCTTGTAGGAACGCACACATAAAACAAAATATTCCTAAAAATTCAATGTTAAAGCTAAGTGGAGTTCCAGGCAGAGAGTTGAAAGTACTAACATGCCTTCTTCTGGCTGCTTATAATAAAGCATAAGAGGAAAGAAATAAACTAAAGAACCAAGTATTAATCTATTGAAGTAGAAATTATTGCACTGACATGGGCAGGAATAGAACAGTCTATTGAGCCAACAAAATGTTCTCAACATAGGGAAACAACTAAAGTGAGATAAAGTATTTTGTAAATACCTAGAGAAATATAATATAAATGCTTTGTAGAACCTTTCACACAGACAAAAGGTCCTTGAGCATTGTAAGGGCGTGAATCACAGATATCCTTTATTACATATTTGAGCTTGTAAAACGTCAGCAACATTACAAGGGGCCTAACACAGCAAAAGGGACTTTGCAGATTTGATTAAGTTAAATATTTGAGAAGAGGAGGTTACTCTGGATTAGAGTGGACTCACGGTAATCACAAGAGTCCTCATAAGGGAACGAGAACAGAGTAGACCCCAAGTTAGAGAAGGAGACATGGAAATTAAAGCAGAGTTTGGAGGGATATGGATCCACAAGCCAAGGAATGTGGGCAAGGAAAAAGATTAGTCTCCAGACTCCCCAGGGAGAACGCAGCCATGCTGAGCCATTCATTGTAAACTTCTAACTTCCAGAACTATAAGATAATCATTTCACATTGTTTTCAAATCACTAAATTAGTGGTGATTTGTTGCAGCCACAATATAAAACTGATTTGGGGCCCAGGAAAAAGGGCCTATCTCAAAGAGATTTGTGGGTATAGATTTTGTCTAATGCAGTAGGTTTCAATTTGATACCGTACAAAATCACACATCTAAAAAAGAATGGTTCCAAGTTGAAATGAAAAGATCACACAAATAAAATAAAAAAGAGGCCTTTGGATTTTGAGCTATTATGGCTGAAAAAGGCTGCACCAGTGTCTTCCACCACAGAAGAAATTCTACAATGTGATCTTGACAATTTTTCCACTGAAAAGAAGTCCCTGCTCTGTGAATCTGGGCAAAATTGGGACTCTTGCAGCAGAAGAGAAAGGAAAACTCCACCTTGTTTTCTGGAATATTTGCTAGTACTGCCTTAACATCTAAGTTTCTTACAGCTCTGAGACTGCCATGCTTTGAGGAAGCTCCAGTTAGCCCAGGTGGAGAGACCACATAGGTGAGGCCTGAGACTACATGAAGAGAGAGAGGTCTGGCCAGCCCCCAGATGCTCCAGCCACTCTCTGACTTGTGTCTACCTGGCTGTTTCCAAGCATATCCAAAATTCCTGATCCATAAAAATAACCAAAATAGTAACAATAATGAAAAACATGAGAGGCACAAATTAATATTTTTTAATAACGAAAAACATGAGAGGTACAAATTAATATTTTTCCATCACTAAGTTCCAAGAAAATTTGTTTTGCAACAACATTGAAACAAACAAGTCCCTTTTCCCATATCTTCAAAACAAGAAAACACTAGTTTCATACATTGGTGGTGAGTTAATTCATCTCATACTTTACTTGTACTGGAAAACCTTCCCCGAATATCATGGGAACACTCTTTGTTCACTTTGCCTTATTTACTAAACTATAAAATTTTCCCTAAAGACTGTGTCTATTATACTGGGTATGAAATTCTCAAGGATAAGGTCCATTCAAGTTTATGTCTCTTGCGATGAAAAGCACAAAGAATATGTCCAGAATCACGCATGACTTAAGAGGGTGAAAGACACATGAAAAAGAAAAATATTATGAATGTTAGCTAAGGACATAGTGTTGTTTAGTCTAAGGCATTCCCTGTTGGTCAAAGTCCAGTCCCTCATATCCCAGTAACAGCTTGGTAGTTTAAACAGAACGCTTAGCTCCTGGCAGCTCAGGGCTAACATTCTGGAGAACCTGTTTGAGCAAAGTCCAAGCCTCTCCACCCACCTCTACATCCTCCCCTCCCCTCCATCTCCTGCACTACAAAAGCACTATAAATCATCAGAAGGTAAAGGAGTGTTACTAAGATTACCAGCCACTCAGCCATGCCAAAGTATAGATGGAAATCACCAGAGTGAGGTAAGAAGTTAAAAGTTACACCCTTTTCTTTGTTTAAATTTAGAATAACATAATGTAACCTGCATGATTTTTCCCCTTTCTATTTCCTGACTACTGATTTTTTAAGGTGACCATTGTGTTTAGTTCCCCTATTTCTAACATCAGCTTCTCAACACACTCTGGGAAGCCTTCTGAGGGTAGCACATGCCAGCCACTCCTCATCCTGGTAACAGCGTGTGCTCCTCCAAGCCCCCATTGGTTATTCTGCCCAGAGTAACTGAGTCTGAGTTTTCTCTCATGCTGTCACCCTCCATCATAGACCACTGTAGGGTCTTCCAGTCATCACAAAATACGATTCATATACTTGTGTATGGTCACTCATTTGGAAGGAGCAAGAAACAGCTGATCTTACAGTAAACCTGGTTAGGGGGAAGGTTAGATTTTAAAGTTCCTAGGGGACCAACGTAGGACCCCTCAGTGAGACCAGCACTATGTACAGAGTATAGGAAGGTACTCAAGCCTGGAGGCCTAGCTCATGGTATGCAGGGTAGAAGAAAAAATAGTTTCTCGAGAAAGACTGAACTTCTACCTCCTTAAAAGCATTCCTTAGGAGGTGAAAAAAATTAGAGAAGGCTAAATGCTCTTTGGAAAAGTAGAAAGTTTAACTAATAGGGGAATGTAGAGATGTTAATGTTTTCAAAATACCCTTTGGTACAGTCATTCAGCCAGAGAATGTGGAGTATCTATCTTCTGGATTATCTGAAGAACAAATAAGATAGCTATGTCCCAGTACTCACGGAGGTTTAGTTCTGATACATAAAGCCAACAAAAGTTTACAAGAAACTAAGATGAATCTAGAAAATAGCTAAGTGTTGAAAAAGAAATTACACCGGATGCAGGAGGAGACAATGGCCCAGAAAGCTGGCTCCTCCGCTACGTGGCTGGAGAAGGCAGAGCACACTTCATTTCCTGCCTGCACGACAGGCAGTCCCTTCTCTTCTGCCCTAATGGAAGGGCCCATCTTCTCCAGTTATTAATCTCCTCATTCTCACACATAGCAAGAGGTAGAAAGTATGAAACACAATTCTGGAACATTATGGAGAAATATTGGAGAAGTGAAGGTGGAATACATATGCTTCCAAGAAAGACGCGCTTCTATGATGACGAGAGAGAATCTCATGAGGATAGTCCCAGTTTCCTTTGCTACTTTGGACATTGCCCTGTGAGTTCAAGATGCACAGAGTGCTGCAGTCATAATGTGATGTGATGGGAAGCCACAGGACACCCAAGAGAAGCTGACCATAGGTCCTGATTTCATTGAGCTAAAGCCAAATGTGAGATCACCTACTTTAGTTCCTCTGTAGCTATGATTTTAAACTGGGGTGCTGCAGCACCCTGGTTTGCCATGAGAGGATCTTGTGTCAGCAAAATTTTTATAGATCATTAATTATTTTCAAAATAAATTCTAAGCAAAGTAAGTATATTCTTTTTTTTTTTATCAATATAATTTAAGTGTGCTGTGGTAGTTTAACTATAGATTCAAGTGTGCCGTGAGATACAAAAGGTTGAAAAACATTGCTCTATAGTATGAGAAAAGCAAACCTTAATTGTTCAACAGATTCTATATGCTGGCAGTTCAAAGGCATCCTGATAAATACAGAAGTGCTTGGGCACTGTATGAAGTGAAATAAACCAGGCACAGAAAGTCAAATACCACATAATTTCACTCACCCATGAAATGTTGGTCGTCATATAGAAGCAGAGAGCAGAAGGGTGGTTACCAGAGGCTGGGGGCAAGTGGAAGGTTGGGGGAATGTTGGCTAATGTACATGACATTTCAGTTAGACAAGGTTCAAGAGATCCATTGTACAACATGGTGATGAGAGTTAACAATTTATTCATGAAAACTGCTAAGAGTGAATGTGAAGTGTTCTTACCATAAAAATTATACCTGTATGACTATGTGAGGTGACGAGGTCTAGTTGTTCTACAATAGATGTATACTTCAAAAGATGATATTATAAATGGTAAATAAATTTTATCTGTCAATAAAAATAAATAAATGAATACATAAATCTCACTGAGGGGGGGCCCTAAATTGAGATAGGAGGAAGGTGAACTCAGCAGTCACACACAGGTTTGGGTGAAGAATATATGAGCCAAGAAAACCGCAAGTGCCAAGCCTTGGAGTTGGTGCTTTAGTAAGAATTCAGTTGCATGTGAGCTGTTAATTGATTTATTGTCTCTCACCCCAAAATCCACAATTCATCCCCTGTTCTGTGATAAAGGAACTAGATTCTACATATTACTTTTTTGCCAAGTGACATTACTTTAAGCTGGCTACAATAGTGGCTGCTGGAGGAACACAGGGTGAATGGGCCTCTCTTGCTGATTCTCTGGTGCTCCTCTCAGCAACTTCCTGACACATCTGTGCATGCATTTGTGTGTGGATATCTGTGGTCTCTGCAGGGACAGGCTCTTGGAGCGTGTGTAGTGTCTGCAGGGACTACGGCCAGCAGCCTATGGCACCTCCCTATGGGCAGTTTCCTTAAAAACTTAGAGGGTGAGTTACCAGCATTCTGGTCCATGCCAGGAAGTTCAGCAAACTCCTCATCTACCCAAAAGCCATGCCCACACCCAGTTAATGAGGCCTGGATCTCACCTATCTTCCTTCTTGTTGCCATTTAATTGTTAACTTGAGCTTTACATGAGAACATCAGAGTAGGTGATTCTAAATTGTACTGATTTCGAGAGTATCTTTATATAATGCAAGTAGTAAGCAGCAGAAAAAAGAAAAAAAAATGGAAATGCCAGTTGATTTTTCCCCTCTATAAAACTTTCATGGAAGCCAATAACTTTGATTATGTCTCATTCCTAGAGCCATGCCTTGCACGGCTAGGGAAAATAGAAGTGCAGAAGGAAGCACACACAGTGAACCAACAGCCTATGGCCACTAGATTACATATCCTCTGCTCTCCACTCTAGTACAACTCTGAGTTAATGATGGGAATGAGATGAACTTTGTATGAAATTGGCAATAAACTTCCATTGCAGACTTTTGGATCAAAACAATAAATAACAAAAACATTGCCTAGAATGAAACTAATAAAGGTAATCAGGACGTTTAAATTTTTTAGCATAGGGATATTCTATGAGGACTGCCAGCAACGTGTCCATTTAGCATCATCTTTCCTATAAATGGCCTGCATATTTCTCTGCATATTTTCTCTCCTAAAAACATATCTGCTAGTCATGGAAAAATCCCAAGTGCCCATTGATCCACGAATGGATTAATAAATTGTGGTATATGTAGACCATGAAATATTATGCAGCCTTAAAGAAAGATGGAGACTTTACCTCTTTCATGTTTACATGGATGAAGCTGGAACATATTCTTCTTAGTAAAGTATCTCAAGAATAGAAAAAAAAGTATCCAATGTACTCAGCCCTACTGTGAAACTAATTTATGGCTTTTACATGAAAGCTATAACCCAGTTAGAACCTAAGAATATGGGGAAGAGGAATATGGGGAAGAGGGACGGGGGGAGAGGGAGGAGAGAGGGCGAGAGGGGGGAGAATGGGTGGAGGGAGGGTGATTGGTGGGATTACACCTGTGGTGCATCATACAAGGGTACATGTGAAACTTAGTAAATGTAGAATATAAATGTCTTAACACAATAACTAAGAAAATTCCAGGAAGGCTGTGTTAACCAGTGTGATGAAAATGTGTCAAATGGTCTATAAACCAGTGTATGATGGCCCATGATCCCATTAATGTACACAGCTATGATTTAATAATAAAATAAAATAAAAATATATATATATATATGAGCTTATTTTCTTGACAGTGTTTTCATGCGTACCTCATTATGTTTGGAGGCTGATACAGATCTGGTCTATCCTCAATTACATTTTGATGGTCAATTACAAGGAAATGGGATTTTCATCATAAACTTTTAAACACAGGTCACCAGTTAAATGTATAATAGTTCATTTTATAGTCAAGAAAAATTCAAATGTTTCAAGAATAGTATGCCTGGACGTTGTGTACATCAGCACAGAAAACTCGTTAAATATCAACTACATCAGACTGAAAGAGTTCAGAGCTTTTATGTCATAATATTTAAACTTTACCAATGCATTTGTACATTAATTCAGTTCTTTTTCACTAAACAGGATTTAATGAGCTGTGAATTTAGCTTAAAAGCTAAAACATTTACCTTATAATTTTATTATTTCCATTTTCCACAGCTAAGTATGAAAACCAGAAATACTGCCTTTTTTTTAATCCATTTTATTGGATAAAAGAAGTTGAGAGGAGACTACATTTACTTTTAATTGCTTCCATTTATGCATTCCCTCATGTAATGAGCACTTATTGAATGCCCACCCTGATTCAGGGAAATCAGCAAAATGTATTTTTGGTCAGATGTTATAAGTTCTATGAAAAAAATTAATCAGCTAAAAGGACATTAAGGGAAGGGATGAGGCAAGACAGGGAAGGATACTTAAATAGTGCCATGGGAGGGTTTATTGAGGCCATCTTTGAACAGAGACACACAGGAAAGAAGGGAGCAGTGCACGTGTGGCAGGGAGAGAGTGGTGATGGATAGCAAGTGCGCAAACCTCAGCGGGTGCATGTACCTGCTCAGCTAGGAACAGAAAGTCGTTCTGGAGCCTGATGAACCAGACAGAGCGCAGAAGCAGACAAGATCAAAGACCTTGTGTGGAAAACCAAATCATTCAGAGCACTGTGGTACTCGTAATGATGTTGGCTTTTACTGAGATACAAAGGCATCAGAGTATTTGGTACAGAGCAGTTGTGACATGATATTCCTATACATTCTAAGGATCCCTCCGTCTGCTGGGCAAACAGACTTTGGTGAGATGTGTGGGGGGAGGGCAAGACCAAGAGTGGAGGTGTCTGTTATCCCCAGGTGAAAAGTAATAGTGTCTTATTGTGGAAATAGCAATGAAGAGGTTGAATGAACAATACAGGACATGTTTTTCAGGTAAGCTAATAGTATTTACACAGGTATTAGTTGTATTATGTAAGAATAATAATCAGGGTGATTCAAAGGGTTTAGTCTGAGAAAGTAGATTCAGTATTGCTTATGTTGGGGAAACATGTAGGGGTAGAGTTGAAAAGGGTAGTTGCTCATGGGTCTTGTTTGGGACCTGATAAATTTGAAGCGTGTATCAGACATTCAAGCAGAGGCGTTGAGTAGTCAGTTGGAAGTAAGTGGGTAAAGTTCAGGGCAGTGTTTCAGGATAAACATTTGGAAATATCAGCACATAGACTCTATTTAGAGCTATGAGATTATGTGAGTCACTCTGATAGTGTTGATAACATCCATCAGGTGTCACCAATTCTGTGAAGTCCTTCCACATTTAATACTCATATTAATTTTTCAAGAGAAGAAAAAAGCAACAGCAGCAAAAAGAGGTGTAGTAAGTTTCCACAGTCACATAACAGGTACATGGAAGGTGGGATATTTAATTTGAAGTCTACCTAAAAGTAGAATCTATTCTTTCTATGAAGTATAAACATGCTGCATTCTTCTTTGAACATGCTGAATGTTATCTCCTACCTGGTGGGAGAAGTCACTAGTAATTAGGTCTAAAATTCACCAGTCAGCCATTGCTGATTGCCCTGTCTTCTGCTATTCTAACTCACTGAACTTTCCTCCAATTTTAGGAAATGTTAGCATCCTATCATCCTATCTCTCTGTTATTCTCCAAACCTTGCCATCCTTGCTTAGAGATAATTAGAAATAATTACCTATTGCTTCACCAGGGGAAGCTATCAGTAATCCAGATACAGATCTCAAAGCAGGGGCAGCATTTTTGGAAACTTATTGCAGTGAATAGTAATTTAAAACAGACCTAAGCTCATTGCATTGAACAATATCAGTTCCGCCCTAGAGCTTGTACTTTATCATAAAGGATCAGTGGTAACAAAGAGATTTGTTTCCATCTTGTAGTCCTTGCATCTTTTGTAAATATAAACACAATTATAGATGTATGCTATTTTAATATAAGCATTTATAAAAATCAGTTGCTAGTTTATAATTTTATCACTGCAATAAGTCTATAAGCTTTCAAGATTCAAACAATTCTTGATACATGCCACAAAAAGACGTTGGTAATATAAAGTTATAAAAAACTGATCATAAGCTTTTAGAAATTCAATTTTATAGGAATAAATGGAAGTATCATTTAAAGGTTGCTTTGAAATGACTCTCTGGATATAAATGTGATTTTAATGTAAACTTGTTTTAAAAATATCATATCTGAACATTCCTTTTATACTTTACTAAAGAAAAGGAAGGAAATTATATATTATCAACAACCCTGTCCAATCTGGAGTGCATTAGCTCCTGTTAATATATTATGCCTTGCCATAGTAACACGTTCTTAGTCAAAGGTCTCCAGTTGTCATATATTCTAAAGGAATATGTGAGGAATACGTAGGAATATTCTAAAGGAAAAGCTGAATTCAAAGGAGAAAAAGTTTAAAAAATAGATTTATAAGTCTCAAAGAAAATTTAATATAATACATTTTTGTCTTCATAAAATGAATCACTGTCTAAGTTCTAATTATCTATACTTAAATATTGTTTGTTAATATAGTTATAGCAGCTTTAGTACAAAAACATAAAAAATGAGTTGTTTCCTAGACATGAAAATAATTTTTTATATACTGTTAACTCAGAAAATAAGCCAGAGAGAAAAATACATGAAGCATGTTTGCCGGTTGCAGTTGTCTATCCAACATCCTTAGAAATTAAGATATCGGCGCACCTATCTCAATGGGTGCCCATACTTCCTCCCAGCAGATGAAGCCTTGTGACAGTTTGGGCCAAGGAGATATAAATAAAAGTTGCTGAGTGGGGATTCCTCTGGTGTTTACTAAAAATAAAAAACAAAACAAAACAACGAAAAAAACACAAACCCATAGCTTGCACATGCCTTTGTATATTTTACCATTTTGTTCATGCCTTTCTTCCGGTATGGAATGAAGATGCTAGCTGCAGAAGAGGCAGCCATTCTGTGACATGAGGCAAGAAACAATGACAAGGTGACAGGCTAAGGAAGGCTGATTAGCAATACAGTGGAGCTTTGTCTCTGATGGCATGATGAAGCCATGCCATCCCAGCACTACATATTTCCAAACGTTTTAATTTTTTATCTGTTTTTATTTTTTTAGAAACAGTCTTAACTTGTTGCTCAGGCTGGAGTGCAATGGCCTGATCATAGGTCGCTGTAACCTTGAATGCATGAGCTCAAGTGATCCTGCCACCTTAATTTCATGAGTAGCTGAGAGTACAGGCTGGCATGACCAGCTAACTTTGACTATACATACATATACGTGCACACACACACACACACACACATTTTGTAAAGATGGGGGTTTTATTCTGTTGCCTAGGCTGGCCTCACACTCTTGGCCTAAGGTGGTCCTCCCACATCTGCCTCCCAAAGTGTTGAGATTACAGGTGTTAGCCACTGTGCTGGGCCCAGACTTCTTTTTAAATGAGAAAAAAAAAAAAAAGTTTTTCATTCTTTTTGTTATTTTTCTATCAGTTTGGTTTATTGCTTATAGCTATATACTTATAATTGATAAAATCCACATTAAAAGGTCCCCAAATTTGCAACAGAATTAAGCAAGTTTATTTAAGTCATATTATCATGATTATTCATATCTTCTAGATTATAATTCCTTGAGGGCACATACCATTTGCCTAACCCTAGTGCAGAGTAGCTGTTTCAGAACTGATTGGAGGGTAATGTGAGAAATGAACTAATGAATAATTTCTAATAAAAGAATGCTTAAAGGTTTCAGAAAAAAATGTTTCAAGGTCAGGGAAAATTTAGCTGAAATATTTCTAACAAAGGAATTCTTTCTGAACTTAGTAATGAAAGATGTCAAATGTCTAGAAAATCTATATCTAGGAAATTTAAAAAGTCATACATAACCCATTCAATGGTTAGCAGCAAATAACAGCGAATAACAGTGAATAACCAAAGCTTCTTTTGTTGTTGTTTTCGACATCAGAGAATTGGACATGCTTAAAAATCACTGGGAAATAGCCAGTTAAGAGAAAAAAAGGAAGTTTAAAATATCACTGGGATCCTTCCCAATGACTTCTAAGCAGGATCAATGATGTCCCGTAAACAACAGCAAAAGCAGCTCAGTTATTCAAATCGAGCTGAACCACTTCTATTAACTACCACCCTGTCTTTTTTTAGGCTATTCCTTTTATTTTTTTAATATTTAACATAATCTTCCATCCCTCTCTACTTACTAGCTTTTATGGGTCATTACGAAATTTTTAGAAAAACACAAAAGTCAAGAAATACAAACTCCGGGCGGATAGAAACAAATGAAGCCCTCCCAGCAGCACCGATCAGCTGAGCAAGTCGAACCTTACAGCAATGAGTTGGAAAGGATGCTGTCGGCTACATCTCTTGGAAGTGAAATAATGGACCATAACACAGTCTGTCTCAAACTTTTGTAGTGACCTACATATAACATCTATCATCTCTCCTCTGAATTTTTACAACAGCCTTCTGGCTGTTCTCTCTGCCTGTTAGAGTTGGTTCACCAAATCTGTTCTCCAGTCTGCCCCGGATTTTTGTGGAGAGCAATTCAGAAATTGTGAACACCTCAGATTACAAACCTTTCCATTTTCCTTTTCTCTATACACCGTGAAACTAATATTCTTTAAAGCAGGCGTCCTCAAACTGCGGCCCGCGGGCCACATGAAGTGGTGTGAATTTTTGTTCCCGTTTTGTTTTTTACTTCAAAATAAGATATTTGCAGTGTGCATAGGAATTTGTTCATAGTATTTTTTCTTTTTTAAATTATAGTCCAGCCCTCCAACAGTCTGAGGGACAGTGAATTGGCCCCCTGTTCAAAAAGTTTGAGGACGCCTGCTTTAAAGGTTCTTCAAGGCCCTGTGTAAGCTTGCCTGTCACCAGCCTCATCGCCTCTGTGACTGCCCTTAGCCTTCTGTGTTTTAATCAGTCATTCTTAAATTCCAGTTTATTTTGTTTGTCCTTAATACACTCCTCCTTGTCACAGTTTCTTTTCCTGCTTGCTATACTTTCCCTTTTCTGCTATTAGCCAAACTGGCTTCCACTTATCCTTTACATCACAGCAGCTTTTTTTTTTTTTTTAGAGATTTTGGCCAGGGCCAGGTTTGAACCCATCACCTCCGGCATATGGGGCTGGGCACCCCACTTCTTTGAGTCACAGGTGCCACCCACATCATTATCTTTCCATGAGATTTTTCATTGACTTCACTGATTCTCCTAATATCTGTTTCCCTTTACATTCCACGCCTTTCATTCTAAGAGCAGTCTCAACGGTTATCATTTCATACATCCTTTGAAGGTAAGTTAAATAATTTATTATGCTATACATTTCTTTTTTTCAGAGACAATGTTTGCTGTCTTTTAACCCCAGTGACAGCATAGCACCTGATATATATATGGTAATAAATATTTGTTGAATAAAATTGTCTGTGTTTTCCTATGGTATCTTTTTAGATGTTTCTATGGTTCTAACTCACAGGACAAAAAGGCAAAAAGTACCAAAAGATGTTTCAATCTCTTTCTTGATCTCTAACCTTTTAATTTTTTGTTCTGTATTTTGTTTGAAACTCTGCTGGGAAAAAGCCAAGTTGAGTATCCAGATACACAATGGGTTGAAATAATATGGGCATATTTCTAAATTTAATTCAGGTAAAGAATATGACTCAGGAAGCTTTTGAGAATTTTGGCTGCTTATAAGGGAATAATGCGATACATATTGAAATTTTCTTCAAAATTCAAGAACATAATTAAATACCAATAAATACCTGAAATTCCTGGGAGAAATGAAATGGAAGCATGTGCTTATATACCAGCCAAATGTCCTACATGTATATGAATGGCTCAACGGAGTGGTATTTTTCCTGTTATATAGAATGGCTGTTTAATATTTCTAAAATGTATTTTTTAAATTGAAATAAATTTGTATATATTTGTCACAGGCACCATGATGAAAAGTTGACCTCACAGAAGCAGAGAGGAGAATGGTAATGACTAGAGGCTGAGGTGATTTGTAGGGACAGGGCACGGAGGAGATGGCCAAAGAATACATATTTCCAGTTCAATAGGAGGAATAAGCTCAAGAAAGCTATTGTACAGCATGGTGACCACAGGGAATGATGATATATTGTATTCCTCAGAAATGCTAAGGATGAGTGATATTTTTTGTTTTGTTTTGTTTTTTAAGTTGTAAAATAAAGGACTAGTCGAACTTAAATTTCAATTTAGTACTCATGGCATGACATTCCCCCAAATCTCATTGATTTATTTACTTGCTATTCTTTTTTTATGGTTATGATAAATAACTTAAAAATTGAGTTTATCACAAAGGTGATGAATAAGGTCATTTTTCATTTATAATGGAAAGTCTGTCTTTCTTGAGGTTATATGGCACATAGGTAAAAGCTAAACTTACTCATAACATGAATGATGGGTAGCTAAAGGGTCTGTCACAGTTGGTCTGCTGCAAACAAGATGGCTACACAGCTTAGGGCCCATCCATTTGTTTACAGAGACAGATTAATTTTTCCATCTTTTCTCTTTGGTACCTTAGTTTACAAACAATAGGGGCTGAAGTCTTGTTAAAACACAATTATACATAAATATACACAATAACTGAAAATGTGAAAGTCTTAGTAAAATACAGACGGAACGCGAACATGTTCATGATCTCAGAGTCTTGGTTATTTCACAAAGCAAATAAGTTTTAAAGACAAGAAAAGAACAAGAGTTTTGTAGAAAAATATTAAAATTCAGACAGAAGGTGAAACCTTTAGAAATTATTTTCAGCTTACAATCATTTTTTCAGGTAAGTCTTGACTAGTGTAAGGTGGGAAGCACTTGAAACTGGCAGAGGTCTCGCCTGTTAAGAGAGTGCTTTGCATTTTATTAGCATAACTCCTGGGAAATAGTCTTCTGCATTTGGATTGCTAAATATTTTTCCAAAAAGGAGGAGACCATCTACAAGGACTGGCAATAGAACAACATAAATACCAGAATTCTTATATTTCTTTTGTAAAAGAGCATCCTCCAGAGAAGTAGATCTAAGGAATTTATTTTGAAGAGGATCAGCCTAAGGAGCTAACCAACTTATGTATTACAAAGGAATATTTTAAACAACACATCAGAAAATGTAGTTGATTTGGGTGTGAATTGAAATATTAGCAAGTATCATAATTGAGTATATTTGCAGATATAAATATAAATCGGACTTCAGTTACCATTTATTTGGCATATAATGGGAAACACTTTTAATAGCACATTAGAAAAAATCATTAACTGGAGATCAATTTACCAAGTGACAATAATAAAAATTGACACATGAACGTGAGCAGATTTATATTTGCAATCTCAAAGCTTTTTGTATTTCGTCATAAATAGTATCTGGATTTGCAGTGTTTCTCAATGGGGACATTAATGGCATTTTTTGAAGAACAATTATTTCCTTCTTGGGACTGGCAATATATTAAGACTTTTGATACCCCTCATTAAAAAACCAAAAACATCTACATTCATCCCCTCCCCCAACGCACACACAGCACATCCTCCTAAACACTCTCTGGGTTTTGCAGAAGGTAATGTTCACTTCCTTGAGAAGTGTTGCTTAAATCTAATGATAGAGGAAGGAGCTTCCAAGCAAACAGTCCTTAGTTGTTATTAAATTATTAGTTTGCTATAGTAATGTACACAATTTAAACCAAAAAGAACACATAAACTAAGGACTCAGTATTATTAATCCATATACCTCCAATAAGAGTTTTTGAAAGGAAAACAAGACATTAGTATTTTGTAAAAGTAAAAAATATACATGTAATACATTTGAGAGAAAGCTGAATTATACATTGGATGTTTAGAAAAATGAAAAAGTCTATTTTTAATGTAATACTTATATCTATAGCTTTTCTTCAAAGACAATATATCTGCATCTCATTTTAATGTATCTGTATTGTATTTTAAAATATTACTGATACAGGGTTCTCACACTCAGGGCTGGACAGAGATCCCTCATTGTTCTAGGCCTAAACAGGCTTGGAAATCAGTGTCATCACAGAACACATTTCTAGGCACAAACAGGCTCTATGCAGGCCAAATTCTCTGGACACGAACAAGCTCATAAAAACCTGGCCTGACCACTCCATCCCAGAATCAAAGATTGCAAGGACTTCTGCCCACAGAAGTCCCCCGGTACCAAACAGTTGTGACATATTCCAGACATATTCTATCTCCTCAACACTTCCTCCACTCAGGATAGGAAAAATAGTAAATAAACCTCGAGACAGAAGGCCCAGGTGGGCTTCCTATTCTACTTCCCGCTTTGCTGCAGAAGAGGCTTCCTTATCTGTTAATAAAATCTGTCCTTTAAGACTGGGCGTGATGGCTCATACCTGTAATCCTACCACTCTGAGAGGCGGAGACAGATGGATTGCCTGAGCTCACAGGTTCGAGACCAGCCTGCATTGTGTTGCGCGCCTATAGTCCCTGCCACTTGGGAGGCTGAAGCAAGTGAATCACTAGAGTCCAAAAGTTGGAGGTTGCAGTAAGCAATGATGTCACAGCACTCTACTGAGGGTGACAAAGTAAGACTCTGTATCAAAAAAAATAAAGTCTGTCCTTCTGCTTATTTTAATGGTCTGTGGATTCATTGCTCAAATCTTTAATACCAAGGACTTGGCAGAGTGATTCTGGCTACATTACAATGGGAGTATATCTCTACCTTATTTTAAAATAAGCTTTTAATTGTGTTTGGAATATATTCAGTACTTCAAACAATAGAATTATGCATGATTAAATTATAGGTGTCGATTCACCTATTTATCAGGATTTTAATTAAAAGCCAAACAGGTTTGCTAGGAATCATAGTTCACACCTATAATCCCAGCTACTACAGAAGCTGAGGTGGGAGGGTTGCTTGTGCCCAGAATTCCAAGCTTCTGTTAGCTATGATCACACCACTGCTCTCTGCCTGGGTGACAGAAAGACTCTCTGTCAATAAAAAAAAAAAAAAAGAAGAAAGAAAAAAATCCAGAGAGATTAATATAATGTTGTATACAATATGTAGTTCTTCTTTAAAACAGTATTTTAAAATACTCAAATACTTACTGAATATTGAATCTAAAATCTGGTGTCTTGCAATGTAAATATATAAGCTCTAACAATTCATGCTCATGCTCACGAACTCATCCTAGAAAAAGTGCTACATACCATATTACTGAATATCACTTTGTCACCTTCAAAGTACTCTACCTCTGGAAGTTATTATCGCATGCCAGTGCCTAGTCCACCTTCAAAGCAGTTTTAGAACTCATTTTCTGGAATGGCCTTTAGAGCAGTTGTCAGATTAAACTTGATGTCCTGAATGTCATCAAAATGTCTTCCTTTAAACATTTCCTTTATCTTCAGTAGGGAGGGTGTTCCACTAAAATTATTATTTACTGGCTAAAAATTCCCTCACAGACAGTGCTGTGTGAGCTGGTGCAGCATCATGACATAAGCGTCCTGAGTTGTTCGCCGAGATTTTCAGTTAAGATTTTCCCATTCCTCTACCAATATTTATAGGGTCTGCTATGCATGAAAAGTCAGCTAACAATTTCAATGCACTATTTAATGAATTTTTGCAATGTTTTATCATCACTTCTCCTTATTGGCTATACTGAACTCTCTTTATCAGTGGTGTTTTATCCCCTACAGGAAAACATTTAATCCATTGGCACACTGCCATTTTCTTCATGGCACTGTCCCTGTAAATGTGGACAAATGTGTCCCTGATTTCACTTCCATTCTTGCCAAGTTTAAGAAATCAATGTTTACCCATTGCTCTAAATCAAGCTGACATTCTTATGACAGCACACAAAAGCACACAATAATGAAAGTCACCGAATAAGATACTGCCACATGCTCACATGAACACAGTTGTGAGACACTGATATATCAAGATTATGAAACCCTACTGAGCTGTTGGTACCTAAGTGCACAGTGGCAAGTTCACGAACTTAATTGTCAGACCTCATATACTTACCTGATTTTCTGACTTTCAGTTGTCTAAATTCAACATTGGTAAACTTTTCTCTATAAAAGCTTCATAGTATAAATTCCAGGTTTTGCAGGTCAGATGGTCTGGAATCTAACTACTCACCTCTGACTCCGTAGTTTAAAATCACCCATAGAAAATAAACAAGTAAGCAATGGCTGCGTTTCAATAGAACTTTACTTATAAAAACAGGTGGTTTTGGTGCACAGACTATAATTGGCTAAACTGATCAAATCATTAAAGAAAAAACAAGAATGTCTTCAGTAACATAGCTGATCTATCTAAAGGAACGTGTCTATTCTATTGCCTTACATTTTCTCCTGAAAATGTGTCAATGTGACCTTTATAATTTCACCAAATGAAAAGAAAAAACATTTAATTTTGGAACTGGAAGTGGTATATAATTTGATGGTAATAAAGCTTAGTTAATAAAAGGGGCATATTTTGATCAGCTGTTTAGATATGTGGTGAGGATGCCTTAACATAACAATCATATTTGAATATCAATAAAAGCCAGACTCACATTCCCTCATTCCCACTAAAAAAGTTTTCTCACTCAATGGTATGGTATACTGACATTTTATTTAGTAGGGAAAGATACCACGTGAAGGATGACTTTATGTGGCTTCCTATAAAGCTCTACATAATATTCTATATTTAAGTCTCACTTTAGTTTAAGGAGTCACTGTATCTTAGAGACAGGAAGTCACATCAAGGTTCTTATGCTGGTTATTGAAGTGTTGGTTACACACAGTGTTCTCTATATGAGGTTGAGAAATAGACTGAGATATTTGGCATAGAAATGCTAAGTTACTAAGCCTACTTTAGGGAAACCATGTAGTGTGATAGATTATACTATACCAAGTGTGACCCTCAGATCTCCTTAATTAGAATGCTTAATGGGGTTTTTAAAAAGACATATGATAGATTGTCTCCATATGGGGCTAGTGAGCTTGAGTTTACATATTTTCTACATTTTCCAGGATTTCCTGACATTAGCTTCCAAATGATTTTAATCTAACTAGACTTTGGAGGTCTTTTAGGGAAGCTTAGATTACAATATTGTTAAAGTGGCTTGGCGCCCATAGCACAGTGGTTACTGCACCAGCCACATACATCAAGGCTGGTGGGATTGAACCTAGCCTGGGCCAGCTAAATAACAATGACAACTGCAACAACAACAACAACAACAAAAAAAAATAGCTGGGCATTGTCGTGGGCGCCTATAGCCCCAGCTAGTTGGGAGGCTGAGGCAAGAGAATCACTTAAGCCCAAGAGTTTGAGGTTGCTGTGAGCTGTGACACCACAGCACTCTACTGGGGGCAACATAGTGAAACTCTGTCTCAAAAACAAAACAAAACCCAGTATTTTTAAAGTGATAATATGCCATTAATATAGATCAATTTTCTGAGAACTTTACCACTATTTCCTTTAAAATTATTGGACCCTCAAACTCCTGGAGTTGTGCTTTAAACCAATAAGCAATTAATGGAATAAATTTTCATAATTATGAATAAGGTCACATCATAAAAAAATGCATTGCAAAGATGATTCTTCCATTTTGGTTTTACAAAAGATGATGCTACATTATTAAAGGTAAGAATTTCTAATAAATAAAAAATATTAAATGCATGAGTATTAATAGTTGTTTTGGGGTATAACTACAATTTATAATGTCTTGGAATATCCAAATTAATCCATAATAGAACCAGAGAAATCTGAATTTTTTTCTCTGAAACTCTGGTGATGAGTTCACAATGAATTTTCACATGAAATGCTATAAGTATTCTAGACCAGAAATTCTTTTAATTGGGTTTATCTAAAAAAGAGTTTTCGGTGGCGCCTGTGGCTCAGTCAGTAAGGCGCCGGCCCCATATGCTGAGGGTGGCGGGTTCAAACCCAGCCCTGGCCAAACTGCAACCAAAAAATAGCTGGGCGTTGTGGCGGGCACCTGTAGTCCCAGCTGCTTGGGAGGCTGAGGCAAGAGAATCGCTTAAGCCCAGTAGTTGGAGGTTGCTGTGAGCTGTGTGAGGCCACGGCACTCTACCGAGGGCCATAAAGTGAGACTCTGTCTCTACAAAAAAAAAAAAAATAAAAAAGAGTTTTCTACCTTTAAGTAGTTAATCAACTTAAGATGGATGGGCTAAAAAACAGGATATGAGATGACATTTTAATGAATATAGTTCTGGCAATGGTTAAATGTTAAGGGGCATTTTTTTTTTTTTTAACTAACCACAGTATTTTTATAACGTCTGTGTTCAAACATCATTCAATACAGGTACCAGCTTGTCATAATACAGGATTTGGAAATGTAGCTTTGCCAGTAACTACTAAACAAAGAGGATAGTAATTTTTGTCAGAGTAGTAAAGGTCTTAGCATGGCATCTAAAGTAAGAGTTTAGGCCCAGTGCGGTGGCTCATGCCTATAATCCCAACACTCGGGGAGATAGTGGCGAGTGGATTGCCTGAGCCAGAGTGAGACCTTCAATATTAATGTAAGAAAATTAAGTTTGGGAGAGTTTCTAAATTTTCTCTAGCTAGGCATAGTGGCAGGTGCCTGTAGTCCCAACTACTTAGGAAGCTGAGGCAAGAACCTGAGCCAGAGAGTTTGAGATTGCTGTGAGCTAAGGTGTCACAGCACTCTACTCAGGGTGACAAAGTGAGACTCTGTCTCAAAAAGAAAAAAAAAAAGAACTTAAAAAATAATAGTCAAATCCATTATCACATAAAATATTAGAGAATAAGAACATAAAAATTATTAGATTGGAAAAAACTATTAGAAAAACACGTAGATTTAAATTGCAGGGAGCATAAAGTGAGGCATATGCATTCATTCATATGCATGCAATCTTTATGCTACGTAAGATACATAATTATTGGAAGAAAATGATCTGATTCAACAGATTACTTGCTTCTTCTTTATTTGATGACTTATTTTATGTCACAAAAGGTTAAATAAGCATATACGTCTTTAGCTCAATTACACAGATAAATATGTAAAACACCTTGATTTTTACAGGAAATTTAGATGTTCTTCTTTCACGGAAAAGTTCCTTAAACTGTAATGATTATGTGGCAAATTGAGGTCATGATAAATTTTCCTTAAGGAAGAAAACCAGCTTGAGAGACTATCCTGCCTCTGGAATAAAATGTAGCATATTTTGACAAAACTGGAGAGCTACCATTTTATTTTCACTAGAAGCAGAAGTTAAATTTTGTATTTTCATACAAGCCAAAGGACTTAGAAAATGTTTCCATATTGTGTTAAAAAATACTCTATCATCTAGATGTCCAAATATAGTTCATACTCAATGCAGTGTGCTTGGAAAAATTTTGTGAATAAAAATTATTCTAGCTCATCTTTACATTTCCAAGTACACATGAGTTCTTCCTATCTTCCTTCTTACCCACCAACCTATATCTGGACTCATCATTACTTCACTATTTTAAAAATATTATCAATATTGTCACAAACCAATCAGTGAAAAAATACACAGGAGATATTAATCAGGTGACCAAGTTGAATAGTGTTGTTCTAATATGCTGGATTTTCATTTAAATACAAAAATAAGGATTGAAATTTTATAGTTTCCTGAAGACCATATTTCTAAACTATTCTCTAAGCAACATATATGACTTCAAACATGAACATTACATTTTAGTAAATGATTTTCCATTATTGATTCAAGCTAAAGCATCTTGTTTAGGAAATGAAAACAATTCCATTTATTATATAGGAAAATTCATTTTTCCTTTCCTTTGTTTTTATCCTGTTCTAAAAATAATTTAAGTAGCCAATAAAGATACCTGAATTTGAACACAATAGATAACTATAAATTCAAAGTAGATGAGGAAGAAATACAGAAGTAATAGACACATATGCCTGTGTACCACAGCACACACACGATTTGGGGCTATAAAATGGAATCAAGAATGAAGTTGAATGAAAATACATATCTCACAAAACAAGGAAACTCAAGAGAAGGAAGCTAGTAACAGTGGAAGGAGCTGACAGATATTCACCAGGTCTATAAACATTGTAGGAAAGCTGACTTCAAAGTGTTTATATGATATAATCTGGAAAATAAAGAAGTTGCTATAAAAATTGGTGGTCAAATGATCTTAAAAACTCTATTTAAATAAAGTTAGAGGAAGCACATTCATAAGGTAATAGACAATATGGAACGGAAAGTACACCTGATCCATGTATGGTTTGAAGCCAGGAGTCATCAAATTCAACAAAATTTATTGTGAATTTATTGTAGTGAAAAAAAAGCCACTGTTTATTATGGATATAATGCATACCAACAACATTGTCCTCATCACTTCTTACCATCCCTCACAATCACACTGCAAGACATGTATTATTCCTTCAATATTAATGTAAGAAAATTAAGTTTGGGAGAGTTTGTATAATTTGCTCAAGTCACACATCTAGAAATGGAGTCAAAAATAACTCTAACTCCAAATTCTCATGATGCACTGTGCTAACAGGAGCCTCAGAAACAGAAGCCCTCAACACAATATCTTATTTTGCCAAATTACACATTTTAAATTGAGCATGTATTACTATTGTTATTTATTTGATATCCATAACGTGCCAGGCAGTTTGTTAGACTCTTCCACCACAAATATAATTAATGTCTGGATTTAAATCCCTCCCCAAACCCCTATTCCTGTGCTGCCACATTAATAAAATTGAGGTAATCACAGAAGTAGTTTACAAGTTTATGAGAAAACATTCATAAGCCCTGAGAACTCCACTGGGCACAGCTAAGGCACCCAATAAATAACAGATATTTCTCATGGTATCCAGATAAGTTTTTTCTCGTTTACTTTGTATATCCAGCATAAAACACAGGGACTGAAAAGTCTCAAAAAATACCTGCTGAAAGAATTAGTTAATAAATACAATTATTTAAAAAAGATATGATTAATCAACATGCTTGATCTCTGAGGACATCTAGATTTCATTAAATATTCTGTCATCTTCCTGCCTGTCTTACCCTAGGACTCAAGGATGCCAGGAAATTCTCAAGTACATGAAGCTTTTCACTGGATGTTATCTCTCTAGCCTTTTCTATCTAATTAGCATGCGGCACCATCATGACTATGCATCTCATTGAATGTGTGTCAGAACAACTGAGTTCTGAGTTATTAATATATTTGACCATAACAATAAACTTAGTTTTCAAAATGTGTTAATCAATTAACAGTGTCATTGACTCGCAACGTAGAGACATTAGTGGTATCATTATCCTCCATCTTGGGTCAAAGCCCCTGACTTCACTTTTGCCATCATCAGCAAACCATGGAGTTATCCCTGGCAAAGCCCATCCTCCAGGTGCACTGAGGATGCTAGTGAAAGACAGTATCCCAGAGCAGAGCTTGCTCCTTTGCACCATCTCACTTCTCTCTGTTCACCAAGACTCTCTCTCTGTCAAAGCTGAGCAGGATAATGTGTCTGTGTCTACTGCTGGAGATATGTCTCTTTTTACAATCTTGTATGTTTCCGTTTAAACCTGTGATGAGCTCCAGGAAGTGAGACAGTCTCTCGGAAGTCAGATGTCCCCTGAGATGAGATAGGTCACTTCTCTAAGGTTATCAAACACTGACTACTGGAATATGACACTGAATATTTTGGAAATGGATAAAATATGTGGGATTGGAAGATGGGAAAAGATACCTCTTCTACACTTGCTTTATAATTTAAATATCTGTATTGTTATTTTAATAAAGTATATTCATTTTATCTGTTATGTGAATCCTCAATTAGATTATAATTACATTTAAAGGTACTCTTAAATGCATCACTGAAAATGGCTATAAGAAATTTAAATTTTTGAACCTTGGCTTCCATACATTCAAAATAAACATAAAAGATGTTTTCTCTTACGTATTGCAGAGGGATTAAATGCAATGATAGGATGAATGAAATAATTTTTAAAATGACATGAAAAGGCAAACCACTAAATGAACATAAGTAGAAAAAGACAAAGAGAATAAACCCAATCATATTTTAGTTGAAAATTTAATGATACATATAAATTTGTTTGGAAAATAGACGTAAGAGAAGTTCACTAAAATTTTGTTTACCCAAGAAGATCAAGCTTGGAGGATCCATAGATGGGCAATGATATTCCTTGGTGAAATAACCAATAAATAAATGAGGATTTAAGTTTTTATGCTAAAAGTGCCTTTAATCTGTCTCATATTTTTATTCAGTTCATTAAAGAACAACATGCATAAACATAGATTTTTAGTGTGTTCAAATCGCCTTCCTAAACATTCAAATCAGCAAGGCCTACGTTACCAATGTTCTGTTTAATATTCATGGTGATCACTCAGTGGTTTTCTTTCCTAATGAGAGCACGGCTTCTGAATAACTCACCTTCTTATGCCTGATCTTAGCAAATTTAGTTCAGACTTGAACGGTGCATATATTTTTGAAAGCTCTTTCTAAATTTAGTATGTATATATGTTTATATCTATGTATCTTCAAAACTCCTTATCCACTTTAGGAACATAGTCACACCAAGTTCACTTTGTTTTATTACTGAAAGGCATATTTGTTTTTTGTTTTTAAGTCACAGTTATATTTTAGGTAGACTCTTAAATAATCAGCTCAATTGTTATTAATAACTAGTAAGTGAACACTGTATTATAAAGAACATATAACTATATTCCTAGTTGAGTTCTTCCAATAACTGCATTCTCATACACATAAACGTGTACAATAAAAAGTTTTGTCATTACACAAAAATAACTTGGGTTTTGGCTCAGCACCCGGAGCTCAACGGCTAGGGCGCCAGCCACATACATTGAGACTGGCGGGTTCGAACCCAGCTGGGCCAGCTAAACAACAATGACAACTACAACAACAACTAGCTAGGCACTATGGCAGGTTCCTGAAGTCCCAGCTACTTGGGAGGCTGAGGCAAGAGAATCATTTAAGTATAAGAGTTTGAGGTTGCTGTGAGCTGCGACGCCACAGCACGCTGAGCATTCCATCTCAAAAAAAGAAAATTGGCTCCATATACCTACTGGTCATAACCAAGTAAGGCAAAAGATACCATAAAATAACTTTAAAAACCTATAAAGATGAAAGACTGGTTCCTATTTTTAGAGATCTTACACATGACATAACAGGGACAAAACACAACATAACATGTAATTAAGTTTTCCACTACAGAATTCTTTTCATATATGCAATAGCAACCCAACATAGGCTAAAAGAATATAAGATGTTAAGGGGAAAAGTGAAACCAAACTAGTAAGGCAATAAAGAAGGAAGATGGATATGAGTAAAGGAAAAGGACAAAACCAAGGACAAAGGAGAGAACTAATCAGAACATGGAGGCCTGAGGTCTACGTGCAGACTCAGGAGGGACGCCCTGACTGGAGAAACTGTGTGCTGGGAACTCCTGGAGTATGGGACCAGGTTAAAGCAGGTTTGATAGTAAGAATTTTTAGGCAATGCAAATCCTGTGACTTAAAATACAGATAAGAAACATGATGTAAAGTAGGGGTGTGGGGGCTGCAAGCTGATTTTGTGAGGACTTTTTTAATTATCTGCGTGTCAGATACCATGAAAAGTAGGCTGAGGCCTTGTTTTTCTTTTTCCTTTTTCTTTCTTTTTTTTTTTTTTGTTAGTCAGATTTCTGTAGTGTTTGTGTATTTAATGTGTGGCCCAGAACCACTCTTATTTTTCCAATATGTGGAAGACAAAATAAATAAATAATAGGTAAAGCTTTAGGAAGACAAAGAAAAGGACAACACGCCTGCCTGGCAAACTCCTGGAGTTTAGTGGAAGCATATAAGTTATTCAGGTAATCTGGCATTGTAGGAAAAGAAGAATGTTATGCTTAGAATGTTTTCGAAGTACAGCCAATCTCATGGCAGACTGGTTGTAAAACATTAAGGTAGCGAATGAATGAAGAAGCTGTTCCAAGTCTTTAATATTGGAGATGATGAGAAGGAGACTTGTGTGTACTTACAAGATACAGCTCTAATTCCCTACAGTAATCCTAACTTCATACTCATTTTATACCATTATCTTTATTTTCTATAGATTACACTATACACGTAATTATTGCTCTTATCTTCTCTTCTACTTATTAACCTGTATTGGCGGCCTTCTTTTAAGTACACCAGTCATATTGAATCAGGGCCCCACTTTTGGGACGTTATTCAGCCCCAGTTATCTCCTTTAAAGCTCCATCGCCAAACACCACTTTGGGGGTTAGGTCTTCAATATACAGGAATTTGAGGGTAGTTATGATTCAGTCCATAGCAATGATCAATAAACTTCAGGGATATTGTCCCTTTCACGGACACAGCCACCACTAGTGAAAATAATGAAATTCTACTAAGCATACAGTTTTTATATTTAAACCCTGCTGACTCTTATAATAAAAACTATAAATCTCTGAATTAAGAGCACTCATTTTTTCACTCATCAGTAACATAACATGTATTACAAAATTATAAGCTGTTATAAAGCTTACTAGAAAATAGATATAACTACTATAACTTTGTAAATTATAATTATTGGATTTGAATTGATATATTAAGTGTCTGGTCTATGTTTCATATTTTCTTGAGGACCATAAAATATGTAAAAAGATCATAAGGTAAAAATATAGACAGGGTAAAAGAAACATGATGGCAAAAGAAAAAAAAGTCTCAGAAAATAAACTCGTAGAAATGAGAAAAAAAGATAATAAAAAACAAGGAGTATCCAGTCAGGCAAAAGAGAAATCAGTGCAGGACTGAAACAAAATGGTCAATTTGGGGGAAGAAATTTAACAGTTCTCTGTCACTTGGCACATGGAATATTCCTGCTTCAAGCACCCAGAATGGCAGTGATTACCATATAACCTGAGAGTTCTTCCAAAGTAAAGAAAAATTGTCAATAGCTGGCATAAAGGAAAATGGCAGGGAGGTAAACGGGGCTGTATCAGCTGCTACAGGTGGGAAGGGATCTTTCTGGGCCCGTGAGGACTAGTCCTGGCAAACTACCCTGTTTCCCCGAAAATAAGTCTTATTTTAAGGTGTGCTCCCAAAGATGCGCTAGGTCTTATGTTCAGGGGACGTCTTATCTTTCCTGTAAGTAGGTCTTATTTTCAGAGGATGTCTTATTTTGGGGAAAACAGGGTAGTAGATTCATATCTGTTGAGCACATGGCCATTGTGAGTCTGAAGGGAAACAGCGCTGTACTTGTGGGACCACCTTCTCACTGGCTGTGTGTTACACACAGGGGCATTATTTATTTCTCAGATTGTAGTACAGAGAGAAAATGAAGGATGAAATGTTTTGGAGGAAGAAAGTGGGTTTTAAAGATTTAGTTGCCTTACTGGTTTCTAAACTACATACTTTACATCCTTTTTCTATTTAATGTGTGTTTTCTGTTAATTATAATGCTTATATTTCTCTGTGCTGAGTGCTTAAGTGATGTATTAAAGTAACTAGGAGTGAAGAACAAATAACATATGGCAACTTACATTAACCTATAAAACTTAGAAAATTTATGTAAATATATACTGAGACAAATGCTAGGTCTAAGGGGGTAAAACTGTACTATGTCCTTGTTCAAAGGTCAAAAATAATATTTCTATGGAGTTTCATGGTCCCTTAAACCAAAAAAGACAGAAGATACATTTATGTCCCCCAATTTATATAAAAGGATTGCATAACAAGTGGTTTTAAAATTGACATGACCATGCCTTAACATTATATTTTATCAATGTCACCGAGGTGAATAAAAGATTGTTTTTCACAAATCCCCCAGGCTTAAACACAAATCATACCTATATAGCTCAGGTTTCCATTTTTTATTCTGGAGGAAGAGGTAGGTACAATAATTTTCTTATTGTTGATATGCATATTTTGTTCATCAAAAATTAAATGAAGCAGCACATTTCTACCTGAAATGGCATAGCTGTCAATTGTGGGCTTAGTGTGTATTTTCCCCATTCTCACATAATGTTGCTATAGATGAATAACATGCTGATGAAAGGGATTTTTGGTTGAGTTTTAACTGGAAAGATTTTAATGCTTTAACTATTAACTAACCAAATTGCTGAAGGGCTAGTAAGTAGTACTGGAAGGGTCTTTAAAATGCTGATGTATCTATATTAATGACAGTCTATTAAAACGACAACAAGTAGAAAAAGTAGTGTAGTATTATGTTAAATATAGGCCTGAAAACTCCACTCCAGATGCATTATTGGTTAATATATTAGGCAAATGGATTTAACATTAGTCACTATCTTAAACACCATTGTAAAATGATGTATAATATGAGCGACAGTTTAATTGGTATTAAAATGCCCAAATATAAAGTTATTTTTTAAATTTATCAAATTGATATTGTTAGCCTTACTCTTCTGTATAGTCTATCTATACTTTAAAGAATTAAACAGGAAATTGACAATGTTGACTTGAACATACACGAATGTGAGCCTTTGGGACACTATTCTACATTTTTTGACAGGGTATTCACTATTCAGTACACCTGACTTTTCCCTAATATGCAGGGAGCTTTATAATTTTTTCCTTATATACAGTTTACACTTCTTATAAGATACACAGACCATATAGAAAGGTCAACTAAACCATCCTATCAAGAAAACGTTCTAATTCCTTGGTGTGACTATCACAAGGTAAATTTTATGGTCTCTGGAGCCATAGACACCGGGTTCAGATACTGGCTCAGTTGCTCACTACTATCTTGACATCTTGGTCAAGTTTTCACCTCAGTATCACATCTATAAAGGCAGAAAATGATAGTATCTCAGATTCATCAGCATTAAATAAGTTTTATACTTAAAATAGTTCCTGGCACAAAATAGATGTAAAAACATGAAAATATATTGTCTTCATGTTTCCATGAAATCACACATTTTTATCAAAAATTTGACATAGACTTTTTCCCCACTGGCTTTAATGTGTTGAGATTTTAATCTCTTCTCTCATTATAAAGATATGTATTTATATATGTCTTTTCTCAGTAGAAAGATATGTATATGTATGTCTCTTTTCTCACTATAAAGATGCATTTTTATGTGTGTGAAATTTTTTTTTTTTATTGTTGGGGATTCATTGAGGGTACAATAAGCCAGGTTACACTGATTGCAATTGTTAGGTAAAGTCCCTCTTGCAATCGTGTCTTGCCCCCATAAAGTGTGACAATTTTTAAAATAATCTGCACAGCAATTTGCAGTTAACATCTGTATACGTGCATGTGTGCAAATATGTTCAAATTATTCCTTTTGAGTAAATTCCTAGAAGAACTCACTCCGAATTGAAAGATATATATTGCAAGTACTACCACTTCTGTTTACCTTACCAGCAGAAAGTACCTCAATAATTTTCTTCTGTTTCTAGTCGAATAAATGAAAAATGTGTTTCTTCAAATTTATATTTCTTTAATTACCTATAAGATTAAGCATTGTTTCCTGTTTAATTTTCTCTTTTCCCCATATTTGGATATATTTGTCTTTTACTTATTGATTTCCATGAGATCTCTAACTCCTGCCCTCAAGTAAGCCTCCCACCTTGGCCTCCCAAAATGCTGGGATAGCAGGCATGAGCCATCTTTCTTGGCCTGATCTCCATAGGATCATTTTATAGAAAACATTTTTCTTAGGATATTTGTTACAATGATTAAATAGGTAACTGGGACTCAAATTCTAGTGTGAAACTTTGAGACCATTATTTGTCTGAATAAAACTTGGAAAGTTAGGATGTTCTAAGTTTAATGTACCCAGCAGTGATTTCTACTCATTGTAACCCAATAAATAGCACACGACAGGTTCAAGTTGAGTAGTTCTCATCCCTATGGTCATGATTTTCTTTGGTTTGGCACCTGCTTTCCAGTCCATTGATTCATGTCCACATATTTGTCTTATGGCTAACTCCTTTCTGTTGACAGTTTACTCTTCCCTTTCCTGTTTGCTGGGCTCTTCATCCTGGCAGGCTTCCTACTCTTTGGTTCACTGTACACCAATGAACATCAGCCCCTACCTTCTCTGCGAACCAGGCTCCCACATTCTTGGCTTTAGTTTGTTTGGAAAGGTAGGTAACTGTTCTGACTATTGCTATACGGATCAGGAAAGGGATCCCAAGGCTGTTTAAATCACTGCTCAGCCCCAGTACAGCCTTGAAATATTTCTTACAGTTGAACACAAGATTTCATGCTCATTAAAATAGAGCCTCTGTCTTTGATTCTATCTCACTAAAAAAGAACATTTCTAAGCCTGCTTGAATGGAAATGTTTATGAAAATGAACATTAGCCACACAGGAAAGCGTGGCATTTAGAAAATCAAATGCATAAACAAATCTCATGTCAAAGTTGACTCTATACATAACAAACTCCAACAAAATAAATACATAGTAAGTTATGCTGCTAAAATATGTAAATGTTTTGAATAATTTTAATATTCTGGAAGAAAAAACTTTTTTTCCATAATATGCATTTCACCAGACTTAGAAAGTATTGCTTTTTTATATTTCTATTTATATATAAACTTTCATAATAGCCAAAAATGCCAAATATCAGGGCTAAAGACGAAAGAAACAAAAATGATTGAATTTTATAATTGTGGTATATGTACAACATGGAATATTATGCAGCCTTAAAAAAGATGGAGACTTTACCTCTTCCATGTTTACACGGACAGAGCTGGAACTTATTCTTCTTAGTAAAGTATCTCAAGAATGGGAAAAAAAGTATCCAATGTACTCAGCCCTACTATGAAACTAATTTATGGCTTTCATATGAAAGCTATAACCCAGTTATAACCTAAGATTATGGGGATCAGGGAGAAGAAGGGGAGGGAGATGGGAGGATGGGCGGAGGCAGGGTGATTGGTGGGATTACACCTACGGTGCATCTTACAAGGGTACTTGTGAAATTTACTAAATGTAGAATACAAATGTCTTAGCATAATAACTAAGAAAATGCCAGGAAGGGTATTTTAACCAGTGTGATGAAAATGGTCAAATTGTATATAAAACCAGTGTATGGTGCCCCATGATTGCATTAATGTACACAGCTATGCTTTAATAATAAAAAAAAGAAAAAAATGATTGAATTTTATATTTGTATCTTTAAATAAAAATTTTCCAGGAAGAATGTTAAAAATCTAATTGTTAAGTTCCCCCCGCCACGGTGTCACTGTTTAATGAAAGCACATTTGGAAAACTAAATCTTCAAAGTGACCAAGCCATTTTTACTTGAAATACAACTAGATTATTATTATTATTCTTTTTTTTTTTTTTTTTAAGTTTTGGCTGGGACGGGGTTTGAACCACCACCCCCAGTGTATGGGGCCGGTGCCCTACTCCTTAAGCCATAGGTGCTACCCTAGATCATTTCTTTTTGTCAAATTTTGTGGGACCAATCTATACTGCCATAATTTCTTTATCTTAAAAATAGCTTAGTATATATTTATGAATTTAAGAATACCAAGAAAGAGGAATTGGAAACATACCAATAATCTATAGCCTTGCTGGTCAATCTATAATTCATAAATGGATAAAAAAGCTAAGAAAGAATATTTTTAAATTTAGGCTCGGTGCCTGTAGCACAGTGGTTATGGCTCCAGCTACATACATGGAAGTTGCTGGGTTAGAACCGGGCCCGGGGCCAGCTAAACAACAATGACAACTTCAACAAAAAATAGCCAGGTATTGTGGCGGGTGCCTGTAGACCCAGCTACTTGAGAGACTGAGGCAAGAGATTCGTTTAAGCCCAAGACTTTGAGGTTGCTGTGAGCTGTGATGCCACAGCACTCTACCAAAGAGTGACAGAGTGAAAGTCTGTCTCAAAAAATAAAAAAAAGTCTCAAATTTGTTACATTTCTATCATATGTATTTATAAGTAAAAGTGAAAGCCACAGTTTTGTTTTTTTTTTTTTCCATCTTTCAACTTAAAATTGCTCAGGCTAGTTTCTCTGAAAAACCTGCCTTTCAAATTAAAAAAATAAAGTACTTGTGGTTAAGATATTAAAACTACAGAACATTTGTCCACAATTTAGACAGTCAACTTATTATGAGATAGAGGTCTACCTTGTCAAATACCAGTTTTGATTATGCTGCAAATTCTACCGTTTCTCTGGGGTTATCATGGGCTCTTCCGCATAATGTGATACTTTTTTCATAACATAAGTTACACTTTAGCTCTCAGTAACACCCCCGATTGCCCATGCTTTGCCTTATCTGTGCCTGTACATATTCTTACAGTGAAGCTACTTAGAGAAAGCTGAACCATAGCGTTATCTTCGGCAATCAGTGCTGGGTCCTACTTGTGAGTTTCCATCTCCCTCTAGTGGCCAAGAGAAATAAGAAGTGGGTGGGTATTATAATCCAGACAACTGGGCCAATAAAATGAGGCAACATGCCAATAACAGCAAGTTGAGATATCATCTTCCTGTGGATTTTCCTGACTTAAAGATTTACTTTTTTTTCTTTTTGTAAACTAACATGATTCGTTGACAAACAAAATAGGCACTACTAGTAGTCTTGCTTCAATTAAACTTATTTAAACAAGTAAGTTTAAATTTACTTAACCTGTAAGTGGCAAAACCAGGTTTTAATCCAGATAGGACTCTAGAGCCAGCTTCCTTATCCATCATTCCCAGGCTAACAGGCATCCTGATTTGAAAGAGATTAGGGGAAAAAATAACACAGAACCTTGAGAATGAGCTAAATATATCAATTAACAATAAATAGGGATTTTATAGAAGTAGTAATATATTTATAAATCAATAATCAGAATTTTTGGCCAAAAATGAAAAGACATTCAGAGATCTCCATGGAGATATGGAACACTATCTCCTTTAAAAAACAAAATAAATCTTTTGATCTTGATATCACAACTAAAATAAATTGGAGTAAGAAGGAGAGAGAACCGAGATCTTGGTTAAGTGACCAAATACATTAAAAAAAGGAGTGAAAGAATTATCATTCAACCATTACCAGACTAAAAACTTGCTTTTCCATAGCACCGATTAGACCACACTGCTTTCACAGGCGAGCAATGAAGGAGCCTTGAGTTAATTCCCCTGTTCATCTTTTACAAAGTGTCAGCAGCTGATGGGGCATTAAGCTGGGAGTTTACCTTTTTTTCACTTCTACAAAGGCTTTCTTTCCAAGATGGGACTTGAATAGGTCTAGGAGGCAGCAAGGAAAGAGCAAGAGATCATCATTCATTACCACAGAGGGGTTTAGCAGAGATCCTACTTTACCATTCATTCTGTCAAAACTAACCCTGAAATAGACTTTTTAACTGTTTATTCTCCACCAACTAAGTCCACTCTGTTGCCCACTTTTCTTTTCTTGGTGTCTCATTTGCTCCTGGATGGTCCTCAGTGAGGTGTGGGCACTCAGGAAACAAGACATGGAGAAACATAGTCAAGTGGCATTTTCCCAGAGAAAAATGGATGTTTTCAGAGGCTGGGCACTGGGATTTCCTTAATTCCTCCTTAATTTTAATTATTCTTTTATATTTTTAAAAATAACTCCAAAGTTTTCTTCTTTCTCCTCTCCTCCTTTTTGAGGACTTTATACAAATGTGTATACCTCAAACTGTAAACTAGATATTCCAATTATTTTAATTTTCAATTTCAATGTAATCTTATATTTGTATGGTTGTGGTTTTAAAGTAATTGCCTAACAATTCATATATTCTCACCTTCCTTCATGTTTTAGCAAACCAGAGTTATAAAAATGTTGGTCAACATGGTCTACATGGAAATAAAGCAAATAATTTATCATAACACAACTCATGCCCTACTAGTTTTTGAACGGTTTATATATAGAGAAAAAATATCAAAAAGGTGAGAAAAGAATAAAATACCTCCCATTCATATAATTAGATCTTGTGCTCTTGTCTGAATGACTGTAAATTTAGTTTTGATTGTCCTAGCAGAAAACTCAAAAAGAAAATACCAATTAGTGAGACATAATGTCCATAGCACACATTTCTCACAGGCAGCAGAATGCTACCTGGCACAGAGGATTGGAAGAAACTAATCCCATTGGCCTTTGGTCTCCATAAAGGTAATTTTTGTCATGTGCAAAGTACTCAAGTATATATTTGTAGTAAAAATGTGCCAAGGAGTTTGATAGAAGAGCTTCTTATAATGTTTAATATCTGTGTATGTCTTGATCCCTAGTACAACTTAGGCTTTATTTTAACAAAATGTAGAACATGTGTGGGAGATGAGAATTTCATGAAGTGTTACTTCACTTGTATTTTCCTTCACAATGGAACTATTGAGAGGAATTTAGGAAAATAATCAATTACTACATATTTCTTGAATGGCTTGCCTTTTGGTTCAAATTGTTCTCAGACTATAATTGCATAAGTCTGTGCCCCATAGGGAATGGAGTTAAACATGGTAATACATAACTCACAATTATTTCATACCCTTGTCTAGGTAATTAAAGGAACACTTGGTTAACATAATAAATCAGATGGAAGGGAATGAACCTTGGCAGTAATGGTGGACAGCAACTTTAAGACTGCCAGGACTGTGCAAATATGGGAACCAATTTATCTTGGATTTCTTTCTTGAAAATACTGGTTCATTGACAGGCCAGGTTAATCCAGCCTTATTTGATTCAATAATCCTAACCAGTTCATGAATTCTCTTCTTTACTGTTTCATTGATTGAGACTATTACTAGAACTGTCCAATTTATTTTAGAATCTAGTAACTCATTTATGTTTCAAATATATCCTATGACATTGAAAACATCATTTAAGTAAATGCATAGTCTTATGAAATTGCATCATAGGTATCAATTAATGCCTTTTAATTGAATCCATCAAGGAAACTTTTTTAAATTTATGTTAGGACAGTGGCCATTTAATTAAGCCAAAGGTGATGAAGTCTTATTAGTGTGAGATACTAACTGGGGGAAATAAAGATGATATTCCAAAATGTCAGAATTTCCTTCAGTGTTGTGGAAAAATTGATCTCCATAGAATGACAAGACTTACTCTGAAATGCTTTTTTAGAAATTCTTCCCTCGGCCTGTGTAATATCTCCGAAAGCTCTTTAGATTTTAGAGTAAACATGAGTTAAAACTAAACTATTATTTTTAAAATAGAAATGTATGTAATAGATGAAGACTGAAAAGAAACCTAATGCCCAGAGCTGACAAGGGTGTGGAGAAAGGGCCACATACTGACTTTTGGTGGGAGGGTAAAGCAGCAAGGTCACCTAGAGGACAATTAGACAGAGGAAGAGGTTCATAGACTTCAACTCAGTAACTGTGTTTCTACTTCCAGGAATTTACCCAGACAAGTAAGAGGTTTATGTAGAACTTTCTTCATTAGGGCACTTTTTTAAATAAAGAAAATTTGAAACAACCCACATACTTAATAAAGGAGAATAGTTAAATTTCAATTAATCCATCAATGGGTTTTTATTAAACCATTGTGAATAATGCATTTTATATATTACATCATACTCCCAAGAGTCATTCAAACATAGGTAAAAATGGGAAATTGTAGCTAAATACACCTTTATTTAAAAAATATTACACAATTTTACAAAGAGATAGCCAACATGTAGAGGATCTTTTGTAAAATTTTGTAATGAGTATTTTGTAAATAAAGTACATGTAGCCACAATTTCTGTATGTATGGTGACTCTTGAGATATCCTATATAATAAACACAGGAATAGATTCATGATGTGCTCTTATTGAAAGAGCAATTTATGGATCGTATGGCAGCTTAATGCTGTATCAAGATCATGGTTTTGGAGTAGTCTGGGTCTAAATCTTACTTCTGTTATCCAGTAACTGTCCTACATAGGAATATAGATAAATGATCTAACCATTCCAACCCTCATTTTATCACAATGATCTAACCATTCCATCCCTCATTTTATCACAATGATCTAACCATTCCAACCCTCATTTTATCATTTTTCACGTATTATAAATACATGAAATAATGCTGAGTAAATTTCCCCAAATTCTAGCAATGACCAGGATTTTGCAAATAGAGAAATACACACATATACAGAGGCTGCCAAAAAATGTATATACATTTAAAGAAAAGAAAAAACTATAATAAAATTATAATATTCAATATATGCTAAAAACAACAGATGAATATAAGAAATGTTTGAGAATCTCTTGTAACTGCAGAAGTCAAAAGTAGCTTGAGTAATTTTCCTTTCTTTAAAAGTGCCTACCTTTTTCTTGCATCCTCTTTATAAAAGAAAACATCTAGAAAAATTATCAAAGTGTCCACAGTTACCTCCAGAAACTGAGGTTAGAAGTATTCCTATAATATTAACAATGTCTACTTGTACTTTCTATGATTTCCAGAATGTTTCATAAAATTTAAAAAGGAAAATAACATACATTTTCTAAAGAACATATTTTGGGATAAAAGGAAGTTTGATTTATAAATCTTTCTTGGTCTTAAAATATAATATGGTAAACTGTAAATTGACTGTATGAGGGTAATCTTTGCAGCTTATATGTTTTCACAAGGAATTTTCCCCAGGCTCTTTATTTCCCCATCTCATGACAATCCCCAAAGTTTGGTTTTTATAATTGCAGATACAATTAAAAATGATAAAAAAGATGCATAACCATTGTCCCATGCTTACATTTTAAGTATCTTATAAGTCATCACAAATGGCTTTAGCTTTCTGTATATAGACTTTTCTACATACTTTTTAAGAACTGCATTCCTTTATGAGCTTCCAAACTGTGATAATGAAAAAGGTGTTTAGCCTTATTTTCACAAAGGTTATTTTAGTTATATTTTCTTTCTGCACATAGTTTATAGTAAACTTTCAATAAATATTGTTGCATCTGCACATGACATTTCCTGTCTTTTAATTAGAAAACAATGTCATTGAGGGAACAGCGAGAGAGGAAAGTGGAATGGGTGTGCTCCCACTTAATGAGCACAATGTTATGGTGTATGGCACACATCTTAGGGCAGGACACAATTTAAGGAGTGTCTTTACCTAAAAAATGCGAACATTGTAACCTAAGTCTTTGTATACTCAATTAACATGAAATAAAAAAAGAAAACAATGTAACCTAAATATTTGTACCCTCATATTAATCTGAAATAAGTAAAAAATATTTATAAAGAAAATTTTATCCAATCTAACCTCCTGTAAGTTATCTACTTTCAATATTATTTTCTGTATTATTTCTTCTTCCTTCATTTTTATCTCTCTATCCCTTTTTTTCTAAGAAAAAAATACATTCTCTCTCTTTTCTGGAGCTAACTTCTATACATACATGTTGGATTTCATTCATTACTGTTTCTTCTGGGTCCTTATCTAACAAATTAGGTTCTTCTTCTCCATCACGTCTTCTTTTTAAACTGAACAGGAGGGTCATTCATTAAGACATTAATTCTGTGAGAAATGGTCCTCATTTAGCTCAGATGCACAATTCTTATTGTACAGATACTAGAGTTACTGTATACTTGAAGTAGAGAAAGTTTGAAGAAAAAACAATTTTAGGTTGTAATATAATTTTCTTTTTTAGAAACATCTCTAAGACATATTAGAGAATGAATGGACTGGAGTCCTTAACATAATGGTAGAGGCGATTTGGAAGAACCCTGGAAAGGTATAAGTAGTAGAATGGATTTGGAAGAACCCTGGAAAGGTATAAGTAGTAGAATGGATTTGGAAGAACCCTGGAAAGGTATAAGTAGTAGAATGGATTTGGAAGAACCCTGGAAAGGTATAAGTAGCTGGTAAGGATAAGACATGCAATCGTGATTTGTGGTACTTATGTTTTATAAGGAAACCAGGAGCACAGAATTGGTGAAAACATTGCTCCCAGGGAAAATATGGAATTAGGTCTTTGCCAGCCTCAGTCTCAGTTTTTTGTCACCCCCAACCTTCTTTTATGTGTGTTTCTGTTTAAAGATACCTTATTTAATGTACTGTTGATTCATTAACACTGAACTCACAGAGAACAATGTTATACCTTATGCCTGTATTAAGTATATTTAATACATATTTCTCTAGACAGCACTCCATTATGTTGGGGTTGTTATCAACAGTTAAATAGCACAAAGAACCATGACAATGTGAAAATTTTGCCAGTAAATAGTAAAATGGATACTTGCTTATAGTACAAAAGCTGAAACAAAGCAGAGTTTCACCTTGTTCAATTTTTTTTGGCACCGAGTATTGGGTGATTCAATCAATAGTCTATAACAGATTGTTATTCTGAAAACCATATTCTAATCTAATAAGTGGTTATAACAACTTCATGTTTACAGATGTAGTATGATTATAGGATTTACTGTACCACTTAATATATCATGGCAGTTACTATTCTTACATAAGCTCACTGAGTGCTATCAGATGGAATTAAAATAATTACATTATAAAAATGAAAAATTTATTTTCTTCTAATTATCCCATAAAGCAGTACAGGCTTTGTCTCAACCCAAAGTATTTTTCTAGTTTAAAATTTACAAAATTTATTGAGTTTTTTAAATGCAAACAAAAAATTATGGTAAATGAACAAGTAGATTATCTTATTGTTGGAGAATGGTTTGAAAAATGGTAAGAGTTAGTGCTATGGAGTTAAATGTATCTGACTGCTACTTAACTAGTTTTGTCATTTCTCTTGGCCAAGCTACTTAAACTTGCTATTCATTATTGTTTTAATAATTAAAATAGGAGTAATAATAGTTTATTTCTATGAAATGATTGTTTCCTATTCTTTGAATTTTAGCTAATTTCCCAGTACCTCACTTCTCACACTGATATCTTAGTACTTACACTTATCCTCCCACTCTTAATTCTGTTTATTCTCTTTTCTTGTGACCCCAATCATGAAAGTTCCTTTCTTTTCTAGTTTCAGGACTTTATTGCCTAGACCCCCAGTCATCTCTCTTTAATTTCATTGACCAAAGTAATTGAGAGTCTTACTTCAAACCTCACCCACTTTAATTCAGACAGGAAAGTCCCTCACCAGGAAGGAATGTGTTTTTCAAGATCTGAGCCCTTTTTATTTTTTTATTTTGTTATTTTTTTGAGACAGTTTCACTTTGTTGCCCATGGTAGTGTGCTGTTGCATCACAGCTCACAGCAACCTCAAACTCCTGGGCTCAAGTGATTCTCTTGCCTCAGCCTCCCCATTAGCTGGGACTACAGGTGCCCAGCACAACATCTGGCTATTTTTAGAGACAGGGTCCCACTCTTGTTCAGGCTAGTCTCCAACCTGTGAGCTCAGGAAATCTACCCTCCTCGACCTCCCAGAGTGCTGGAATTACAGGTGAGCCACTGCGCCCGGCCCTCTCTGAGCCCCTTTAAAGCAGCTTTTCTGACAGCTTTCTTACCAGGGATCAGTTTCCTTTCCTTGAGATGGCTGTGAGGGCTGCTGCTGCAGGTCAGTCACTCACAGGAAACACACTTAAGATCTTCCATTCTCTAAAGGCCCACTGAGTCATGTGACTCCCCTATCTGCACAACTGAGAAGTTCCTGGCTGAATGCAGCAGATGGAAATGAAAATTATATGCTCTGCTAAGGCCGACTATATTACAGCTAAATGATTTGCATTTTAACAGTGTGGGAGTTCTCATAAATTCTAAACAGAAAAGGCACAGAATCATTACATAGGTACGGCTGCTAGTTGAGCAGACGCTAATTATTGAACCTGTCTGAGTCTCAGTCTTCATCACTGCAGCACTTGAAAGGTATCAATGACTGTTTGAACCCATATCTTCCAAGGACTGCTGCCAAAATTGAGTGACATAATGGATATGAAAGCACTTCAAAATTAGAATGTATTTCATAAAAGCAATAATAATCGGTTACATTTATAACATCTATATTCTTTTCTTCATCTGAACCTCAAAGTTTCCATCATAATCAAAGATCCTTTCTTCAGGTTACAATGAGCAAGATTTAACCCATAAGCAGTGATATTAGCAATTTTCAGATTTCTTCAATATGTTTTAAGTGTATTTAAATGGTAACAAACAATTCTATTTTCAGTTGTATTTTCTTCTAAAAAAGTGTCTTGGGCACTTGTTCTTGGTAGAGGCATTGTGCAGTCATGTTGAAGGATATCAGCAAACAGAACAGTTTGTTTACCTCAGCTTTTTGCCCTCTGTGTAATTTGCACACTGCTTTTCAATAAGCTGGCCTGTCTCGTCTACATAGGCTGCACTACAGCCATTTAAAGTTCAAAATTACTGCAAAAAAGTAATTGATCCTCTACTTCAATATCCCTGCTGTTTCATGAGCTCTCTTACAATTTGGAGGAATCTATTTCTCACTGATGTTGAAAAACATAATAAGGTCACAGCAGGGAGGCTTTAGCTTCATTAAAGAACATTATTATAAAAATAAAATGATCCAGGGCAAATTGTTTTTGTCCTTGTGGTACTGTTTCTACAGACCCACATTAATCTGAGCGTTTAAAGCAACAATAAATGTGTTATCTCCTCTTTATCATTCACTTCACCATGGTAGCCCCTAGTGGTAGGAGGAGACGTTAATTGCTCATATTCTAAGAGAATTACTTTCTGTTGAATAAAAAGGAATTAAGCCTCTCTAGAAAGGATGGTATAGCCTGCAAACAGTTAAATTTATTTTTGCTTTTAAAAATATCAGGAGAATGCTTATGTCCAGCAAATGTAGAAGCCAGCATTATTTAAAAAGTGAATGAGCAGAGAAATTAATAGAAAGTTTGACCCATTGGGGCTTCCATCTATCATGGAGCCTATAATAGGGGGATGACGAAGAAGGATTTAAGATAGAGAATCACTGATTGCTCTATTAATCTAGTTTAACTGATACTGAAATCTGACAGAGCAAATTACAAACTGCAGGCAGTAAGGCTTATCAATTCATTACTACTTTCAAGGCTTTCCCTTGCTTTCCTTTTGCCTTCAGCTCCTGGCAAAGGACAGCCTTTTACAGTTCAATTTCTCAGTTTATTTTTGACTGCTTTTAATTAAATTTGATGGCCTGGTTCTCCACTACTGAAGTTATTGAAGTTGCAAAGCACTTTGCTGTTATAATGATAGCTCCCTTGATGTCTGCTCATTATTAACTGCTTTTCAAAAGTGCTGCTCTCCACTCTCATTTTATAAATATTTAAATAACTGAGAATTTCTATATCATAAATATCTGTGCATAGATATTTATGACCTGTGGACGAGAGGGATTCTGTTGCCTGTTTAACAGGTTATACTTAGTAAAATAAAAGTTCATTTCTTTAATGATGTATTTTATAATATTGTGTCCTAATTCATCCCAAACATAAATGTTCACAAAAATAGTAGCACTATCTCAAAATAAGTGATCAACAACTTAAGAATTTATGACATGCTCCCATATAATTAATTTTAATAAAAGATTTTAGAAAGTAGAACGAGGATTTTTCATATAGATAAAATACTGAAATTAAACTGGATATTTTTAAAAGTTATCATTCTTATTCTTAACATGAAAAGGAATATGCTAACGAGAAAGAACTAATTACAAAATAATTTCACTGCTCAGGAAAAACAATGGCAGATTAAGAGAGTAAAACTGAAAGCCTTAATAGTAAAAAAAAAAAAAAGAAGAAGACTGATGAATTGAAGACAGCTGTTTTTTATTCCCCAAACTTCAAACAAGTATCAGCAATTTTGTTTTTTCCAATAAGCTTATGGGGCCTCAAGATGTCAGCAGCAGACACTGTGTCAGGCACTGTTTTTACTCCTTCAGATCCATAACATTCCTATTGTTATCCATGTTTAATGGATGAAGAAATGGAGATACAGAAACACTGAAGTAATTTGCTGGTTATCTGATATTCATCAAGTGATAAAGCTGGGCTTCAAATCTGGGCAGTCTGGTGTCAGAGTCACACCCTTAATCACTGTGCTATGATTCAATAAACTGGAGGACATATAGAGCTAGCAGAGCTGAGACAGTACTGTCTACGCACACAGAGGGGAGCGCCCACTAAAGTCGGCAAGTCACCCCCAGAAGCCATGAGTAGCTCATCACTTGGAAATACTGATTGCTTTGGAAGGCAGAGTTGAAGTGCAATTCTGAAAAGGAAAAAATTTATAAAGTTCTAAAGTAGGTGTTCTGTCTTCCCCACCAGCTGGTAATTACCTCTCCATGACCCATCACCTCCTTTCCCTTGTATGCCTGGAATTCTAAGTATCCTGGTCTGTGGAGAAATTAAATTCAGCAAATGTTCATCTTTGAGCCGAGTTGTTATCAGAAGTTGACATAAATCCAGGCACGTACAAGCTCCTTCCCCTACTTGGATTCCAGAATACCCCAGCTCCTACCCTCAAACTCTACTCTAAAATACAAATGGAGGGCCAAAGATCATTAGTCATCTTAGCAAAATTTCAGTATGAGTAGCTGAGATCTAAAAAAAGGATTGAAATAAAACAGAGATAATAATTGAAAATAAAGAACATGGGAAAAATGTCACCAACAGTGAAGTGAGAAAAGATGTGTAATGATAAGACAAAAAGTGCTATAAAAACAGATGATCAACAAAATTGTAAAGTATAAATAAAATTTAAAACCGGCGCCTGTGGCTCAGTCGGTAAGGCGCCGGACCCATATACTGAGGGTGGTGGGTTCAAACCCGGCCCCGACCAAACTGCAACCAAAAAATAGCCGGGCATTGTGGCGGGCGCCTGTAGTCCCAGCTACTCGGGAGGCTGAGGCAAGAGAATCGCTTAAGCCCGGGAGTTGGAGGTTGCTGTGAGCTGTGTGAGGCCACAGCACTCTACCAAGGGCCATAAAGTGAGACTCTGTCTCTATAAAAAAAAAAAAAAAAATTTAAAACCAGAAGAACATGATGCAAACACAAATGGAAACATCCTACTAAGTAAAGGGGGACTGGTATTCGGAAAAAATGACACTGTCATAAGGCAAGGAAATGTTCCAGATTGAAGGGGACTAAAGGGAACACAGTCATACAGGGCAAGAAATTCCAGATTGAAGGGGACTAAAGAGATGAAACAACTAATTGCAATACACAATGCTAGACTGGGCCCATGCTGAAGAGAAATAATGTGACAAAGAAGGACTCGATTGATAAAAATCAGACAACTGAACATGAGCAGTAGGTTGCATCCAAGTATTGCATCAATGTTACATTTATTGGATTTGATTATAATAATGTAATGCAAGATAATATGCTTAGCCTTAGGAATCAGAAATCCAACAGAGAAAAGCAGATCTAGGGAGGCTTACAGAGCAGTCTTACAGATGGGATGGGAAAATGGAGCTGGAAGAGTGAGATCTCAACACCGTTAATGGAAATGAAATATTATAGCTATTTTGTACTTTTGAAATGTAATCATTAATATTAGGAGCCTCAGGAAAAACTTAGATAATATGCTAAAAACTGTAAACCTAGAGATCAATATTTACACAGCCACAATAATGTAACTGCTGAATATTGATTTCACCAAAACAATCAATTCAACACTTTGGGAGAATAGTGGGGAAGAAGTCATGTAATCTGTGTGCCCGTCCTAATTCCTATGTTGGTATCATGACAGGAAGCTAATAGGTAATGTTTAAAATTGTTACATCAAGATAAGAATAGAAGCATTTAAATTAAAAATAATTAATGCAATTGCCAAAAGAGCCAGATTAAAGAGATGAACATTATTTTCTCTGTTGAATGGACTAAGGATAGAGAGGTGTAGAACAAACCGCTGTAATTGTGTTGCTGTTATTATAAACCTCTCAGTATTAGATCATAAGCTCCTATTTATAAAAATAAAATTAATCTTAAAAGTTAGAAGAATTTGTATTGCTATACAATTCCTAAAGCCATTACCAAAATAAACTGATAATTATACAGGGCATTCCTTGTCTGAGTTCTATGTGTGGGAATGCTTAAAAGAAAGTATAGTTCAGTGTTACATGGAGAATATTTTTGAGACGAAAAAATTTCCTATCAAATGGAGTTTCTAAAAGAGCCAAGAAGATATTGTCATTGCCACATGCCAAGCCCTTAAGAACTCAATATAAAGAAAACATCATTTTTTGATAGAAAAGCACTATCGCGTAGTTGTTATTATCAGAAGAAAAACTGTGGTGACAGTAGGCTGAAGCAGAGAAGGAAAACAGTAGATGTGGGGATAGAAAGGAGATAACTTTTTAGTTGTCCAAGCCAAAAATAATTGAGTTTTAAAAGATGTATGGGCAGAAAAACAAAATGCAGGAGGCTGTGAAAGAAGACTCGAGACTTGGAAAACTGTTTTACTTCAATAAATACATGTTGAATGAATAGAATAGGGGAGGAGAGACCAAGAGGAAGAAGATACCAGACTCCATAAGAAGAAGATAAATACAAAAAATTATAAGCCTCAAAGATATAGGACTCGTTCGTGACTAAAATCATAGTCAAAAGCTGAAGTCAACAGTTCTAACTAGCATTAGGAAAAAATTTCAAGCACAACTTTAGTAGAGAATCATTGACACAGGTGTTTTCCGAAAGCAAATCTAAGGGTTTCCCACTAGACTTTGGTTAGCAAGATAAAGGTTAGGGAATATTCCTCTGTACGGTACCAGAACATCTGTATTTTAATCTATATCTCATCAGCATTATGCCATCATTGATTTGAAGTTTGTTTACTACAAATGGAAAAAAGTTCTGTGATAAAGATTAGTTTTCATAATTACAAAGACTACTGTTTTGTAACCTTGAAAATACTGTTCACTGTGGAAAATAACGTATAATCAAATATTGTAGGAAAAAGTATTTGTACATTTAAGTTTTATATTTTATATGCCTTAGGAGGCCAATTTTTCTTGTGATTTGCTACGACATTTAAGCACTGCCAGAAACGTCACAGATTCAGTAATAACTATTATATACTTAACCAGCATAAAATATTGAGTACTTCTATAATAAGTTAGAAAACATTTAAAAGCATTTCTACATTTGATGTTATTGGGGAGGTCTGACACATTGTAAACTGTATAGATCAGGCATCCTCAAACTGTGGCCCGCGGGCCACATGAAGCGGTGTGAATTGTATTTGTTCCTGTTTTGTTTTTTACTTCAAAATAAGATATGTGCAGTGTGCATAGGAATTTGTTCATAGTTTTTTTTTTTTTTTTTTTTAAACTATAGTCTGGCCCTCCAATGGTCTGAGGGACAGTGAATTGGCCCCTGTTTAAAAGATGCCTGGTATAGATCATGGAAGGAGGAGCATCAAATAAAGAACAAACTCCTGGGGCAGCACCTGTGGCTCAAGGAGTAGGGTTCCAGCTCCATATACCGGGGGTGGGCAGGTTCAAGCCCAGACCCTGCCAAAAAACAAACAAAGAAAAAAATCCTCCTAAGTATAAAATTTAAGACTCACCGAACGTAACTTCTGTCCTTTCTTTTCAGCGTTATCTTTCCTTTTTTTTTAAACAAAAAGAATTACTAGCTGTCCTTTTCTCTGCATTCTCTATATTTGAGCACATTGTCTATTATTTCCCCATATACATGCTGTTCCCAGCTCCCACATCTGCCCTGTTGGATTTATATCAAATTCAACTTCCTTGAAGAAGCCATCTCAGTTACTTTGGCCAAAGTTACAGGTAGTCTGTCTTCTAAAAGACAAGTAGCATTTGATGCTACTTATCCTTTGATGCTACTTATCCACTTATCCTTTCGCACCTAACACTTACATAGTTCTTTGAATGGGAATGTCTAACATACTATTTAGTGGTATCTAATGTACTTTATCTCCTATGGTGGATGGTAACTTACTTGAGGGCAGAAATATTTTATTAATATCTATATCCCCACAACCTACCTAGTAAATGCTCAATGTTTTTTAAATGATTGGATCTTTAATTATTGGTAGGCATCACTGAGTAAGAGTTTCATTCTTCCAGCCCTAGCTCATTTTCATGTCATTTGCATTTTCTTGAGATTATATGAAGAAAGGACACATTGAAAAAGCCCATTTGAGAGGTCTGGGTAATAGTCACTTCATTCACTTAGATTTTCCTACATACTATTGGAGCTTTAAGTGGTTTAAGTGCAACCGACATGAGGCCTATTTTGATTTATTCTGGGCATATGACATTCAATGACAAATAAAAGTTTGTTCATATGAATCAATGTTCATCTTCTCATAATTTCCAATATTTTACCATACTTTAAAAAATATTCATAATGTAGGATTTCAGCAAATATAATTTCAACTGTTAAAATTTGACATTACTACACTTGTTGGCAGTATTATATAACTTTTGTTGCTGCATGATGTTAGCCGCAGCTTAAATTTCAGGCCATTGAGTGTTATTAATATGATATGGTTGATATTAATTTCCAGATAAATTAATCAATGCTATCTGAATATTCCATGTCTTTAATTTTCATACCATATTTATTTTGTGAGATGGTAACTTACTTGAGGGAATTTAATAAAAAGGAAGTTGCTTTATGTTGCCAAGCTTATTATCTTGGTTTTTGCCCATAGCTTACTTAATTCCATTTTTTAACAAAAGACAGGACTTTATAAACTATTGAACCTTACGGATTTGATGGGCAGGCTACATACATTAAAGTGAAAAGAAGGAAACTTTCCCTGCAAATATCTACTTGACGATCCCTTATACAAAGTAAAGGGACATTTCACTGTAGGAATGACAACAAAGACATACAATGCTATGAAGTAGAAAAAATGAAAAACCTGGAAACATTTCCTACTATTAACATTATTAGAATTGATATTAACTGATCTGAATATTTTTACTTTGTACATTTGGCTGGTGATAGCTGACTTCATATCACGTGGAAGAAAAAAAAAGTTAATGTAGGATCTAATTTGATAGAAGTCACTGGTCTCACCACACATACACATTTTACATTTTATAAGCCAATGTATTTCTTGATTTTTTTAGTTTTTCTAAACTTATTTGTCTAATCATTTTGGTTGGTAATATCAATCAGCAACCATACCTATAAAATGCTGGAACATTTCTATAATAATCATAAGAGACTTCCACAAACATATTTGTTGATTTATAGAATGGGAACACTTTAAAATGAATGAGTGGTTTAAATCTCCCAGGCTTAGGGAGACTACCTTCTGTGTCATGTAACTCATACATGGAACGGTAGATATAGTTAAGCCCAGGTCAGCCAAGACAATATCTGCTTCCCATGCCTATTTTGGTATGTGGACAACTCTAAACTATTATTGTACTCACATTTTCCATTTTTCTCTCATTAGCTCCAACATTTATGAAGTGCACATTGGGCAAGACATGATTGCAAGAGGGACTTTACCTAACAAATGCAATCAGTGTAACCTGGCTTATTGTACCCTCAATGAATCCCCAATTAAAAAAAAATAAATAAAAATAAAAAGAGAATAAAGAATCACCAAGAGTAAATTCACTAATGACACAAAAAGGAAAAAAAAAGTCGAAATGTTTGTAATTGACAAAGTTGCCCATTTTGTTCATTAAGGATAATTCAGGGCTATTGAGTCAACTGGGCCGTCCCTTACCTCCAGCCTTCCTTAACAAGCAGTATTTGCTTTTTTGAACTATTATCTTGACTCTTCCAAACTCTCACTTACATAAAATACAAAAGCTTTATATTTTTATTATAAATAAAAACTTTACGTAGATACAATCATTCTCCGTTTTTTATATAAATACAGGATTTTACTGTCTTCTGTAATAGAAGTTGATTTTTAATCCTCCTATAAAATATGACATTGGTCTTCTCTATGCTAGTTTTTCTCATGAAAAATTTCAATGACTTAAATTTCAAAATTAAATGTCTTTTCTCTGATTGTAGAAAAATGTCAATAACAGTTAATTAAAAATAAAGAAAAAACAAAGAAAAATGAAATTAAAATCATTTCATCATATTGATCTCTTTTGTCTTTATACACAAAATGCTATACTATAACAATATTTTGAATCTGCTTTTTACAATTAAAAAATATATTTTTCTTTCACAAGTATACTTCTGAAGCATGTGTTTTAATAGTTCTATAGAATTTCACTACTTGAAAAAAATCACCTTTTTCATGAACTCTATAAGATAACATCTTTGGGCTATTAAAAGTTTTCACTGTTATTAAAAAAGACTGTAAGAACCACCATTTAAAATCCCTTCAGACATTTCTAATTATTTTCTCACATTAAATCACTAGATATAAAATTACTGTGGAGGAGGAGGAATTGTTAAGGCATTTGTTAAATAGACCAACTACTTATGCACATCCCTTGAATTTTTCTATAGCACTTGCCTTAGTGCTATTGATTAGTTTATCTTTAGTCTTTGAAAAGCAGAGATTTTTTTTTTGTGAATTACACAATACATGTGTGTAATCCTTATAATGTGTAAAGAATTATTTAAAAAATTAACTTGTATACTATATATCTCCCATTCCCTAAACCAATAACTAAACTAATAACTAAAAGCTTATAAAAATTCCATATTAATGTCTCTACATGACATAATCATATTCTTGCTGTGGACTCTGAGCTACAGACTCAGGGAGGATCATAATTGGAATTGGTGTCAGTGATCTTACCTCTTGTAACTTTTAGACCAGAAATCAAGGAGTCCTTTGAGTGATAGGACTGCCATAATCGCCTGACTCTGGAAGTGATAAAATTCAGGGTTCTCAAGGCTAACTCAGCCCATCAGGACCTTCCATTAATAAGGCACTGAACAATGTGCCACTCAAAATCCCGGATGATAGTTCCAGCCTCCCTCTCCTGATCACTACTAGAAATATTCTCCCCCGTTATGAAGCCTTGTCTTTAATTCTACTTGTATCTTAGGCATTCTAACCTGTAGTTCAGAAGAAAATCTATTCATGGTTACCAGTTCTATAACTTGAAGTTAGGAGGGCAAACGCTAGAATATGCATTGACTTTCAAGCCAGTTTAGAATTTTAAAGCTATTATCTTTTAAAGAAGCGCTGAGTTACCCTTGTACTGTGAAAAGGTAAAAGGGTTGCTGCAGTCAGGAATGATAAATTCTGTGGATGAAGTCAGAAAGATGCCCACATCGTGTCGTGGAGAACCAGTCACTGTGTTACTAAGGACCCACCTGGAGCCGAAGCCCATCACTCCCCTCAGCGCTGGTGCCAACATGCCGCCAGTCAGACACCGTTAACCGAATGTCATGGGCCAGAAACGGCTTGCCTTTTATTCCTACCTGGAACAAAGTACAGTGTCAGTCATATTTGTTCCTGTTCCTTGAAGCATAATAATGTATTCATTATGTTATCTTTTCCTGTCACATTAGATACTCATTTATCAGAATGCACAACACAAAGGGAAAAAGTATAAACTCTTCACCTCTGTAATTTATACCTCGGTGATTAATATAGCACCTGTGAAGTCAAAGGGGCCGTCTACATTTTATATCCCATAAAATGCTCCTTATAAATGGTTATTATGTGAGAGTGATCATTCCTATCCATTTGGTTCAAGTAATTGATGTGTTAATTTAGGAAGCCAATTTCTACACATTGCCCTTGAAGGCTGTAAATCAAAATGCATTTTTAAACCCAAGAAGCTAATATTGAAAATATTTCATTGTTTTAGCCATGAAAAGGAATCTCAGTAGGAAACAGAATTTAATGATGGGTTTCCATTAGTTTTTATGCTCGTGCTATTTTGTATTCCTCAACTAAGAAAAAAACTGGTGAATAGCTGATGCTTCTTCAAATGCATCAAGAGTTGCTGCTATGGAACTTAGGGTGAAAACAGTTTGAGCACAAGATGAAATCACAGGTGTGCCCCAAATCTGTGAGCTGGGCTGCTTGTATGGATTGTACCAGGCAAGATTTTTTTACTGCCCATGAATGAACCATTTGACCTACATGCTTACTCTTGAGCCAGTCTGCTATAAAGTTGGGTGCACACACCAGTCTTGTTGCAGACTGTCCCATATTTGCCTTTTCCCCCCCTCTTCAGGGCTCTGAACTTGATCTCCTGACAGAGCTCTTTATGGCCTTCTTTTAGAATTCGTATCTCTCTCATAACATTCTGGATTATGCTTTATTTCCCTTCATTCCTTCTACTATTGCTGCAATAGACTTTAATCAGATCTCACTTAGATAATAACTTCTTGAACATGGATCTGGTACCAACTAAGAACAGATGACACTTTAAAATTAGGAAAAATTGAGGAGGGCTTAATAAAGACCTATTTATAATAGTGCAGTTCCTGTATGTAAGGAAACAAGGCGGTGTGATAGAGTGGGTACTATCCCTAGACTTCTAGGGATGAGGACAACAAGCAGTAACTGCCGTCTAGGAGGAGTCAGACTAGAGAGAGCATCCTGGAAAGGAGCAGTGACGTTTTTGAGTCACAGGCAGCATGAGACAATAGATAGCACAGAGGGAGCCTGATTCAATATAAGACACAGAAAATAGTTTGCGGGATGTGTTACTCTCTTCCCTGCCTTTCTCCTTAGTTCCCATCCACTGAGAGCATAGTTATTGGTGTCTGTGTGTTCTTGCAAAATTTCCTTCTGAAAACACAAAATGTGTATATATATTATTTTTCTCATTTTTCTTTTAAAAATATTACATGCTTTGTCCACTATTATATAGTTGCATTTTTTTCATTTAAATTAGAAGGTTTATCTCACCAAATAAAGAACATCTTCATCATCCTCATTATTTTTAGCTTCATGTCTATTGTTTTGATATAATAGGATTCATTGAAGTCCCCCCAAATTGATCTTTTGTTTTTTTAAGACAGGGTCTTGCTATGTCACTTGACCTAGACTGCAGTGGTGCCTCCCTGCAACCTCAAACTCCTGGGCTCAAGTTATCCTCCTGCCTCAGCCTCCCAAGTAGCTGAGAATACAGGTGTGAGCCACCAGGCCCAGCTAGCTTTTCAATTTTTCAATTTTGTATGTGTTTGTGTGTGTGTTTATAGAAATGGAGTCTCGCTTGTGCTCAGCCTACTCTCAAACTCCTGGCCTCAAGTGATCCTCCTGCTGTGGCCTTTCAAAGTGCTAGGACTACAGGTGTGAGCTATCATTCCTAGCCCACAAATTCATTTTAAAAAAATCATTTGATTTTATTAAAGAGATAATAATTCTATATGCATAAATTGGTAACTAAGAGACACACACATAGGATACATTCCTATACATATGTGTAGAGAGGTCAGAGGGCAAATGTATTTGTAATTTTTAGATACAGTCTCTAAATTTCCTTCCTTGAAAAATCAAACCAATTTGCATTCTCAGCAGCAATCTATGAGACTGCTTGGGTGGGCAGATGCCTATACAAGTTTTTGAAAACTTGATGAGTGAAATATTTTATTATTTCAATGTCATTTTTAGCACTTTTAAAAATTGTGAGGTAGGCTGAACTTTTTTTATAACATTTTAGGGATATTTGTCTATCTTTTCTTGCAAATGTTTGTTAATATCCTTTTTATTTTTTAATACCTACTGAAGCTTATAGCATTCTTCATTTTCCATTTTCCTATTTAAAAGTGAAGCAAAGCCATTAACCACAGCAGTAAAATATTTCTGTATGTTTTAAGGGGATTTTTTTTTTTTTAAGCTTTTGTCCCCAAGCATCTTTCCTAGCAATCCCTTTCAGGAAAGCTAATCATCACAAAGAGGTCGCACAGTGCCCTCTGGTGGCATCTTTCTCTATTGCATCTTTCTTTTATAAACTCTTCTGGGAGCAGCCGCAGGTGGACACAGTTTATTAACAGAGTATTGCTTACCCTCTCTAAGCCTCCCAAGTCTCCTCGATCCTGAGATAACATGGAAAGACAACTACATCACAACTGAAGACACTTTAGAACTACTGCAACCATTAAGGAACCATATTATTGCCCGGAACATGTTGGACGTTCCCATAGGCAGAACTTATGTCCTTACCAGCTGCTTTAAAAAATGACCTTGAAATATTTTGGCAGTGAGCTGCAGTACAAGCTTGTATTAGCAGTCAGGCTTTGATTCATGCTCCACGGCATAGTTGTAAAATTAAAAGAGCTATCATAACTCTCTGGAATACTGCCTATTATATATATCACAAATTCAAGTCAGTCAGAAGCCTGAAAATCATTCATTCCACAAATATTACATATTTGCAATACTATGTATATAGTATTCTCATTTTTTCATTGAACATCATAGACACGAATCTCTGTCTTCAGAGTTCATATCTTCTAGTTGGAGAAGACAGACAATAATTAGCAATATAATCTATTGCTTATAGATAAGGAATCTGTGAATAATATATATTGGAAGATATGGGTTTTTGACTATGAAGAGTGCATATTTTAATTTAAAATAGAAAAAATATGGCTCTTTTAGAAAGTAACATCTTAAGGATTTGAAGGAGGTACAGGAATTGATCATGCAATTCTCAGGAAGTGGAACAGTAATAAGTATAAGGTATACTCGGTAAATACGGTGAACACCTGAAAACCCTCATTTCTGGACTAGAGGCCCTTCCTCCTAGCTGCTGGGATTACTGCCACCAGCCTCAACTCTCATCTCACTCTGGAAATTTCCCTTTTTCACTAAGGTCTTACACCAGGGCAGCCTGCACCCACTGGCTGGTGACTACAGAGCAGAAAAGCTGGATCTGTCAGGCCTGAGACAGAAAGGCCTTGCAGTGCCCGCTGAGGTCTTTGTTGGATCACATTGTAGCCCGTTTTCTGTTTGCCCATTCCTGCTTTGTCCCCTTCTCTTTCACACACATTGATTCCCACAATGCTCCTTATAAACTTACAGAGTGCTAATCTGTGTCTCAGTCAAATAATTTGAGGGCCTGCAAGGTATCCACTGTGCAGCTGACAACTGTACACACAACAGCCTTCATTCATTCTTTCTAAATTTGGTGGGCATCTAATATATGGTGCGCCAAATGTTGTTGCTTGAAATACAGCAGTAAAGATAAAATGTACTCAATTCCCTATCCATATGGAGGCTTTAATTATAGAAGACAAAAACAAAATAAGATTAATAAAATACATTATAATGCAGCAATACATGCTAAGGAGAAAAAGCAGCAAAAGGGTATAAAGTAAAAAGTGGAGAAAGGCTACTTACTGCAACAGTAAAGAGGTGAATGTTACTTGCGTCAGAGCAGAAGCAGTGGAGGTGGTGAGAAGTAACTACAATATGAATTAAGGTAAAGACACAGGATTTGCAGACAGATTTGATGTGGGTTATTAAGAGAGAGAGAGAAAGCAAAACTCCATGGTTCTAGATCAGAGAAACAGGAAAAGTAGTTATAACTTGCTCAGATAAAGTCTGCGCAGACAGTGGCTTGGGGCGCATTATTAAGAGATGCATTGTGGAGATGTCAATTTTAAGATGCCTATTTGGCAATCAGATGAATGTATCAAATACTGAGTTGGACAAAGAAATCTGAGATTCAGGGGAAAAAATATCCCTTCAAGAGTAAATTTTAAAGTCATCGAAATATAAGTGGTATTAAAGCGCTGAGATCACATGAGATTACCCAGACATGATTAGAAAAGAGACCTAGATAACTAAAAACACATTTGTAAATAGTCAAAAAGAATTATTAGTGTAACTTAAAAGTAATATTAACAGAATGATAGCAAGACTACGTATTTGAACTTGAAGACTTTTGTATCCTTATGCCTGTCACAATCCACTTTCATAGGCTGAGTACCACTTATAGTGGAGTAATTAAAAATTCTGCCATGCATACAAAAGTCACTATCTCGTACCTTCTAAAATAATTTACGTAGGTGCTTATCTTGCTCAGTAGCTAGCAGGCACCTCAAATGCAAGCCCTTACTCTTCTTGGTCATCTTTAGCACTTCACAAACAGCTAGTATATGAATGCTGCTTAATTCGTGCTGTGTAATGAATGGATAAAGTGAATTTGTAAACAATGAGCCATATTACAATACAATACTGATAACTGACAGATATACAAAGTGCTTTGGCTGAAAACAGATGGCTTAGTGAGCAGCATATAAGATGTGGTAAGTTAAATTGTACTAATTAAAAAAAAATAAACTCCCTTTTCAAAGTAGCTGCAAAAACAAACTTGCACAATGAATGCGAGGATCAATAGCTGCTTATTAGTCCCCCAAATGGCTGAGGCTACCTGTGATTTTTTTTGCCTGGATCTTGCCAACGCACACACCTCTGGTGTTGTAAAGATGAAAATCCTGTCTCCTTACTGCGGGCCTCCAGCTTACTTCCTGCTCCACTCTCCTGCATAAACTCTGGCTTCTTGGACTTCAGCTTAACCAATGGAAAGACTAGCAAAGTTCCCATAAAATTCAGAAATCCCTTAATGTAGTAATAGACATAGAAGCTGTAAACTACATATGCTTTTCTCTAATCCATACCTAGATCAAGAGATTTTTCACAAATTAAAGCAAAAAGTCATGAGTTCGACAATTTAAAATATGCTTTAATTGAAGCACAACATTATATCAAGCAGAACTATGAATGTGCTGACTCATTATCATTTCTATAATGCAAATGACAGAATGAATGATGATTATATATATTAAAATCCTGATTTTGGAAGCCATGCATAGAGTTCTATTTGCTTGTGAAGATCATAAAATACTTGAGAAAAATGATATTCTTATCCAAAGTACCCAACAATTTTTTTTATAAAAAATAACTTGGGATAAACCAAAAAGTTGACACTTCCATTTATCACGTACTACTATATGTAGAAGAGGCTTATCCAGTATGGTGAGTAGTCTTCAATTCTATGAAAACTGCCATTTAGCTTTCGATAAGACATCTTGGGATAATGGTGATCATTAGGTGTCCAAATCCCTTGCTAGCTACATTTAACGTGTGCTCTAGAGAAGACAATAAAATAGAAAATACCACAATGTGTTGTGAGAGGTCAAGATAGAATTTCATTCTGACTTGGTTCTAAAAACTAAAATACTTAAAATTAGCACTGCTGTGAATATGTTTTCTTCAAAGAAACCTTTTCCCCTATAATTTGTGAAATTAAAAAACAAGAAAACACATTACCTCTGCAAATAAAGAGATTCAAGTAATGTGCCTATCAAGGTTATTTAAATTGGCCATCCCTGAGAACGAACATATCTATTTTCAAATAGAACAAGTCAAGAAAGGTGGCATTACAGAGAAAACCATCGGGACATTTTGCTAGTCTGGAAATAATCTACGAGTTTCTTTGTTAAAAGAATATTCTGCTAGCATATATATATATATACACATATATATTTTTTTATTGGTCTTGACTTTGTCAAGAAGGGAAACAGATGAAGAAAAAAGTAAAATGAAGCACGAAGGGGAGAATGATAAAGCTTAGAGCGTGAAAAGTATCCAAGATTTTTACTGCTGATGGTAAAATTTGTTATTACCTCTTTACCCTGTGCCGGCCTGCTCATTATTCAAGACTCCTCAAAGTCACCTTCCTTATGAAGACCAGGCTACTCTCCAGAAGAAACAGTTTTGTTCTGCATATATTTACTATACTTCTAAGCTGCAATGTCATTCTCTATCAACACTACTCTTTGTGGAGGGCCCTTATACAATGTATCGATCAGGCACAAAAACAGGATGGCGGAGGCGTACTTTAGGAAACCTGCTTGCAGGCTGCGCCCTGGCAACAACCTTGCCGCCCGTGCCCTTTGCGCTCATTGGAGAGATACCTAGGTCAAGAAACCACAATAACAGGATGTGTCCTAGAGTATACATACAGAGTGCTGTAAACAAGGTTAGAGAGAGGGCTTTTCCATCCTGCTCTCCCAGGACAAGGTTAGAGCTTTTCCATCCTGCTCTCCCCGGACAAGCTGCTTATACCTGATAATAAACCTGCTGAAAGCTGTCTGCGTTGGTGTGTTCGTCCCTGCTGGTCGGCGGCCGAGTGACACCGACACTCTTTCTGTATTTTGATTTTTTTTTAAATATGACCATCTTCCCTCTTTATATTGTGATATTCCAGGAAGAGAAGTTCATTATCTCTGGCACAATTTTCTCCCCAAATCAGCCCTCATCCCCACTCTACCCCAATACCAAACATCATGGCTGAACAATAGGAAGCCTACTGAATATTTGATAAGAAATAACTGGAAAAAACTTTTGAAATGTAAACTATAAAGAGTAAAATTTAGAGATATGTTAAAGTTAAATACCGACACTCTTTAGACCTCTCCTTTCTAGTGACTGTTTTATGTGACATTCTGCTCAACCTTGATTTTCCAAAGATAAAATTTAAGAGTAAGGAAGCAATATTTAGCTAACCAGTAATACAGGTATTCCTTGTAATTTCTATAATTCAATGACAATAACTTTGGGAATACTGTTAAAGAGATAAGTAAAGAAAATAAGAGTTATCAGCCTAACCTGCCAAATCAGGCAGGTGATACTAGACTAGACCTGAACAGTAGGTACGAAGCTAAAAAAGGATTGGATCAAGATATGCTTGATATCAATGACAGGATAATGGCAAAGCACAAGATACAGCAGTCAAAAATATTAAACACTATTTAAAAAAAATAAAATATTCAATACCATTATCTAAATAAATTAATATTACAGTTCAGCAAGCAACATTATAACTAATTAAATGGTGCCATAGTGAGCCTCAGATTTCTGGTTGGAGTGGAGGATAACCAGTAAGAGAAAACAAGATGTTTAAAGGGGAAAACAAGAGGCCAGGTATGGGTGTGGTGGCTCATGCTTCTAATCCTAGCACTGTGGGACACTCTGGCAAGTGGACTGCTTGAGCTCAAGACCAACCTGAACAAGAGCAGGAGTTTGTTCTACTAAAAATAGAAAAAACAGCTGGGTGTGTGGCGGGTACCTATAGTCCCAGTTACTCTGGAGGCTGAGCCAAGAGGTTCTCTTGAGCCCAAGAGTTTGAGGTTGCTGTGAACTATGATTCCAAGCACTCTACAGAAGTTGAGAAAGTGAGACTGTCTAAACAACAACAACAAAAAAAAAAAAAAGGAGAAGAGAAGAGAGGGGAGGAGATTTATAATAAAAATAATTTTTCATGTCTCAAAATCAGAAAGTTTAAACATAAGGGGAAAAGATGGAATCAATGATTTTCTGATTTAATTTTTTTCATGATCTGTAGAAAATTCTCACATACTAAATGTTTTATTAACATTTATGAATTTCTCATTCTTTATGTTTTTGGCAAAATGTTAGCTATTTTTAAACATTGTTCAGATATTTTTAAAATTGAGAGTAAAGCTCAGCCTCTTCCCCATTAGGGGCTTCCTAATTTTAAAGCATTTTAAGACAAATATATATGTATATATACACACATACACATATACAAACACACGTATACACACACATACATATGTATATATCACTCAATGAGTTTTTTAAATCATTTGATGAATTCCATGTTTTATGATATTTTCATTTTTAAATTTTGTTGATTTTACTAAGTAACAGTGACTTACTCATTTAGATAATCCCCTATTTCCTTATCCTAGTATCCACATGGACTTTTTTTTTTTTTTAATACCAGGTCCAGTTGGGAGTTAAGGATTTATTTTCCTAGGGACAACTTCCTAGGACAACTCTCTCATGTCCCAGGGAAGATCACATCCCTTAAATTAAGCCAGTCACTACACGCGGGCACCTACCCATACTCAAGGGTAGTTATACCCTGAATCTCTCAACTTTTGTAGGAAACTGTCAGTAAAGCTGCTTTCTCATTCCTGATGCATGAGAAAGAAGCACTATGTAGCCCTATATCATGTCCCATCTTGAAGCTACGTATGATGCTGACACTCTGAAGTGCAAATAAAGACTAAAAAAGGAAAGAAATCGGACCTTTTGGTGAGTTTGCTTGGTTACTGAATCACGGCTGATCTAAAGCCAGTATTATCACAAAACTTCTTGGTTTTTACAGTCAATATCCCTTTTTGTATAAGCACATGTGAACTTGTTTTTTGTTACCAAACTATTTCTCTAAATTTGAATCTTCACATAACGAAGGTCTCTTTTATTTATTCAGTTTATCATCATAGCCCAGCTCATAGATATCAGACACATCGTTTGTAACATTTTAGGTTTTTTTGGGCTTGTTTTTAACGCCCGTTGCCTCTGTGTGAGCTGTGGCTGACTTCATCCTGATCTAACCTGATAATGATTTGTCTCAAACTCATGCTACACATCTTTCATCTTCTCTCTGGAACTGCCATGTGACACCTGCATGGAGGTACTGTTTAGCCACCACATACATGTGATTCGAATCATGAGGACTGAATTTCCTAAGAGTCAAAACTTTCACAAAGGAGCGAGGGAAGCTTTTGGAGAAATATCTTTCTTGGACCAACTATCTTAATATTCATTTTATTTGGCTTTCAAGAAGTAGAGAAACTATTTGTTGAACTCCTAAATCAATAATGCATGTTATTTCTCTTCCCCTCTTCCCCTAAATCCATTTCTCTCTCATATCGCATAGAAGTGTGGCCCCAGATAACATTCATCGTCCATTATTTTTGTTCTAATTTCTGGGGAAACTGAGTTAAGGTGGTGAGAAACAGGCCTAGCACTAGAAAGCAGACTCTCTGAGGTTAGCCTCTTGGGCCTGCATTACTCACTGATCTGAAAATAACAGATTCCATTTCTGGTGGTAACTGGGTGATAACCCATAGCATGCATATGCCTCACAAGTACTAAGGATCTTTACCTGTTAATTAGGATAAAGTGGAGGATGGTGAAACATTAGCTATGTGTGGCCCTTAGTGGTACTGGAAGAATGACAAATATAAAAAGGTCTAGCATCTATTAATTGAATTGGCAGCTTTTAGAAAAGTAAGCCCTCAGGACATCCATTGCCAATGCAAGCAAGCTATAAAAGCCTGAGGCCGTTTTTGAAGGTATGCTTATCTCCTAGAATTGAATGGGAGACTGTGCTAAAATCAGACCCAGGTTTTAGTGGCAAAGTTTGAAGAACTATAATGGAGACTGTCTAGCTTTGATATTCTATGACAAAGTCATGGCCTTTATTGAAGAGCAGAACAAAACATAGCAAATTAAGTCCTCAGAAGGGACAGTTGAATGAATGAGCCTGAGAATTTTGAAACCCTGAATTTTTCTGAATTCTTGGATGTCAAAAACAGCACCTCCCAACATGGAGAAAAGTTTCATCTCTGCTTGTCTCGGGACAGTACACAGAAATTTTCTGAGACAGTCCTCACAGTATGTTTTCTTCATAAGATCTCTCTCAGCAATTGCTTTTTGCCTCTAGGGTAATAACTACAGTGAGATCTCACTTCAGTGGGAGTGAAAAAGCATAATTCTACTTCAGGAGGAGATAGACACCAAAGGGACTGTAGCATTTAGCCAATACTTTGGACAGGAAGCAAGATTAAACATCTGGGAGTTGATTGAGTGTATTGGACTAAGGAAGGGAAGCAATGCAATGTAAGGAATGTAGAGAGAATTTATTGACACACAGAATTTATGGATGATTTGAATTCAGTGTCTGGGTGGGAACACCTGGACCTGGCCCAGACACGTGAGTGAGGCTTATTCCTTGAAGGTTACACACAATCACAGCCTACAGTAAAAATAGTAGAGATGCTGCAACATTTTTTTGCAAAGCACTATGGAAGGGCAGGTTTAAAATGGTAGAAGAATTAGAGCAGATTTACCAGATATGATCTCAGAAGTCACTGTTTGAAAGTTATGACCCAAGGAGAATACACAAGACTTAATCTTCTTAAAGCAGTGAACTGTTATAAAATATCGGTGAAAAGAGAGATAGAGAAAAAAAAAAGAAAAAGAAAAAACCCTAAAAGGTGGCTATATTTTTTTTTTCTGTGTGTATATATATTTTTTTTATTTATTTTTTTATTGTTGGGGATTCATTGAGGGTACAATAAGCCAGGTTACACTGATTGCAATTGTTAGGTAAAGTCCCTCTTGCAATCATGTCTTGCCCCCATAAAGTGTGACACACACCACGGCCCCACCCCCCTCCCTCCGTCCCTCTTTCTGCTTCCCCCCTCATAACCTTAATTGTCATTACTGTACTCAGGGTTAAAGATGTGAGATTACTGGGCTCTGTAGTATCAAGGAGGCTGCAGGAGTCTAGAAAATAAGCAGCCAGGTGATGGCACTCAGCCTGCAGAAACAAAGTGTATGCAAATATCATCATTCCAGATGAGCTATCATGGTACTTTGATCTGCAGGCCATTTTTGGCAATGACTGGTAGATCAGTGTTCCTAGAAGCAGGATTTACATGTAACTAACTGAAGTTCTGTTCAATGATAAACTTGGGGAAAAAGTAAAGCCAAGGTAAAAAGGCTGACACCATGCATGACAACGGAAAATTGTTTTTCCACACATTTTTGACAACCAAATTAGTTTATAGACTCCAGAGTTCAATGATTGAATAATAGGCTGGCTTTTATTGAGGACGAATTCTGCAATACTCTAACTGATATGTGTGAGTGTATAGACATATATACATATGTGTGTATATGTATATATACAGTAATCATTCGCCCTTCAAGGAATAATAGCACCATTTTGCCAAATAACTAGTTGTAAGTCATATTCATAGTATGTTCTCTTGATAAGATATGATAAAAATGGCATTTTGCCTCTGTGATCTTCCTCCCAGTAACCAATTGTCCCAATCTTATGCTGAGAAGAACAAATTCACTTGAGAGGCATCCTACAAAATACCGATGTTTGTCTAAAGCAAGGAAAGTCAGAAACTGCCACAACCAAGAGGATCCTTAAGAGATGTGATAATTAGATAGAATATTTCACCCAAGATACTACATTATAACAGAAAAAAGACATCAGGAAAAAAAAGCAAACACTAAGGAAACAAATAAGTTCTGGACTGTAGTTAATAAATCAATATTCCTTTATTACTTAGAAGATGTCATACAAATGTTAATAATTGGGGAAGTGATTGGGAAAAAAAAAATCACTCTGAATATGGATCTGCTATTTGAAGTCAAAGTATTTTTATACTGTGGATTGTTCTATAAACACACAAAAATAGAGAACTGTAAAAAGACTTAGGAACTTCCACGATCTATTTCTTCATGTACCCTAACCAACAGTGTCATACATAGTCATATTATATGTAAAGAATTCAGGAACAGACTGTGTGTAACCAAAAACCCTGGGAGCTTTATTGGATCTACACTGACTTCCAGCTGTCTCACCTGCATAGTCACGGCAAAAGTCGCATTATTGCCTCTGTAATAATTCCATAACAGGTATAATGTAGGGATAAATGGCACACCTCTCCAGGGTGAAGGACTCAACTACAACTTGGACTTTACCTTATAAATGCAAACAACGTAACCTACTCTTAGGTACCCCCATATCAGTCTGCAATAATCCCATAAGATAAAACATAAACGATGTAAAATCTATGCTTTTATTCATCTATTTTTTTGTTCAACATTTATTGAAACACAACTAGATGCAGGAACTATTAAGATGAATATTGGTTCCCTTAAATATTACCTAAATATAAAATTATAAGAATAAATAGATTATAGTATATGATAAGAGAAATGGAGGGCTTGTGTAGTATAATAAGAACAAGGCAGAGAAACTATGTAAGATGTATAAGCCCAAGGTAATATGGTAACAGTGTACTCTACCCAGCCGAGAGGAGATAAAAACACTAAATGATGAAATGGTGAATATAGAGGAGGGAGCATTCCAGGTAGAAGAGATGTATAATCATAGTAGGGAGATTAAAAGCATCGTGGTGTGTTCCTGGAACAATGAGCCGTAAAATGTTCTAGAGTGTATGTTTTGAGACAAAGGAAAGGTGAAATCTGATATAAAGACAGAAAGTGTCAATAAGTTAAGGTCAATACTCTTATGATTTTATTCATTAAAATATGTATATACATAATAACAGGGGACCTTAACACTCCTCTTACAGAGCTGGACAGATCCTCTAAACAGAAATTAAACAAGGATATAAGAGATTTAAATGAGACCCTAGAACAACTGTGCTTGATAGACGCATATAGAACACTCCATCCCAAAGATAAAGAATATACATTCTTCTCATCACCCCATGGAACATTCTCCAAAATTGATCATATCCTGGGACACAAAACAAATATCAACAGAATCAAAAGAATTGAAATTTTACCTTGTATCTTCTCAGACCATAAGGCACTAAAGGTGGAACTCAACTCTAACAAAAATGCTCAACCCCACCCAAAGGCATGGAAATTAAACAATCTTCTGTTGAATAACAGATGGGTGAAGGAAGAAATAAAACAGGAAATCATTAACTTCCTTGAGCATAACAACAATGAAGACACAAGCTACCAAAACCTGTGGGATACTGCAAAAGCAGTTTTGAGAGGAAAATTCATCGCTTTAGATGCCTACATTCGAAAAACAGAAAGAGAGCACATCAACAATCTCACAAGAGATCTTATGGAATTGGAAAAAGAAGAACAATCTAAGCCTAAACTCAGTAGAAGAAAAGAAATAACCAAAATCAAATCAGAGATCAATGAAATTGAAAACAAAAGAATCATTCAGAAAATTAATGAATCAAGGAGTTGGTTTTTTGAAAAAATAAATAAAATAGATAAACCATTGGCCAGACTAACAAGGAATAGAAAAGTAAAATCTCTAGTAACCTCAATCAGAAATGATAAAGGGGAAATAACAACTGATCCCACAGAGATACAAGAGATCATCTCTGAATACTACCAGAAACTCTATGCACAGAAATTTGACAATGTGAAAGAAATGGATCAATATTTGGAATCACACCCTCTCCCTAGACTCAGCCAGGAAGAAATAGAGCTCCTGAACAGAACAATTTCAAGCACTGAGATCAAAGAAACAATAAAAAAGCTTACAACCAAAAAATGCCCTGGTCCAGATGGCTTCACTCCAGAATTCTATCAAACCTTCAAGGAAGAGCTTATTCCTGTACTGCAGAAATTATTCCAAAAAATTGAGGAAGAAGGAATCTTCCCCAACACATTCTATGAAGCAAACATCACCCTGATACCAAAACCAGGAAAAGACCCAACCAAAAAGGAGAATTTCAGACCAATGTTACTCATGAATATAGATGCAAAAATTCTCAACAAAATCCTAGCCAATACATTACAGCTTATCATCAAAAAAGTCATTCATCATGATCAAGTAGGCTTCATCCCAGGCATGCAAGGCTGGTTTAACATACGCAAGTCCATAAACGTTATCCACCATATTAACAGAGGCAAAAATAAAGATCACATGATCCTCTCAATAGATGCAGAAAAAGCATTTGATAAAATCCAGCATCCTTTTCTAATTAGAACACTGAAGAGTATAGGCATAGGTGGCACATTTCTAAAACTGATTGAAGCTATCTATGACAAACCCACAGCCAATATTTTACTGAATGGAGTAAAACTGAAAGCTTTTCCTCTTAGAACTGGAACCAGACAAGGTTGTCCTCTGTCACCTTTACTATTCAACATAGTGCTGGAAGTTCTAGCCAATACAATTAGGCAAGACAAGGAAATAAAGGGAATCCAAATGGGAACACAGGAGGTCAAACTCTCCCTCTTTGCTGATGACATGATCTTATACTTAGAGAACCCCAAAGACTCAACCACAAGACTCCTAGAAGTCATCAAAAAATACAGTAATGTTTCAGGATATAAAATCAATGTCCACAAGTCAGTAGCCTTTGTGTACACCAATAACAGTCAAGATGAGAAGCTAATTAAGGACACAACTCCCTTCACCATAGTTTCAAAGAAAATGAAATACCTAGGAATATACCTAACGAAGGAGGTGAAGGACCTCTATAAAGAAAACTATGAAATCCTCAGAAAGGAAATAGCAGAGGATATTAACAAATGGAAGAACATACCATGCTCATGGATGGGAAGAATCAACATTGTTAAAATGTCTATACTTCCCAAAGCAATCTACCTATTCAATGCCATTCCTATCAAAATACCAACATGGTACTCTCAAGATTTGGAAAAAATGATTCTGCATTTTGTATGGAACTGGAAAAAACCCCGTATAGCTAAGGCAGTTCTCTGTAACAAAAATAAAGCTGGGGGCATCAGCATACCAGATTTTAGTCTGTACTACAAAGCCATAGTGCTCAAGACAGCATGGTACTGGCACAAAAACAGAGACATAGACCCTTGGAATCGAATTGAAAACCAAGAAATGAAACTAACATTTTACAACCACCTAATCTTTGATAAACCAAACAAGAACATACCTTGGGGGAAAGACTCCCTATTCAATAAATGGTATTGGGAGAACTGGATGTCTACATGTAAAAGACTGAAACTGGACCCACACCTTTCCCCACTCACAAAAATTGATTCAAGATGGATAAAGGACTTGAATTTAAGGCATGAAATAATAAAAATCCTCCAAGAAAGCATAGGAAAAACACTGGAAGATATTGGCCTGGGGAAAGACTTCATGAAGAAGACTGCCATGGCAATTGCAACAACAACAAAAATAAACAAATGGGACTTCATTAAACTGAAAAGCTTCTGTACAGCTAAGGAGACAATAACCAAAGCAAAGAGACAACCTACACAATGGGAAAGGATATTTGCATATTTTCAATCAGACAAAAGCTTGATAACCAGGATCTATAGAGAACTCAAATTAATCCACATGAAAAAGCCAACAATCCCATATATCAATGGGCAAGAGACATGAATAGAACTTTCTCTAAAGATGACAGACGAATGGCTAACAAACACATGAAAAAATGTTCATCATCTCTATATATTAGAGAAATGCAAATCAAAACAACCCTGAGATATCATCTAACCCCAGTGAGAATGGCCCACATCACAAAATCTCAAAACTGCAGATGCTGGCGTGGATATGGAGAGAAGGGAACACTTTTACACTGCTGGTGGGACTGCCAACTAGTACAACCTTTCTGGAAGGAAGTATGGAGAAACCTCAAAGCACTCAAGCTAGACCTCCCATTTGATCCTGCAATCCCATTACTGGGCATCTACCCAGAAGGAAAAAAAAATCCTTTTATCATAAGGACACTTGTACTAGACTGCTTATTGCAGCTCAATTTACAATCGCCAAAATGTGGAAACAGCCTAAATGCCCACCAACCCAGGAATGGATTAATAAGCTGTGGTATATGTATACCATGAAATACTATTCAGCCATTAAAAAAAATGGAGACTTTGCATCCTTCATATTAACCTGGATGGACGTGGAAGACATTATTCTTAGTAAAGCATCACAAGAATGGAGAAGCATGAATCCTATGTACTCAATTTTGATATGAGGACAATTAATGACAATTATGGTTATGGGGGGGACAGAAAGAGGGAAGGAGGGAGGGGGGTGGGGCCTTGGTGTGTGTCACACTTTATGGGGGCAAGACATGATTGCAAGAGGGACTTTACCTAACAATTGCAATCAGTGAAACCTGGCTTATTGTACCCTCAATGAATCCCCAACGATAAAAAAAAAAAGTATGTATATACTTAATTGCAAAATAGTATTACTAATATTTTTGTTCTTCACATGAATTTTATCTCAAATAATCCTCAAAATTCCATTGGTAGTATTCCTAGCCCCTGATGAAGTCATTAAAATTTAGGTTAAATGAATACCCAATATACTTATATATACATATATGAAAATATTAACAATTTATATATTTAAATACTGTATACATCTCGGCTGGGGAAGTGGCTCACACCTTGTAATCCTCGCATTCCAGGAGGCCCAGGGTAGGAGGATCTCTTGAGCTCAGAAGCTTAACACTAGAATGAGCAAGAGCAAGCTGTCTCTACTAAAAATCAAGAAATTAGCCAGATGTCATGGCAAGCACCTGTAGTTCCACCTAAGTGGGAGGCTGAGGCAGGAGGATCCATTGAACCCAGGAGTTTGAGTTTGCAGTGAGCTAGGCTGGGAAACAGAGTGAGACTTTGTGTCAAAAAAAAAAAAAAAAAAAAAAATTTTTCTGGCTTGGCGCCAGTAGCACAGTGGTTATAGTGCCAGCCACATGCACCGAGGCTGGACCGAGGCTGGCGGGTTCGTGCCCAGAACAGGCCAGCTGAACAACAATGAGAACTGAAAGAAAAAAAAAATAGCCAGGTATTGTGGCCAGCTCCCAGCTATTTGGGAGCTGAGGCAAGAGAATTGCTTAAGCCCAAGAGTTTGAGGTTGCTGTGAGCTGTGATGCCACCACAGTCTACCGAGAGCAACATAGTAAGACTCTGTCTCAAAAAAAAAAAAAAAAAAAAAAATTTTTATCTCACAGGCAGATATACAGTGTCTCTTACCAAGTATAATAACTTCTCATACTTCCTATTCAAGCCTGGAATTACAGCATTTATATCAAGAATTTGAAGCATGCCTTCATTATCTATTACTTGTTTTAAAACCATCAGACGATATACTTGCTGAAATGGTAGTCTTCAGTAAACAACTAAACCTGAGAGTAAAAGGTAAGAATGATTTTGTATCAACCCTTTGGTTAATTTTAATTTGATACTATAAATTCTGTGTATTTGTACAAAAGCATTAGTAAAAATATATTCAACAGTAATTGACGTCCACTATAGAACAAGCAATGTGCTTCATTTTAGTGGTCAAATAATGAAGTGTTTTGTCGTGATAATAATTACTTAATAGAGTAACAGTACAGCATAGCAAACGTCATGATAGTGTGGGCAGTACAAGGCAAGTTACACCGAGTGCAAATCCACACTATCACTTACTATGAAAATCAAATGAGATGATCAAATAAGGCATGCAATATAGTACTTGGCAAATATCATGGCCAATTATAAAAACTTAATTCTAATAAAATTTAGAAGTTACAGCTCATTACAAATATAAAACATAGTTATTGCATATAAGACTTCCACATGGTAGTATACCTCCCAGTTCTGTTAAAAATAATTACATGGAAGTTTGCAGTGTTATATATGGTAATTACTCTGATTTGATTATTACATATTGGGTACCTCTATCAAGAGATCGCACTGCAAATATGTGCGATTATTATGTGCCAATTAAAAACACAAATAATAGACCATGTTTTAGAGTTAGGTTTAAAAAATGTTTTAGAAACTGGTATAAGCAAAACTTTAGTCCACCTAACTTGCAAAATATCTTGGATTTTGCTTCTGATTGCAGAAGCAGCTTGATAAAATGCTCATGTTTAAAAGGCAAGCATTAAACTTCCCAGAACCACAAACCAAGCAAGGAAGGACGGGGCTTAGAAGAAGTATGTCAGGAAGTTGTGATTGGTCAATTACTACCATGGAGGAAGAAAAGCTTTCCATGACTAAATTTAATTTCAAGACAACCAAAATATGTGGGGAAAGCAATAAAAAAAGCCAAGATTAAATTATAGAGAAGAGTGAAGAAAGTATTACCAATAAACTTAAGTTTCTATCCATCTAGCTAAACTTATAAGATGCCAGGCTAAATAAGTCCTTTAAAAAGAAGACGAGAAGGATTCTAAGCCATGCATATTGAGTCTTACACATGAATTTTCTCAGCTTTGCTGCTTCAATATATTTTTAACGTATAATTCAAACATTATGCCACAGTCAATATTTAGAAAATTGCCTTTATAAACTCTGCTGCCCTTTTCTCCACACCTGCTGACATTTCAATGATCTAAAACAGTGGTTCTCAAACTTCCTGATGTCGCGATCCTTTAATACAATTTCACATGATGTGGTGACCTCCAACCATAAAATTATTTTCATTGCAATGAAAATAATTTTATGGTTGGGGGTGACCACAACATGAAGAACTGTATTAAAGGGTTGTGGCAAATTAGGAAGGTTGAGAACCATTTATCTAGAAGTCATGATTAAATGTAGACATAAGTTCCATCTACCTATCTCCTATAGATAGATGTAGAAGCTCTACCTTCTTATACCATCTAAGTTTTCCAAATAGGTATATTTTTCAAGTGCATTATGGCAGTCATTCATGTACTCGTAACATCTGACCATGTAGGCATACAGTAAGATTGCCCTTTCCTGAATTAGGGTTGGGTGGAACACATATCTGATACTTAGTGGTAAGAAACAAGTGGGAGTGATACCCCCCTTGAAATTCCGATATGGCTGCCTCTCTGACGGAAGTCTTGAGAAGTGTTATATGTATTGTGTTACTCTCTCAGATGTGTATAATATGAAAGTAGATTAAATGTGTAAAACCCAGTGTAAGTACTTTCATTTTTTTCAGATGTAAGAGGCCATGAGCTGAATGTGGCTCACCTCATCCCAAATACAGCCTATCTGATATTTTTAACTAAAACACATGTTCCCTAATTAGCTAGTTCACAAGAGCTCCTAGACATGCCTACTGCTCTGGCTGCTACCAGGGGTCATGCTAAGAGTTCTGTGTCAATTTGTCACTGTAATTGTACATAAGACTTGCATAATTTTTAGCTGTTTCATTTAATGTCATGTGTCATTCAATAGAGGTATTATGTATGATAATTAAAAAGAAATAGATATAAACTAGGAAGTTAGTGCATCTGATATTGGTTTTTTTTTGGGAGACAGAGTCTCACTTTGTCACTCTATGGTAGAGTGCCATGGCCTCACAGCTCACAGCGACCTCAAACTCTTTAGCTCAAGCAATTGTCTTTGCTTCAGTCTCCCAAGGAGCTGTACCTATAGGCACCCACCACAATGCCCGGCTATTTTTTTTTTTTTTTTTTGGCAGTTTTGGCCAGGGCTGGGTTTGAACCTGCCACTTCTGGCATATGGGGCCAGCGCCCTACTCCTTTGAGCTGCAGGTGCCGCCCATGCCCTGCTATTTTTAGAGATGAGGTCTCAGTCTGGCTCAGGTTGGTCTCAAAGTTGTGAGCTCAGGCAATCCACCAGCCTTGGCCACCAGGAATACTAGGATTACAGGCATGAGCCCGGCCAAAATTGGTCAATTTTATCAACCAATATTATCAAAAAAAGGAATATACCCACTAAGTATATTGGTATTTCTGACTAAATGCTAATTTTTGAGAAAGAAATTGTGGCTACCTTGACTTGCTGTTCCTAGAATATCGTCTCCCTCTCTCCCCATTTAGATTTCCCTTTATTCTGCATAAATAGGTTATTTTATGCTCTAGTTATTTGATATATGCACGTCTTATCACTCCAGATGAAGCTGAACCTCTCTTGAAGGATGAAATTACATGTTCAATAGTTTTCCTATTTCAACTTTTTACTGAGAATCTTAGTGGAAACATAGCTCAATAAAGATTGTTTTCAAAACAAAATACAGCAGCACAATTTTCAAATTGGAATGCACCATAACTTGAGTAGACCAACCGAATAAGGATAAACTCAGGCCAACACTAAAAATATAACAGGCATCCACTATGACCATAAAAAAAAATATGTAGCATTTAAATATTACATGATATGTCTAAGGAATTTATAAAAATTCTTATTCACTATTGCAGCCATAAAATTCAAATTTAGAAACAAGGATAGTGGGGAAATAAATCAGGCAGATTTCATGTATTCTTCCTATTAGTAAAGTGTTTTTGTAAACTCATAATAAAATACTTGGACTAAAACAATCCTTGTAAAGTGTAGGCAACAAATGGAAATAACTTTCTAGACTCCATTAAACTGAATTGTACATAAATTTCATTTTTTCATTTCTGCTGATTACCAAGATTTAATACACCATTGGCCACTCAATAGGTCCCTGTAAGTCCCATTAACAGTAATGGGAATTCCATGGGCACTGAGAAAAGAGAAATGCATCTATGTGCAAAGAGTTTTCTCCTTTATAATTAACCCCTGCCTTCTACTCAATTTCCTATGTCTGACATTTTAATTCTTTCAATGAGAATGACTGGATTGTAATGCAAACCAGATGGTAGCATCATTAAATCAATCAGGGAAACAGAGTGGCAACTTCAGAGACTGGCATATTCACCAGGATAGAATTAACTATCATACAAAAAGCCAACATGAAATATGCAGTCACAAAATGAAATCTGGGGAAGGAGAACTGGCTGATGTTTAAATGTGTATCCAGGGAAAAAGTAAAGACAGAACCTCTCCTTTGTGGTAATGAAAATCCAAAGTCTAGATCAAGACAGAGCTGTTACCACCTGAAAACTTTAAAGATGATACACCAAGAAAGTGAACTGATGGGCTCAATCTAGTTCTTGAAGAGTACCCTGCCCAGCCACATCAATAATAACTCGTAATCTGCCAAAGTATCGCCAACATTAAAGACTAAACACTTGGATTCATAAGGTTTTGAATGCAGTTCTTATCTGAAAAAGACTCTGCTGATCCCAAGGAAAAGAAATGGTGTCCTTAGGTTTCCACTGTTACAAACATTCGGGTATATAGACAGAGGGTGCCAGATGGGAGGTTTGCTTCTACACAAGATAGAAGGTACAACATACCAGATAAGAAACGTTACTGCTAGATCCTAAGTCTCATAATTTTAATAGTTTTTCCTTTCTTAAATTGTGTACAAAGTTTTGTACCTTGGCACATCTGAGCTTATTTAAATTGCATTTGTGAGAGAGAGAGAGAGAGAGAGAGAGAGAGAGAGGAGAGGATATGTATGGTTTCTGTTATGTTTTTTGAAACATATCCAGAGAGATATCTATTCCAAATTGAGGGTTTCTCACACTGGGAAAGAAAGTAGTAATCAAGTCAATGAATCTGGTTCAGAAAATGAGGGAATCTTCTGTCACATATTTAACCTCTACCAGGATAGGAAATACTGTGGCAGGGAAACTTGATGGAAGCATCACTGTACTTTTAACTGTATAATGTATTTTGAAGAGAAGTTCAGATCCTGGGGTAAATATCTTGCTCATGATTTACAACAGAAACCCAAATGGTGAGGGAATGAGAATGTCTTATTTTCATATAATTCTACATACTTTTTAGAATGCAGAGTAACACTTGAGGTTAAGCAGGTATGACAATACTTTCCTTAAGAGACAAAGAGAAAAATATGCCTCAAACATGATGCATGGCAGGAATGTTAGTAAAATGGGGGCTTGGAGAGGGTTAAAGCTGAGTTTTCCAATAGAACCCAAACGTTTTAGTTTTTTTTTTTAATTTTGAAGTTTTTATTTTTTATTTGTAATTTATAAGCGTATTTAAACTGTGGTTAGCAAACTAAATTGATTTGTTTAGGAAAATATCAGTTTTCATCTCTATTACTTATAACTTAATGTGTTCAGAAGTAAAACATTTTAAGAATAAAGGTTTAGGGTGGCACCTGTGGCTCAAGGAGTAGGGTGCCGGTCCCACATGCCGGAGGAGGTGGCGGGTTCAAACCCAGCCCCGGCCAAAAAAAAAAAAAAAAAAGAATAAAAGTTTAGTTTGTGAATCATCAATACACATTTATGATTCATATGCATTGTAGGTAGGTAGTATCTATATCAATATCTAATTTAACTAAACCCATTTTTCATTTGAAAGATGAGCACATACAATTCATCCATGCACATGGCTTTGAACTTGCAAGTTCAATTATACACAATTTTTTTTTCAGTAAATATATTGGAGAAAGCTTTAGGGATCAGTGTCAATTTAAAGAACTTGCAGATGAACTGTATAGCTGAGAAGTATTAAAAAATAAGGAAAATATGTCATGAATAAAACATATGTAGGTACTAGTCTATGTGTCAGTTGACTATTAGTAGAAAGGCGTATGGTCAACAGCAGGCTTTTAAGAGTTAAGATTTGGGGGAGTCAAAATTACAAGTGAATTTTCAACCACGTGAGTAGAAACCACAAGTTGTTCAAGAGTCAACTGTAATAAACATTTTTTTTTTGTTCTGACTCTTCTTTATCTCAGAAATTAAAAAGTAGGATGCCAATAGAAATTCAGAATTCTATTTTGGTCTTGGAATCTCTAAATTTCTAATTGTCTTACTTTCTTATTTCAACAATGTATAAATTTAGAAGAACTTTCTATGACGTAGACCTGATCTTCAAATAGGCATACACACACAGAACAGTCTAAGTAGACAAGTGTTTCCAAATGTGTTTAGATCCTGGTAAATTGATATTAAAAATATGAAGACTGTAAGTCGTGGAAATTAAAGTCAGACAATCATGAACAAAGATGCTCTGTGGAACGTTATGTGGGGGGATGTTAATTTTGGGTGGTTAGAACAAAGTGGAGGAATAGGGAAGATATCTAAGAAGAAATGGAATATGGAAGTATTTGAGAGAAGTCCTTCAAAGAGGGAAACATTCAAAACAGGTCGGTAGTCACAGATCAGAAGAAAAGGGAACAGCTTAGTTTGGAATGTGTGTCAAGGAAATTAGATTCTGTTTAGAGATGAGTTTGAATTTGTAGACCACAGGGCAATTCCACAGGACCTCAGATGCTATTCTATGGAGATTCAGAACCAGCTAATAAATCTAATAGTCTGACGAGAGACTACATTAGTCTCACCCACTGTCTACCACGCTTTTCCTCCTCTGAACCAACTCTCCTTTCCCACGAGTTCATAAAGACAAAAAGTCTCTGGACCCATACAAACTTGAACTGACAATCTGGTTCAAACTTTTGGCAGGGTGACTTGGGTTAAGTGTTGCAAGCCTCTCCCCACTTCAGATTTCTTATCAAATGAAATAACTACCACAAAGAGCTGTGATAAAGATTAAAATTAACAGCACATCCTGTGTTCGGTTTTGAGTAAAATGCTAACAGAAAGCACCAAAAGTCAGTTTTATATTATTTGGGACATGAAGACTGCATAAGAATTTTACTTCGGCTTAATATAGAGAAAAGGACATCACTGACCCTGGTGGCTTTGGGGCTGCAAGTTAGATAAAAGGAGACAGTCTTATACAGGCAATTCTGCTTGCACAGCTGGAAGAAAAACTCATGGGGTAAAGCTATTTTTAGCAAGCCAGTAATGAAAGACATTCTCAACTCCTAATTTATTAAGAAAATTCTGAGGAATCATCTAAGTTCATACAGTTAGTCACAGTTGCTGAATTCATAATTCACCAGTTAGTATTCAGAATTTCTATGTTACTGACCAGGTGATTTTAATTTTCTTTGTTCCTTTTGATATATTAAGTATGGCTAGGAAATGTCCTCATCAGCTTTGGTTAGAGCATCTTCCATTTTCTCAAAGGTACATTTTCCTAAAGCTATGGCTGAGGCAGGTCTGTGGTATGTCAGCAAGAGTATTTTAGGAGTGAATGATCTTCCTTCTATTGTAGAGATTAGGGGCGTAAATGGGAAAAATACCTCCCCATAAAAGGCAGAGCTGTTAAAATAAAGATTCCCATTGAGATTATAAATCTTTGAAAAACGATTTCATGCTCATTGTTTTTATTTACTTCAATATATCATAGCCATGTTAGGCTGTATACATTGACTTAGAAAAAAGGCACGGAGGGGGATGAGAAGATTTGGAAGTCCAGCATCTGTGTAATAGTCATTTGGTTTCAGGTTCCTTTGGGGTTAACTGCTCTTGAGGGTCACAGAAGCAGGAAAAAGTCTAACATTTCCTCCCAAATTTATGAATGCTTGAGAGAGGGCTTAGAGGCAGAGGAGGAAAGGTTCAATGGATGCTTTTAACCCTTTAGAAAAATAGTTAGCTTTTATTTCTCATTTACACTGTACTGGGCATGGAGCAAAATACTATAATGTTTGGCTTTAATCAATTCTGATAAATATTAGTCCCATTTTACAATTGTAATACAAACTGAATAGTAGAGAGGCTTAGAAAGTCAAGATCACAGATAGAAAATGGAAACCGTCAAAATCAAAATTTAAACTCAGGCAGCATGGCCCATAAGATGTCTTCCAAGGCAGAGATGTTGACCCTGTGCAGAGAGCGGGGTACGGAGAGCCCAGGGAATGTAATGTTTCAGAGTCAGTTTCCACAGTCAGACTGCCTGGGGCCATGACTTAGTGTCTGAACATTCTTGAACAAATTCCTCGCTGCTCTTTTTATCATCTGTAAATTGTAGTTATTGATTAGTGCCTCCCTCACACAGGTGTCATGCGGATCACATGCACTATCCTGGGTGGCAGCGATTCTTATGATTATCATCATTATCCATAGTATTCTTAGCATTAAACTGACAAATTTGTAGAAATTAAGGACCTTGGCTTATGTAAGCCCTGGTGAAGTCACCAATAGAGGAAAATAAAGGGAGAAGAGCAGTCTCTATCCTTAATAAGTCTCTTCCGACCCCGTTGTAAGTTATCTTCACTTATCGAACATGTGCAGAGGCAGAGGATGAGAGGGAAGGAATAAAACCTTTACTGAGATAATTATGTGTTAGAAGCCATTCTAGGTAATTTAATACATTGTATCATTTAATCCTTATGATGATCTTAAAAGAAATTCTCATGTTTTAGATGAGGAACTATGTGTTCACTGGGTTTAAGTGCTATCCTAAGGTCACAGAGAATTAAAAAAATATACCAGGATTGCAACAGATAATTAGAAGTCTAACTGATAGGGTTGGTAGCTTTGTTTCAAAATGTGCTTTTATTTCAAAACCATCAGGAAGGATTATTGACATAAACACACTGAAGGTATATAAAAAATTGAAAGTAAATCAGAGTACCGTTAAAACAAAAATCTTTTTTAGCACACTATGCTGTAGAAATGGCAAAAATAGGTTTTACAGGCATATGTGATGGAAGCTTTGCTCTGAATATACTGATATTATATGCAAATTAACAAAATACTTTTTCACATCACTTTAGAATTTTGTAGTCATGTTAGATAAGCTTGTGTGTGAAATATTCAGATTGGAAGACATGAGAAAAAATTTCTCTAATGCTTGTAGTCATGAGTCTAAATGTACACAGGCCCAGTGATTTTAAGATTGGCATTAGACAAAAGAATTATATTTCAGAATATAAAGAGATTCCTATTTTTTTTTTTTTTTAGGAGAACCTGTTATTCTTCAATGGAAACATGAAGCCACAATTTTGAGTAATGACTACATGCACGTATGCTAAACTATGACATGTGAAGGCCACACATTTGTCAACTTCCAGTGAAGCGAGATTGTGACAGAGCCGATTTGATTGAAAGTAATAATGCCTCGGGCGGCGCCTGTGGCTCAAGGAGTAGGGCGCCGGTCCCATATGCCGGAGGTGGCGGGTTCAAACCCAGCCCCGGCCAAAAAACCAAAAAAAAAAAAAAAAGAAAGTAATAATGCCTCGTTCAGGAACACAGACCTTAAAACTCCATTCTGCACTGTCTTTTTAAGCAACACATCTCTAATGACCTACTCTGAGTATATGTAGCAGCAAGAGATTTAAATACATTGGTTAATGACTAATTGACAAAATATGTTTGCATACGTAATTATAAACTGTTCAAATTAACAAAAAACCAAAGACAAAGACCCACTACTCAATCTAGAAACAGTACTCCAGAAAACTGCTTGGGAAGAAGCAAAGAGCATTAAACAGTCTTTGATGTTTTGTTTGAGAATGGAAAACAGGGTAATCTTGTCATCGTGTTATTAGACTTTTTCTTTCTAAATGATGAGGATTCCCAAGCAGGGGAAACAAACTCTTACTCTCCTGCAGAGAAGACAGGTCACAGAAAACAACACAGCACCAACAAAAAGACATTAGCATAAGGCCCTTAGTCTTCATTCAGTTTGACAACACAGGGAGAGAAAAGGAAAGAAAACCTAATAAAGAATCAAGAACACAGAAATAAGAATGTGTTAACTTAATTCAATAAGCTCAGCTATTCAGAATTGTTCGCTGAGCAAGGATACTGGCTGGTAAAAAAAGCCCCAGTGACAGGGTGACAAACTCATGAGATGTGATCCTGGCCTCACAGATCCCACAGTGGGAGAGTGTGTTAGTTATTGCATAAATATATGTAAAATTTAAAATGTTGTGACATTAAACAAAGGCCCTATGAAAGTATGCAACATGTACATAAATGTTTCGCTGAGAATGATAATTAACACTATGAGCTGAGAATGAATAGAAATTCGTTAGCTGAAGGAATTAGGGGTAAAGAGTGATACAGGATTCCAGGGAGCAGAAGAGAGTACATTTGAAGAAAAGAGATGCCCAGGGTGGCCGGAACATGGCAGGGAGACAGAAAGCCAGAAACTAGCAAATACTAACTACTCTAAAATCCTGTGGCCTCACTGAGCTTTTTTCTTTGCTCCCCAACTTTTTCCTCCCACCAATGGGGAGTCCTTGGAGGATGTCAAACAAGGAGAAGGGGGGTCAGGTAGCAAAATGTGACAGTAATGAATTTCACGTTACCAATCTCAGATACGCAGAAATACAACTTAATCAACCTCTGAATTTAACAGCCCATATTGCCCTTAGAAGCAAAACACTTCAACCACTTCCAATACTTCTCAGTCTAATCCACTACAAATATTATGTTGTAAGCACAGACCACAGAATGAGATTTAAAAAACAAAACACTTTACATTTAATTCCCAAGGCCCCTTAAATCTGCTCCCTGGGGCCACTTCCTTCCCTGCCCATGGATGGCTTCTCTGATCAATCTTGAATGGAATAATAATTTCTACAGTCATTTTAAGTAGCAACATTCTTCCAATCTGTAATTAAAGTATTGAACTTTGCAGGACCGAAAGACTCCACACATCCTTAGATTAACATGTTTCTCTCCCCCAGCCCAGTTCTATTGATTGCAGAAAGTCGTAGTAGGCAAAGAGAGACCCATATCTGCTTTTTCTTGGTCTCCAACATGTCTATCCCTCTTCTTCCAGCTTGCTAATTGTCTTTCTACTCCTTCATGATTCGAAATGCATCTGAAGAACTGTCATTCAGGAGAACTCAGAGGGAAAGTGGTGCATGAAGTCTATATGGGCCTTGAAGTGGAAACAGACTATTTGTGTTTCAGAAATAGGAAGGAAGCAAATGGGTTGGTGAATAAAGAGCCAGGTAGGAACAGGCTAAGGCATGCAGAGCTTATAAGACTATGTTAAGAATTGAAAGTTTATTATTATTTTTGTGGTTGAATTATTTCCTCTGGTTTGATGGAGACTACTTCAGACAGGACTCTAAGCCCAGCAGATGTGAGCCCGGTAGGAAAAAAATAAAAAAAAAATTCTTTACCTTCAGTCACACAGAGAAGACAGGACAAAAATGTTTGCAAAATTTTTGTGTGGATCTGTAAAACAGATCTTTGTTCAGGCAGTTACAGAGAACCTGAAAAAGGGCATTCACCAAGAAGACTTCTGCTGATGGACTAAACAGAGGTCCTGAGCAGATCCAATAGCTGGGCTTAACCAGGTGTGAACGGAGTGTTTCTGGGAGGTCAATACCCCTGTTTCTACATTGCCCTGGATCAGGAGAAACCCTGACTTGGAGAAAAATGGACTTGAAATGAAACATGGCTCTAATTTAGACAATCTGCTACTTTATAAAGGAACTGGTAGTTAACTGTAGATAGCCTGATGTTCTAGATTTTAAATTGAAATTATTAGCTTTGTCGCTATTAATTTATTCTTAATGAAATATCCTTTTAAATATACCATTTAAGAATCTCAGTTTTTATTTAGTGGAATAGCTGACAGTCCTAGGAAAGTACCAACCTACAAAGACAGGAATGTTCTAATAATTTCTATTTGTTACCCCGCCTAAAGGCCTTTTACAAATCCAGTATTCAAAAGGAAAGATTAAAAACCTATCATGTGGTTAATAAAATAATTGGAAAATTAAAAAAATATAGAAGAAACTATTTTCTTTAAGGTAGTATTTTTGGTTGCCCAGGGTAGAGTGCCATGGCCTCAGCCTAGCTCACAGCAAACTCAAACACCAGGGTTCAAGTGATCCTCCTGCCTCAGCCTCGCAAGTAGCTTGGACTACAGTGCCTGGCTAATTTTTCTATTTGCAGTAAACACAGGGTCCCACTGGTGCTCAGGCTGGTCTAGAATGTCTGAGCTCAAGTGATCATCCCAACTCAGTATCCCAGAGTACTAGGATTATAGGTACAGGCAGCTGTGCCCACCCGAAGGTAGTAATTCTACATCTTACCGATTATCAGAATCAGCTGAAGAACTTTGAAATACAGACAGACCGAAAGGTAGTAGGACTAGAACAAAACTTAGGTATTAGGGGCGGCACCTGTGGCTCAAAGGAGTAGGGTGCCGGCCACGGCCCCATATACAGGAAGTGGAAGGTTCAAACCCGGCCCTGGCCAAAAGCTGCAAAAAGATAAATAAAATTAAAATAAAATTAAATAAAATTAAATACTTAGGTATTAGGTCAGCGGTTCTCAACCTGTGGATCACGACCCCTTTTAACTGTATTAAAAGTTCACGGCACTGGGAAGGTTGAGAACCACTGTTAAGTGGTCTGGGTATATTTGAAGGAAGGGTAACAGATAAAACAAGTTAGGCCAACATGAGCTGATGGTTGTTGAAGCTGGAAAAAATGCTATATTATTTTAATTTTATCATAATACAATAAGCTGAAAGCAATATTATAATACTTTTTGCAGGAAGTTTGAATTTTCTAAAAAGCAATAGAACAAAACTTCTTAATTTTAATGATGTCAGGCTTAAAAACTAATGAGTTACATTATAACATAGGATTTAATTAGTTTGCTTTGGCTCCTGTAAGAATATTCGAGAAGTTACTTTTTAGCATAAGTATAGAAAAACATTCAATATGATTTAGCAAGAATTTTTGTACTTATCTGGTATTGCATGTGCAAATAGCACCACCAAGCTGCTATTGTGATTTATGAGACATAATCTATGACTCACAGAACAGAATAAGCTAATTTTTAAAAATGTGACTTTAGCCCATATTCCCTTTGTGTGTTTAAATGTAGGTAGTGTAAATACTTAGTGCTTTCAGGGTGTATTTGGGATGGGTCACAAATTCACAATTTGTGAACAGTATTTCATAAATAAAAATTTTGAAACAATTATGGGGGCAAGACATGATTGCAAGAGGGACTTTACCTAACAATTGCAATCAGTGTAACTGGCTTATTGTACCCTCAATGAATCCCCAACAATAAAAAAAAAAAAAAAAGAAAAAAAAATTTTGAAACATTGCTTTAACATACGAGAACTTCAACTTTAGTGACAAAATGAATAAAAATGAAATTTACAAACATAATCTCCTAAATTCCTCACATTGAAAGTTTTTGTTTCATCTGAGTTTTATTTTCTTAGTAATGCAAGCCATATTTGCAGCATTAGACAATATATAATCATATTGTATGCTATTGTTTGGTTATGTAGAATTTGGTAGTCAAAATCATGACTTATATTATGATCTGAGTCACTGAGAAAGTGATCAAGTGTATGCTGACATTTCCAGTAGCTTTCCCACTTTCTTCCTGACACATATAACATGCACATTTACTCCTAATCTCTCTTGTAAAGAATAAAAGTGTGCCTGTATTTTTATTCCTTTCAGATAGAATCATTTTAAAAATTAATGGGAGATTCAGAGAATTACCTTAGACTTTTCTGTCTCAGTAACTGTCATGTTATAGTCAGGCTATGGTGAAACTTACTGCTATTCCAACATTACTCTTTTGAGTTAGTGCTCTGAATTAAATTTCATCTGCTCCCTTCATTTAATATAAATTACTTGAGAGCCTATTTGTACAATGTCCAAGTACATCCACTTCCTTCTGCTGTTATAACAAATTATTACACGTTTAGTGACTTGAAAGAACACAATTTTGTCTTACAGTTCTGGAGGTCAGAAATCCAACATGAGGTTGGTTGTGTGTCAAGGCATCAGCAAAGCTGGTCCCTTCCCCAGCTTCTGAGAGGACAAATCACTTCCCTGCCTTTTCAGCTTCTACAGGCTGCCTCCAGTCCTGTCTTACAGCCCTTTCTCACGTCACTCCTACCTCAGCTTCCTTTACCACATTTTCTCCTATGCACTTCTAGCCTTCTGCCTCTTTCTTATAAAGATCCTTCTAATTACATTGAGTCCACCTGGATAATCCAGGATAACTCACTTCATTGTAAGATCCCAGTTAATCAGATCTGCAAAACCCCTGGTTTTTTTTTTGTAAAGCAACCTATTCCCAGGTTCTGGAATTAAGGTATGGACATTTTTTTTTTTTAATACAACCCGTCCCAAACAGTAGGAAAAGACACACCCAAACTGATAATGAAAAGTAAATTAGAAAATTCCAGTAAGTCTTGTATTTAGTTACTCTAATAAGGAGGGAATAATAATTTTACACATATACACAATAACATTGTTAAATTATTTGAATAGTAATTAAGACAAGAATTGTTAGGTATTTTTATGGCAACTAGAAGAAGGACTTCGTTTGATTTTTTTCAGAAATTTAGCTTAATTCCTCAATTCACTTTAGCATTATAAACCCAATCTTCTTGGCTAAGAAAGAAAGAAGCTACATGCTCTCATATCTTTAGAAACCAAGTTCCTGGACCCTCAGAGATGAGTCTAAGATTAAGTACAATTGAGTCTTAATCTTACTTAGATCGATTAATCGTACTTAATCGTAGGTGAGTCTCGGATTAAGTCTGCGATTTTGTAGCTTAGAAGCAAGTGTTTTGCCTTGAGTTAATAAAAGATAGATGTAGTGATGTGAAAAAAATGTTATTTGGTGTACAGTAAGAATTTTTATTTGTATTTGAATTATTTTATTAGCTAGTTGGTGAAAATATACACTGACAGAATGGACAATTGAGTGAACAATCTGAAAATTGAGAAGTGAACACCAGCTTTTCATACCTCTGAAATTCCTTTGGTATCTGCAAAGAGGGAGACTGCATATTCTGATTGTTCTGCAAATACAGTTGTCCTCATCATAGAATATAGAAATTATGACCACTGGGAACATTTGATTCCAATTACATTATGGAAGCAGTTTATACTATAGACAACCAGAAGTAGTTTTGCCCACTATTTTTATTTGCAGAGAAAATGTAGACCATGTCCTGATTTTCTCTGTTCTATAGTCAGATATTTTGTATGGTTTTATGTGCTCTACAACAGATATATCATGATTACACAGCCTCAATGTATTATTTTAAAACTGGTTAGAACTCCAGAGGCATTTAAATTGCAAAACCACCAATTAAAACATCCTCAGTGCTACTAAAGTATGCACAGGTGCCCTTATTGAATGATGTCAAAATGTTTACAAAAAATATTTTTCCTTTGCTATTAAAGATACTGACTGCCTGTGGGTTTATGTGAATAGAAAATGAAATTGACTTACTAAGTAAACTGTTTTATTTTGTACCTCTTTCCACAGCAGTGCTTTGATTTCCAGATCAACTCCTCTTTGGCCTAGAATGTCAGCAGGCTTAAAGAAACTCTGTTTTTCTTTTAACTAGCTGTTTCAAAGGGACACATGTAAACAGACCTCCACTTGGACACCAAATCTATATCAAATTACTCTGCTAATTTTAGGGTAAATTTTCTAGGCTGAGTGCTTGTATGTGGAGTCTCTGAAATCCTTTCAATAAACTCCTCAAAACACTTCCATACATAATTACGGCAAGTCGATTTTTACTGTCCTTTTTACCTTAACTGGATTGTGAGCTCTCTGAGGATTAGAACTGTTTCTTACAGTTTTAATTTCTATCCTATTATATGACATAGAAAACATTTGTTGACATAGTAAATAGTTACAATGTTCTCAGCATTCAGTGAATGAGAATTTGCTAAGTTCTTTCATTTAGGAGAAGACAAGAGGACATTTCATAAATCTTATTTTTTAGACGTTTATACTATATTTAGGGGTAGAAAGATGCAAAATGAGAAAAATCTCAAAATACCACATACAATTAAAAAGCAATCATAATGATACTCAAAACCTGAGCTTTTCAAGACATAAGAGAAAGCTATATGAGAATCACCTGTGCTATTTCTTCAACCAACACGTCCTCCCTAATCTACCCTTCCATTATTTAACACTATCATGTTCCATCATCTCCCCATTTATAGAACAATCATCATCGTATCTACTGCTGAGAGAGCTGCACCCTGTCCACACAGGCCGAGTGTGGATAATGTATCTGCTGCAATACTAAGGAAATGTTTGACAAGGTGGATATTAGGCTTATGCCTTAACTCCCTGATATTTTTTCTAGCTCCCCAGATGAGTTCTAAGACAAACCCTCTAGCTTCTCCCTTTGGACCATTCTTTCAAATTAGTTCAGAAATAAAATTTTAACTGTGGCTCCTCACACTCTAGCTGTTATTTAAATATAATATGTAAGAGCTTTTCAAAATTGACTTGCTTGCCCATATTTTAGTAGTGGGCAATATTAGATGATTTTGGTGAGCACTCAAGATTGAGAAGGGTTGAGCTACTCAGAGTGGGGGTCTAGGACAAGTAAGACTGCATCATACGGAACTTGTGAGACAGGCAGACACTCACACAGACCTTGCCAAAAATCTTCTGAAACAGACCTGTATTTTAACAGAATTCTCTATGTGACAATCATTAGCATTCTCTGCTCTACATTCTATCAGGCTACTAAAATACACACCAACAAGTCTCTGCTGAGATAATAAGGAAAGGCTCTTGAAAGAGGCAAAAAGAGTCTGTGGACACATGATTCTGCAGTCAATGCATGTGAGTTCCAACATTTATTAGTTGTATTACCCTGATTACTTATTATGCCTAAGCTTCAGTTTACTGCATTAAAATGGGAAAAATGATAGCAACAAAACTACAAGGTTTGTGTGAGTCATACAGTATTATTTAACATAAAATAAAGTGATGTATTGCCGCTAGCATTAAGTAAACTTGGATAGGAAAAGAGGTGGAAGGCATTCCCTTGGGTCATTATCAGCTTTGCAGGAAACTAAAACAGCAGTCTCAGCTGAGGTCCACACAATCCGAAGGTAAATGAAAGATTTCTGGATGCAGCACAGAAACCATTAGTTTTAAGTGGAACATTTCCAGATTCTCAACACCCATCTGCATTCACTTATAAATTATTTAAAATAAAAATTTGATAGACCTGTGATAGTTTACAAAATTGTCAGGGTTTTGCCTTTCTTTTCCTTTCCCAATTTATTTTTCCCAAAGGTCCTTCTTCCAATTTTCAAAATCTAAACCTCATTCCCAGTCATTTTAAATTTTACTCTGGTATTTTGCCCTGGAAGAAAAAAAGCAAAATAATACAAAAATATTTTGTGTCACCACATGCACTTTTCATGCGGCATCATCTGGTTGATGAACCAGGGCAAGGGCAAGACTGTTCCCTACTGTCCAGCTGGCCATCCTGCCACCTGTCTTAGACAAAATTTGCACTTGAGATATCTGTGTGCATGGGGAAGAATAATAAATTTATGCAAATTAAAAAGTGAAATCAGTCTTTTCTGACAGTTAATTTGATTTGGTGATTGGTTTGGCAACAAAGACTTAACTTTTCCATTTTGTTAGAAAAGATACTTTTCTACAAATTGATTGAGCTAATGCTGAAGATATAATGATTTAACCACATAAAAATATACTGTTAAAATGGAATCTTTTATCACTATTAAATAAATAGTAAACAAAATTCAGCTTCCAACATAAAAATATACAAGAATTATATAGTTTTGTAAAATCTCTGAAGTTTGAAAATTGTGCTTTGGTGATATCAGCTGAGGACTTTAGTCGATGGACTACGGTCCAGCCTTCCTACTATTTCTAAGGTTCTGCAAAGCACAGAGGAGTTCACATTAGAAAGTACCAATTTGAAACCCAAAAGGATTATCTTTGTTTAATTAAAAAGGAATAATATAACAGTATATAGTATATGCTCTTTCCTCAGAGCCCCTTTGGTGTTTCAATAAATTTATATTTTTATATTTTCAAATTTGAACCATATTTCTGAAGGAAAAGAACATAGACACATGAAAAAACCACAGAGTTCTGTATCACAGATCTATGTTTCAGTTTCCAATGTTAAAAAATAGCATAAATAGCACAGAATTATAGACATTATAAAATGAAGGGGTCGTTGATTTTTTAAAGGCATTTTTAAGCCTTTGTTCATAAATATTAAGGTATAAACCTGCTATAAAATGATGAAAGAGTAAATATAGTGAAATTTGCCATGAACATAAGTGAAAATGAAATATAAATTAGCTTTTGTTAATTCTCATTTTGTTTAATAATTCTCCAGCATGAGTATAAATTACTGTTATTTACCTTTGAATTAATAAATGATAACAGTGAGAAGAAAGGAAATTTATGGTTTTATCATGGTTATAATTCTACCAAAGCTATTTTTAGAGGTAATAGAAAAATACATTTGAAGGCTAATTTAAATGTGGAACTAATTAATATTTCTTCTTAAGTTACTTGAAACATGTATATTTAGTATATCTTTCTAGGAAAAAAGTTATTGGCTTTTTGCTTTCATCTAGGATGTAGAAAGTGGGAAATAATATTGTTTCCAACCAAACAATGAGAAAAAGTCAAAGAAAACTATCAGACAGTGACTTAATTCCATCAGATTACTGATATTACTAGACAACCACTTAGCCAGAATTCCAGGGGAGAAAAAAAGAATAGAAGAAAGGCATTGCTACCATATAAGTGGGTAAGAAGATGTGATTCAGAATAATTACTAGAGATAAAGTGTGGACTGGAATGTTAACGTTACTTCTGACTGGCTTATCTCAGACCTCATGCTAATAGCTTCACGGGTGAGAGGTATAACTATTTCCTTTCATGAATACTATTCACTTGTGTCTCTGCTGATTTACATATTGATGTTAGTCATTCAGTCTAAACTTAGAAAGTTTCCCAAAACCGGGGGTGTGGGGGAGGAAGAGACAAAGTAATCAACAGAACTAGACTCATCGATAATGTAAATGTTAGATTTATTGGATAGGGACTTTAAAGTAACTATGAGAAATCTGTTGAAGGTCTAATAGAAAAGATAAACGAATATATTTTAATGGATAGGGAACATTAGCAGGGAGATACATTCTATAAGAAAAAGTCAAATGGAAAAGCTAAAAATAAAAACAATACAAAAATTAAATAACTCCTTACAATTCAGCGGAGGAAAGAATCAAAATTATGTCTTTAAAAGTTACCCAAACTGAAACATGGAGAGGAAAAAATAATGGAAGTAAAATTAAAAACAAAAACAAAAAACAGAACAGAGCATCAGGAGTCATGGAACAACATCAAATGATGTTGGTGTTTTTCGAGTAGTCCCACAGAAAGAACTGATAAATAACAAAGCATATTTTTTGTGTGTATATACACATACATGTATATATTAAAAAGCGATACTAATAATGGAAAAGATAGTTCCAATAAAAAAATTCTGAAAGGTACTAGAGTACAAAATTGATAAAAATCAGTAGCTTTCTAACATTCAAACAACAATCCATTAGAACCACTTAGAACGCAGATGTGAAAATTGTGGCTTCTGGGCCAAATCTTGCCCGCGTGGATGTGGAGAAAAGGGAACACTTCTACACTGCTGGTGGGAATGCAAATTAATACATTCCTTTTGGAAAGATGTTTGGAGAACACTTAGAGATCTAAAAATAGATCTGCCATTCAATCCTATAATTCCCTTACTAGGTATATACCCAGAAGACCAAAAATCACATTATAACAAAGATATTTGTACTGGAATGTTTATTGCAGCCCAATTTATAATTGCTAAGTCATGGAAAAAGCCTAAGGCCCATCGATCCATGAATGGATTAATAAATTGTGGTATATGTACACCATGAAATATTATGCAGCCTTAAAGAAAGATGGAGACTTTACCTCTTTCATGTTTACATGGATGAAGCTGGAACATATTCTTCTCAGTAAAGTATCTCAAGAATAGAAGAAAAAGTATCCAATGTACTCAGCCCTACTATGAAACTAATTTATGGCTTTCATATGAAAGCTATAACCCAGTTATAACCTAAGAATACGGGGAAGGGGGAAACGGAGGGGAGGGAGGGAGGAGGATGGGCAGAGGGAGGGTGATTGGTGGGATTACACCTGTGGTGCATCTTACAAGGGTACATGTGAAACTTAGTAAATGTAGAATATAAATGTCTTAACACAATAACTAAGAAAATGCCAGGAAGGCTATGTTAACCAGTGTGATGAAAATGTATCAAACGGTCTATAAAACCAGTGTATGGTGCCCCATGATCGCATTAATGTACACAGCTATGATTTAATAATAATAAAAAAAAGAAAAATAATAAATAAAAAAATAAATAAAGTTGTGTTGGGACAAACCATAGACATTAATTTAATATTTGTGTATGTCTGTTTTCACCCTCAAATAGGAACAGAGGCCATCTGTACCTTAAAGCCTAAAAAGGTCATTAGATTGCCCTTTACAAAGAATGTTTTGCTAACCCTTGACTTAGAAGATATAGTGGAAGAAAAGATCTCTTTATGCTCAAAGTAGAAATGATAGCATCTAGAAGATATACAGAGTTCCTAAATGACATAAAACTTTGGCAACACAAATGAAAAGGTATACCATCAACAGAACTGAAAAGAACTCAACGTGACAAAATGTGATCCTCTCAAAATTAACCCATAGGAGAAGTGCAATCTCAATAATAATAACAATAACTTTTTTAAAAAAGTCTGACCTTCATCAATTAGGTATATATCCTCTAAAAAGATATACCAAATGTTAATAGTGGTAGTTGTATAAAAAAGGGAAAAAGAGGCTCAGTGCCCATATCTCAGTGCTTAGGGAACCGGCCACATACACTGGGGCTGGCAGGTCGAACGTGGCCTGGTCCTGATAAACAACAGTGACAACTACAGCAAAAAATAGCTGGACATTTTGGAAGATGCCTGTAGTCCCAGCTATTTGGGAGGCTGAGGCAAGAGAATGGCTTAAGCCCAAGAGTTTGAGGTTGCTGTGAGCTGTGACACCATGGCATTCTACCGAGGGCAACAGAATGAGAATCTGTCTCAAAAAAAAAAAAAAAGGGAAAAAGAATGAGAAGGACATTTTAATGGATATACACTTTTACTTCATGCATTTTGTTTAAGTATTACCTATTTAGAAGATAATCAAAAATTAAAATTTAGCTAAAAAAACTAAATGAAATGAAATACAATATTCAAATGTGAAATCACAACAGATAACTATAATAATTTTTTCAAGTAACTTGGCAAATTTAAAGCTCCTTGCACCAGCATTTTACCTGATGTTTAAAAACTTAACAAACTATAAAATTTAATATTGAATAATTTAGAGTTTATATATAATGAAGCAAACTGTAAGGATTGAAAAGAATGGCCATTTATCCAAACATATTTTAAGACATACTGCAAAGATACAATATTAAAAAGTATAGATTAATGGGAGAGGTAGAGCAGAGATAATTCAGAAATAGGTCCTTATTATGAAAATTAGATACATATGCCTCTTAGAAAAGACTGGGCAAAGCAATGAACAAAATATAGGATGCTTGATATACTATGCTGGGTAAATTCAGTAGTGACATTGAAAAACTATAATTGGACCCTGATCATAGACTTCAGTTGGTTTAATGACATAAATGTGAAAGAGAATCATATAATACATTGAACAGAAGGGTAATGAGGAAAGTATTTTGTAAACCACTGGGAAAAGACTAATTAAATAAGAACTAAAAAATGGATAAGTCATTAGTTGAAAACAAAACAGCATTTCAAAATTATGCATTCTGTTAAATAAAAATTAACAGATGAAAATATAAGCTATTTTGATCAATAAATGTTAACAGATTACAGAACTGGAAAGTTATTTTAAAAATGAAAACCAACAAGTGATTGATTACAACACACACTTTCAATACGGTTGATACTATATCCATGGTAGTAAAAAATGTTATTTTTAGGATGTGAAAAAATGAACTTTTAATATGCGGAGCACAGATAGGTCATAAAGATATAAAATGTGCCTATGATATTAAAACTTTATGGATGGAGGCTCTTAGGAAAAAATGCCTTTAAAAGCTTCTTAGAAAGGCTGATAAGAAAAAAAGAAAGAAACATTGGATTAGAAAATATAATAGAATATTCTTAAGTCAGCAAGAGTAGAAAATCAGGCAAGGATATTTATAGGCAATCCACAGAAAAAGAGGTCCAAATATTCAGACATATTTACAATAAAAATGGCTAATTTAAACCATCTTACACTCATCTAAATGTCAAGTTAGGGAGGGCATAATACTCAGTGTTAGCAAGGATATGGGCAGAGTGCGTTTGGTGTACTACTCGTAAGACTGTCCATCTCATAGTCATTCTGAAGCACAATCTCATCTCATTTGTTTAAGCTGAATATGTTTAGATCTAGGATTGGGAATTGTAGATCTGTACCCTAAAGAAGTTCTCAAAAAGTTGGCACATGCACCATGTTGTTATTTTTGTATGGGATAATTGGCAGCAAACTAGATATAGAATGCAAGTTTACTCATTTACATAAACGGGATGCCATGGAAATATGTGTTGTAGGTAAATGGATATACATACAGCTAGATGGGTAAGTTTCAAACACAGATCTAACTCTGAAACCCTAAAATGCTGAACAATACTCATGGCTAATAACATTTAGGTGAATTTAAAACATTCACATTAAACAGTACTACAATCTTAATACATACATGCACATTAAATTGAGTTCCATTGAAAAAAAGAAATAGGAGTGAGGATCTAGGATAAAAGAGAAATAATTAAACAGAGTCCATACGACCCCTACAACACTTTATTCTTTTTATTTGCATAGCAACTATCATCTTCTACTATCATACTAGTATTTTTATTTTGTTCATTATTTAATGTCTCTTTTTGCTAGGATTTAAGATCAATAAAGGCAGGGTATTATTTTCTTTTTGTTCAAGGTGTCTCAAATAAAATGTATTTTAAATCACCACAATGCATGAGCCATAGTTGGTGATGAAAATTATTTGAAAAAAATCAGTAAATGAGTGATGATAATTTACCATAATTTGCTTTAGCAGATTACCTCTCCCAAGTTTGCTCAATTGAAATAGCATGCCTCTCCTTGGTGGCAGTTTTCTGAGCTGAACATAAGGTGAAACATGGCTTATTTGCTTCCTGTAATTCAGAAACTGTTGCCGAAATTCAGAGCTGTGCTAAGAAACCTCTGGCTTCCAAAGCTCCATGAGGGTTTTTTAGGCACTCAGCCAGTAACCTTTGTATTCAATCTTGTCACTGCACAGATCTACATGGTGCAAACAACATCCACATTTTCAATATGGATGTAATATTATAACACATTGTTCTGAAGTTTACAATAGCGTTTTTAGGTCACTCTTATTCATGGTCCCAGGTGTGGATGCCATCTAAACTATTTGCCACTAAGCTGTCAAAAATCACTTTTGTAGCTTTATCTCTGTCTTGTCTCTTTCTCTATTCTCTATCAAGATGTGAATTAACTGTAATTCCCTTGATTACAATTATGGAAAAGTGACTTTTTGGTAAGATTCTCCCTTCCCTCAAGGTAGGGATTGTGTATTTTTGAAGGTTATACAAGAATCTAGAAGTCAAATCTATGTTTTCCTATAATTATTATTTGTGTGTTATAATTGATGCTACCTGTTAGGATCTCTGAGAAAAGGTCCTAAAAACAATAATTAAGAAAAAATGTTAATATGCCAAGGAGGACAAATTTTCACCTACTGATCTTTGCTTTCTCTTTTCAATGCTTTTCTGATTTACATTCAGCTGGGTGATGATTCATGTGCTAAACATTATTCTAGCAAACTTGACACATATATGGTTATTGGAAACAAGTAAATTTTCTGGGTAGATGAACAGGGTGATGTAGTAGATATCTGTCATATATGGCTGCCTAAAATTAGTACAATACACTATAGTTCAGTAGATTCTCATCTATTAAATCAAATGCTTTTAATGATGTGTTCTATAAAAAAAATACCCAAGTTTATTAGTGAGCCTCACTTGTTGCCAGGGTACAGACAAATAATTCGAGTGCAAGTGAACTGTACCGATTCTAGACTGATTCAGAATGGGTTACACAGAGAAAGGGAATATCCATGTTCGTGGTGCTGGTCACAATAGGGGTGACCTGTTTCTGGATAAAGTCATGATGGCAGAAGGAGCCTCCTTGCTAGAGGGGAACCAAAGTGATTCTACCGTATTCCTGCCACAGTCCTTGGAATCTCAGGGCAGACTCTGTTCTATAGCAAGAATCTCCAATAACAGAACAAATACACTGTAATAAAAGTCATCTCAAAAGTGTAATAAAAGTCATCTCAAAAGATGAGAAAACAGAATAAATACTCTAGCCAATGAAATTATGCAAAGTCAAATGACAAGTTATTTTTTAAAGTTCTTTATTGAAATTGATAATAAAATATAGGTAAAGCACTCACTACCAGCTACATAGTAAACCTAATAAATACTTGTCAAGCCACTAGTTATTTTTAATAAATAAAACTGTGGTTATTTATTTTTAGTACCCACTAAGTGGATATTAAAATGATTCACAGTGGGACCCTAAACATACACTTATACACATATAATTAAAAACAAGCACATGAAATAACACACATCGTTACAAAATTCAAGTCTGCTTAAGTACAAAAAAAATCATTGCAACACAATTTTAAAACTCACTAATGTGATGCACAATATAAAAAATACTGTCCTAGACTGACCATGCAGGATTTAAATATACAATTAGTGAGCACTAGTGAAAACTAGGATTTTTGAGTATGACTCTAACCTTTAGAGGGTATTTACACACATAGCAGCTCACTCATTCATTTATTTATAGCATCATGCTCTTCCCATCCAAGGCTCTCTAGTGCCCTTTTAGAAAATGAACTAAGACTTGATTTAATGTCTGTTCCTTTGTTTCCAACTGTAATAGAAGGACTGATATCCAAGTAAAATAAGGAACTAAGAAGCACAGAACAATTGTTGAGAGGGGATTTTAAAATTGTTTCATTCTATTGTTTTTCTTTGCTTATTTCAAAAATATCCATGATTGTTACAGAAATTTTTAAAGTAGAGGTGAATAAAAAGAAGACAATAAAATCACTCGCTAAGTTGTAAACTAGAGAATATTACGTGCAGTAATCTGGGTCTGATAGGGAGGAAGAAACCATACAGTGACTTAATCAAGGCAAGCCTCATATAAAAATCTCATTGCTGTAAATGAAATTGATGCATGTATAAACTCAAAATTTTCCAAGCATGATTTCTTAATGATTAACAATAGTTATCTCTGGGCGCCGCCTGTGGTTCAAAGGAGTAGGGCGCTGGCCCCATATGCCGGAGGTGGTCAAACCCAGCCCTGGCCAAAAACTGCAAAAAAACAAAAACAAAAACAAAAACAATAGTTATCCCTGACAGGTAATGCTATAATAAGCTTTGATTACTCTCTTAATTTGTGCTTATATTAACCTGAAATGTTAGATTGAGTACATGTTACTTTTATAATAAAAAAGGCAAATTTACATTTAGGAAGAAACCATTCAACTGTGTTAACACATTACTTCTTTAAATTCATCACTTAGAAAATCACTAGCTCTCCTTTGTGATTAAAATGCTTAAAGCTATAAGCCTGGGCAACACAGTGAGACCCCATCTTTTAAAAAAAAATTATCCTTCACATATAATTTTTTTCAGAGGAACCCAGAGGAAGATATTTCATCAACTGAACTAATTTTTCATATTTTTTCCAGAGGAATATTATTTACTGTGATAGGTAATATCAATAAAATCCCACAGGGAAGCTCAAGGATAACATTAAACTGACAGATTTGCAGGAATAGCAACTTCATTATAATTGTGTCAACACATTTCTTCTAAGAGATGTCGATAACAAGGCATTTATGCAATTATCTGCTCTTAAAACAGGTGTCCAGAAATAAAAGAATATTTATTTGGTGGTGTTTTATAACTAAATACATCACTTATCCCATTTAAAAGTAAATTGCCTTCATTGATTACATAAACATAATTATTTAATTCTGCTAGAAAACAGACATAATCATCTATTGTGCATCAAGGTGATAAAGCAAAACTTTTGAAAATTTAATATACATATTGATCAATTAGTTCTCAAAATTTTATTTTATGAAATTAGGTTAATCATCTTTAAATTTCTTCTTGTTGGTTACTTAATATTTTGTTTTCTCTATTGGAAGCTAAGACCTGACACCTGTGTCTGTTATAAATCCAACATTTCAGTTTTCATTAAATTGATCACTTCCAGAGTTCTTTGACCATCAAGTACACAGCTCAATCTTGAAGACAAATCATTTTTTAAAATTATATTACATACAATGTCTATAATGTTAGAATTACATTATAAGGACCTATAGAACATAAGTCTCAAAGTTAAAGTGTCAGATCTAAAACTATCACAAATGCCATCATTACATTTATCCCTATTTTTTAAATATTTTAAATCTGTTTAGTATAGTAAATAGCCTAAATGATGTCTTTTAAAAAAATGATCCAAATGATGTGAATATTTTCTTATTAAAAAATGACAGAACTATTTTTATTGACAAGAGCTATTTTTCCACATATCTAGACATATCTTAGTGTATCATGAGCCTGAAAAGAATATTAAGATACTTTTAAGATACATAGACTTATTATCTACGTGTTTTTCTTATTTTCTTATTTATGGCCACAAGTTGCTTAAAGGGAGTGTGTCATACATAGAAAGGAAAGAAGAACTAACATTTGAAATCTACGGAAATAAAGAGAAAACAAAATTAAGTTCCATTAGCTTCTACACTGATACCCCACATAAGAGGTACTGTCCATGACTCTTTTGTCCAAACATTAGGAACCACTTTTTAGTGTCTACCTAAACCTGATACAGAAGCTGATGCTGAAAGTTGCCTCCTTGGTTTCACTGGTGATAAATGACTTCGTACAGCCCCACTGAAGAGCAGCTCTGGGTAGGGCCTGTGCCCTCCAACAAAATTCAGTTCATTTGCTGATTCTAAATTTTCATTCATATTTCTTTAACATATCAACATATGGAAAATGTTACTAATTTAAAGAAAATTACAGGAAATAATCACTCTGAATGGAATTATAGGTCATACATGTTTATATGATTGAAGGCACTGTGTTTTAGTGACAAAATGTTATTTGAAACTTTATTTAGCAGAGATGGAAGGGGCATATATTAAAAGTAAATAAAATAACACAACCGAAAGGTACACTGGAAAGAAAATGACTTCTGGAGTCAACTGGATCAAAGACTGAGTCAAGGGCTACAGAAGGGATAATGTTGGCCTATTTGCTTCACCAATTGCTTAACTAGAGATCCAGTTTCTCCATTTTAGAAGTGAGAAACAGTTGCACAGGGTTACTGCAATATGTGGGATAATGACCATGAGAATAAGGTGAGATAATACATCAACTGGTCACAAAGGTTAGTGCATAGTAAGTTATGAATATGGCATCATTTTATTTGTAGAATAACAAAAGAAGAAACTGAACAATATTTAGACATTTTCATTGCCTAAATAATGTGTGTGTGATGTGCATATATATATATATATTTCCACACTAACATTTCATTGCTAAGTATATATATGATGAAATATATATAACAAAATGAATATATATGAAATACATATAATGAAATACATATAATTTTATATATATATAATTCAATGTCAATTCTAGCTCCTCATTCAAAACTCATTGTTTTCAGGTTTTTACATTTCCTCATTTGAAACTCATGATACATTTATTAAATTACTTTTCAACTGTGATTATATCTCTCAGAAAGTATTATTCAGTAATAGAGAAATAACCAGATATTGTTCGGATATCCTACATTGATATTAAGATCTTACTAAGTTTGGGAGTCACTCCAATAAATTGGGAAAGCTCATAACTAATTTTTATTAAATAAATTGATTGAAAAGCCACTTAGAAACCAAAATAGAAATTTTTTAAACACTATTATGATAGAAAATTGAGATAAATTAAACAAACTTTCATTATAGAAGAGGCTGATGAAAATAAAATAAAAAGGGTTAAAAAAAAAACTAGTGAATGAGATGTCCACAGAGGACTTTGAGATAATCTAATGTACTCCTGGAATCTAGAAGGTAGCTAATTCTTGGGAAAGACCTGAGAAAAGAGTCATGGACAGTACCTTTTACGTGGGGTATCTGTCTAGAAAGTCCTGACCCTCATCTATCACTTCCAGCCTACTTTGAGTCTTCGTATAACCAGGAAGAGAAGGTGAGATAAAGATGTAAATTCCTGGCTAATTGTTGAAGTCATATAACATAATAAACATAGAGCCCCTCTGCAAAGTCTGAGAAGCTTATTAATTCAAAGCATTTAAGGAAATCACTGTTTAATCACTAGCTAATTATGATAAGATACCTGAGAAGAAATTTTAATTCCTTAATATGAAAAGGAATATGGATGGACTTTATAGAATTCATCTAGGAAAATTATTAAACAAACCCACAGTAACAAGAAAACGATAACAAAAAATGCTTGGAAAAAGGAGAATTGAGTTTTAGAATGGAACGTATTCAATTAAATATCCAGTTATTAAAAACATATACATAATGATATTTAAGAAATCATGAAGTATGTGTGACCATAAACAGGAAAAAAAGCAGTCAATAGGAAGTATCTGTGAAGAGGCCTAGGCATTGTACTTAGTAGTTAATGATTAATTAAATTAGCTATTATAAATATAATAAAAGAGATAAAAAATATCTAAATCATTATTTTTCATAGAAAGCATTTATCAATAAAGAGACAGAAATTATAAGAATGAGGGCCTGGCGTGTTGGCTCACGCCTGTAATTCTAGCACTCTGGGAGGCCAAGGTGGGTGGATTGCCTGAGCTCACAGGTTCCAGACCAGCCTGAGCCAGAGAGAGACCCTGGCTCTAAAAATAGCTCGGTGTTGTGGCGGGTGAGTTTTGTCACAGCTACTCGTGAGGCTGAGGCCAAAAAAAAAAAAAAATCACTTGAGCCTAAGAGTTTGAGGTTGCTGTGAGCTATGGTAATACAGCACTCTAGTAAAGTCGACAAAGTGAGACTCTGTCTCAAAAAAAAAAAAAAAAAAATTAGAATGAGCCAAGTAGATATTCTAAAATTGAAAGCATGAACTGGGCAGCGCCTGTGGCTTAGTCAGTAAGGCGCCGGCCCCATATACCGAGGGTGGCGGGTTCAAACCTGGCCCCTGCCAAACTGCAACCAAAAAATAGCCAGGCGTTGTGGCGGGCACCTGTAGTCCCAGCTACTCGGGAGGCTGAGGCAAGAATATTGCTTAAGCCCAGGAGTTGGAGGTTGCTGTGAGCTGTGTGAGGCCATGGCACTCTACCGAGGGCCATAAAGTGAGAGACTGTGTCTCTACGAAAAAAAAAAAAAAAGAAAGCATGAACTAAAATAAAAAATCCACTGGACGTTGGCACCTGTGGCTTAAAGGAGTAGGGCCCTGGCCCCATATGCCAGAGGTAGAGAGACTTAATACACAAACTGTGCAAAGAAAGAATCAGCAAACTAAAAGACAGGTAAATTTTCATTACTAGTCTGTGTAAAAGAAAGAAAAATTACGTAGAAACGTGAACAGGGCCCACAGAGACCTATAGGACAAATAAAGTATGCTAGTATAAATATAATGGGATTCTTTGAAGAAGAGAAGAGGAAAATAAGTGTAGAAAGAATATTTAAAGAAATAATAGCCACAACCTACATATCCAAGAAGTTTAATGAATTCTGGTAGGGTAAATTCAAAAAGATCGACAACTGGAAACATCATACTCAAATTACCAAAACTGAAAGGCAAAGAGAGCATCATAAAAACAGAAAGATAAAGGACTTATCACATACAATTCATCCCCAACACACTAAAAGCTGTCTTCTCATCACAAACTATGCAGGTCCCCAAAGTGCGGAAAAAAAACTAACAAGGAATGATTCTATATCCAGCAATATTATTCCTAAAAAATAGGAGAAATTGGGCGGCGCCTGTGGCTCAAAGGAGTAGGGCGCTGGCCCCATATGCTGGAGGTGGTGGGTTCAAACACCGACCCCAGCAAAAAAACGCAAAAAAAAAAAAAAAGAGAGAAATTATCAAATGAAAACAATCTGGTTTAACATACAAAAATCAGTTATGTAATACATCGTACTAATAAAGGAAAATTAAGAGAATTTATCACTAGGAGAGCTTTCCTATGAGAAATACCAAATAGATTGTCCTTGGGCTAAAATGAAAGATCAATAGACAATGATGCAAATCCACATGGAAAAATAAAGAATTAGGAAAAAAAAAACATAGGGGAATATAAAAGACATTTTTTGTTTGTAACGCTTTTTTTATCCTGTTTAAATGACAACTGCATGAAGCAATAACTGCATAAGTTTAGAAGAGTTTACAAATGATACAGATATAATTTATACTGCAATGTCAGTGAAAAGTGAGAGATTAAGAAAGGAGCTATATGGAAGCAAAGCTTTTGTATACTGTTGAAATTAAGTTGGAATATATTGTTTTAACTTGAGAAGTTATTTGTAATCCCAACTATAACTTCTAAGAAAATAAGTCAAAAATTTAAAATAAAAAATAACATACTGAAAATGTTTATCATAAAAGACAGCAATATTGGAGAAACAGAGAATTAAAAAAGTATCCTTTGCTTGCTTACAGACCTTAAAGTATTTCAAATTAATTTTCAAATAACATTACCTTGCAACAGTATATTCTCTCTGAATAAAAGAAAAATAAAATTTTGTGGTTAAGAAATTGTAAGAATTATTTTGCAGAACCTTGGTGCTGTAATAATCTTTGACAAAATAATTTAACATATATTTATTGAGGAATTAGTATTTCTCAAATACATAGCATTTTGCTACAGATTAAAATATATAGCCCTTGACATAAAAGGGTTTTAAATATGATGGCAATATATAAATAAATTTAATTTGGGTATATACTACACATATCATGTGCTAGGTTTTTCCAGAAGATAAAACTGTCAACTATACCTGGAGAATGCAAACGAACATCTACATTAAAGCTAGATTTTGAATGACAAAAATAATTTGCCACGAAGAAATGAAAGAGAAAGTAATTTTTAAGAAACATTTGTTAAGTAACTAATACATTTTTACATTGAAATAATATTTGAAGAACCCCAACCTCCAGAATATAATGTTTCTATATGCAGATGGCAGATTATTCACAAAATTTCCCTTTATTTGTGATTGGTCATTACCCACTAGGCAAAAGAATAAGTGGTTAATCGGAGAACATAAATTTATTTCTCAACTTACAAATAATTCCAAAAAATAAATCTATTAATTTAAGGTGTCACCTAACTCTCTATTAGGTTTTGTAGTTTAAAAAATGCATTTATACACATTTTAAACATTACCTTTTAAGATATTTATATTTATACAATAGCAACTATTTTCATTAGTCCTATACATATCAAGCTTTATGAAATTCATGCTTCCTAAAATAACATTCTGGCAAGCACAATGTATTTACAATAATATACTCAACAAGTGATGGAACTTAGCAGCTGACAACTAAAAATTGTCAGATTGAGATTTAGAACTGTTTGAAAGTAGGTCAGTGTGATGAGACTTGGCAAGTTTTTCCAAGTTGGCTTTTTTAGGGGTAAGGGGATGCCTTAAATTTATAAACTAACTCAAAAGTACGACAGCTGTGAATGCTAGGTTGAGAGATGCTTAGTATTAGTGGAAATTACTTTTCCCAGATGAGGCATATTCCCTTGTAATGGAAAAGAAATACGTTTGCATAAAATATGGGGGAAAATTCTCATACAATTTTTCCTACCTTCCATTTTCAGTGCATTCAAAAGCATTGTATGATTTTTGTATGATTGTACCTGGTATGGTCCTAGGGCAACACCTGAGACACAGAGTTAACACTGCCATTACTGAAGCGCCCAGCCACCAGCTTCTCAAGGTGAATAAGACACTGAAACTTGGTACCATTTGATAGCTTCTGCACTGGACTTTAGTCCTGTATCATGATGGCTGTCACAGATGATGCCCAGATCTCTTTAGAAAGCACTTACAGATCCTGTCTGTGCTCAGTCCCTGTGGATCGCTGACTGGTTAAGTCCCAGCCCCCTCTCTCATTAGCAGGAAGTCTGTCCATGCACTTAAAGTTTGTCAAAATTACTATTTCTTTTCCTTTTCTCTCTTTTTTCAGATATCTCCAAAATTTGTACTAGGAAGTTGAGAAGTTGAGAGTGTATCCTTAACTCCTTCTTTTATATTTCTTACTAACAATAAAATGGATGTAGGGCAAAAACTCACAAAATTTAAATATTCATACTCTTTGACCCAGTTATTTTTCTTAGAGAAATCCTATCCTTATCTAAGAATCTGAAATGCACAAAAGTATATCATTATAGTGATATTTGTAAAGAAATGTAATTGTTCTAAAATACAAGAGAGTAAATTCATAATTAAATAATAATCAAAGAAGAAACTATTACAGGGCTAACAAAACCACATATACATAACAATTTAATAATTTTCAAAGTTCTTATGCTATAAAGAAAATGCTGCACATAAAAGTAAAACACCCCCCACATGCATATACAAATAGGAATTGAGGTGGGGAGCAAAGAAACAGTAAAGAACTATTGCAGTTAATGATTTCTTGATGGTTTTCATGTTTAGATTTCAAAATTTCCCAGAGTTAAATATTAAAAATATAAATAATAAAAACTTGGGAAAAGAATAATGGAAATTTAATAATTTTAGTCCCTTAATGATTTGCATTGGTTCCCTGCTAGCTATAGGATACTCCAACTACAGATCATTGATAATGTGACTATTCCTAATAGCTATAGTCTCACGATTACTTTTTTTCCATTGATATAACTCATGCTATAGCTGCTTTGAACATTCCATTGATATAACTCATGCTATATGCTGATCCCTCTTCTTTAAAACTCACTTTTCCTTTATAAGTCCCTAATTATCTATATTGCCTAATTATACTCATCCTTTATGATCCAGTCCCCGTATCATCCCAGTGTTAGAATAAGTTGTATTTGGGTTATGTTTCTATCTTATAGAATCCAATGTAGCAACATTCCTTTAGCTTTTTACCTTGCATAAATATAATAAGAAAATAACTAACCTGTTCATTCAAATAATTGAACAATATGGGTCTCTATGTCAGCATTACTTATTTCCTTTTACAAAGAACCAAGAATCAGAGCCAATATTTTTACTCAATTAAGTAGGCATTCTTCTATCTTGCCTACCATTCATCCATTAGTACTCTCTTCTGTCCAAAAACAATAAGCCATTCTTAAAAAGAGACTTGCTACACTCTCGGTACACTTTACTGACAACTTTCTCCTATTGCATGCACTGCTATAATTAGTGTTATAAAACATTTAGAAAAAGGTTATTCTGATATTTTTAATTTTGGCTTTCAGAGTCTAAATCTTTCCAAGTGATTTTCCAATAAAAATTTTATAATTGCTTGTGAAATCACTGTTAACAACAATAATACAAATATATAACAAATCCCCAAAGTATAACAACCATATTGACAGTTACATTATAGTCTTTAACCTCCTCAAGACTATTCGGGGCAGAGGTAATTTTCTCTGCTTTTAAAGATAAAACATTAAAGCCCAAAGAGGTTAACTTCTTTAAGGACACACAGTCAGAAATTATCTGGTCCAGGATTCCAACATAGGTTTGTCTGGCTCCAGAACCCATACCTCTGCATCAAACTAAGTAAAAATTTAATGCACTGACATTAAGCACATCAGCTTACTGTATTTTATTTTATTTACTTTTTTTTTTTTTTTTCGGTTTTTGGTCAGGGTTGGGTTTGAACCCGCCACCTCCAGCATATGGGGCCGGCGCCCTACTCCTTTGAGCCACAGGTGCCTACTATATTTTATTTTTATTATTATTAATCATCATGGAACAAAAAATTAGAAGGTAAATATATGTACTTTGAGTTTTTAATTAATTAATTTATTTATTTATTCATTTATTTATTTTGAGACAGAGTCTCAAGCTGTCACCCTGGGTAGAGTGCCATGGCATCACAACTCAGAGCAACCTCAATTTCTTGGGCTTAAGTGATTCTCTTGCCTCAGCCTCCTGAGTAGCTGGGACTACAGGCACCTGCCACAACACCCAGCTATTCTTTGGTTGTGGTTGTCATTGTTTGGCAGGCCCGGGATGGATTTGAACCTGCCAGCTCCAGTGTACGTGGCTGGCACCCTAGCCGCTTGAGCTACGGGTGCCGAGCCGTACTTTGAGTTTTTTAAATTCACATAAAACGGCATATTTCTTTCAATCTCTATACAAGATAATTTAATGAAAAAATAAGTGCTTAAATTAGAACAAAACCAGCACTTAGGAAGAATAAACAATTTTCTGATTGTTAGCACTAAGAATAGGCTACAGCACACCAAGAGATGTTCTAAAATACTTGTCCTGGGGGACCATTTATATAGGCGAGAAGGCCATCTGGATGGTTTGAGTGCTAATTTGATTAGCATTAAAAAGTTGAACCATATGATCTTATGAGTTCCTTGTGGTCATATGGTTTCATTTCATTGGTATTCATCTCTTCCACATGTAAATTATTTGAATATGACAAGCAAAGATTTTCTTATTAACCATCTACATTGCTATGTATAAGAGGAATGCTTTGATCAAAATATTTTAAACTGTGGCTATTTTCATCATTTTTAATATATATTTAAAATCTTAGCTTTCTGTCCAGAATAAGCATATGTGAGGTATAAATTGCCTGGCTCGGGTGGTACATAACTATCAAATCTTAGCTGTCAGCCAACAGTTACTTTACTAAAATTCAGTTACTTCTATTAAGTTTAATAGCATGTAAACAAATACATATTTATTTTCTTATAATAATGGTTTTATAATTTTAGTTCCACTTAATATTAATTTTTCTTAGTAAGTATATAGAAAAAGTAATTAGCTGGCTATCCTGCAAATCTGGGGGAGGTTGTCAATACCAATTTGGTATATAATCTTAACTTCTAGTTAACCAGTATTTTGGTATGACAAATTCAAACAAGCCCAAAATAAAATAATGATTCATGCCTCTGGTGAAAATCAAGTGTGTGAATAAATTAACTACCAATAATATAAATAATAACTAATAATCAAAATTGGTCAATGGAAAATAATAAATGACTAGATTCTATTTGTCTGCTTTCTTCTAGAATTCCTAATTGACAAACCAAACCTATTATCTACTAACAAAGCATAAATAAGGGATTTAACATTATTTTATGGAAAATTGCTTTGAGAAGTTCTCTTATCTAATTTCACTGAAATTTAATTAATGAAGTTTTCTTGATAATGAGGGCCTTTGGAGTCTTAAGTCTTTTGCTTGCCACTTGAAATATACTATAGCTTTAATATCTAGTTTAAAACAAGCTAATGGATTGGTATTATTATCTTCATTTTAAGTTGAGGAAGCAACATTAGCCAAAAAGCCTACTTCCTCTTGTTCACACAGCTAGAAATTAGAAAAGAAAGTGTGACACGTGTGAGGACAAAGATGCTAAATATGGATTTTGAATTATTTTAAAATTACATAATTTTCTCAAAATATATACAGAAACAAAATGTCTGCCATTATTCTAACATGTAATTCTCCACTTGCCTCTCAGACATACAGTAAGGGCTGGTTGAGTTTTCTTTTTTTTAATTTTTTTCTTTTTTTTTGTGTGGATGAATCCCAAGCTGGCTCAGTGGGGTACACTATCCGGTGTGCATACACAGGACTCTGAGGGAATTCTAAACTCAGAGGAGGCTGGATTTCTGAACCAGAGGTGACCACTATCACTCAACTTCTTCACCTCCACACAAACAAAGGTAAATACAAATTTTGAAAATATAATGGAAGAAAAAGTTCAGGTTTTTAAGATAATTCCATTCAAATCATCATGGTACTTGGGAGAACTCTATAAAACTTCTACATTAAAACTATGAGAACCTTATTAACATTTTTTAGATTCCAGAAATATTATATATGTCTTTGCATTCAAATCAAGACAATAGTTATTCTAGACAGCATTCTAAGTATTCTACATTTGTCAGGAAAATAACATCCTAAAGTAATTATGCTTAAGAAATCAGTACCAAGTATTTCATCTGGTTGGGACATGGAATGTGCTACAAATTCTGTAAATTCTACAGAGTTCCTTATTTGAACAAAATAATACATGAATAAATATGGCATTGCTTTAAAAAAAAAAAAAAAAAGATCCTTCTCCACAATCCCTACACCATGGCCATATAACTAAAAAAATCAATTATTTTTGGCAAGTAATCACACCGATGAGATTATTTTTCTTGGAAGGGAAAATTAAGCAAACTCTTTACTATATTAGAATCTGTTAACTTTTATTTAATATACTAAAATCTAAAACTCTGATCATTAGAAAACATTTAATTATAAAACATTGTTTTGTTAAACTGAACTTAGTTATCTTTAATCCAATTTTCTTTTTCTTTTTCTTCTTCTTTTTTTTTTTTTTTTTCCAGTTTTGGCCAGGGCTGGGTTTGAACCTGCCACCTCCAGCCTATGGGGCTGGCGCCATACTCCTTTGAGCCACAGGTGCCATCCTTCAAGACAATTTTCTTTTCCTCAGTAGTTACGTCACTAACTTGTCTGAAGAGATATCAAGAAACTGGAATTTCCTAGCATTTTTGAACGTGGAATTTTATTAACAAATAAACAAAAGAACTTACTCTAACTCATTTTTCACCTTTAGTTGTCTAATGCATAGACTTCTTAAATTACTTTTCATTTATTCCTCTACTTTATTTAGCAAGTCAAGGCACAACAATAATAGACCAACATCAAAACATAATGTCTTCTCTGCTGATAAATTCCCAGCACAAGGCTGATTTAAATAATATTTGTAGTTTGGGTTTTTCTAAAAGGGGTATGTCCTTATTCCAGAAAAAATATACACCATTACAGTGTGTAAAATCTGGAGATCTGGTCATATGAAATACTCATTAAATGATTATCAGTCTGAGATGCCTTTCAGAATCGTTTATTGCTCTTTAAAACATTAATTTAGATTTATAGAAACATTTTTCATATCTTGCAAATCACCTCCTAATATCTAATGTTATTTCATCAGTAATCAGGTTTTCAACTTGGAGGTAAGGATAGACAAACAGTGGGGATCAGCATTCAAATAGTACTTCCCATTATGTTTGGGCGATAGCTGGGGGGTTGGCCTTTTTACATTCCCAAAGGCCATTTGTTTTTAGCCAGTTAACTTTTTATCACATTAAACTCTTCCTTTTCAATTATATACATGGATATCAACAAATAACATGTAGATAACAACTACTTTTACACAGTGTAGACATATGTAAAGATTTCAATAATCAATTTTTTTTTTTGGCAGTTTTTGGCCGGGGCTGGGTTTGAACCCCACCTCTGGTATATGGGGCCAGTACCCTACTCCTTTGAGCCACAGGTGCCGCCCTAATCAAATTATTTTTAATATTCATTTGACTATTCAAAACAATTAAATGTTATAAGAGCTATGAAAATGGAATTTGGTGTAAGAGTTTTGATGAGCTATAAAAATAATACCTAATGGAATGTGAAAGGAATAATGAAATATATGACTATACTAGATGAAACTGTAAGCATAAGACGAAGAGAGAGATAAAGGGAGGGTGGGGACAGGAAGAAAGAACACAGGAAGATAAAATATTGTAAAAAGATAAGGTGGTAAATGCAGATGAAAAAATCATGTTTTCATTGCTTTCAAAGCACTAGCACAGCTGTAACTTTATACTCTGCATGAGATTTTTTATAATTTTATCAATGTCCATTTTCTCCACCAGACTGTAAGAGGGAAGTCTAATCGACTAGGCTACTCGGGGACAATGTCAGATGTTATTCCATTCCATCTCTCACATCTAACAGGGTATTGACACATGGTAATTCCTCAGGGTAATGATTTTAGACCTATCATAACAGCACTACAATGTTCAGTACTTGGGGCAAGTGCTCAATACACAAAAATGGAAGATATCATGGGATTTCTTGATGGAAAGTTTCCAAGGATCAAACTATTTGCAAACTATTTGCATGTACCAGGATAGCTCTTACAGGCTGAACTCCATAGGAAGAAATGACAGACAGCATACAATTCCACAAACACACTGAAAATAACGAGCTGAAATCACTACCCAGAAACAACTCATATGATTTTCAAGATCAAGAATAGATCAGTAAGACATATTAAAATTTTATTAATTACTTCCACACTCTGCCAGAAAAGGATATCTATTAGATACAGAGTTCTTTAATTCTTACTAATCCTGTGCCATTTTTAAAAAGACTATGTTATCAGAGATGTTGAAGTTCACTGGTCCTAAGCACTTTGTCACGAGAAATAAGTGGCAAAAAACATGATTTGAACATCAGTCCTATGAATTTCAACAACAATATTACTTCTATCACATCATATTGTCAGTTTATCTAAGGCAAGTCTTCATTGTCACCCTTTGATAAAAGAATAAAGAAATACGTAAAAGTTTCACCGACTTCTGCAAGGTCACAGGTGAGGTCTGGAAAATATCAGGTCCCTGTACTCTAGTTAGGGTACTTTGCTTTTCTGGTTCTGGTGAAAGACAATTACCACAGAAACTGAAGGATAAAATTAAATGTACATTAACAATGTAAAGACAATTAAATAAATATTCCATTTATAAATATAATAGGAAACTCTGATTCCTTTCATTTAGGTATTTTGCTTTTCTTTTCTTTTTCTATTTTTTTTTTCTTTTTTTTGAGATAGAGCCTCAAGCTGTCACCTGGGTAGAGTGCCCTGGCGTCACAGCTCACAAGCAACCTCCAACTCCTGGCTTAATCGATTCTCTTGTCTCAGCTTCCCAAGTAGCTGGGACTACAGGCACCTGCCCTAACACCCAGCTATTTTTTGGTTGTACTTGTCATTGTTTTTTGGCAGGCCCAGGCTGGATTCGAACCCACCAGCTCTGGTGTACGTGGTTGGCGCCTTAGTCACTTGAGCTACAGGTGCCAAGCCTCATTTAGGTATTTTTAAAATCCTCAGGACCTGACATGGTTTTTTTTCCTCTACAACAAATACCACTCAACGGCAGGTAAAGCTGGTATAAATCAAAGAAGATCCTTCACCTATTTCAGATGAAATATAATAGCTGAAACAAATTTCGTCACACATAAGTATTTGACTATTATTAATACAAGTGTAATAAATTCTACAAAGTCTGCACTACATGTGGGTGAAATGCTTCACTGTATCCTTAATAAAAACAGACAGAGGTAGGCATGTTGATAACTTCAGAATTGTTTTGCAAAGTTCTATTCCAATGAATACTATGTGTAACTTTTTATATTTTAAATTTCTGCTAGCCATTTTATATTTTGGTTTATATTTCAATGTTCTAGAATTTAACATTCTTGGACAATCTGCATAGTCATTTCATGATTATTTTTGTTTGGCTTTGCCCTTTGGGTACAGCTCTCAAAAGTTGGATTTTGTACCTTTCTTTTTAGTAGCATTGAAAGAAAGGATAGATGTGTAATTCTAACCACAGGTTATTTATTTTATTCCCTAGATTAGAATTATCTTCAAGGTTTTCAGAGCTTCTAAATGAATAAATCTTCACATGTCAGCTCTTCTATTCTCTATTTTAAGTTGCAAAACAGTTTGGTAAAAGACCAGAGTCTATTGCTTGAAGTTATATAATAATTCATTCATGAATACAATATAAGAGGATCCACTGATATCAATCAAAAAGCACACAATTATTTCATGCATACCATCCAGAGATACTCTGTGACACATTTGCAGATATAAGCCAATAATTTGTATGAAAAAATAAATAATACTTTACTCATCTATACAAGCTCACTGTTAAACACTTTCTGGCTCACATTTTATGGTTCTGCAATATTACAGTATTGAAGTGAGAATCTTTTTTGAGGGAACTACGTATCCTTAAACTTTTCTAGAGTTATCAATTACTACTTTGGTAATTAAAAAATACTAACTTTTATTTAAATGCTAAGTTTTTCTGTTTTATTTTGAAAAGTCTTTCTCACATTTGGATCACAACTCAATACCTAAAGACTTTCCTTTGCTGTTTATATAGTGCCCTATATGCACAGACACTATTAACCTGTCTCTCCTCTGCTATTCATATTATTAGATGGAGTATTTCTATAGATATTTGTTAGTCTAGCTGGTTTATTAGACTATCCAGATCTTTGATATCCATATTGGTTTTCTTCCTATTTTGTTAGTGATTGAAAGTATGTTATGAACATCTTGAATTATTATTGCCGAATGATTTATTTTTCCCTTCAATTTTTTCATGTTTTGTCAGGTTTATGTATATTTGGGGCTTTGTTGTTAGGTGAATATATTTGTGATTATTGTATTTTAGTAATTTATTGATCCTTTTATCAATACAAAATGTCCTATTAATGTAGTTAGGAAAAGAATGTTCTAACTTCACAAATTAGGAAACTAACACTCAGTAAGTCTATGTAACTTGCCAAAACTGCAATTCCAATTTAGGTTCTTAAGTTGCAAATCCCATATTCTTTCCAATTCTCCATTGTCGTCCAAGAAGCAATGCCACATTCACCGTTCACATCTTATTATGGAGACTGTTAATTGCATATACAAAATCTAATGGCCATAAAGTATTTGCTATGGGTTTTGACTTTGAGAATTATTGATGTATTTAGTCCCCCTTGTTTCATAAGGAATTTGAAGCATGATATCAACATTTTATTCACTCTAGAAATAACGCATTGCATTACAAAATAATATTTTATTCACATCATTCACACTGTTTCATCATATTTCTCTTCAAAAATATGCATAGCCTCAACAATTCATAAATTACAAGAGGACTACCTTTGCCACTGAGAAATGAAAGATGAAATAAAAATAGAACAAAAAGAGAAGGAAAAAAGTCATTTGGAATAAACATGTATTTTTAATTCTCAATATATAGATACACACTTACTTTGGCATTAATTTCTATTGCAAAAAGGACATTATATGTGACTAAGGGCATAATTATTTCTATATTTGTGCTTCCCTCCTCCTTTCAAATGTAAGAAACTTGCTACCCCACTTCATGGGACATTTAAAAGCTGCTCCAGTTAGTGCTTTACCACATTGGATCATTTGGAATTGAGTAATTAAAATGTTGGTGAGATACGGGGCCTGTAAATGGTCATATAACATTCTCTGTCTAGAGTAGTTCTGTTATGAATAATGCAGTTGAAGTAACTTCTATAGACCAGTGTCTTACTCATGTGTGGAATTTTCACCACCTAACTGGGTAGACTTTCTATAATTTACTTTTATAGCTTTCAGTTTCAATCGGATTTTATAGGCTTAATGGCTTGGGAAATGATTATGGGCAACAATAACTCTGAATTGACCTTTTCAGAGTTACCTGGTTTTTCATTGGTTTAACTCGCAATGCTTCTAATTGAATTCATCAGCAACAAAAATATGTGTACTAACAGCTGCCGAATTACATTTAATATTTATTGTTATTATACTAGATACACACAAGTACTTAAGAAAATTGTGGCAATAGAACAAAGTCATCCACAGTAACACATATCAATGTGTCTATATGAAAATACTTCACACTAATTAATTATGCTTCTTTTGAAGGAAAACCTTTGGGAATAATTAAAAATGAAATTGCAGTCAACTGACAATTGGACTCTTGGGTTGCCTAGGATGTAGCAGAAATATGAAGGCTGTTAGATTTATTTTATGGATACCGATAAAGTAAAAGTCAACCCCAGCCTCAACTTTAAAATGGGGATCGCTAGGAAATTTAAATTCCATACATGCATGTACTTAATATAAAGGCAGGTACCTGACATATATTATTGGAAGGAGAAGAAGGAAAAGGTAAAGGAGAAGAAGAAGGAAGACGAGGAGGAGGATGGGAGACCATTGTAAAGAACCTTATAAAACTTATTTTTCCTCTGGTAGGATTTAGAAATGAAATAGGTTTTATAGTATAAAATACTGAAAGGTTCTTTTGAAAGATTTTATTTCAAAGTTACTCTTAGTCAAAAGTTAGAAGTCCTGCTATACTCCTCTTAAGACTTTGTACTAAGAGTGTCTGATATACTTCTCTCTAATTACCAGTTGACTAACACTGCTCCATTTTACATGGCAATCTACTTAAATCCACTTGTCTGGAATAAAGCAAGCGGTGACAAACACCCTCTACCCCATCTTTTGGCTCTTTTCCCTCAGACTCTTGATTTCTACTGGCTTTCAATCTGAATTAAAGTGTGTGTAGTTAATAAAGACTTAATGTGTTCTCAAAGCATGTATGCAATTGTGGGTGGTTTGTAGACATAGACTTTATATTATTATAATTTTCTTCATTTAACTAAGCAACAGAAACATGATTTTTTTAATTTATTAATATATTTTCTTTTAAACCATATTTGTATAATAATCCACATATACTAGTAAGTTATGACTATTTGAATAAAATAGCAATCCAAGTATATAAATAGATGAGAAAAAGGACAGATGAGTTGGTAGACAGACATAGACAAATATAAAGGAACTCCCTCCTTTGCTGTAGAATGCAAGTAATATATATAGAGAGAAAATAATGGACTCTGGAAATCATCCAGGAAGTTAAAACTGCAGGTGAAAGTTTGAGAAAGAATAGAATGTTACATTCTCAAAGAATCTCCCAGAGATGATGCTGAGCAAGATGGCCAAATAGAAACCTTCAGCAATTGTCCCTCCTCAAAGACACCAAATTCAAGAAATAATGACACAAACAAGGGCCTTCAGAAGAGCCAAATATCAGATGAGCAATAATACTATGTGATTTTAAAGAGACAGTAAAAGACAACCTTATATTGCTTATGCTAACCCTCCCCCATCCTCTGGAAGTGCTGTCCCAGTGTACCAAGTGGAGAGAGAACCTGTGTGCACAGGGGAGGAAGAGTGGAGTCATTGTGAGACTCTGTATTGGAACTCAAGGCTACCTGGCCACAGGGAACAAAGCACAGGACAAAATCCTATTACTGGGCATTGGTTTTGGTGCATAGCTTCACCTTCCTTTGTGACCATAGTGATTTTCAGTAATGAGCTATCTAGCACTTTTTCTAGCATGAGTTCGCAAATTTAATTGTCCCACCTTGTATGACAATAGCTCTAATGCCCATTCCAGAGAAAAGAGTTCCAAAATTTTCTTGAGGGTGGACTAGGCACTGGCAGCAGTGCAGTGCATAGCTTTCCAAGAGGAGTACTTGGAAGGTGCCTGTGGTGATATTTAGCAATGAAGTATGCAGGATTTTCTCTAGGATAGGTTTGTGAACTTAATTATCTGACCTCATATGTTATCTGCAAGAAACACATTTCACCTATAAAACAGGTATACACCAAAAATAAGGGGATAGAAAAAGATAAACCAAACCAAAGCAAGAGTATTTATACTTCTATCAGATAAATAGATTTCAAGACAAAAACTGTAAAAAGAGACAAAGATTATATAATGATAAACAGATAAATTCAGTAAAATGATTTAACAATTCGAATTATGTATTCACCCAACACAGAAGGATCCAGATATATAAAACAAATAATATCAGAGGTAAAAAGATAGATACACCTCAACACAATAATCACTGGAGACATCAATAACACAATAATCATTGGAGACATCAATTCTCCATATTCCACATCAGATAGATCATCTAGACAGAAAATCAACAGTGAAACAGTGGACTTAACCTGCACTATAGACCAAATGGATCTTAAAGATATTTACTGAATGTTTTATCCAATGACAGAAGAATATAAGTCTCCTCCTCAGTTTATGAATCATTCTTGAGGATAGATCAAAGTTTAGGCGACAAAATAAGTTTTAGGACACTCAAAAAAAAAATAAAATCATACCTTGTATTTTCTCTTACTATAATGGGATAAAATTAGAAACAATAATAAGAGGAATATTGGAAAATATACAAACACATGAAAATTAAACCATATGGTCCTGAATGACCAATGTGTCAAGCAAAAGATTAGGAAGAAAATTTTAAAAATTGTCAAAAAAAAGTGAAAGATAAAACATAACGTACCAACACCTATGGAATATACCAAAATCAGTAATAAGAAGAAATTGTATAGCAGTAATTGCTGACATCAACAAAGGAGAAAATCTTCAAATAAAAAACATAATGATGCATCTTAAATAAGTATAAATTAAGAGCGAACCAAACTCAAAACTAGTAGAAGAAAAGACACGAGAAAGATCAGAACAGAAATAAATGAACTTGAAACTAAAAAGAAATTCAAAAGATGAAGAAAACGACAAGTTGTTTGTTTGAAAAGACAACTTGAGAAACTTTTAGGTAGACTTACAAAAAGAAAAAATATAAGACTCAAATTATAATAAAAAAATCAGAGTTGAAAAAGGGGATATTACAACAGATGTTGCTGAAATGCAAAGGATCATTAGAGAGTACTATACTCATAAATTGGAAAACTTGGAATAAATGGATAAATTCTTTAACACATACAACCTAATAATATTGAACCAGAAAGAAATAAAAAACCTGAATAAGTCAATAACAAGTAATGAGTTAGAAACAGTTATAAAAATTCCCCCATCAAAGAAAATCTCAGGACCAGAAGGCTTTATTCCTGAATTCTACCAAGCATTCAAAGAACTAACAACTATTTGAACTATTCCAGAAAACTGAGGAAGAAGGAATACATTAGAAACTCTGTAAGATGACAACCGAATGGACTGGAAAATACTGGTCAACACACAGAAGTAGTCAAAATAAGGAACTAGGCCTATCATACTGATATGTAAATATGGTACGTGCCCAGTCTATGAAAATTAGGTCAACTCTAGGTCAACTATGAAGGTTCTACTGTACTTCCAAACTCATTCTATGAGGCCTGTATCACCCTGATGACAAAACCATACAAAGACAAAATACAAAAGGAAAACTGTAGGATACTATCTCCGATGAACATATATCAAAAAGTCCTCAACAAAATAATAGCAAACCAAATTCAACAACACATTAAAAAGATCATTCATTATGATAAGTGGGATGGTTCAACATATGTGTATCTGTTGGCAGGATACATCATATCATCAAAATAAAGGAAAAAAAAACACATGATTACTTCAATTGACACTGAAAAAGCATTTGATAAAATTCAGCATTCCTTTATGATAAAACCTCTCAAAATGCTGGATATCAAAGGAACATACCTCAACATGGTAAACCCATAAATGACAGACCCAGAGTTAGTATCAACTAGGCACCAACTGAAAGCCTTTCCTCTAAGATCTGAAACAAGATAAGTAATGCCAATTTTTACTACTGTTATTCAAAATAGTACTGGAAGCTCTAGCTAGACTAGCCATCAAATAAGAGAAAGAAATAAAGGGCATTCAAATTGGAAAGAAAGAGAACAGTATGGACATTCCTCTAAAAAATAAAAATAGAACTATCATATGATCCAGCAATCCCACTTCTAGGTATATATCCAAAAGAAAAGAAATCAGTATATTGAAAATACATCTGCTCCTTCATTTATTGCAGCTCTTTTCATTATAGTCAAGATTTGGAATCAACCCAGTGTCGATCAAAAGATGAATAAATAAATTGTAGTATATATACACAACGGAACACATACATAGCCACAAAAAAAGAATGAATTCCTGCCATTTGTAGCACCATGATTGGAAATAGAAACCATTATAAATGAAATAAGCCAAGCACAAAAAGGCATTTGTCACATGTTCTCACTATTATGTGTGCCGCACCCACGGCACCACAGCCGTAGTGAGGCGGCGCTGTCCGCGTTCTAGAACGACAGGAAGGTGGATTGTGCTCCACGGAGCTTAGCCCCCAGTGCCCCCAGTATGCACAGCATCAGAAATGTTGCCTAGCATGCTCAGTCACCCGCTTAAGTTTAAAGATTGTGGCATCTATTCATGTGTTTGTCATTCTGTACCAGAAGTCTGTTTGTTCTGATAAACTATCAATATGTACTTTCTTAAGAATGAACACAATACACTGTTGATCCAAATATAACACCACCTCATGAGCTTGCTAGACTCAGTGGCACTACTAATGAACACACAAAAAGGTTTTTCCCACCATAAATATCAGTGGGGACAGAAAAAACAGAATGAACGCATAAGCAGAACTTTTACAAGACATGACCTCCCACAATAAGGATTTGTTCAAACATCTTGCTTCACTAATTTTCATATGTAATACAAATCAATAGAGTAGTTTAATGTTTAACAAACAATCAATTATGAATCAAAGTATAGTTACTAATAAGAGTAAAAATATATAGAAAATATATATAAAAGTAGTCAAGCATTATACATAAAAGAATATGTCCAACTGTTTTAAAAATAAGATCATAAGAAACTGAAAAGAGTTGCAGGACTGAGAGGAGTTGTAAGCCTTGACATTCCTAAAGAGGGAGTAAGCAGGTGTTACTGATAAACCACCTCCCTCCGGAGAGCAAAACCTTGAAAACATGTAATGCATGATAAACCACATATGCAGACACAAAGATAATTTACAAGCATAAGCAGAATGAAGATTGCATTGTTTGAACCTTGGAAAGAAAATGTATAAATACCAACATATGCTCTCAGTAAAATTTGCAGCTGCATACTTTAACCCGTAGTGTGCCAGACTGTCATTCCTGCGCCGACCTCTCAACTTTCCTCGTTCCTTCTCCCTGCTTTCCCTTGGACTGGAGCCCACCGACAGGGTGGTCCGCGGCATATGTGGAAGCTAAATATTTTAACAATTGATCTTATGGAGACAGTAGAATGATGGTTACAGAAGCTGGAAAAGGAAGTGGGGAGGAGGGGATCAACTGGAGATGGTTAATGGGTATAAAAATATATCTGGATAGTTAGGTCAAATGAATACTATTTAATAGCTCAACAGGTGATTATAGTCAAGAATAGGTTAGAGCATTCATTTAAATAACTAAAAGTGTGGAATTGAAATGTTCCTACCACCAAAAATGATAAATGCTAAAGGTCATGGAGACCCCAATTACTCTGATTGGGTTAATGCACATTATATTCCTGTATTAAAACATCACATATACCCTATAAATACATATATACAACTATCAAGAATGACAAAAATTAAAAATAATTTTTAAAAGCATCTCTCTACAAGGTACTTATTATTTATTAATTATGCAAGGTGAAGAAACCTATAGACTGAATCGTTCCCAGGTCAGTTTGTTTGATCTAGTTCAAATAATGCTACTAGAAACATTACTTGCAATGACTTCTATTGAACATTTATAAGAATTACTTTTGGATGAGAGTGGAAATTTTGGATTATGAGTTATGTATGTTTACTTTCATAAGAAAAAAGAAAATTGTTTTCCAAACTGATTGTTTCAATCTACGTTTTAACCAAAAATTTGTATAAAAATTCATATTGATATACTACTTTCCTAACAATTAGTAAGATGCCAGACTGCTTTAGTTTTGTGAGTAAGTACCAAATGATTCTTATAATGTATTAATTTGTATTTATCTTATTGACAGCATATTTTCACATAGGCACAAGCTGTTAATTTGTGAAATTCCTGTTCATTTTCTTCTCCATTATTTTATTGTCTTTTGTGTATTAATTTTTAGGAGTCCTTTATTGTAGATTATATTGTTTGTAATATATATGTGGTGGACATATATAAGATTTTGGCTTTATATAATTTCTTTTTTTTTTTTGGCTTTACATATTTTCTTTAGGAATGAGGGAGATGTTTTATAAACAGAAGTTTCTATTTTTATTTGTGTAAAATGTATCAATTTTTTCTTCATGGATTATAGTTTATTTTTAAAAAATCTTGTCTTAGGAACTACATATCTTAATGATATAGAGAAATTATTTTTTTTTCTTTTCTTCTCAAGTGGTTGAAACCTTGATTTCAGATTTAAGTCTTTAATTCATTTAGGCCAGATAGAATAAGGTTAGGGAACCAATTTTAATTTTTCCAATTATCTTGACACATTTATTAAATGATCCATCTTTTCCCTACCAACCTAGATCTGTTTCGGGAATCTCTGTTCTGTCCCTTAACCTATTTGTGAATTCTAGAACCAATGACATATTTTCTTAATTATTACACTTTAATATTTTGATATTTGGGAGAATAATTCCTTCATGAAGAACATGATTGTTTATAAATTGACATATCCTTAGTATTTAGCTTGATGAAATTTCTCCCATTGAATATTCTTCTGTACAATTTTAACCAACATTCAAATGCAGACTGAGAACATTTGAGTACCCTCGGGTTACAACACTCCAGTGAAGTCCCAGAACACCAATGCTCCCCAGATACCTTCTCTTTGTACATTCTAGCCCCTACCATCCACCTAAGTAGAACTATCATTTTGAATGTTAATATCATGGGCTTATTATTATTATTATTTTTTTTTTTGCAGTTTTGGCCGGGCTGGGTTTGAACCCACCACCTCCAGCATATGGGGCTGGCGCCCTACTCCTTTGAGCCACGGGCGCCGCCCGGGTTATTATTATTATTATTGTTTTTTTTCTGACTCTTTCCTTTTGAACAGTAATTTTATTACCAGATTATCAGGTTGTTGATTCTCCTCCCTTAACCCAAATACACAACAAAAAACAATTAAAAGAAGAAAAAGAAGAATAAGAAGGAAGGAAAAGAATGAAGAGTAAGGGGAGGAGGAAGAGAAAAGGGAAGAAGACCAAAGAAAAGGAATATAATTCCTTGGTATTTAGATATTTCGACTGAGTTGTCTTTTTCCTTATCTTTCATAAATTCAAATAAATATGAAGCCATAAATTATCAGATGTAGGCAGATTTTCTTAGTTTATTCATCCTTAACTTTTGAGATATGCCTCCTTAAAAACTCCATGCTTACAATGTGACAAAAATAGCACAGAATTTTTTTTATATTTTTAAGCTTTTGAGGATGCTTAAATATACCAGTACTCTGCTAATATTTCTTATTTGTGCATTATACTTCTTATATAGATAGAATTGACATGTACAATCCTTTGGAAGCATTTTTCTACACAATATTTATACTGAAATTCGAAGTATTATATCATAACCCTATAGGAAATGCTGTTTGAATGCATTAACCTGTAAGGATGGCTTTATTCCAAATTTCAGTAGGGTTTTCCATGGCATAGATTTTAAATTAAAAAGTGAAAAATTTTAAATTACAAACTAGAGGCCTGAAAAACAGAAAGTGTTAATTTCCGATACAGTTTATTGTGTGATTTAAATTTCTAATTTGTAGAATGAAAAAAATAAGTTGTAATTTTTTAGCATCACTGTGAACTAATCAATACAAAAGGTTAATGTGTATAATGGGTTTATTACAGTCCTTGACACAATTTTATTCTCATTATATTGATATCAGCTACAGATGTCAAGAAAAGATGGAAGTTATTAATCATCTTACCTTTTTCATTTGAAAAAATGAAAGATGTATTGCTAATAAGAATAAATATCTGCTACTTTGAAAGTAAAGTAATCAAAGAATTACTAAGTAGTAGTAATTCTATACAATCAAAGAATATTTAAAAACAATTCTACCATTTTATTGGTGATTTTTTCCTGCTTAAAATAAACCTACAATTTTGGCCCAACCAGTACTATCTCCTACTTAGAAGCATTCCAATGTATCTTTGCCCTTCACATTTATTATGCCACTAGAATATTCTGAGAAATAGATGCTGGTCACTCAATACCAATGTGACTGAAAAACCTTATATTTTTCATCACACTTCCCCACTTCTCTAGCAGCCAACATTATCCCAGACATATACCCATGTATTCTTTTCTAATAGATCCATCTCTCATTTTAGAATACAGAATCCATCCATCTCTCTTTATAGAATACAGAAATATAGAATACAGAAATATAGAAATACTTGATCGCACAATGTGCTTTCCAAATGTGGTCACTGGCACTTGAGTCTGCCTGGACTTTTCTGAAGAACATTCTCAGGCATGAGAAAATCAGACATTCATGGGGAAGTGTCTTTGCGGCAGTCATCTTGCCGTTACCTTGTGACATGGGGAAAGGGACCTAAAAATGAAAACCTGAGGAAGGGAGAGGTATAAGAAGGAATTTTCCTGGATTATCCATGACATGTGCCACAAGATGAGCCAAACCAGAAAACCGAATCTCCTTACTTGCTGTGTTTGATGAAAAGCGCCTGTTACATAGGGAACTTTTGGTCCAATTATTTCTTGCTTATTTCTGATACACCGCTCCCATGCATAGCATTTCTGAAGCACTGCTAATTTATTGGCTTCTACAATAAGCAATGAATAAGTATGTGTTGAATGAAAGCAATAGACAACCACTTGTCCTCTCGTATGTTACCTGACAAGAATACTGCTACCTACTTTAGAAAATGACTAGAAAGAAAATAAGGCCAAAAGGTACCGAACTGCACAGATTGAAAACCCAGTCTACACAAGTTGCATAGAGTGGGTATTTCATTTAAACTAAAAATCATTAAACCAATTTATGACAGCTGATGTAGACTGGGGAGCTGTTAAGATTTATATTGACTAAGTTTTATTTTAGCCAGTAGAATGAATAAGATGCTATAAATGAGAGCTAAAATGCTGAATTCCCACTTTAAAAATGACTTTTTCCATTAATTGCTTTTCTGTTCTCAATAATTTAATATTATAGAGAAAAGAGCCCATTGAATTATATGGTTGTAACTAGGTTGTTCCTTTAACATGCTTTATGCCTCGATATTTTTTATGCCTCCAAAACATCTTATACTAGCTTTGTATAAAGCTGTGTATGGAATTGCATACTATCTCAGAATATATTATACTAGGATTATATACTATTTGTTCAAATTTCAAAAGTCAAAATAAGATGAAAATATTGTTACAATATCTATTTTTTTTATCGGTCATACCTGTGTACATTAATACAATCATGGGGTACAATGTTGTAGTTTTATATACAATTTGAAATATTGTCATCAAACTGGTTAACATAGCCTTCCTGGCATTTTCTTAGTTATTGTGTTTAGACATTTATATTCTACACCTAGTAAATTTCACATGTACCCTTGTAAGATGCACCGTAGGTGTGGGCCCACCAATTACCCACTCTTCACCATCCTCCCCTGTCCCCTCCCCTCCCTCTCCCCTTTTCCCTTCTTCTTGGGCTATAATTGGGTTATAGCTTTCATAAGAAAGCTATAAATTGTTTTCACAGTAGGGCTGAGTACATTGGATACTTTTTCTTCCATTCTTGAGATACTTTGCTAAGAAGAATATGTTCCCTCTCCATCCATGTAAACATGTAAGAGGTAAAGTCTCCATCTTTCTTTAAGGCTGCATAATATTCCATGGATGATATCTATTTATATTGTAAATTTTTACATTAGAGATTTACTAATCTAATCAAACTTTTGTAAACCCATAAATATATGTATATCTTTATCATATTTTTATCCTACATGGATATGATATATGTCTCACTGTTATGACTAATCAAATTAGGTTTAAATATATAGCCAATCATTTTAAATACATAACCAAAAATTTCCCAACAAGGCCTCCCAGCAAAGGACTTCTTTAGAGAAAGGGGCCTGGGCCTCCCCAGCCATTAACTCAGACACATGTGCCTGTACAGTGTGCTATACACTGAAAAAGCAAGGACTCCTATCCTAAGTGAAAACAAAAACCAATTCTGTACGTAATTTATTCCCCATGCACTTGAGAAAAAAAGTTCTTCATCCTTTCTCTAAATAGTAAAGTTCTGAACTTTTACCTTCAGATATTTCATAAATGTTTATTGCTATTTTTTCTTGGATTCTCTCTGCATCATGTTTTCTTATGAATTTTATTGTCAGACTCAAACCAAATACCTTGTTTTCTTCTGATAAAAGGTGAGAGTTAATACATAAATATTTAAAATCTAAATTCTTATTTTTATTATTTAAGTCCTAGGATTGGGCTTACTTATAAGCCTCTGAAACTTGATTACTACAATCTCACTGCAAGTTTGGGCCTTAGTAAAAATGCTGCAGAAGTGTCTAATCCTAGACAAACCACACCTGGGGAAAAAAGGTAGTCTCCTTAATGAAGGTAAGACACTCTTTACATTCACGGAAGATATTCCAACTTTTGTTTTGAAAGATAATGCTATGGTCTTATGCTTCAAAGCAACTTCAATGTAGGGTTATGATTAGAATGGTTAGAAATTTTTTCACATACACATTATTTTTCACAGTGAGAGCTTTAATTAATATGCTCTAATATTTCGGTTTTAATTAAATATTATTTTATTGTTTAGAGTCATGTTTTCTATATTTCTGTATCAATAACACTTGATGTATTTTCAATCATTCTAAGACATACTTTCAAATGTTGCTGAAAGTAATATTGCCTTCATCATGTGGTAATATATATTTAATACAAGATAAAAAATGTTTTAGTAATGTGTAATTTAATGATGATATGCATTTATTATTTTTGTTGTTTAAGGTATTAGTATTTTTACTTAAGTAATTCTTTTAATTTATCAATAGTAAGTTTTCACAAAATAATATGAATAGAGGCTATAAATTCTAATTGCTTTTGAACCAAGAATGTGATTGAATATAGTAGCCCTTACAATAGAAATGTTTTAGGATTATAAGCACAACATTTTCATAGTAATTGCATAATTACCTCTTGTAATGTGTTCCATTAAAAAGAAATGAAAAATGCTATCTCATATTCAGATATTCCAATTTACTAGTTCCAAGTATTTTATATCTGACTCACATATTTCTACTTTTGCCCAAATCATTCAAGAAATTTTGAACTTTTATCATTATTAAACAATATTACTTGAGAGTGGTAAATATGAAAAGAAGCATATTTGAGCATAATCACAATACAAACTATTTGACAGCCAGATTTGAATGAGCTTTCTTGGATCTTGACAACTTTAATCATGGGAGGATTCACATTTCTTTCAAACTTCCTTGACATACATAAGAGAGATTTATACTGGTTGTTTGGCTGAGTACATTCCAAAGCAGATACAAATTTTAGATACATCCCAATGGCTTTTGAAATTTAGGTCACTTTTAAATGTTTCACTCAGAGAAAATGAGGAATGATCTTTGAAGATTTCCTTGGAGAGAATCATGCCTCTCCAACTGACCTATAAGGACTTTGGGATATAGCCCATTCATCCCAAGTCAAGATATAAACAATGGGAGACCATGTGGAGGAGTAAATAAGTCCTTTAAACTTTGAAAAGGTTGAAAGAAGGAGGGAGGAGTGGGGAAAGGAAGAGCAGAGAGAGGAAAGGAGGGAGGGGGTTGGGGCCTTGGTGTCGCCACACCTTTTCGGGGCAAGACACGATTGCAAGAAGGACTTTACCTAACAAATGAATCAGTATAACCCAGCTTATTGTACCCTCAATGAATCCCCGGCTTATTGTACCCTCAATGAATCCCCAACAACAAAAAAATAAAAATAAAAATAAATAATTTTGAAGAGGTTGTCAACTTGACCACTAGAGAAATATAAATAGCAAGAAAGTATCTGAACAAAAGGGAGATCCGGCAGGGAAGAATAGAGCTGAAGAAAGAGAAACCAGAGGTAAGTTGATGCTTCAGTGCTAAAGAAGGGTGAAGCAATGAATCTCAGAAGTTTACCGCTTGCATAAACAATACCACCATCATATATCTCTAGAGATTGGTGGTGCTTTGATAAAACCACAAATGTATTGAGGAGAACATTCCAGCCGGGCTAGCACCCTTTAACTAACAACTTTATTGTTCCCAGACTTTTGCTATCTCTCTACGCCTCAAAGCTACACTTTTTGAAACTACTTTTGGCATGCAGAGGAGGAGGAATAGTACAAAGTTTGAACAGAGAGGGAAAGAAGCTGATCATTTCATTCTTCCTGGAAAACTGGCTTTCGCATGGCCCAAACGTGGCAGAGAAGAAAGGTCTCAACATTCAATAACCAAGGGTCTGGGCATGAATTGCACTGTTTTACAGATCTGAAATGATTGCATCTAAATTACCAGAAAAGTATAGGTACCTGACTAAGGTTCTCACAGGTCCGGGAAATAATCTTACCAACAGAGTGAATAAAAAAGAAAATGGTAGACAAAAATAAATTTTATTTTGCTTACTTTCTCCCACAATCTGTGCTTATTCGTGGAAATGTTGCAATAGTAACCCTGCATTTATAAAGGGACACTGTTTCTCAATAGAGCAGCACTCTGTTATTAATTGCAAACACACAAAGTCTCATCTCCCCACACATTTAGTGTAGTTATTATAATACACAGTATTATGTATCATGACTTTGACTCCCATTGTGGTGGGGCCTGAATTCCGGGTACAATACACATTTACAAGAACTATTTCCTCAGAAAAAGGAAGTTGTGGTCTCATAAGCAAGAAAGACACTTGGTTTCACGATTTAAAATTTTAAAAAACACGTGAGAAGGATACGAAATTGCAATACACCACAAAACCTACAGTACTTCTCAGGTGACAGAGAAATAGCTCCTATCGATTTAACATCCCATTAAAGTCAGCCAGCAAACCAGGGAATGTATTGTGTACAATAATGAAGCAATTCTCTGGAGACTCGGCCTTGGTAGAATAAATAAAAGGGGTAATTCCTTCTATTAATTCAGTTCACTTTGGCCATTGATAGGAATATAGAGTCAGATTCCTGAAAATATTACACTTGGGGGAAAATGTCCACTATAAATAAATAGAAGTTGAAATACAATATGAATCATCAATTTTATTTTTTTATTTATTCATGTATTTCGAGAGTCTCACTATGTCGCCCTCAGCAGAGTGCTATGGCATCACAACTCACAGCAACCTCAAACTCTTGGGCTTAAGAGATTCTCTTGCCTCAGCCGCCCAAGTAGCTAGACGACAGATGCCCCATCAATTTTATTATAGCATATATCTTAAAGTAATCCAAACTGCTTCTTCCACTACTTAAAACATACATTGAGTGAAGATATGGGAAATTTCATTATTATTTTCAGAAAGTTATTCGAGATGACAACATAAACATTAAAGCTGGGGGAAAAGAGTTGTATAAAATGACCTTCTCCAAGCTGTCACAAAAACAATGATTCCCTAGTTCTCAAACCTGGCCCCTACTATACAGACAGATACACATACGTATCCTTTAAACATTATTTTGGTCATGATAAGCTTTCATACAAAATTATCAAAACATTTTTTAAGACTCAAAGAAATATAAGCATGTCATATCTATTAAATTTTAAAGGATAAAAGAAGAACATACATGTTTATTCACTATATGTAAAGAATTTGTCACAAGACTTTATTTTCACTGACATTATTTATTGAAAAAATTGTGAACTTTTTGGAAAAATTGAACTTTTCAGTTATGAAAATAGAAACAAACATATATATATATAAAGAATGAAAGTTTGTGGGAAAGTATTTTGAGTTCAGTTTTAATATAATGGAAGTTGAGAGGCTAACATGGTATAACATAGATAAGTTGATTTGTTTCTCAGAAATGAGATCTTAACAGAGCATATTAATTTGACTGTCGCTCAATATAAATAATAGTTGAAGCTACGAAAGCAGATGAGTGCCACCATGCAAGCTACATTCTGAAAAGGGAACCAACCCAAGACACAATCGGGCTAACATTACTCCCGGGCTGGGGGTGGGGGGGGGCATCTGAAGGGGAAAGCCAGGGAAAAAGAAACATTCAATACATTTAGACCCTCTAAGGGGTGTGGAAAAGAATGGAGTTCCCATGGCATATCTAACTCAAAGGGAAATTCTGAGAAAAATCTAAGTTTTGAGCAATGGGGCTCCTTGTGTTGAACATCGAATGTGGATTATTTTGTGAAGAGACAAATCAATCAACCTGTTATCCCCACATCCCACTTCATCCTCACATTTGGAACCTGTGGTTTGTGACCTTTTCCACTAGCGATGTTGAACCTTGAAAGAAAAGCTGCTTAAATATTCATTGTGTCTGGAAAGGTAGAAAGCCCACTTTCTCTTATTTAGGTGTGTGTTTGGTAGACAGCAGTGGGTAACTACTCAGAAAACAGAACAAGAAAAATGCGATTCAAAGTGGAACAGAAAAATTGATAAAACTGCCAGTCTTTCTCTTTCCCTAGACAGAGGAATGTCATGGACAATTTCTAGGGCCCATGTATAGAGAATCTATGATAGGTAATAAATTTTTTCAAGGCAAGCTAGATAATATTCACTATACTTTCAGGGGTCCTCAAACTACAGCCCGTGGGCCACACGAGGTGGTGTGATTGTACTTGTTCCTGTTTTGTTTTTTTACTTCAAAATAAGATATGTGCAGTGTGCATAGGAATTTGTTCATAGTTTTTTTTTTTTTTTTAAGCTATAGTCCGCCCCTCCAACAGTCTGAGGGACAGTGAACTGGCCCCCTGTTTACAAAGATGGAGGATCCCTGTGGGCTTAGTGAGCCAGAAATTAATCCCTGAAATGTGATTGAATTTAAGTGAAAGAGCCAGTAAAGAAAGCCATAATCAGTGACAGTCATTAAAGACTCACAGAGTTGTACTAGGAACTTCATTTTGACTTTTTGATAAAGTTTACAAGATCCATAGCTTAAAGTAGATACAAAGTATCTATATTTTAGGACCCGATGAGATGGTGAACTGATTCCACTGTGACAGAAGATTTAAATAGATATCCAATTGGTTCGGCAGTGTTAGTTTTTTTTGTTTGTTGTTTGTTCGTTTTTTGAGACAGAGTCTCACTATGTCACCCTCAGTAGAGAGCTGTGGCATCACGGCTCACAGCAACCTCAAACTCTTGGGCTTAAGAGATTCTCTTGCCTCAGCCTCCTGAGTAGCTGGGACTACAGGTGCCCACCACAATGCCCAGCTATTTTTTTGGTTGCAGTTGTCATTGTTGTTTAGCAGGCCGAGGCCAGGCTCAAACCTGCCAGCCTCGGTGTGTGTGGTCAGTGCCCTAACTGCTGGGTACAGGAGCTTAGCTGGCAGTGTTAGGTTTTCTATGAGAAATCCCAAGTCAGTGAACACTATATTTGGGAATGATTCTTTATTAAAAAGCTAATGAAATCTGGCTTTTCTGGAATGTCATTTAACATCCTGTCTGGCTTCAGATTTGAACTGAGGCTTGAGTATCTAAATATGAACTACCATTGTAAGAAATTGGTATAGTCAGCTCTTCTGATTAATAATAAGCAATCAAAGGAAGCTATCTGACGCACTGTGAAAAACTCATTCATAGAATGATTGGCTCACACAAAAAGACACAATTAATTAGATTATGCATGAGAAATAGCATCTACCATTCATGGCAATAAATGGTGTGAATCACAGATACCACCTTGGAAAGGAATCTTTGGAGGTATTCCACCTGACACAAAGTATCCTGCCCTATTTCTTGGCTCTTTCAACCCCTCTGAAATTCATTTAACTCCTTAAACCTTCCAGGAGGAGAATATTCAGATGAGATCCCAGGGTTCTGTTCTAAGCCTCCTCCAACTCTTGATCGAGCCAATATTGTCCACATCAACCACATGAATATGCACATTTATTATGTGTATGAATGTAGAAATACACTCTGCCTTACAACATGCAGTGCATCCATCCAATCTAATGGTCAGTGGAATTTTTTTTTTTTTTTTGAGATTTGAGATTTTTTTGAGTGCCAAATTTAACTTTGCAAAGTTGATAAAAAGTGGGAAAAAGCAGAGGATTTCTACAGATGGTGTTCTCAAAATACTAGTATAACTTATATATATATTTTTCATTATATCTTTTTACATTTCTACAGCTTATAGTTTTCAATATTATCTATAAAAATAGCATTAAATTTGTGTATTTTATAAGAATGTACATATACTTATGTATAGATTTAGTATTTTTTCACTTTCTTGTCCTTTTTTATAAATTTCAGATTAATATGAGGGTATAAATGATTGGGTTAACATTGTTCGTATTTCTTAGGTAAAGTTCAAGTTATAGTTGAACTCTTCACCAGGGGATGTGCTGTATACCTTTACATTGTGCCCATTAGGTGAGAGCTTATCAATCTCCTTCCCCTCATTGAATTTAATAGGGTTTGTCTCTCAGGTGGGTGTACGGTTGTTTATCTTTTGGTTTCATAATAATATTGCTACATTGGATACTTGCTTTTCCATTCTTGTGATATTTTACTACGAAGAACATTCTTCAACTCCATGCAGGTTCATACAACAAATGTAAGTCTCTAGCTTCTTTATGGCTGAATAGTATTCCATGGTATACATATACCACAGTTTATTAATTCGTTCACGAGTTGATGGGTACTCACGTTTATTTCACTTCTCGACAATTGTGAATTGAGCTGTGATGAACATATTAGTCCAAATAATCTTATAGTAAAATGTTTTTATTTCATCTGGGTAGATACCTTGTAATGGGATTGTGGGATCAAATGGAAGGTTTACTTTAAGGTCTTTGAGGATTCTCCATACTTCTTTTCAAAGGGGCTGTATTAGAATGCAATCCCCCCAACAGTGTAAAAGTTTTCCCTTCTCTCTACATCCACGTCGGCATCTGAAGCTGTGGAGCTTTGTTTGTGGGCTACTCTCAAAGGGGTTAGGTGATATCTCTAGGTGATTTTAATGTGCATTTCTCTGATGATTAGGGACAATTAGCACTTTTCAGATATTTTTTAGCCTTTCATCTGAGAAGTCTTTAGTCTTCCTCAGAGAAGATTCTGTTCATATTTCTTGCCCACTTATAAATGGGAATGTTTGATCTTTTCTTATTAATTTGAGTTCTTTGTAGATTCTAGTGATGAGCCCTTTGTCAGATTTGTAGCATGCAAACATCTTCTCCCATTCTGAAGGTTGTCTTTTAGCTTTACTTGTTGTAACCTTAGCTGTGCAGAAGCTTTTTTGCTTGATCATGTCCCATTTGTTTATTTTGGATGTTGCTGCAATTACCAAGAAATTCTTCTTCATGACATCTTTTCCTAGGCCCATACTGTCAAGAGTTTTCCTCACATTTTATTCTAGAATTTTTATTGTTTAGTGTCTTAAATCTTTTATCCAGTGAGAGTCAATTTGCAAGTGGTAAAGGTGTGGGTCTAGTTTTAGTCTAATACATGTGGCTAACCAGTTCTCCCAGCACTATTATTGAATAGGTATTCTTTCCCCCCAGTTTATTATTTTGTTTGGTTTACCAAAGATCAAATGGTGATACAAGGCTGATTTCATCTCATGGTTCTCTATTCTAGTCCATCGATAAATATCTCTATTTTTGTGCTGCTATCATGCTGTTTTGATCACTGTAGACTTCTATTATAACCTGAATTCTGATAACATGATGCCTCCAGATTTATTTATATTTCTTAGAATTGCATAGGTTATTTGGGGTGTTTTTCTGGTTCCATATGCAACCTCAAATTCTTCAAAGTATTGCATTTGTACTTTGATGGAGATTGAGTTAAACATGTAGATTTCTTTGGATAGTGTGAACATTTTAACAGTGTTGATTCTTCCCAGCCATGAGCATGGTATAATTTTCATTTGTTAACATCTTCTGCTATTTCTTTTCTCAGGGTTTCATCATAGTTCTCTCCTTAAAGATTCTTCTCATCTTTTGTTAGGTGTATTCCCAGGTACTTCATTTTCTTTGAAGCTACTGTAAAGGATATTGTGTCTTTGATTTGATTTTCAGCTTGACTGTTAATCACCTGACACAAAGTATCCTGCCCTATTACTTGGCTCTTTCAACCAAAAGTCTGCTATAACCCTGATATTTTTTCCCCTGTAGGTTAGAAGTTGCTTATACCTGCTTCTTACAGAATTTTCCCTTTCATTTTGACTTTGTTCAACTTAATAACAATGTATCTAGGAGATGCTATGTTGCTTTGTTTTACCTCAGTCATGCTGGCGTTCTATAACTATCCACTATCTGAATTTAGCTGAGTCTTGCTGGGGTTCTATAACTATCCATATCTGAATTTCTGGGTCTCTCCCAATGCTTTTGAAATTCCTGACCATGATGTCTTGAAGTAGAGTTTCCATGCTTTTGGGACTCTCTTTTTCTCCTTTAGAAACTCTTCTGATTCAAATATTCATGTATTTGGTATAGTCCCATATCTCTCTCAAAGAAAGTTCTGCTTTTATTCCCCTTTTTTCCTACTGCATTGAATAATTGGGTTGGTTGAAAAGTTTTGTCTTTGATTTCTAAAATTTTTTCTTCTCTATGTTCGGCTCTGTTGCTGAGACTCTCTACTGTGTTTTGAACCTCCTTGATGCCTCTTTCAATTCTTTTAGCTCTGTTATATTATTCTTAATTATGTCCAAATTCTTGGTGATTTTGTATGTAATTTTACTGATTTCTTGAGACCTTTTCTGAATTTCCTTTTAGATTTATTTTCCCTCTTCTCCACAATTCCATTCATCTTATTTGCCATCAATATTCTAAATTCTATTTCTGTCATTTCAACAATTTCCCTATGGATGATATTTTCACTTGTCTCTCCCTTGCGATATTTTGGGGAGCTGTTCTTCTCTGATTTTTCATGTTGCCAGAGTTCTTGTGCCGATTCCTCCTCATATGTACTTTCAGTTTATTTGTATATTTATTACATTTATTAAGCTGGAATGTTAGATTGTCCCTAAATTGTTCTTGAAAGATAATCTAGTTGGGGTTCCTGAGGTGTTACTTAGGGGATGTGTTTGAAAACTAAACTGGCAGGTTGAAATCAATTTCAGATGCCCCAGGATATGGAACTTGCCATTCTCCTTCACCACTGACTGTTCAAATGAGCTGTTGCTTATTCCTGTGGCCTTTATAGCACACAGCCTCCCAAAGCTCCCTTATGAGGGACATGTGAGGGTCCCTGACAGACAATGGTCTTACTATCTCCAGGTAAGGTGTTGTGGGGTGGGGATGGGGCCTCCAGGGGATGCTCCCAGACCAGAGGCAGCTCCCAGGGAGCGAGCCTTACTATTGCATCCCAAGTGCCAGCCCCACCCTCAAACAAATTAAAGAGCCTCGGTTTCAACCTAAATCTTGGCTGCAACAGATTCAAAATAACTGGGCTTTTGCTTGTGGGTGTGGGAAGGGAAGTCTGTGGTTAGTCAAACTGTTGCAGTTGAAGTTACAAAGCCAAAGGTACAGCCATAGTCCAAGCCACGACAGATTCAAAATGACTGGCTTTTGCCTTAAGTTAGGGGTGGGGGATCTGCAGCCTACCATCTGCTTCCCATAAATTTCCAAGAGCAGAATCACTGAGGCTAGACTTGCCCTTCTCCAAGTGAGCAGGAGGGGAAAAGGTAGTATTTTTAATTTATGAGGCTTCCTATCAAAAGCTTCCAGTAATCAGAGATGAGGCCAGGAGAAGTGCCTCAGAGATTGTAGTTTAGATGAATTGGGAAAGTTCAAATTCACTAATGGTGACCTACGTGTGATAGTCACAATATTTTAAAGAGTATGTGAACATGTGTATGTATGTGTGTTCCCTAAACTAGTAAAAGAGAGAGAGGATGAGAGAGAGAGAGAGACAGTGACATGATGGTGAGTGGAGGATAGGGTTGTTCAAAAACATGTCAAGAAATATTGGCAGGGTGTGGTGGCTCATGCCTGTAATCCCAGCACTCTGGGAGGCTGAGATGGGTGGATTGCCCTGAGCTCACAGGTTTGAGCCCAGCCTGAGCAAGAATGAGACCCAAACTCTAAAAAAAAATAGCCAGGTGTTGGGGCAAGCTCCTGGCACTCTACCAAGAATGACAAAGTGAGACTCTCTCAAAAAAACAAAGAGAAAAAAAAAGAAATAAATATTAATGTATTGGTAGCAGAGAAATAATATATTGAAGCAAAAAGTTACATATTTATTTTTATGACAAAGTTCATCTATAATAAGTGTTCACCTCTAAAATTTCAATTCAACATGAAAAGTATTATGTATTTTTTTTTTTTTTTACATTTTTTTTTTTTGTAGAGACAGTCTCACTTTATGGCCCTCGGTAGAGCTCACAGCAACCTCCAACTCCTGGGCTTAAGCGATTCTCTTGGCTCAGGCTCCCGAGTAGCTGGGACTACAGGTGCCCGCCACAACGCCCGGCTATTTTTTGGTTGCAGTTTGGCCGGGGCCGGGTTTGAACCCGCCACCCTCGGTATATGGGGCCGGTGCCCTACCGACTGAGCCACAGGCGCAGCCCAGTATTATGTATTTTTGATGCTGGTAGAATATATTAGTTTTTTTGACTACAGCTTTAGATCTCTTTGAGGTTGATATATGCTCATTCAACTGTTTCTTATGGGCCAAGATGTTAATAAATAAAATATAATAAAAATCACCTATAAGCAATATTAGCACTATTTTATAATTAAAAAAGTACTTTCCATTCTATTACATAATCTTGATTTTATAGCTACAGATTTTAATAGCATTACTAGTACTAGAGTAATTAAAAAACAAAACAATAATATTACGAGTTTTGTTTCTTAAAAATCATTTTGTAATTCAAGCTGTGATGTTGATATTCTTTTAATATTGTTAAATGTACATTTAAAACAAGTCTCAGAATTTACTAAACTGAATTTTAAAAAATGAAATTAGAAGGAGTGAGACTTACCAGTGTATGGCCTCCCCCAACAAGATGATTAATGGCTGGAGGATGAAAAGTGTCAAACTCCTCAAGATTTCCCTGAAAGGAAAAATGGGAGGTACCATTTAATTCACATTTTATGAAAGTTATTATGCTACAGATAAGCCAGTTTATCAGATAAAAAGGGAAAGCAGTAAAAATTGTCACTTTAATGAAATTAATACATTAGCATTAAAAATATCTTATGCAGAATACAAATGTCTACATACAATAACTAAGAAAATGCCATGAAGGCTGCGTTGAACAGTTTGATGAGAATATTTCAGATTGTATATGAAACCAGCACATTGTACCCCTTGATTGCACAAATGTACACAGCTATGATTTAACAATAAAAAAAAAATCTTAAAACAGGAATCTATAGTATTCCCTTCATGTAAAGTATTATAGCCCATAATATTTATAGAATATATATAATCCTAAAATCTTTCTCTGATATAAAAGTTTATGGTAAAGGACATTAATTTGTTGATGTATCATAAACCGTTATCCTAAATGACAATGTATTAAAACATAATGTGAATTTTTATATGAGATTTGAAATCTGTTTCTGTTTCTCTTTCTCATAACACAAAAAACCACTCACATTTTCCTCTTATGTCATACTTCTGATTATTTAGTAAAAATCTGTATTTCTTTCCCAGAGACTTTCAAAGCGTTGTCTCTCATTTTATGATTATTATCTGTAGAACTCTTTTCCCTTATCTATGCAACTGCAGTACTCTGGGACAGTTGGCAATTTTCAAATTAACATCATAGTAGTAAACATAACATATATGAGGCTATAACCATCATAAATAACGTGCATAAAAACTTTAGTATATTTTAATAGAGAGAATGGAAGTCAATAGCTGATTATTTATGAAATGAGCACAACTCAAAGAAAAGTCACTCATAATTAAAAAATTTCACTTAAAATTACACTTTTAATGGATATAATATTTAATTGTGCAAAAAAGACCTAATGGGACAATGAAATGCTTAAGGACAAATTGGTCATCTACACTGAGGTCCAAAGATGAATATGTAACAATTTGTCAATTACTCATCATAAAGGAATAAACTGTCAAGGTTCATCATGGTATATGATCCCTTTCCTCCACACACGTACGCATCCAACATTTCTTTTATCTTACAATGTACTCTTGCTTTTTAAACCAAGCTCTAATCCTACCTAGTCCATAAAGCCACCCATTGCTTTCATATTTCCAGTGTATGATAGGCTTGTTCTAGTACTAACACACACTCCAACACGTATTTTCACACTTCTTTTCCACACATGTAGTTTATTTCCTCAACTAAATATTTAGTTCAACAACCTTGTTCTATATTCTCTGTCTGTTCAAAATCTAGTAGAATTTTACCTACTTAGCAGAGATTATATAGATATGTTAATTGGAGGATTTTAGCTCTACCTACTCACGTCTGAAATGGTCACTGTCAAAATCTTCATTGGCTATTCTAGAAATGACTTTTGGTTTCAAAGGACGAAATTGCTATTCTGTATAACTTGAGCAAAAATTCTTGCTTAGGACTAATAGAAAACAAAATCCAAACTCCTATTTTTTCACATGATGTTAATGAATTGTTATAATTAAAATCCTACAAGGTGCTACTATAATCTTCTGCTGAATTTATCAGAACCTAAACAAAATAACATTTATTGAGTAGTTACTCTGTGCCAGTTCCTTACATACATTTTGTTACGTTTCAGAACAACCTAATGAAGTAGAAGGTACTTACTGGTGATTTCCCTTCTTTTCAGAGGAGAAATCTGGGGCAAAGAGAATTTCAGTTACTTAGACAAAACCTCTTCATCAGTAAAGTGGTAGACCTGGAACTGAAAAGCAGGCAGTCTGATTCGGAGCCTGTCACTCTAGCTACAACAAGATGCTACTGGAGTCTACAAATCACGTACACTAGATAAGGGGAAGAAAATGCCATATGGAAAGGGTGAGAATGATATTTTGAAAATTATCAAATGTAGAAATGACTCTTTTATAAAAAGTATTAATAGCAATTTCTAATGAAGTCTACTTTTCTACCCTTCTCTCATCATACCCCAAGAAATCTTAGGATCAATATTTTCTTAAAAATGGGCCAAAAATTTAAACATCTATTATCCATATACAGGACTATATTTAGGAGTTTAAATATAAAACCGAATTTCCATTTGGATGTGGCCATTAGAACTCATCAATATCAAACATCTGCATCTGTTATAATACATTGGAATTTAATTTCAATAGGATTTAAAATGGCTTTCCAATTAGATCTCCACATTCACTTCTCTCTTGTTGAATATCTTAAATATTTATATATAATAAATATATCTATTATCACTAACAATAATATAATATATATTGTTATTAACAAATACAGCATCTGTAAGACATGAATATAATTTGAGATTTTTGTGCTATAAACTTCACATTTCTGTAAACAAGCCCTTTAGCTCTTGATTTTCCAACAAAAAAGCAATATTCATTAATAGTGATATTCAATACTTTTGCATTGGGATACTCTTTCGTTCTGTAAGATGATTCATAACTTATTGTCAGACTTATTACAAACATAATTTATTAAATTTAAATAATTTATTTAACTTGGACATAGGCCCCTTCACATTTAAAGTTCAGGAAAAATTAGTTTTAAGCAGGTTGAATTATACCCAATGTTATAAAAGTTGTTTTTAGAAGATGTTGATTTCTTTCTCTGCTTTTAGAAGCTAGTTTTCCTAGTCTTTATTTTTGTTTCATTTTTTTTCCTGTGTCATATTACTTTTATTTTCTGGTACTTAATATTTTGCATTTAGCTTTCACAAAAAGAAATGACTCTCTTTCTTTTTCACACCCACAGACACACACAGATAAGCAAGTGGCGGTGTGAGGAAATAGTGCTATACATATTTAAGCCCATAAGATTTGTCCTTTAAAATTCAGAAGCCAATCCAGAATTCTCCAGGTGTATTAATCATTTTTAAAAATTCTGTAAGCATCAAAGTCACAAACTCCTAGGCCACTGGTTTTATATCTTCTTAGAACATTACAATAGACTATTAAATATGTTCTGAACATCAGCCGTTAAAGAGATATGTGACAAGGGAAAAAGGGAAAACTCACCCAGTGTATCTTCTGATCTAATTACAAAGTAAATTGTTTACAAAATAAAAAAGAGTTTCTGAGAGTTTTAAAGGTACACAATTACAGGAAGGAGTGAAAAGATAAAAAAAAATATGCACTTCTCTTAAAAGTCTTTTAGCCTTTTTTAATAAAAGAACTCTGTAAAAAGTATTAAATATATCTAATTACCCAATAAAATATACATATTATAGATATGAATGCCTTCACAAAGAATAATGAAATATAATCATGTAAACAAGTGTCATTAATTTTCAGGTAAAGCTAAAACTAATTCTATCATTCTACAATTTTTTCTGTAATAACCTCTGATCATTCAATTTCTAGTCCTTTCTCTAAATCATTTCTTCAGCGGAAGTTCCTGCCCTGTCTCCCGTTGCAGTGTGCCTTGCTTCCTGGAGCTTCTTCCCTATCCCAGTAGACCAGGGTCTCCCTCTCCACACACTCTCTGCCCAGGACCCTCATCACCTCAGCCTTCCTGTAGTCCCACCATCGCTAACACACACCTCCACACCAACGTGACAGTCCATTTCCTTTAATCCAAATCTTAGTTTCACAACTCTCACAGCTTGAGTTCCTTATTAATGAAAGTTCTCAGTAATAGTTTCCTGATTAACAGTCACAATTTCCTTTGCAGAAAATATTGGGAGAGGAAAAGATCAGTGAGCAAATAACAGCAGGACAGCATGCTTCTGACAGTGAATTTCAACCCTTGCTCAGGAAGTAAAAAGCCCACATAATCACTTGTTTGTGTTAAAATGGTAGAAGGATATACATGCCTATGTAGATGATGAGATAGAATATGACCTACCAATGATCACTTCAGATGGATATATAATTAGCTTTACCATTAGACAGTCAACACTGGCATGCAGCTATGCTGCTCACACTGCCTATCGCCCAAATAAATGTGATATTAGATATTCCAGACAAAGGTACTAATTTATTAATTCTTTAAGTAAAACCCAGAGCAGGTTAGTGCTGTAAGTGTGCATATACTAATGGAATCTGCTTTCTGAAGCCTTGCAGATCCCTTTCTCTATGACATCTGAGACACACAGGGGGTAGTTTGTTAACAGTTACATGGTAATCAGAGTGTCACCCACTGTTCCAGTTCATTTTGCATGTCTATAGAAGAAGTTCCTGAGGCCTGATTACTTATAAAGGGTTTATTCTTCAGTCCATATAAGAAGTGTCAAGCCAGCACCTGCCTCTGGTGAGGGCTTCAGGGAGTTTCCAATCTGGCAAGCCAAGGAGGTGCAGGTGTGTCACATGGTGGCAGAAGAAACAAGGGAGGGAGGAGGTGGTGTCGGGCTCTTTTAAACAACCAGGTTTTAAGTGAATAAAGCAAGAATACACTCGTTATCACAGGAGGGCATCCAGCCATTTATTAACAATCTGCCTCTGTAACCCAAATACCTCTCATCAGGCCCCACCTTCATCACTGAGGAACAAATTTCGACGAAAGATTTGAAGAGGCCAAATATCCAAACACATCACTGGTCATTCTTTTTTTTTTTTTTTTTTTGTAGAGACAGAGTCTCACTGTACCGCCCTGGGTAGAGTGCCGTGGCGTCACACGGCTCACAGCAACCTCTAACTCTTGGGCTTAAGCAATTCTCTTGCCTCAGCCTCCCGAGCAGCTGGGACTACAGACGCCCGCCACAACGCCCGGCTATTTTTTTTTTGTTGTTGCAGTTTGGCCAGGGCTGGGTTTGAACCCGCCACCCTCGGCATATGGGGCCGGCGCCCTACTCACTGAGCCACAGGCACTGCCCATCACTGGTCATTCTTAAGTCCCTAAAGATTTTGACTCATAAGCGTAGATGAACATTCTAAGTCCATTTACTTGTGGAGCATCACTTCCATTGAGAGAACCAGACTGACGCCATTTTAAAAGTTCAGCCATTTTGTTCAAAACTGATGAGTCACTGTGAGTTGCTGGTTTTTCACCTTAAGTCATGGGCCTCCAATCAGAAACCGTCTTCTGGAGTGGGCCATATGGCAGGACCAGTGGCAGCCAATCCAGAAGCAGTCCCTTTGTTTAAATTGTATACTCCCACTTTGCTGTGCTACACTATAAAATACCCCTGTTACAGAGCTCGGGCTCCTGGCTTGGATACATTGTAGCGAAGTTCCTAGGAGCCCAAACTCAGCTCACAATAAAACGGCTCTTTTGCATCGGAATCAGCTCCCTGGTGGTCTTTGGGGACTTTGCGATCTGGGCATAACATCTGGGGGCTCATCCTGGATCCCCCAAGACACCCTGAGGACCCCCGATCTGAAGAGCCAATAAGTGGTAAGTGTTTGTCTTGTCTACCGTGTTCACTTTTGGGGATTGAAGGTCTGTGAATGGTGTGGTTGGCATAAAGTCAAGGTGAACACGCTGGAGGCTGCCAGCCAGGAGAGCCATGGAGACGTCCCGGCCTCTTCTGATGTGTGAAACTCAGTGTATGTTGTAGAGGTTATCCCACCAGACTGGGAAGTGGACTCCCCAGGGCATGGTGTGAAAGAAGTGGTTCTTGTGCCCGGGCAGTTTCGTGAGTTGCTCCCACAGCACAAAGACCATTGGATTACTTTTGGTTTTGTTTCCGCAGACGGTCTGTCTGGTTTGTCCTTTTGTATGCTGTGTGTTTCATTGGTGTCTTTGTGTGGTTGTGGCTGGCCCTGACAGGGCGACTCTGACTTTGATTGTAATATGGCATAGACTCAAACAACCCCTCTTTCCCTTTTCCTTGACCATTTCTCAGATTTCAAGTCCAGAGTGCAGGACTTAGGACTTATGGTGAAGAAAGCTTATCACTTTTTGCAGCAGTGAGTGGCCAACTTTCAACGTCAGCTGGCCTCCTGAGGGAACCTTTCACCTTCCCATTATTTTCCAGGTTAAGGACATTGTTTACCATCCACAGACTGGTCACCTCTACCAGGTTCTGTACATTACCACCTGGATGGACCTGGTGGAGGATCCCCCTCCTTGGCTAAAGACTATTTTGCCTCCAGCAGATGATGTCTACAACAGTGCAGCAGTTCTTGCAGTGCGCGAGAAGCCCCTCACTGAAAAATCCACTAAATCCACCAAACCTAAACCCTCTGCCCCGCTTTATCCTGTGTTACAGACCAGGATTTCTTTTGTCCTCCTCTGTATCATCCTCCTGCCCCTCCACAGGTTGCCTCTCCATCTCCTGGGGAGGCCGTGGCTGGGGAGCCTGCTGTTGAAGTCGAGACTGCAGCCAGACCTGGCGCTGGAAGTCCGCCGTACAAAAGGCAGCGAGCCCAGCAAGAGGCGAATGCTGACTCGACCGTCCTTTCTCTGAGGGCCACAAGCCCCTCAGATGCACTTGGGGCGCAAGATCTTTACTACTGGCCCTTTGCCACAAGTAATTTGTATAACTGGAAAATGCAAAACCCTACATTCTCTGAAAAGCCTAGTATCTTAGTTAATCTCTTAGATTCTGTTTTGTTTACTCATCAACCTACCTGGGATGATTGTCAGCAGCTCTTACAGGTACTCTTCACTACGGAAGAGAGGGAGAGAATTCTTTCGGAAGCCTAAAAGTCGGTCGTGGGTGCAAACAGAGCTGTGACTACTAACCCTGCTGAGATTAACGCTGTCTTCCCCCTTACCCGCCCTGATTGGGACTTTCATACAGGGGATGGTCAGACGAGTCTCCGAGTCTACTGCCAGACTCTAATGAGGGGTCACCAGAAAGCAGCCTGTAAGCCGACCAATTTGGCTAAGGTAGGGTACGTGCAGCAGGAAAATAATGAGTCTCCCACTACCTTCCTAGAAAGGATCATGGAAGCATTCCATACCTTTACTCCCATGAATCCTGAGGAAGACAGTAGCAAGGCTGTGGTTATCATGGCTTTTGTTAACCAATCTGCCCCTGATATATGAAAGAAACTTCAGAAAGTAGATAGGTTGGCTGAGAAAACCTTACAGGATTTGCTTGCAGTGGCCAAGAAGGTTTATAATAACAGAGAGACACCAGAGGAAAAACAGTCCCATGCTTGGACCAAACAAACTCAAGAGCAGGCTAAAATCCTGCTCACCACCACAGCTGCCAAGCCAAAAGATTGGCAGGCACAACTGAAGTGACTAACTGCTGAAGGTGAGGAGAAACCCTGGGAGGGGGGAAGCCGACGCTTACAGAGGGACCAATGTGCCTACTGCAAGGAAATAGGGCACTGGGCCAGAGAATGTCCCAAGTGGAGATCCAACAAGCCCGCCCCCCTTGGCAAAACCCACATTTTAGAAATTGGGGGATTAAGTGATTAGAGATGTCAGGGTTTAGCACCCCTCCCTGAACCCAGGGTAAGCCTGAAAGTGGAGGGGACACTGATTGATTTCCTTGTGGACACTGGCACCCAGGATAAAAACTATGGTGCTCTCCGAGATGCAATTGATCTGAATATTCAGCAATTAGAAAAATCTATTACTCTCCTCTAAAAATCCTTAACTTCCCTTTCTGAAGTAGTCTTACAGAACCGGAGGGGACTGGACTTGCTATTCCTTCAACAAGGAGGGCTGTGTGCCGCCCTAGGGGAGGAATGTTGTTTCTATGCTGATCATTCAGGAGTCGTGAAAGAATCTATGGTTCTTATCCAAGAAAGCCTACACCAGCACAAAATAGACAAAGAAAATGGTCAGAGCTGGTATGAATCCCTGTTCAATTGGTCCCCCTGGTTAACAACGCTAATATCAGCATTACCTGGACCTTTGGTGATATTACTGTTACTCCTAACCATAGGCCCCTGTATTATCAACAGACTCATTACATTTGTGAGAATGTGTAGGAGCTGTACAATTGTTAGTTCTTAAAGGCCAATACTGGCCCTTAGCAGAACAAGAAATGATGGAGATGCAGATGTTGGGGTAGGGCCCATTATTGGGCCCTTCAATTTACAAGTAGAGGGGGGAATGAGAGAACCAGACTGACGCCATCTTAAGGGTTCAGCCATTTTGTTCAAAACTGATGAGTCTCCGTGAGTTGCCAGTTTTTCACCTTGAGTCATCGGCCACCAATCAGAAACTGCCTTCTGGAGTGGGCCATATGGCAGGACCAGTGGCAGCCAACTCAGAAGCAGTCCCTTTGTTTAAATTGTATATGCCCACTTTTCTGTGCTACACTATAAAACACCCCTGTTACAGAGCTCAGGGCTCCTGGCTTGGATCCATTGTAGCAGAGTCCCTGGGAGCCCAAGCTCGAGCTCGCAATAAAATGGCTCTTTTGCTTTTGTGTCAGAATTGGCTCCCTGGTGGTCTTTGGGGACTTTGTGATTTGGGCATAACACCATCACTTACCGTAACACTCAGATGATAGCCCCCCATGACATGTGAACTGGACGCTTAGATGTCAAATAGCAGCAGGACACACACACACACACACACACACACACACACACACACACACGAACACGAAATTTTGCCAGGATTCCACGAACTCCATGCAAACATAAAGGGATATATTCACTTTACATTTAAGGACTGATTTAGTCAAGACAAGTTTTCCATGGAAATTGACTACTAATATTTGAGAGAGCAATAATCTTCATTTTGTTGGAAAAGATGTCACCATGCATACAAAGAGATGTTTTGTTAAACTGCAACTTCAATATCCATGGAAAAATAATTCCATGGAAGGAAACTTGAAAGACAGCTCAAATATTTAATCTTAAATGAAAAGAAGAACAATAACAACAAAACAAAAACCTTCTGGGCTTTGTATTCTATATAGCTATTATTTTCTCTAGTCTTTTCTGTTTTGCTTCCTCAAAAAGGAGTTTATCTTCACTGACTCTGCTTCCAAACCTTCTCATAAACCTTATGCACCTCCTTAGAGATGCTTTCTGCTGACACTGATGTGTCTCAAGTTGCTAGTCAATGAAGATTTAGATTTAACTTATTTTATGTTTCATTTTAACCTGTGCTTCTATTGCTAGTGTTACCATCTTACATTTTCTCCCTGACTTCCATGATGTAACTTATTTCTGGTTTTCTAGGTATCACTTTGGTTATGTTTTTTTAATTAACTGACTGTGTATTTCATGTTTTTTTTTTCTTCATGACTTTACCTTTAATACATTGCCCTTTTCATTCTATAACATCTCTCACTATGGTTTCACATAAAGACAAGTTTCAATAATAACCTATACTTGATAAATCCCAAATATATAAACTCCAAACTTATATCCCAAGCTTATTATTGGACATTTCTACTGGATTTCTTAAAGACACCTCTGATTCAACTTGTGAAATGTCTGATCACTTTATTGCATTAATCTGCTTCTGTATTCTCCAGGGAACAAAAACAATAGGTAACATTTACTGAGCACTTTCTCTGTACCTGACACTTGTAATATCTTAGTTATTCTACAATATCAGGAGAGTGATATTATGACCATTTTGAAGATGAAGAAACTTGTGCTCAAAGAGGTAAAGTTACTTGCTCCAATTCATACAGCCAATTAATATTAGAGCCGGAATCTGAACAGACTGGCTACACGCTTCACTATCTTATCTTGATAATACATATATGCCCAGTTATGCATATCAGATGCTTTGGAGTCAATTCAGATTTCTCTTTAATTCACCTCTCCTCAGAGAGCTGTAGTCAGTTATTTCTCTAGATTATGGGTATAAAATGTTGATATATTATTATATCCATTCCTTCCCTCCATCTCTATGGCTCTGACTTTAGATCTTTACTTTGCAACCTGACTCCTGATTGGTTTAACAATTATGGCCCTTTGTACAAAACCCCTACACCAACAATAAACTTTAATCTCTGTTCTTGATTATAAACACTTTACTCTGGTGTCATTTAAGATTAGGCTAGGTTAAAAAAAAAAGCATTATTATGAAAAAAGTTAACCTAATTAGTTTTCAACTGGCTATGTAAAAAAGGCATTTGCACAGGTCCCCAGTTGCAAAGCTCTTCCTTTTTTTATAGCTTAGTTCCCGAAAGGACAGAAATTCTGTTTGTCAAAACTATGATTAAGTTGCAAATAAAATTGGAAATAATTTAGAAAAATTATAAAAGTGACCATTCTATTTGTACTTTGACAATTTAAAACTCACATTCGCATCAGCTGAAAATAAATCTGAAGCACAACTATTATTTTTTTCTTCTATAAATTCTAAGACATTTAAATTATTCGTGTCCCCATAGCCAATTATTTTCATGCTATGCTAAAACAACGTTATGTAAAAGAAGGGCTTATATCAATTTTCTCTACCAAAATTCAAGGCTTGCAAGTCCCTATCAACTGTAGACAAAATAGGAATTAAAATAGAAAATGGGTGAAAGTTTCACAAGTAAACCATGTTACTACTGTGAATTCAAGCACATGTTAATTTCCACCTGAACGGAATTTTCCTTATATAAAAAACATTTACTTATAAACTAAACTCCTGGGTGGAAACATCATCTATATCTGTGCCCTAAGGGAAGTCACTGAGGCTGGCCCTCAGTTTTCTTATTCTGGGGGAAAAAACGTAAGGAAGAGAGGGATCAGCACTACATCAATTCTTAGCCTTACTGCTGCTCTAGCCTCCTAATTTGGGTAGAATTCCCATCATGTGAATCATAGTGGAGATAAAAGTAATCAATAAAATGATGTTTTTTTTTTTTTATTTTTAGAAAACAAAGAATATGAGACATCTGTGATTTAAAATTTGAGCTTCACACTTGGAATTATTCTAATTTCTGAGGAAAAAATCCAGAAGCTTTAATACCATTCTCCTAAATGGCCTTCAGTTCAAGCGCATAGCAATCAGAATGACAAAGGCATACACACTGTGTTCAGTAACAAAGGGCTTTGCTTCAAAGTGAGGATACAATTGGAATAAAAACAGTGAATGACAACAGCAAAATTAGTGTTTGGCAAAACTCTATCTACAAAAAATGAACTCAAACTAGGGGAAAAAGTGAGATTAACAAGTTTTATTGGTTCGATGCATCAATAAAATTGAGTCCCCCGATGACGGAGAATCGTAGTCTTCCCATATTGGTGGAGTTTGAGGTCACTGAATTCGAAATACTGGCACACTTTTTATATATGCTGGTTGTGGCTTTAAATAAATAGCCATCTAGCATCTTCAATGATTGGTCAACACATCTAATAAGGAGTCTAGGAGCAGATGCACTTCTGCCTAGACCACATAATGAAAATTCCAATTACACAAGCAGCTAGATCACTTCCACCTGTCACTACCCTGAATGTGGGATGCAATCACTGCTTATCTGCCATTGTTATTCCCAAACAAACCTTAGTGATCCTCTCAACTGAGCAGACATCCATATCCATGGCTGTTGGGAGAACCAGCAGCAAGCTACTTAGCAACCAGAGGCTACAAATTGGCTTGTTCATGGGGCTCACAGAACTAACTTCTTTCCGCATCTGTAGTCATAGGCTAAAATGTTTTTTTAACATTTTCTTCTCTTGTAAGGAAAGGTTCTTTTAAAAATGAAAGGAAGAAAAAAGTGAGACAAAGAATCTAGCAAAAAGATATTAAATACAAATTAAATCGAGCACCAATAAACCTTGCTTTTAAAGGTATTTAATCTAATTGAAATGTATTCTTCCATCTCAGTTTAACACTAAGTGCCAGTATGCACTATTGAAAAATTAGATCATCTGCTTAAAAGCTATTACTGTATTACTACACCTTCTTGCTAACAAAATTCACTGCAATGTGGGTGAGATTGTTTTTCATTCACAAGGAAGAAAACGATACATTTGAAGAGCGATACATTTAAAAAATGTTTTCCATCTCTTTAAAGTAAATGCATTTCAATGTTTTTGAAAAACAAGGATGTAAAAACATATATTTTTCCTAAAAAGGACATACTTTCTCTAAAAGAAAAAATATATTTAAACAACTCACAAAAGCATAGTATGCAACTAGTAAAAGAAAACAGCTTTTAAATATATCGTAAATGATATTTTGTTTTTTTATGCCCTTAAAAAACTTTGTGGTTTGAGCAATATATAGTTATATCTTGAGACAGTTTGAAACTAAGTGAAAGACTGAGACTATGTCCTTAAAGAATTTTCAGTTTTAAATTTAAATGTGCTAGAAATAAATAAACAGAAATGTGAAATTCGGTGTAATTGATTTCTAGGAAAAGCAGGCTTACAGGAACCACACATTTAGATCTTGTCTACAGAAAATTGTTTTCTCAGTAGGTCAATAGCCTGATTTTTAGGAACCTAAATAAGACAGGAATACTGAAATAAGCATGTTATATTTTGGAGCAACTATTCAAGTTTTTGATTTATTATCGTATATAAAATAGGGGAATGGGGAAGGACCCTTGTTATATTGCAGGCTCTACAATATTCACTAAAAAATTTAACATGAGCAAAAAAAATAAATAAATAAAAATAAAAAAACTCAGCAATCTGGGTATCACTGATATGAAAATGTCACTAATTGGTTTAATTTTATGAAATTATACTTATTTGAATGATCATATGCATGAAATGATTCAGCATTTCAACAAAAGTTTTTCACCAATGGCAAAGAAAAGTTATGTCTGAAAGCTAATGCAACTTAGATAAAACATAAAGTTTAGATCAGTGCTGTAACCCATTAGCAGCTGCCTTCCCTAGGAATCCTAAATATAATGCATGATCTCATCTGCTCGTGGCAAAATAACATCCTTCTTAGAAGTACATCTTCAGTGACAGCATTTCTGGAATGTCTCCCTAGCTCAAGTCAAGCAGCGTCTGCAGTACGACACAATCATCCTCAGAAGCATTGCTATTTAGAAGCAGAACGACAATGAATAATGCTAAGAAATAGGGCACTGCCCCCGAGGGAATGCCGCAGCAGAGGTAGCAAACTACTAAAACTTTCTGCTGCTTTTTCTCCGAGATTTAAACACCAGCAAATGAGGCCCTGTAGGCATATAAAAGATAAGAGTGAATTTAACCCCTCTATCACCTGTTTAGCTGCCACAGGGGTCATTTCTCTACATGCATTTTAAAGTTCGTTCCATTTCTGCCCTACCATTATGCAGTGCAGAGGATTCAGCATAAAGAGGCATGGGGAGAGCAGAAGACTCAGAGATGAATCCCGAGAGTTGATTAATCTATTAAATGTAATCTATTAAAGCACCGCAGATTGCCAACTTGAGTCACAGGGAGCTCTGTGGAGCTGCAGAAGAAGAAGCTTTCGGGCCAGCCCATTTCCTGAGCACCCGGAATGCTACTATGCCTGCTCTGAAATGAAATCCCATCCTCAGCACTTCTGCACCTGCCTCCTGCCTGGCTCCTTATTAAGATGCTGTTCATCCTCAGGAAAGGTAGCAGGCGGAACTATTAGCAGGTCCTCTCTAACACACTAGCATTGGTAAGGAACTGATAGAAATGGTGCTGTTTGTGGAAAGCAAAACACAAAGAATGGAGAAGCAGCTGGCAGGGGAGAGGTGAAGCACAGGAGACTGAAGGTCCCCTGGGTGTATCTAACTGATACCAACCCTGGGGTACATGGTCCCTCTCCCATCTAAACTCACTTAGGTAAATCTAAATGACAGATTACCACCCAGAGCTTTTCAAATCTTGAAAAAGGTTTTATTGCAAACAGAAAACATAAAATTCCCAAGGGATAATGTCTTCCAAAAGTCTTTGAATACATGTGAGCAGTTGAAGAGTTTAATCTAAGAGATTGGGAAAGAAAGAACACTGAATTCAAGTGAGAATACTTGAATTCTAATTTCAGTTCTAACACAAATCAAACAGGGGCAATTAACTTGCTATTTCTGGATTTCAGTTAGCTTCACACCTACACAAACAGAGGGCAGGAGAGGCAGATAATATCTAAGGCATAATAAAGCTCTGAAAGCATGAGGCTATACAAAATCACATGTTTTTCGATGTGGGTTAAATATGCATCAGATTACTTCTGCATAATCTGTAACTTGTAAAACTACTGTAATATTAATTAAAGTGACTAAAATCACTCAACCTACATGCTGATTTTGTGAGAACTTTTTTTTTTTGCTTCTATGTTTTGTTTGATATCACAAAAAGGATGCACAGACCTTTTTTTTTTTCTTTTTTGCTAATCTGCTTTCTTTATGTATTTGCTTTGCAGCCCAAGACAACTCTTATACATCCAAAGTACAGCAGAAAATTACAAAGGTTGGATACCCCTGCACTAGGTTTGAAAAGTAATATATCCATTGCTTTACTTAAGATGACAATTATAATTGAGGAAGAAAGCCATTTTTGTATTCCAACCATAGAAACCTCTTTTAATGTACTAATGTATCCTTGGAAAGTATTATAGAAAACATAGGTTGGCAATCACCAACTGGGAGAGGTGGAAAATCCAATAGCAGAGAGATTTTGACATTCTCTCAGTGAACCTTATAGGATGCAAGGATTAATTTGGAGTGCCCATGAACCTTCTAACACAGTTCATAAAATTTTGTGCAAAGGGAATGTGTACATTTTTCTAAGATGTTTTATAGCTTAGATCTGCAATTCAGAGTAGACTGTGATGCAAAATAAGATGATATGATGGTTCACACCTGAAGATTAAAATATGTAAGAAAAAAGGTCAAATGTGATGTTTCTAAGGAGACATTCGAGATGAGTATGAAGCCCCTGGTGCTGCAGAATCACTACTTGACCTGTTCATGTAGGCTCTGCCTACCCACATCTCCAAAATTACAAATGCTTTTTTGTCTTCAGTAGGACAAGCATCCAAATGAGTAAGTATGTGTAATTATTATCGTTCTAAAAGAAATATTTTGATCATAAGTTGTGACAATGCGATTTAAATTAACTCTTCTATTTTGACTACTAGTTATTTATAATGCTATGTAAGAAGGGACAAGAGTTCAGAATTTGTGACACATATTTAAACCTTAAACATCTCTCTATTGAAAGAGAGTCTTCAATGTGAAAGAGAGGTAAGTCCCAGGAAAGTCATGAAAGTAATCAAAGAAATTTCTTTCTCATTCGACTCCCCAGCCATCTACTGTGGAAGTCATTCATAACACACCAGAACTGCGACAATATAGAATGGGTGTGCTCCCTATAATTGTGTTGGTGAGTATATTTTAATAGAAATAATAGAATTATGTCTAAGAGTTTTTCCTTAAAATAATACTTTGTGATTTAATAATAAAGAGGGCATAATAAATTATCATCAAATTTTAGAAGATATAAATTATGCTACTGAATTTTCTTCATATTAAATAAAAGTACAGCAATAAAGTTGTTTTCTTGCTTAGTACTTTTGCTCCATATCCCAGGAGAATATGTTTTTAGAAATAAAAGTGGATCAGACTGTGTTGGTACTTAAGGATCTTTCTGCATAAAAAGAAATTAAGCATGAACAAATAAACAAAATAGCAACATAGTTGCATAGGTGTGTAAATAAATTAGAGAACAAAATAGCCACAGATTCAGACTGAGAATCTATCTCTTGGAATAATCAAATAATTTGCTTTCAATGTGTTGACCTAAGCATTCTTATCCATTAACACATTTAGTCATCAAGAGAACACTATTAGCTCATTGAAACCATACCAAATATACATATTAGGAAATTAAAACTCAGGGAGATGGTCAAATATTCTCAGAATAGTAGACACAGTAAGTAATACATCTGGGACTAGAATCCAAATTAAAATTATTGTTGTAAGTCATAGACCAACACAAGTGTTTCAGAAATTATAGGATTGATTTTTCCTTTATGAGAATCAAACACTTTTAAATTATCCTTGGCTTCTTACCCGCTACACTAATTATTTGGGGGCTATTTAGTAATCTTTCTCCCTTTTACTATTATCAGTGATTCACTTCATTAACAATCAACTAACAATTACGTAAATCTATTGCATAATGCAGACTCTACTTTCTCTGAACTCAAGAATGTCTCGTTAGGCATCTTGGGAATGAACTTTATGCACTTATTCAAGTTTTACAGGCAAAAATGAGGTCTGACCATCATCTTTGAACTAAGTTGTTCATCCTTTTCTTCTATTCACATTAACTCTTCTTTGGCCCAGGTAGTACAAATTTGTCCAGAAGTTTTTTAAGTATAAAAGCATTATTTGGGGAAATATATCAACAATTAGAAACACTAAAACTGGGGAAAACAATGCTTAAATATGAGAAAAGCACCAAATAGAGTGAATTCATACAAGGTGAGAGTCTTGGGACAAGAGAGTTGGCATCTATAACAAGTGGCTATAATATGATCTGTATCTGTGTTTATTCTGAATGAAAAATAGCTTCAATTGAAAAAGATTAATTATAGCACAATTTTCAAACAAGAATATAGATTTAATGAATATCCATCTTCACAACAAAATGTTCTTTATATGCACTATCTTCCATAGCATTTGTGTGTATATTTTTCACTCATCATTTTGAAAATAATTTCTGGGCAATATGGAGTAACTGCAAAATAGTGCTAATAAACTAGTCAGCTAATGTACTCTTGTGTTCTATAAAGCTATATTATATTATAATCATTATTTAAATATATAACTTGCTTAATACAATTTCACTGTACATACAGAGGACTACTTCATGCCACAGAATAAAGCACACATTAGCTACAGAAGCATCACCACTAGTCTGTGCTGTTGTGTAAGAAATATTTATTTCCATCAAATGATTTCTCAAAGGAGCTACCTTCATTTATTCTGCAGGAATCAGAATTGTATCATATCCCAGGTTAACTGTTTTTTATTTTCTATAATATATATATGACATGTTAATATTGGGAAAATATTAAATTAAAATAATATAAATCTATCAATGGTTCTCTTCGTTTCTAAATTCAAGAAGGATGTCCTTTTAGTACTAATAAATCATAAAATGTGAAGTATTGTATATTAGATTACAAAATAATATGTGCCTTTATTTTGATATGTCATACAAAAGTATTCCAACAGCTGGATTTTACTAATGATCAACTAATTTGTCAATATTACCAATGAACATCATAAAATGCCTTTTCTAGATGGCTTCATTAGTGATTACAGATAAATATGCTAAAGTACATACATCAGTCATAATTTTTATATTATATTTTGTTTTGTGTAATTATTTTCTCAGTTTTACATAGAAATTATAAGGTGTTGCTAGACAAAATTATATCTTTAGATTTTAATCTTTTATCTTGGATAAATTTCTTATACTCCTCTAAGGAACCTGGGAAACTATTAAATTACAACCATAGCACTCAAACTTGTTTCAGGATTTGGAAAAATATAGGCATTTTAAATTACAACCAATATTGTAAAATATTTCACCTTTATAATATTGTTTCAAAATTCTTTAAGTTGATTTTTTTTTTTTTTTTTTGCAGTTTTGGCTAGGGCTGTGTTTGACCCCGCCACCTCTAGTATATGGAGCCAGCACCCTACTCCTTTGAGCCACAGGTGCTGCCCTAAGTTAATTGTTTTAAATATGTGGCAACGTGAAAATCAGAACAAAAAATGTGAAACTATACCAAATGTTGCTTCTAGATGCTTCAACATTTCTCAGAAAACAAGGTGTATCTAAATATAGATATTATTTACTTACAACTGTGCAGCCATTTGTTTCACAGAAAAATATAATCAATCCAACGTGCACCATTTATCTGAAATTACATGATGGATGATTGCATTCAGAGAGCAATTAATATTCCCCACTCAATTAATGAAGATGAACAAGTACATGCTGTTATTCTGGATAATATTTCTACCGTAAAGACAAGTTAGTTCTTCCAAATGGCTTCTTTGTTCCAAAATAGAAATACCATAAGAATTCTGCTAGTGTCAAAACACCACTATACCTGTCATACGAAAAGTTTTATTTTTATACACTCTATAAACAACAACTATAGACATCCCCACTAAAATGATTTATTGGTAACAAACAAATCAAATATACGTGATGATTGTTAATTCAATGTAAATGCCATGGACATTTTGCTACTATGAGGCTTTTACTACTTAGATATATTTTGTTATCTTGTTCTATAAGGAATGATCCTCAGGAGGCAGCTTACCTATGTTTGAATATTGCAACCTACCTAAGGTCCATTTGAGCATAAATTTACAATGTCTGAAGACGTGACTACGCCCAAGTGACAATTGTGTGTGAGTCCCTGTTCCAAACTTGTAATAAATATGTGAACCTGGGCTCCTATCTTAATTTCTCTGTATCTCGGTTTCCTCATCTATAAAATGAGGATAATAATAGCAACTGTCTTACAGGGTTCTTGTGAAGAAAAAATTTTTGAGACAGGGTCTCATCTGTTGTCTGGGGTAGAGTGTAGTGCCATCGTAAAAGAGCACTATCATCTCCAACTCTTGGGCTCAAGTAATTCTCATGCATCAGCCTCCTGAACAGCTGGGACTACAGGTACATACCAACATGCATGACCAATTTTCCTACTTTTTGTAGAGATGGTGTCTTGCTTTTGCTCAGACTGGTCTCAAACTCCAGGCCTCAATCAGGAGGCCTCCCAAAGTATAGGATTACAGGCATTAGACACTATGCCCAGCCTCTTATAGAAAGGTATATATGTAATTATAAATTATTAATGATATATATATAATATTTGTATGATAGTGCCTATAACGGATTTAACATACCTGGCCTTTATTAAACATGCAATGATTGCTGGATCTTTATTACTGTTATTTACATTATTTTATTATTTTGAGGAAATAAAATTCTTCAGAGCAAACCATATTCTATAAAATGCAACCGAGGAAAATACCTCCTCTTGTTTGACGTTTAGCATCTCCGGACTTCGGTTTCAACACTGCCCAAATACCTTTTATACTTTTTTGCTACTGTGACTCCCACGCTTATACCCTGCCAAAATCTTGTTTTGACTCTCTACCAAAGATTACTACTAATTTCTTGAAATTATTGCAAGCATAGTTAAAAGCCTTGCACAGAAATATTAGCTTTATCTCACTACCCACCTTATCTTACTCATTTTCATATATTCCCAGCAGAATTGCCAAGTAATCCTATTTTATGATAATTCCCATTACAATAAAATAAACATCCCTGTTTCCTAACCATGTATTCGCAGCCTCTAAGTTGTGTGCTAGTTCTGGTATTGAATCCAGCCATCTATTTTCTGCTGCACTCAGGAAACACACACAAGGTTTCCTGTGTGAGACCAGTTTTCCACCATTCCACTGCCTTGTTTTCTAACATCTGGTGTTGACTAGTTTCTTGGCCTTCTGCTTTGTTTTACCACTGGCCTTAACCTCAGTCCTCATGTCCTTTATACTCTTTGTTCTGACTTGCTGCCCTTTTCTTCCTAAATTCTTACAACTTCTTTCAGTTATGGCCCGTAAGTACTCAGTATTCTCTAGTCTTACGACCTCTGGTCTGCCTATGGGTCCCTTACCTAGTTTATGTGCATACTTCACAGGGACCTTTGATTTTTGCATAAATCCTGGGTCCTCGCTTCTTATATAATCTTCTACCTTTGCTTCTGAACTAACCCCATCCCCACCTCCGCCATTTGTATTTATTCTAGTATTTTTTTTTTAATGCCTTTACATTTGTATTTATTTTGGTTTCAAGTTTCACGCCATATCTTGGATTCTGACTCTTCCATTGACTGGTTCCCATCTTTTATACTCCTGATTTCATTAACACGCACTACTGATAACCACCCTGGAAACTGGTGAGGAAAAAAACCTACAGGAAAGGAAGATCTAGGACCATTAGCATTCACAAAGGCAAGTAAAAAACTTCCCATAACCTTCAATTATTGTATTTAACCCTCTTACCTCAATATCCTTGCCATTCAGGAAACAAATGTTGGCCAGCAATCGTCACCCTTCCCCCAAATAAATCCTATTTTCAGGTCTTTCTTTCACTAAATTGCAAACAACTTAAGTTAACTCATACTGTAAGCCTCCCAGATACATCTGAATCTTATAAAACTCTCAGTGAGCAGAAAAAGCAGGCTGTGATGGTAGGATGATTATTCAAGATTAGGATGCCTTGAACTGTTCCACTTGAGTGATTAGGGAGTTGATGTCATATGAGCAGAGTAGGTTAGTTCACAACCAAAAGAGACCTACAGTCGTTGAACTGGATAAAAATGAGGGTTGAGAAAAAAAGGTGAAATGCTTAATATGTAGGTGGCGTAACAGAAATGAGAAAAGCGAAACATTAGAGGAAAAAGCAGTGATGTAGACTGGGAGCCTGAACAGATTCTGGTACCACTTCTCTGTGGTGTTTGCAGAAAAAGGAGGCGTGGAGTGTGAGGGCTGGAAGGGATCTTTGCAATCACCTAGTGCAGCCTCCTTGTTTTTCCCAGGACATTTAACATACATCATTTTCTTCCTGCCTCTTGTGGCTCCTCCATACTTAGAAACTGGCCCTGCATGTTCAATGCTTTCAGAAATAGTAGCTGCTTTAGAACATACTGAACTGGATTAAAAGGAGAAGCAGTTTCCCTGGCAAAAAGAAAGAAAAAAAAAAAAAAAGAAGAAAAAGAAAAAGAAAAACCCTTATATATGTGTGTAGAACACACTTTGCCATCTGTTCCTTTTTCCACTTTAAATCAGGTTCCCTTTTTATATCAAGTGATGTAATGCTGCAAAAGCTTTCGGGTTGTTGTTCACAGAGTTAATGAGGGAACTCTTTTGAAAAGAAAGTCGAGGTACTATATACTATGTGAGGGATCCTCATCGTTTTCAGGCTGTAACATTCTGCAGTTACATATGAATCTTTAAGTGTCCTTAATAGAGACCACTGCATACCAAGTAGGTTTGGTTTCAATTTGAATATTTTTCTTTTTTATAAAATGTGTATAGCAGATCTGCTTATATGGATTCCAGCAAGGACCCCATGCTTCCTGGTGGAAAGCTTGGCTTTATGGCTTCTGTGGCTGCCCCTGTCTTTCACGGCTTATAATCCAAGTCTTCATATTTACCTAAAATAGCAAAATGTTTACGCTTGATAAAGACTTTGGCATGAAATAGCTAGCCAAGCCTTATCTTAGGGTAGAATGACCTGTCTCAGAAACTAATAAATTATTTTGGCACTTATCATAACATGATTATAGTGCTTATCACAAACTCACTTTTTAACATGGTTATTTACCTTTTATCAGGATATGGGATGTTCTGTGAAGCCTGAGATCTCATCTATCAGGTTCATTGCTTAATACCAGTATCTGCAATAATAAATATCTTTTTTCTTTTTACATTCCAAATCCAAACTAAGTTTTTTTTTAATTTATTTTATTTATTTATTTTTTAGTGTTAAATCATAGCTGTGTACATTATGGCAATCAAGGGGTATAATATAAATATCTTTTGAATTAAAGGACCAATGGGCATTCAAGAAGATTATAGTATGAAGCTTCAGCTAGTCCCCCCATGAATGAGGGTGAATGAATGATAAGAAGAGAAGGAAAGAAAGGCACTTATGTTTTGGGGTCGGGCTACAGAAACATGCTCAGTGATACTTGCAGGCTACTGCAACAATGACCTTAAAGAAATTAGGACTCAATGTAATTAAAAATCTGATTTGGCTTAGTATAATAAACCTGGCTAAGTCTTAAAGACATTTTCTAAATAAGTAAAATCATGTTTTTAGTAAATGGTTATCTAATAAACCAACAATAAGAAAAATCTCCATGGAATTCTCTCAACACGTATATCCTGACCTTATTTTACTTTGTTGTGCCTTTCATTCTGAAACATGCTGTCCAGTGGTTCTGAAATGGCAGCCCTCCATACATACTGGGCTCTGAAAAATGCTCTACCTACTGGGAAATTACAGAAAGCCAAATGTTGATTCACGTTCTTGTTTCAAATTTATGAAAAGGGTAATCATATGTAATGCTTACTTTTCATAAATATTAAAACTTCCTAAATAATGCAAAATACATATTATCTCATGCTATGCCAAATGTACCTTACGCATAATAAAAGTTGTTATATTCTCACAGCAGATTTGACACCCACGTAAAAATGAAAAAAAACTGCAGAAGCCACTGAATTCCGTGTATCTAATAAATTATTTCCTATAAGCATAAAGTCACTTTTATCTTTAAGCTAAGACTTTGTATGTTAGAGAAGAAAAAGAGAAAAATATTCATAATTTTAAAGAAAAGAGCTCTGTTTTGGGAAAACATGGCTTAGTTATAATTGGGTAATTATTGCTCAGTACTCTTGTTTTTCTTTTTTAAGTATTAGAAATAGTAAGCAGTGTTCCTTCTTCTCCCACTGTGAGCCCTGTCCCAGCTAGTGCAGTTTAATTAATCTTTTCCTGTGTTCAGTCATCTGTCTGTTTTTACCTACGTAAGGTCAGTGATATGACAACCTTTCTCTTCCTATGTCAAGGGACACGGCTTGGCTCTTCTGTGCTAGGTATTCTCTCCTCCTTTTCTCTTGTCATAAAAAGAATAGCCTTCTCTTTTTCAATTGTTGCACTTAGTTTTTCTTCTCTTATAAATATGGTTATGTTCTAATTCTCTCTTCATTCAGATAAGGAACACAAAATTTTAATTTTTAAAATTCATGTATTACTGAAAGATATACCATAATGCCCACACACTTAAATAATTATTCATCTTCCCTTTCTGTGATTATTTACATTGCAATCTAATCTTTAATAGCCCTGTCACATGCCCCAGGGGCTAGTGCACCTGGCTTTGCAAATCAATATTGCCTACGAATATAATAAAGCAGAGTCCAAGCAGGAAACTTTCTCTAAAGATGAGCTCATTCAGGGAGGTTAAAAAAGGCGCCTGCTTAGTGGCAAACTCCCAAAAGAAGCAGCACAGGAGGGAGATGTGCTAAGAGTTGGAACTCTGTCATTCCCCACCTTCAAATCATCTGTTCAACTGTAACTCGAAAATACTGAAAAACCTGTGTGAAGGTAAAATCAGGCCACGCTGTGCAGAAAAGGAGAAACTGACATTTATGGAGCACCTATTATAATTCAGATATCGAAAGTGAGCATTTTTCATGCATTATTTGGTTTAGTTATCGAAACACATGAGATCGTTATTACCATGTTCATTTTTTTTTAAAACAGGTAGAAAGCTAAGGCTAGGGTTGCACAACTAAAAAAAGATCCAGGCTCAAATTCAGATATTTCTCACTCAAAAATATATGCTTTTCCCACTGAAAACCACAAATGTTCTTCTTTCCACCCAAATTCTTCCTTCCTTCCAAATTCATCCATCCATCTAACTACCCTCCACTCACTTTTTTCCTCCACCGTTCCCTCTCTCCCTCCCTTCTCACCTCCATTCCTCTAGAAATGGTACATCGCCTTATTATGTTACTAAGTACCAATTACTGTATTAGGCTTCAGAAACTAACCACGAAGAGTATACTTGGATATTAACATTATAGGTAAAAAGTGTTTCGCATATGTTTACTTCTAAATAACTATCTAAACTTTATGCCAACATAAATGTGCACACATAGTGAGTTAACATATATAAGATATCAATATATTTTATGATGAACTAAACAGATAAGGCAAAAATCATTTGGCTGTTCAGATGATATAGGCAAAATATAAAGTGACAAACTCCGTGAATTCTGAGAATGATTGATTTGTGACATATATATGCCTAAAATGAATGATTTGTAGTTAATAAACAGCTGACCTGGCTTTTGAGTATACAATACACCTTAAAAGCTGTTTATTAATATTTTAACTGCACAAAGTAGGGAACACAAGACAGCTCAATGGCTTAGTTCTCCAGTCTTTTTCCCTCAAGCTCTTAGTTGTGTAAGACTTTTTTTTTTTTTGCAGTATTCTCTGGCCAAGGCTGGGTTTGAACCCAACACCTCTGGCATATAGGGCTGGCGCCCTACTCCTTTGAGCCACAGGCACCACCTGTGTAAGATTTTTAAATCTAACTCTGCTTCTCAAGGACAAGAGTGAGGCATTTGTTCCAGACCTTTCAATATTTCATGATGAATGTTAAATGAGAGGTATTGTAATTAAAGAGAGATATGGCCATAGATGTTCTCAATGGACAAATACTGAAAATATAATGCTTGTACACCTATACAGCCAATTAATTCTCTGCAAAAACAAGGACTTCATAAATGAACAGCAGTTGAGCACAAGCAACGTTCTATAGTTCATCGACATTTTTAAGCAGTACCTCAGACCTTTTATCCATCATAGAATTTTTCATACATTTTACTATTCTAAATTATAAACTTCCCAGAAGGCTCAGAACACACAAGAAAATGTTGGCTTTTAGTTCTGCTTTCATGGTGGACATAGCACATAGGACAAAACTTTATATACAAATTTGATTCGAGTATTTTCTTTGCTTATTAAATGTTCTAAAAGTAAAAATATTTCCCAAGCCTACTCCATTTAAAACTAATTAGAATCACACTAGAATATAGCCAATAATGATAAAGAAATTTTGACAGATATGTAGTAATGATAAAGGATGTTCTGCTTAATAAACTATAAATACTATTTGTAATAACTATAATTTGATGACAGAATCAACAAATACTAGCGGAGATATTTTAGGTGTCTTTGTTCATGAGGTCTTCATGACCTATAACATATATAGGATTTGTCTTTAAAAACAAAATTTTTAGGATATAACACTTGCCAATGACCAAGGTAGCCTTAACGTTTTCCCTAGTACACTATATTTTAGAAAGGCTTATTTCTAACTGTAGGCCCCTGACCTCCCTTTTCTAATAGCAACTACTTTAGAAATCTTGTAACTCTAAATTTTTTTTTACCCTTTTTGAAATGAACCCCAAAATGACTTTCTTAAGGTCCTAAGAGTCATCCACAGAAATGTTACATCTGAATAGGGCCCTGTCCCCTTGTCTCTATGGTCCACTCAGCTTTCACTGCAACAAGCACCAAAATGACCTCACACAGATGACCTGATGACATGGATCAACCCTTTCCTAGTGTCATCAATATTTAAAAACTTTCCAGTCTTTTGTTTCAGTGAAGTCGAGTACAATCTCTCTCTGCTATTGTAATAGTTTTGAAGAAAGTCCTCCTTGGCTCTTACAGACTGTTTTGCCCCCTCAAAGTGCACGTGGTGAAGCCCTAACACCCTGTGTGATGCTATTTGAGGTGGGGCCACAGGAGGTAGTTAGGTTTAGATGAAGTCATGAGATTATAATATTCCAAGTTGGCTAAAGCAGTTGTCTGTCTTGCTGGTTCTGTACAATTTTTCTCTGACACCAATTTTTCTCTGACACCTCTACTTATATATTTAAAAATAATGGAGACGTTTACATGTATCTGCATTATATAGTTACTAGTCATTGACTACTTACTAGTGTCGGAGCTTTTCCAGACTCTTTCACTTCAGTTAGTTTCATCTGTGGTCTAATGAGATAGGTAGACACTGTTTTTACCCCAATATATAGATGAGGAAAGCAAGTTTCAGGAAATAACTTGCCTGAGGCCACACAAATCTAGGTAAATAGTAGAGTCAGGATTTAAAAACATGAATCTGACTCCAGGGTCTTCACTTTTAATCACCTCCCTATATTATATAGGGGAAACTACCACAATTTCTGAGATTTCATCCAGCTGTCCACCATCAGATAGGCACAATTTTATAGTGTCATCATATTTATCAGATATTGCAGCATTTATATATATACACACACATATATTCTCCCTTCCAAATTCCTACATATGTGTGTAAATGTATGTACACATACACGCATAAAACTCTTGAGGAAAGAAGCACTTGATGAACCACACTTATCCCTACACTGCGGTCTCTACCTCTAGGAGTACTTCTTAAGAATATGGCATGGGGCGGCGCCTGTGGCTCAGTGAGTAGGGCACTGGCCCCATATACCAAGGGTAGTGGGTTCGAACCTAGCCCCAGCCAAACTGCAACAATGACAACAACAATAATACAGCATGAAATATAATGTTTCTATTAACAAATGTAACTAGTTGAAGATTGCATGTACAAAAGGCTTCAACAAAATAAAGCTTGTACAGAGTAGCCCTTTTTGCTAGCTGGTGGAAAGAAAAATACTATTGTAAATAGAACGTTAGTCTTTTTTAAATTTAATTTAAATAATTTTTAAAGTTATCTTTACTCCGTTAATTATTTCTTCTTTTGTCTTAGCATTTTTTAAACAGTAGCCTGTCTGACTTTAAACATAATTATGATTAACCACAGGTATAATATCCATCTTTGAAAAGAGGTCCACACCAGAAGGAAAAGCTCACATCTTCCCAAGAGTAATTGTGATTCAGTTAAGTCCAGAGGAACATAATATTGATCCAAAAACAAACTTCTCTCCACTAAGAGTCATTGAGATGGATTTAATGAGCCACAATCTCCCTATGGGCTATATCTTGGGAATAAATTAAGCTCTTTTGTAAGCTGTATTAACTCTTTTAGGTCATTTGAGTATTATTTAGTGCACTGAAGCAGTGCCTTACAGGCAATCTGTCTTAAAATTCACAAATACTGAACCTTGAACATTTTGCCTAGATATTCACTTTGGGATTGTTATTTCTCATTATAAATATAGATGGTGTGTATCAAATTCATGAATGCAAACATAAGTAAAAATATAACATTTATGAAATATAAGTAATGTAAAAATAAAAAGGTACTAAATTGTAGTCAGGAAGGCTGGTTTCTAGTGCTATCTTTATCCCTAAAGATAAGACTTTGGATGAGCCTCTTATATTTTCCTGGATTTAGTTCCCTTATTTCTGAGATTCTGTGTTTGTGAGTCATAAAGTTCTGGAGGTTGTACAATCATTATAAAGAATCTGAACTTTTGTGTTGACATCAAACATTATCTACAAACATAATAAACTACTGGTGTACTGTGACATCAGTTTGAATACAGGTAGAAAATGAAAGGCACGAAAGATACTGTAAAAAAGAAAATTTAATGCAAGAAATAGTTACTTACAAAGAGGCTGAAGAAATGAATTTAACCTGGGGAATTGAAGGAAACCAGAATGTAATAGCAGCATTGCGTGTTTTGTAGCAGCATTAGTTGAAGTGCACATCTAAATATTCACACTCCTTTCATGGTCCTAAGGACTCTAGAGAAGAAAAATCTTCTCCCACAGGGCAGCATCAAAAGCAATGAGTCTTATGCTCCACTTTACTCAGAAAGATGTACAGCCTACAGGTGGGAATTACACGGATTCACGGTTATTGTCAAGGACTTGGCAGATGGCCAGGGACTTCTAGAGGACAAGACTGGAGAATTGGTAGCACAATGTTTCATTAAGTGTGTTGACAGAACTTTTAGAGTGACCTAACACCTCCCACATATTTAAATCATTCGTGAACAGTTACCAGAAGGCCCCCAGTATAGAAAGGGACTCTGACCATAGTTCCTAACTGTTCCAGTACTTTCTGTAATTAGATGGGAATAACTTGATTTCAAGTTACATAAGTGAATAACTTGAAATCATCCTCTCACCGTCCTTCTTAACAGTACCCTGAACTTTTTAGACACAGCCCACTCCCTACGTAACTCATAGAATTCAGACTGCTGCTTCCAAGCCAGAGGTAGACTCTGATCAGACCAAGATACTTACAGTCATCTTTCCACGTCTTCGTCATTGGTTTAAGAAGCGAGGCTTACACGAGTCATTGCTTGGCATTCCAAAGCAATTCTTATTGGTATAAAAGTAACAGATTCTCTGTCGAATCAAAGGGGAAACTCCTTTTATTTCATATGTAGGGAGCTTTTTTTATTATTCTCTTTGCCTTTCTTACGATACAAAAGCCCAAATGCTGCTGAAATTACCTTGTGAACGTAATCTAGCCAGCCTAAAATTAAAGTTGATACACAAAGGAAGAGAAGAGCAGTGATAATCATAGAAAAATGGACCAGAACCCTAACTATAACATACACAGATTCTTCCTGCACTCGTTTCCTTAAGGCTGTCATAACAAAGTACCATAAATGGATGGTTTAAAGTAAGAGATTTTACCATCTCACAGTTTTGAAAGCCAAACATCTAAAATCAACGCATGGGTGGGGTCCTGTTCCCTCTGACATCACTAGCATGCAGCTAGTCTGTCCCCAGCTTCAGGCAGCCTTAGGCATTCTGTGGCTCAACAATCCTACAACTATCTTCTCCCCCTGATTCTTCATGTTGTCTTTCCTGTCAATTTCTATTTTTGTGTTAAGTTTTTCCATTTTTATGAGAACATCCGTCATATTTGATTGGAGTTCGCACTAAAAAAACCCTCATGATTGCATTTTGACTTAATCACCAATGTAAAGACTCTATTTCCAAATAGGGTCACATTCTAAGCTCCTGGGGGTTATCATTTCCCCATATTGTTTTGGGGAGACATAATTTAGAGCAATGCCTTATTTTTGTATTTCTTATAAAATAAATACATATATTTTATCAAAATATGTGTTTTAGGTGCTTATATTTCAAAGTGACCTAATTCATACAAAGACGTAGTTAACAAAATTTACTTTTGCCAACCATAGGTGAGTATTCAATTTTGAGCCATAACTATGGCCCCAAACTACAGGTATACAATTACCTTAAGAGATTAGATATTGTTACATACCACTCCATTGGTTTCTGTTTGGGTCTTCCCTTCATTCTAAGACAAAACATTCTGACATGGTTATGTACCATATTACTTTTCTGATTCTTTTTTTTTTTTTTTTTTTTTTTATTTTGGCCGGGGCTAGGTTTGAACCCGCCACCTCCGGCATATGGAACCGGCGCCCTACTCCTTGAGCCACAGGCGCCGCCACTTTTCTGATTCTCATGTCTGAATCTGGGACGGAGCTAGAAGACCAGGTGGTGTAATGATAAAGTATATGTCCACAAAGAGGGATTTTAGGAAAACAATATGTGTCATTCCAGACTCCATAGTACAGATGCAAACAGCATTATAGAACTTAGCTCTGGACAATGCTATGTGGGAATCCACCCTCATGCGTGTTGTTCTCTAAACATCTGAGTGCTCTTCATAAGTTGCACAGTATCAGTAAGATTACAGAGCAAGTAGCAGAGTAACTCAGAACTTGAATAAATACACCACTGCTCCCTGACAGGGATATGGACTAAAGGAAGAATAACTTTAGTTTGTTTTCCATGAATGAGTTTATTATGGGTAACATGAAACATTATTCCATTTTATTAAAAGCGAGTGTTCTTAAAAGTTCGGTATCTGAGTTTGTGTGTAGTGCTGAGAAGACAGGAGGGGGAACGTAGCAGGTATTTGACCATTTTGGCCACTCAGCCTCCTTTCTCTCCTCCTGCTAACAATGTATCTTTTCCCCTCCCTTCTTCCAAGTGCTTCCCCTGAGGCTGCATAGCACAGTTCCTGCTGTTAACCAGGTCATTGGGACTAGACTAAGGTGGTAGTGTTTGACACCATATGGGCCAATCAGATTCTTTCCTTGGGGAATTTGAAACATTTCCAGACATAAAACCTTACATTGTGTTACTTCACATAGCATTCAAAAGAAGGTGGAAGAGTGTGTTACCTGAACATCTCTCGTTCATTCACAGCAGCTATACCTGCCAGGTGTTTGTTGCTCACCTGTTTTAGTTTGTGAACTACGTGTTTAACATTTCTGTCGTATTGCTTCTGTTGTTTGAAATGAAAGAAACGTAACTGAGACAGCACACGGCACAATGTCTGGTTCTCTGGAATGAGTCTGAGTTCCTTCTTCTGGTTTAGTATTAGAGATGTTTTAAAACCACCACAATAAAATGTAGAAAATGAAATAAGTTCACTGACATTGAACATGTCTGTACAGTTGGATTTAAGAAAACTGCTTCTAAGTGGATTGGAGGGAATGAGGAGAGGCAATCGCTTTAGTCTTGCACACATTGCAAGTACCATTGTGTACTGGCCTGAAGCAGGGAGCTCAAATTTAAGATCTGAACTATGCAAAATCAAGAGTGAGCCTCAACTGGAATGGGGGATTAATTTGGAAATATACTTCACACACTCCTGTTCAGCAGCCTGCTAGTATTCAGAACTTCCACGCTGGGGCATGCTCCTGGGGCATGTCCTCAAGGGTTTGCAAACAACCTCGGGTAAGTTTAAGAGACACATTTGGCTACAAGGCAGTTGCTTCCACTAACCATTCCCTGCAGGAATATGCAAAAGGGTAAGTCACTCAGTCTGTAGTTTGTTTCTTGGAGGATCCACTTAGGTTCAAGAGAAAAAGGTTTTCTTCGTGGACCATGACCTTACTCAGAATTAGAGAATTTAGGTGCTTAGCATCTGAACAGATCCTCAAACCATGTCTTCTACATTTATGCCTTTTCTTTCTATAATATTTTAGCCATGGATACAACATTAGATGTAAAGAATGAACAAATCAGTTCTCAAATACTGTGTAATTTTAAGTACCATAAACATAAAAGTGACTTATTTATTAAGGAGCATAAAATAAGGCTTTAGAAATTAAAAAAGAAACTAAACTCTATCTGTAGATATTTTAGAAGAGTGTGGGTAATATAAAAATTCCTTTAGAAAATTTAAATAAAGTATGCATCATTATTAAATCATTTAGAACAACAGTGGCAAAAATCTTATTCTGAAAATAGCACTGCATTCAGCAAAAGAAACCTCAGATTATTATACTGCACTGATATTTTTACTTCTTCTAATATTAGTGCTGAGTATCAACTGTTAAAACATCTTTATGCATTTATCAGAAGCTCGATGCTTCTGATAGTTTATTTCCCTGACAACCCATATTCAAAGTATATGAGGAGATATGACTACATAATGCATTCGCTGAAATAACTTTATCAAAGAAAAAATCACTAAAATGGCCTTAAAATTGATGATAATAACACATTTCATTTATGTCCTCCACTTTTAAGTTGCAATTTTATATTTGCTTTATAGTGTTGAATCCAGTGCTTATTGGGTAAAATAAAATTAAAAGGAGTAGGAAGAGAAAGGGGTGGGGGAAGGATGGGAAGAAAACTATTTTCTAAATTTAAATTCACTCAGAGACAATGTTCCATCCACAGATTCTCTCCCATTAAAATAATACATCATCTTCTACCTAAAAGTACTATTTAAATTAAATACAGGTCAGCTCCAGCAGGCAAAAGTATGAAAACCTTGCAGAAATAGGATGTGCAATTTCATTTGTTCACTAGAGGGCACCATTGCAATCTCATAAATCTCATGACAGAAATGTGTTGATTTAATGCACATAAAAGAGAAATATAGTGTTAAAAGCAAATTGCATTTCTAATTGCCACCAACCTCTAAATACATGACAAATTGCATGCAAATTAGATTTAATTTACCTTATGTTTTATAGGTTCACAAAGGCTTTTAAAAAAGTATGCGAATGTTCTGTCTATATTTTTCCCACTATCAGCATAAAAATGACAGGACTTTTTTTTTTTTTTATGAAAAGTGAAAATACAAAAGAAAAAGAATGGCCACATTTTTAGGTCAGGTATATGATATTCATCCAATGGGTATAAGATTTTCTTTGTGATTCAAACAGAAAAGTTATGTTTGCTCATTTAAGCTACTCTCCAAATGCTACCCTCCTGTCTGACAATGAAAATGCATATTGAGTTCTATAGCCACAATAGGGAAAGATAATGCATATCCTGCAACAGGAAAGGGAAAGAAGAAAAATATATAACTTGTCCCTATGAGCAAATGAATCAAAGAAATTAGAATGAAAGGGATGTATTATGCATTGAAGGCTATAGCTCAGGGAAAACACAGTTCTCCTTATGTTTATTTCAGATTACATCGCTCAGCACTTACACTGCTCTTCCAACAATAGCTCTCTCTTTTCCCTTCTCACTTCACACACATCCCTTAATTGTCTGTAGTAGCTTTTTCCTCAGCCCAAATGAGATTGCTTTGAAGGCTAAGTTCACACACTAGAGTAATTAACTACATAATTAGTCTAGAGTGAATCTTATATTGTCTTCTACAATACTTTCTTATTCCCCATCATGTCACTTGATAAAAGCTGCCACTATTTCTAATGCCCAAATCAGGAGATTTAAGAGGCAGATTTATCCAGCCAGAAAGGGAAAAATGAAAAGGCTGGAGACATTCTTGTCACAGAGGAATCTGAGAATAGTTTAGGGCTACAGTTTAGGTCTTAGAATGAATAGTTTTCCACTGATGTAAAATAAAGGTTTTTAGGGATTAGAATCATCAGCCTAGATGACGACAGTTGATACCAGTGGTCCCAACAGCATGGTCACTGGACCTGCAGCCTGGTTATCACCTGCAACGTGCTAGACATGCAAATTCTTAGGACCCAGTAAGACTGAATCCGGAGATCTAGAAATGGAGCCCAGTGATCTAAGGGTTAACAAGCCCTCTAGGGGATGATGATGCTCACCAGAATCTGAGAACCAGTGATTTATACTGTTAAAAGTTTATTTTAAAGTAAAGTCATAACTTTCAGACAATTTTAAAAATCAAATATCAATTTATTTAACCCATTAATGAGAAAAGTGGTTTGATGTTACAACCAGCCAAAAAGAACATTCAAGTAACTGTCCATATCTAGGCAATTAAAAAATACTGAAATGAATTTACGAAAGATGCATGACTGCTCTATCTGCAGGGCACTAATCAACAGCATTCCACAGAGCACAATCCATTGGCCTTTCTACGGAGCATTTCTAATGTTATCAGCTTTCTACCGCCAGTTTCCTACAACGTGGTTGTAAGGTAGCCATTGGCACTAGGGAAATGTACCCTACGCAGGACACTTAGGAATTTTTTTCTTTTGCCCATTTCAAAGTCTTTCATATATTTTTTCTTGAAAATTTACTCAATTTATGCTCTCCAAAGATAAATCACACTTAAATATCTTCAATCCTTGGATTTTGAGTCGTTTCCTACTCAAGATACTCATTTTTAAGTAAATCAATTACTCAGTCCTGCTCCTGGTTTACCCCTAGTCTTCAGTTAATTGAAACAACCTGGGAATGAGAGACAACGTGATGTAATTTTTAGTAGGTACCATGTGAGTATTTTATTGCCCTAAAAATCAATATGTCAAGAAAAGTTCATAGAAACAGAACCCCATTATCTTGAAATTTTAGTGTATCAAATAAATGAATGTCATTTTCAGATTATCTGCAAGGAAGTGAAATTGTATTATATTACAGTAGAAATCTTCCTTGTAAGGACAGTCAGTTGTAACAAATAAGGCAAGTATCCTAATATGTTATTCTATGTAACAAGCTCAAGTTCTGCAAAGAATTGTGTGAATTCAGCAAAACTCAGCTGTTCTACTTCTGTCAAAGTTCTAACCAATTCCTACTGACATAGGTACTCAAGTTATAAAACTGAACTTGCCAACACCAGAAAAGTATTTCCCATCCTTTCCATTAAAAAAATAAATGTTTCATTTCATATTGTCAGTACGTAATAATGTTTAATCATGCCTTTAAAGCATCTATTGCTGAGAAAAGAGTAATAAAGTACAATACAGTAAGAAAAAAAAGAGTTTAAAAAAAAGCAAAACAGAAATTTGGGTTTTATGATCCAGATTTATTTAATAACTACTTTGCTTAACTTTGAAAATTACTTAATTTCCTTTAGTCTTAATTTTTACACTTTTAAATTGATGTGAGCTCTACTGTAAGGCAGAGGACTACCAAATAAATAACAATCAGTTCTAATACAAAAGACATTAACATCATATGCACTTGATTTTGAATACATAAAATTTGGTAAATTGTGACCTGAAAGTCCTATAACCTTCATTCAGATAGTGAGTGTGAGGTGTAAGGGAGAATTATAAACATTCAGTATTTCTTGTAATGTCACAACACCATCTAGTTCAGATATTATTTTATTTGTATTTATTTTATTTTTTTGCAGTTTTTGAGTTTTTGGCCAGGGCCAAGTTTGAACCCGCCACCTCTGGTATACAGGGCTGGCACCCTGCTCCTTGAGCCACAGGCGCCACCCTAGTTCAGAGATAATTGAAGTGTTCATAACTTCTTTGACAGGGAGTAGCACTAGGAGGGAAAGACCTTAGACTCTCCAGCTTCCAGTGGATTGTCTTCAACTTAACAAACGCTCAAGCACACTCCTATTAGCCAATACTGACGGAAACATCCCCTCACAGATGCTAAGAGAACATACTCATAAAAACAGATGTGTTCCCTCAAACTTCATAAGTTTTCCGGATTTTTCTCAGCTTGTAACAAATGTCCTTCCTTTGTTCTTCACTCAACAAAGTCCTTTTCAATAATCAGTCTGTAACTTAAAAGACTTTTTTTCATGTTTTCTCTGCAACTGCATATCCTTATGAAAGTTATTCCTCTTTGTTGCTCTTAAAAATGCTATACCTCCAGTTGGCCTTTACTTCATTCTGTCTTATAGAATACTGAGTTATTTCGAGGGGAGAGACCCAAGCTGTATTAACTCAGCACCCCTGTGCCCAACAAAGTATTTGAATCTTAATTAGTTGAACAATAAATATTTGCTAACTTTGTATAATAAATATCTCTCCAAAACCCAGACCTCAAAAATCATAAGAAAAGTATAAATCAAATCCCTGTTGACCTCCCCCTCATCTCTCTGAAGACAGGGAAATGTATTTATCTTGCACCTATTTTTTCTCTTCCAGTTTAATTAAACGCCTTTGGGTCCTATGGTTAATGATCTATCTAGTTTTTTAAGCACCATCATCACAAACGCTACAAGCTTCCCTGCAAGAAGCTCTGAGTAAGTCTGGTCTCATTTTTTTCCCCAAACAACCTCCTTCTCACAAAAGGAAAATGAGTTTCAGCAATATTAAGCACTTAGCCCACAAAAACAATATCACCCCAAGCTAGAGGTGCTCTTCTGTAGTCTAGGCTAGCGTCCTACACACTGAAGCAGAATGCTAGGCTAAAATGACACCTCCACGGTTACTCTCCTCACTCACACTTTATTTAGCCAATAGTTGACTTGGATTGTAACATTTAATTAAGAACCAGAGAATCTAATTAGGTATGAAAAGATGTTGCCAACTATGCACAAGACTGTGCCTGTCCTAGAATGTTGCGCCACCTCTGTAAATTTTTAGGTGAATTGTTCTGCCTAATATTCTACTGTGATGTGTTGAAACAAAACAAACAAACAAACAAACAAACAAAAAGGTTGTTTTTCCCAGGTCCAGAAACTCATCTTTTCCAGTTTGCACATATTTATTGCCTGAGCACACCCTCTAATCCAAGGGAACTGGTGCAGTTGTACAATGTTACTCGATGGATCCACGGTTGCTTTCCGTTATTGGCCACCAGCCTTACAAAAGTCAGATTTTTTGACAAAAACAAAATATCATGCAGCTTTGTTATGGTCCGATAGCTTCACTTTTCACGCTTTGAAGCAAGAACTCCATTAGGCTTTTTCCCTGGTAGAAGGCCTATTTTCTTTGCTTGCACCACTGGACCATTTCATTTTTGTTATAGCATTCTACCATTTTCACCACAAATAAAATAAAGTATTTGGTCTGATACATTTGTGTTCGCTAGGACCTGGGAGAAAATATACTTTTAAGGATTTTTCTTTTTTTTTTTATTAAATTTTTTTTTTTTTTTTTTTTTGTAGAGACAGAGTCTCACTTTATGGCCCTCGGTAGAGTGCAAGGATTTTTCTTAACTACAAATTGCTGTAGTTATAAAGGGAAACCTCAAAGACCTACCCACAGGTGGAAGAGCTGAAAAGTACAGATAGAAAGATTGAGAAAGTCAATAAAAACACAAAGCACTGTAATGAGTCTGCAATTTCTCCCTAAATGTTTTCCCAAATAAACTGGAAGGAAAGCATTTATCAGGGATTAAGAGAAGTGGGGAAAGGCATCCCCACCTATTGCGTTTCTGGGGCTGAGAGGGCTGCTATCTACTTTCAATTTCTTATTTATTAGTATTCCTTTGATCCTATTGATATCACAAAGCAAATGAAGCAAGTGTGAAATTTCCTTAAGATCTCACTTTGAAGATTTCACATAAATAGCTAAATTCTCTCATCCAAAAACGTTCCAGGTCCTTGAAGCTTATGTCCCCTCGCTAAATGTCATTTCATAGGGATCTTAAAGCGAAATATTTTTTGCTCACTAAAGTGAATGGTCTGTTGGGTGGATTGTTGGTCTTTTTGCCAATTCTGGAGGATGCTTTTCCTTTTAGAAGATAGCTGATGACTTTGGTACAGTTCTTTAAAAAGGCAACAACAAAGCATATCCCAGCTCGCATATAACTTCACAATTCAGAACCTAAACCACCGTTCTAGAGATATATTTATCTGTTTGCATACAAAAAACAATGGCAACTGTAACACTCACTTCCATGGTTTCCTGATTCACAGCCATGATTCTTTCTCTTGGGAGAGACCTTTTAACCACTTCATTAATTATACTTTCACTACCAGGTTTTGAAAAATGTGTATGAATCACATACATGACTCACTTCAACAGGCTTGATATTTAATGCCTTTCTCCAAGGAGCAAGCTAAAAAGAGGTAGCTTGAAAGCTATAATTTTCAACATGAACTCATGCCCCAGTGGGAGGACCTCCTACCATGTCACTTGGTCTTCATGGCATTGGCAAATACTACAGTTTCCTTTCAACTCCTTCCATCTGTGAGCCTGAAGGACCAAAAGGGTGCCAGATTTCCTGAGTCGAAGACACTTTGCTAAACAAACGCCAGTTGTCACTGTTTTGTGTGTTTGGGTTTCTTTGGGTTGTTGCTGGTTCCAAAACTATGTTCCCTGTGTCTGGCGTATTCTTGAAGCTGTCACAGTATCTGTACTGTCTCATGTTCCTCAAATCTCTGTATGTTGGAGTAAAATATATTTTATGGAAACCTCACTCCTAATGTAAAATCTTGTTTCTGATGCAAGAATGGGGTTGTCCTCTTAGACCAAAAAAAAAAAAGTTTAGACTTCATGCATTCCCCTCCAAACAGAGCAAAAGAAGTCTGGATATTTGGCAGTGCTTATGAGGACGAGGTTGGTGGCACTATTCTCTCCAACTAAGTACTGAAGAAATGCCTCCGGATGAAATTAGGACTGCAGTGCTTGGCATTGTGAATCATATGAAACAAAATAACCAAAACCTTATGCTTCCAAACAATTTATAAATCCACAGACCCCTTGGAGGAGAACAGTACCATTTACCTCCTGTTACTTCAATTTGGCAAAAGTAGCCTCTCTCAGCTGGATTTATATTCTCTTCTATTGTGTGGGAATAGTAAATAGCTAGCATTTTAATGGCACCTCTTTCTACAAAACCTAATAGATTTTGTCGCTTTTATGATAAAATATTTTATCCAATGTCTTGTATCTTCCACAGAGCATTTTAACTTACTTATGTGAAAACTTAGACATGAAAGGAAAGGTTTCTAATAATAGCACTTAAAATTGACTTATTTTTATATATCCGCATTTGAATGATTATTAATCCTAACAATCTGCAAAGAGGTACTATTAGTTCTTATGATTAGCTTACAGATTATAATGCTTAGAAAGGATGGGTGATTTAAAGGGTAAATAATTAGCCAACATCACCATACCATATGATGATAAAGGTAGAATTCAAACCATAGTTGTTTTTTCCCAAAGATCATGCTTTTCTATTATTCACTACTTATATCTCTATCTTCCATTGCAGCAACACAAATGAAACTGAGGCAGTGAGGAGCTAATAAGTGTTTAGTAACTATGCCAATTTCCCTGGTGTAAACACTGCTATTATGGCCACTTCCAAGCTACCAGTGTGATGTTACTTTAACCTAGAGATCAGATGAGATGGCTCTTGGGCTTTGGTGCTAGCTGACTCCAGCACTGGATCATAGTCTACCTTTTTCCTCATGTTCCTGATACATAATCTCGAGTCACTTAGTTCCAGATCTTCCAGCTCAGTTAACAAGAAATGGATCCAACTGGTCCATTGAAATTAGTGACATTTTTCAGGAACACTCAATAGCTCTGCTTCTGCTTTATGAGAAAGACAATCCAATGTAGGAGAAAATACATAGACGAAGGAATAAGAAGAATTGATGCTCAGTTTAAGTTCTAAATTTGTCACTGACTGACTGACTGATGTGAGGAAGGTAGGGAAAACCTTTATATTTCTGGTTCTCTGGTTAAAAATTATAAAGGGAACAGTAACCCAGCACTATGTTAATTGCCTTCAAAGTAACATAGGAGGTAACCCATCTGAAGATTTTTTCCTAAATAATAACATGATAAAGACCGTGAGTATGATTGGTACCTGTGATACTCTCCTCGTTTGGGGGAATGGTGTCCCACATACTCTATGCCTTTTCACACACCCACTACTTAATTTCACCTAGGTAATATGGGAGTGTATGAGACATGATATGTGCTCTGCAGAAACAAAGAATATAGGGCAGCACCTGTGGCTCAAGGAGTAGGGCGCCGGCCCCATATACCGGATTTGGAGGGTTCAAACCTGGCCCTGGCCAAAAACTGCAAAAAAAGAAAAGAAAAGAAAAGAAAAAAGAAACAAAGAATATAATAGAAGTGACTGCACTTTTGGCCACCAAAGCCATGTTCCTTCATGTTTCTTCTTCTCTAGGTCAATCCTTGGAAATTTATGAAACTGTGATAGCTTCTCCTTTTGTGCCTCTTCCCTCTACTAGGATGGAAATGACATTTATTTTATCATATGGGAGCAGGTAGGAAGACCACACACAATCAAAGGAGTGTAGAATGCCAACAAGAACAAGCACAGGGATAGACTTTCTCTTTTTTACACTTTGTATTTTTTTGGTCCTTTTAAATGTACCCAAGAAAGGATACGTGAAATAAATGCCATCTGTGCATTTGCCGTCTTCCTTCAGAGTTCTTTCAGGTTAATCTTATTACCACCATATTAACCAGTCTGTTTATCATTATAATCTTTGCTTATCAGCAAGATTAGCTTCTTTGCCCTGGTTTGGCTGCCAGTTCCTATCTAGTCTTTTGGATGTGGCAGCCTGGTTTTATTCTATTAACCGATGGTCTCCTCACAAAATGGCTTTCTTTGTGCTGCCTGGGGTATCGTGTGACTTCCGTTTATCTGAAAGGAAGGAAACAAACATCTACCCTGATCTTTTGAATACAGACAGGTGAGAGTGGTAACCCAGGGGAAAGAACCCCAGACTACAAGGCAACAAGGTCAGGGAGTCTTGTCACTAAGCAACGTGCAGATAAGAAGATGCTCCCTCTGTGACAGTTAAAATCCAGGGGTGTAAGCACCTGCAGGAATCATGCTAGGAACATCAGACCTTTTGGTTGGTGATGCCCTGTTATGCCAGGCTCCCTATTGCAGTTGGATTTGCTCCTGTGGTTACCTCTCCAAACTCCCTGAGCATTTGTCAGTTGTAAACAGCTCAAGTGGAGTTGGCTCCCAGGAGTTCTCCAGAGAGGTGTCTTCCTCTTCTTTCACCAAAGCAGATGTAGTTATTCAGAACTATGGTGTGCAGGTCTGCCAAGAGTTTGATCAGGTGGCATAACACTCAACCTCATTATCCACCGGGATTTTGCCTTTGACACCAATAAAAGAATATTTTAATTTTCCAATTAAAAATTATTCTTAAAAAGTAGTGTATTCCCAGGAGATAATGACTTATATTCTCTTAGAAAGAAAAAAAAAAAGAAGATAGTTAAAATCAGAAACTATACTCCAGGACAATTAGGACACTCATAAGAAATTAGTAAGCTGAGGGTGGCACCTGTGGCTTAGTCAGTAAGGCGCCAGCCCCATATACGGAGGGTGGCAGGTTCAAACCCTGCCCCGGCCAAACTGCAATCAAAAAATAGCCGGGCATTGTGGCAGGCACCTGTAGTCCCAGCTACTCGGGAGGCTGAGGCAAGAGAATCGCTTAAGCCCAGGAGTTGGAGGTTGCTGTGAGCTGTGTGAGGCCACGGCACTCTACCGAGGGCCATAAAGTGAGACTCTGTCTCTAGAAAAAAAAAAAAAAAGAAAAGAAAAGATAAAGAAATTAGTAAGCTGAAATGTTTTCCATATTTTCCCTATATTTTTATAATCAATTTGCTCTAAATTATGTATTCTATAAAAGAAGGGATCCTTTGTACTTGGTACTCAGCAAACTTTTATAAAAAATGCATGAATGAATTAATAAAATGTGATATATGTATACCACAGAGTACTACTCAGCCCCCAAAATGGCAACCTAGTATCTTTTGTGATAACCTAGATGTAATTGGAAATCATTCTTCTAAGTGAAAGATCACAAGAATGGAGAAACAAACACGTGTACAAAATTTCAAATTGTAACTAACTGACCAACACCTCAGTGCACATATGGAAGTAAATCTCCTTGAAAATCAAGCTGGGGAAGGATGCTTAACTTCCTAGCTACTGGGTACAGCACACATTATCTGGGTGAAGGGCAGCCTTATAACATCGACTCAATTTGTATACAAAACAAAGTATGTAAATAAAACATATGTACCCCTTTATACTCTGAAATAAGAAAAGTGCTTAGCATATACAAGGTAACAGACACATAATATAAATAATGCTCTAGTTTACCTTTTCTAAATATGTGTGTGCAATAGATTACTCTGGTTACTGTTCAAATGCATAATCTTGGGATGAAACTGAGATCCAATGAATCAGATTTTTTTTGTGTGAATCTTGAGAATATGAAAGATTAATAAAACCACAAGGTAATTCTTTTGCTCAATACAACTGTAAGGAAATTTACTGGTACTGGTGTAAAATAAGGGCCAGGTGGGTCCAGAAAGGCACTTTGACTCTTCCAAGTCAGGCATTGCACCGGCTCTTTGTCCACTTTTGTCCTTCGCACTATTTTTGAACTTATGAATCTTTACAAATTCTTTCATTCCCTCATAACCATTTACCTTAATTATTTAATTAGAATTCAAGGAAATGAAAAAGTCAAGGAAATACAATTATAATTTTTTTTCCTATTCATTGTACCACCTAGTCAACAAATTATAGATTATAATTTCTTTGAATTGGGTTAGCATCATAGATAAAATCTAGCACAATAATTTGTGTATTTAGATGAAAGAAATGTTGTGACAGAAAGTAACAATTTTAATTGAAAAATTAAATTTGTAACAATTATTATTGAAAAATAAATTTGTAATAATTTTAATTGAAAAATTAAAATTGCTTTGAATAATTAAGAACAAATATACATTGGCAATATTACATTTGAATCAAATTAGAACTGAAAAAGAATCAGTTACAGAGATTATAGAACAACATTACTATATAGTTGTTTGATAACTTTGTAATTAGTAACAGAAGAAGTTAAGGAAGGATTTCACTTAGGATTTTTCAAACAAATTATGAAATTATAAAGGTAGTATTTACATCAGTGTTTGTCATTGAAATTAAAATTTCAGTTATTATTTAGTAAGTTTTTACTATACATGAGATTCTGTTCTAGCCCTTGCCATAGATATTACAGTTAATTTTTAAGCTATATTCCTAGGGAGAAATTACTAGTTCTCTAAATCTTTAGATTAAAAACGAAACAAAACAAAAACAAAGTCATGAATCTGCAAAATTCCCTGGGGCTAATAAGTGAGTATAGCAAGTAACAGGGTATGTGGATGATTGGCAAAATCAACTGCTTTTCTATATATGAGGCATGAACATTTTGAATTTCAAATATAAGAAAAAATTATGATAGCACATAACATGCAAGCATAAATTTGGTAAATGATGTATGGAATCTGTTTGTGAAAAACTATACAACTCTGATGAAAAAAATTTAAAAAATCAAAATAAATGGATAGTTACTTCATGTTCAAAGATTAGAAGGCTCAATATTGCATAGGGGTCAGTTTTTCCCAATATGGTCTATAGATTTAATGCAATATTAATCAAAATCACATCAAGAATTTGATATTTAATATATCAAATATATTAATGGATATATTAATATATATGGATAAAATTAATATATGGATATATATGGATAAAATTCTAAATATAATATATGAGAAAGGAGAGGGAACAGGATAGCCAACACACCACTAAACAAGAAGAGAGTCTATGGTTCATTCTACCTGATTTCAAGATTTATTATGGAACTAGAATAACCAAGTCTGTGGGATATTGGTGAAAAAAATACACATATTATCAGTGGAGCATAGCAAGGAACTCAGAAACGGGCCTGCACAAACGCAGTCAACTGATCTTCAGAAAGGAGTGAAGGCACTTTGATGGAGAAGGTGTAATCAACAAGTGGTGCTGAAACTTTTGGATGTGCACATACAAGAAAAATAAAGAAGGAAGAAAGGCAGGAAGGGAAGGAAGAAAGAAACTGGGCACAGATCTCACAGCATTCACAGAAATTAACTCAAAGAATTATAGGCTTAAATCCAAGTGTAAAACTCTAAAATATTCCAGAAAGAAATGGGAAAACTGATGTGGCTTTTGGTTTTGTGATGAGTGTTTATATATGACAACAAAAGCATGGTCTATGAACGAAATTGGTAAGTTGTACTTAATAAAAATTAATTCATTATGTTCTGTGAAAAATATTGTTGAGAGAATGAAAAGCTCAACTATAGACTTTGAGAAAATAGTTGTAAAATACACATCATAGTAAAGGACTTCTATCTCAAATATACAAATAACTCTTAAAACTCAATAATAAGAAAACCAATAAGTCATTCAAAACACAAGCAAAAGATCTAGGTGGGAAATAAGCCTATGAGAATATGTTCACTATTTCTCATTAGGAGAATGCAAGTTGAAGCAACCAGGAGCCAACACTACATATCTATTGGAATAGCTAAAACACCCCAAAACTGAAAGTAGTAATGTTAGTGAGGATGCCAAAGAACAGGAACTCTGAAATATCCATGCCAGTTAAAATTCGACTGTACGTTGACCATGGAAAGCAGTTTGACAGTTTCCAAAAGGCTACATAAAGTTTCAGAATATGATCTAGTTACCATGTTACTATTAATAGTTATTTACTAAACACTAATTTGAAAATATATAGACACAAAAAACCTGCACATAGAAATGTATTAAGCAGCTTTATTTATAACTGCCTTAAACTGGGAGAAACCCAAATGTCCTTCACTAGTTGGATAGACAAGTAAACTGTGGCGCACCTGTTCAGTGGAATACTTCAGCTATAAAAAGGGATAAGCTGCCAAGCCACACAAAGACATAGATTAATGCATTTCATTATGTGAAAGAAGCCAGTCTGTCTGAAATGGTGAAAGGTAAAGCTATAAAAGGAGCAAACAAATCAGTGCTTATCGGGGTTTAGTAGAGAGGAGGAAGTTGAATAGATGAAGAATGTACTATTTTAAGGCTGAGAAATTTTTCCTTTTGATATTGAAATGATGGCTACATGGTAATATGCATTTGTCAGTATACAGCAAACCTTAAACAGAAAGCATGAACTTTAACTTATGCAAATTAAAAATAATTATCCGGGAGGTCCTGGGATACCACAGTGTAATGCACACTATGACATAAAAATCCAACTTCATTACAAATGTATGAAACGATCTCATTGAAGGAAATAAAGTGCATGGAAAGCACCGACCTAAGTAACTTTGGAAATGCGTGGGGTCTCTAAAACAGCAAAAGAGACTTCACATAAACACTGTGCTATAGTTGATGAGTTGTTACTATCACTGCCCTAGCCAAGATGAAGCTACAAAGATATGATAACTCAGAGTGGCATTCTGGAAGATGTGTAGGGTACAGAAAGGACATTAGGTAAAATGAAATAAATCTAAATAAGATGCACCTTAATTCATACAAGAGGAAAACAGATGTTTGTCGAAAATCTCAGAATTGAAAGCTAGCAGCTGCTTGGAGAATAGATCCTCTGACGTTGAGGGCGGTTGTTCTTCCATTATGAGGACACGTTGGACAATGTCGCATTTCCACGTTGTTGAGAATTGCCAATATTTAAGAAACTAGAAGTTTATTGGCAATAGCCAGATTATTCAGCTAGATTATATCACTTTTATCCTCTGCCCCTTTCTGTGATGAGATAAGAGTGTAAAGTAGGGGTAAAACACTAAATTGGGTTCACGTGATTTTTGAAAGACTTTTTAGTAAGTGACTGATTTTATTGAAGTCTACAGTCTTTGGCTTGGTGCCCGTATCTCAGGGTGCCAACCACATACACCGAGGCAGATAGTTTTGAACCCAGCCTCGGCCTGCTACACAACAATGACAACTGCAACAGAAAAAATTGCCAGGCGTTATGGGGGGAGCCTATAGTCAGGGCACTCTACCAAGGATGACATAATGAGCCTGCCTAAAAAAAAAAAAGTGCCATCTTTTATAAATTTAAAAAATTTTCATATATTTTACGGACTGAATAATAACTTTTTTTTTCTTTCTTTCTTTGTTTATTTTTTGTAGATGCAGAGTCTCACTTACTGCCCTTGGTAGAGTGCCGTGGCGTCACACGGCTCACAGCAACCTCCAGCTCTTGGGCTTACGTGATTCTCTTGCCTCAGCCTCCAGAGCAGCTGGGACTACAGGCACCCACCACAATGCCCAGCTATTTTTTGGTTACAGTTTGGCTGGGTCTGGGTTTGAACCCGCCACCCTCGGTATATGGGGCCGGCGCCCCACTCGCTGAGCCACAGGCGCCGCCCATGAACAATAACTTTTAATTGCAGCACAGCTACAGAATGGAATAAAAAAGAATTTTGATTATTCTGGCTAAAAGCTAAAGTGTACATAAAATATTGTGGTACTTAATAATCCTTTTAATAATCATCAAATAACTATCCTTTAGAGAGACACTTTACTTTAGAAGTTGTCAAGGAATTTGCCAGACCTTAGTGTTTAGAAGCTTAGTGCGGGTACACCAGAGACCCAGTACAGTCGCAGGTATTTAAAAGGATCCTCGATTCTGCCAAGATTTACTGAAAACAACTGCGGCACTAGGAACCATCCTGCTCCTCCCACTGCCCTGCTCATCCAGTATGTGATAACACGGCCAGTTGGCTTCTTTCTCATCTCTGCAGGCACCTTTCGTGGCCTGAGAACATTTAGATAACTATAATATCCACAGCAAGGCAAAATAGCTGGTAGTTGTTCAGGCCAAATCCAAAGCAACTGCCATGTCTAGAAAAATAAAAATGAAAGAACATGGCTCTATTCCAGGCCCTCTTTTATGTACCAATCCACTCAGGGTGCTGCTGGCTCAGTTTGGATCTCTGGAGCTTCTAACGCTGGCAGAGGAAGAGCACTTTTAACCTTTTTAAAGTTGTAGGACCTTTTGAGAATCAGATGAATGCCTTTAACGGCTCTTTTCAGGAAAGAGAGAGAGAAAAAAAAAAGAATGCATAGACACAGCATATTTTCACTTAATTTCATGATGTTTCCTCTGATCTCACTGAAGCCCACAGACAGCAAGTTAAGGTCGTTTTTGAGGTTATTCAGGAATCCTTTTACATCGGCTCTGGTTTAGAGGAACGAGTGGGCTTCTGTGAGCTTCCTGCACGTGGTGTGCAGTCAGCATGTGCTTCTGAACCAGGGTGGTGGGAAGGAATTGAGAAGCTCTGCTGAAGCATATTTGGTATATATAGCATCAGTCTGAAGCCATGTGACATACTGTAAAGTAGCTACCATTTAAAGCCTCCAATAATTACGGAAGCATTGCTTACCTAGACTACTGCATGGAAGATTTTTATTTTCCTCAGGATTTCATGAGAAATTTTACATAGCCAAATGATTTAAGTTTCACTCCCCCCACTCCTTTCCATAAGTGAGGAGACAGGTGGGGGGAAAGAGAGAAAATCTGGATAAATCTCAATCTGTCCATCGATTCACTGAATATAAGTGGATCCAGTGAAGTAATAATCCATTCAGACCAATATAGATAAGGATATCAGATTAAGATTTTCCATAGGTTGTAGCACATAGTAATTTCTACCAAAAGATAAAGTACAGTAAAATAAGGATTGTTTCTTCTTTGGATATTTGAAGTAGCTTACACCTATTTTTATTACTAAACATCTATTTGTTAAAGAGGAAGCCTCCTGAAGTTCCATAATGATTATTAACTGTAAAGCAAAGAATTAGTAAATTATTTTAAATATATTTGTCCATGGTTTGGTTTTTTTAAATCTCAAAGATGATAGTTTTTTTTTAAATTAAAAACAGATTTGAGATATTGAGGACAATGGCTGATTAGAGATGTTACCAGACTGTCCCAGAGAGGAGGTGGGATTCTGGGTGGGGGAGAGGGGAAAGGAGATGCAGGTCAGGGGTAGACCACAGAAGGAAGAGCCAGGCCTGCTGGGGACCTAGCAGAGGAGATTGTGAAGGAAAGAAAGAAGATAAAAGCAACAAGGCAAAAGAGATCAGTGAGGACCAAATCCAGAAGAGCTCAGAGTCCAGAGAGAGGGTCAGGAGGGGATCCCCTTCTCACCTCCGTGAGCCTTTGGTGACCCACAGGCTACCTAGTTTCTCAGAGGCTTTCTATAAACCCAGGAACAATGGCAAACCCAGCATGGAGGGGAGAATTTGTGTTTTGTTTGAGTCCAGACCTTAATACCTTGTGCAACAATTATGATGATACTGGCGATCGTTCTCAGAAAACAACCGAGGAGAAAGGATTAAAAGTAGGTTTAGGCGGCGCCTGTGGCTCAGTCAGTAAGGCACCGGCCCCATATACCGAGGGCCTCGGCTGAACTGCAACCAAAAAATAGCTGGGCGTTGTGGCGGGTGCCTGTGGTCCCAGCTACTCGGGAGGCTGAGGCAAGAGAATCGCTTCAGCCCAGTAGTTGGAGGTTGCTGTGAGCTGTGTGAGGCCACGGCACTCTACTGAGGGCCATAAAGTGAGACTCTGTCTCTACCAAAAAAAAAAAAAAAAAAGTAGGTTTAAACCTTATCTGTGATGTGTTCAGGTTTACCTTTCCCAGCTCTGCTTCTTTGGCAGCACATAAACAGCAAACTCTGTTACTAAGCTTCATTGCCTATTACCTGATTGGTGACTTGCATCTGAGAAGACTCTGAATGGGCATATAAACCCTGAGAGTCTATTGGTTAAAAATCTGCAAAAAATACTGTGGCTTCCCTGTGTGGCGCTCTGTGGAAAAAGCAGGACCCTTAAGTATCCCTGTTATCTACTCCCATCAGCTGTCATGTATGAAGCTTGCGATGCTGGGATGAGCTGTATCCGCTGGGGTGGTTTCAACCCTTATAACTGAGCATGCCCCTTATGCAGTGCCTGTAAAAACTCTTGAGGGAAACTTACTTGATGAAGTCATGTTGATTTATTCTTTTTCCTATCATATATTCTCCTACTAAATGAGCCAAGCACACACGTTAGCTGGTGATGTTCTATGATTACTGACTATTTGTAACCAAGACCATTGTTGCATTTGTAGGGCAGATGTTGCAGCACATATGATTCTCTCATCGCCTAGCCACATGACCTGGTACATGCTACGTCCAACTTGATTTCAACATCATATTCCTTTCTCCTACAAAACCAATTCTGGTGCCCATAGCTGAAAGTAAAACACATCACAACCAAAGAATCACTATAGACTCTAACCAACTATGGACAGAATACAATTCGCATTCATTTTATATTTTCTCCAGACCTTAGGCATAGTGCTTGACAGAATGCTATGCAACAATTATGCGAATGAATTATGCACAGAAAAATACCTGTAGCCTTTTGTCATATTTTGTCATACTTTGCCTCCTCACTCTTCTCTCCCACTATCCCCAACATCTACTTCTAAATAGGTTACTCTTCTGTGGAATATATAACACTCTTCACATATTTCCAGGAAATCATGCAAATGAATTTTCTAGCTTACTTATCTGTGCTTCTCAAAATTCATTGTGCTGCAGATTCCCTTTTAAAGCTTTTAGAAATGTCACTTTTGAACTTTACTTCTAGAGATTTTTAAAATAGAGCTGGATTAGGGGTCAGAATCTGTACTTTTAAATAGCCTTCCCTGCTAATTCTGATTTTAGGAATCCATCTACCATAATTTTAGTGTCATTATCTTGTCTCTTTCATTTTTGCATCTCCTCTACACTTTACCAACAGTAATTGATTTATTGGAATTTCTCAGTATTTATTTGAATAATATCCACAGATAAATATTTGGAGATGGGATAATTCAAAGAACCTTGAGAAATATTAGAAAATCACTCAGTGAATGACTTTAAAAAATCTGTTTAGCTGGGCATTGTGGCGGGCACCTGTGGTCCCAGCTACTCGGGAGGCTGAGGCGGGAGAATCGCTTAAGCCCAGGAGTTGGAGGTTGCTGTGAGCTGTGTGAGGCCACGGCACTCTACCGAGGGCCATAAAGTGAGACTCTGTCTCTACAAAAAAAATAAAATAAATAAAAAATAAAAAATCTGTAAACATAAAGAATAAATCTCTACACAAAAACCTTAAGCCAATAATTATGTAAAATCATAGATACTCAGAGTTACAAAAAAAAAAAAAAAAAAATCTGCCCATATAATCCTATCAAGCCTTCCACTCATTGTTGGGATTATTAAATATCCCGAATAGTTGACTTCTTATCTAGTGTCTTCTAAAGTTTTCAGTTGAGGAGTTAATCATTTTTTATCTGCTTCATGAAATAGCCTGTATAACAAACAACTCTGTAAAATCTGCTTCCAGTTAATCAAAAATTTGCCTTCTAGGAATTCATATCCATTATTTCCTATTCTTCTATAAAATGGCTTCTTCCTCTTTCAGGTGATAATTCTTCAAATATTTCATAGATAATTTAGTATTTTCCCCCTATACATTTCCTTCTACCAACATTAAATAGAAGACATGGTCTCCAGACTCCTCACCATTTGGCCGCCTTTTTCTAAACATTTTTCTGGTTGCACATTATCCATCTTAAATCTACTTCCAATCATCAACATGTGTAAGGATTTTTTTTTAATTGAAATAATTATACACAGACAACTTTGAGATTGTTGTCCTTCGCATCTGGGTTTACCTGGGTTTTAGATCTTAAAATTTTACTTTAAAAGAATAAATTATTTTATTGCCATCCCTACCTCTCAGCCAATTCCAGATGCCAGTTCTGGAAAGCAAACATGCCTTGGCAAGCGTCTCACCTCTCTGTCTCCAGGTTAAGTTTGGGTCTTTCTGACTAGTGTGGACTGATGTGATCTAGATGGGCCTTCCACTGCATCCATTCTGATGCTTTTACTCTTCCAGATGGCAAATTTGCTCTTGGCCACATATGCAGGATTGCTCTAAGAGAACTGGTAATGTGTGAGTGTACTCCTTTTAAACCCAAATATGCACTGGCAGAAATGAAATCCAGAGGCTACTCCTAGATTTGTTTTTCTTTCTTTTTTTTCCCCCAAAGCATCCAGTAGGAGATACTACAGAATCAAAATCCCTTTTATTCACATTTTTTTCCCACCACACCACCGAATGGCCACGAGTGTCAAGGCAGGAGATGTACTCCATCGAGGACGGAGATTTGGATTTTAAATTCTGGCCTTACTGCTAGTTACATGATCTTGAATTAAATGCAGTACCCTAAAATCAAGCCTGCTTTCCCTGGCCCGAAATGCTTTATCTGTTAAACTCCAAGGTCTCCTCCAGCTATAAATCTTTGTGCCAGTCATGTTGGGAGTAGGCCTTGAAGACCTTAAGTTCAGTTTCCCTTGCTTTTGAGATACATACTCAGCACATGCCAAGTCATTCTGAAACCAACTATAAAATGGGTCTATTGTCACTGTTCCCAAAGGACTTGGAGTACACACAGGTAGGTGTTTACTACGAAAATCATCAACGAATACATGAATAAAACTTCAGAGCATGCCAGCTAATTCAATCCTGAATTTTCTTTTTTTCCTGCTTGGTCTTGCAAAACTCCTTTCCAATGAATGACATCGCCAAATGTGTGGGCAGGAAAAACAAGAAGTTGTGTTACAGACTAGAGTATGTGAGTATGTGTACCACTCAGGAGATAGCAAATACAAATAGAGAAGAAGAACAGGAAAATCCCACAAATAGTCTGAGTAAAACTTAAATGCAATGGGAACAGCATGCATTTAAATGATAAGTTAAGGAAACTCTCTGTAATAGCCTGACAGCGTATCCTCTAAAGGAAACTACTTACAAATCATTGCCATTATAGCTGGTAGCACAGAGCAGCAAAACAGTTCACAGTAAAGGAAAACCAGACAGGAGCAAGAACCCCAGAATAGAAATAGAAATAATGACAATTGCACCAGAGGACAAAATGCTGACTCTCCTTTATTTGACTAAACCTGAATGTTAACACTGGATGCTGAGTAGATGCAATTGGTATTCAGGCCACTTGTCATCCCCACGCTTTAATCCATTCATGACACAGGAGAGAAGTAAGAAATTAGAAATGCGTGAGAAGAAACAGGGCAAATTGAGAGTGTGAAGGGTGACAAGCTTAAACTGCTTAAACTCCAAGCCCCTGCCTCACAGAAGACTCATATTTATCTGTCTGAAACCATTGAGGAAACATATTCTACATGTAAAATAAAAGACCAGCTAACAGAAAGGACTTTGCCCTATCTCAATATGTAATGCTGGCTAAAATCTATTCTCAAATACATTATATATTTTTTTCAATAGATGAAAATAACCTTATTTCTTCTCTTTACAGGGGTACTTATTTCTTAATTAGGGAGGCAAGGAGAAAAGATAAAATATTTATATTATTTATATTTATAGAACTATCATCTTGGAAGTTAATTTTCTGATAAGTTAGACATACCATTGTGAGTGTTAATATTCTAAAAGAATTGCACAAATGATTGAACAAATGCACATACTAATAATTAAAAGAAATTGTGACCTTATATCAGTTTTTCCCTCACACACCAGGAAGCATCATCTCTTATTTTAAGAGAATACAATTATATCTATAAAGTAAATTATAATCTTTCTTAAATTAGAACATCCTTATATTAAATAGCCACTAAAATATGTTTGTTTTTTAATATGTTATTTCCATCTCGCAGGTCAGGTGTAAGGATAAATAAGTATACTTCTGGCTAATCCTTTGAAAGAAATACTAACTCCTAAAGTTAGAGAACATATTTTAAATAATACTATTCTAAAATAGTTTTTTTTTTTTTTTTTTGCAGTTTTTGGCTGGGGCTGGGTTTGAACCCGCCACCTCCCATATATGGGGCCGGTGCCCTATCTTTGAGCCACAGGCACCACCCTAAAATAGTTTTCTTATTCAAGATTCTATTATACATTAATAAATAAATTATCTGATAAACAATTTTCAGATTCCTTTTCTGACTGTACTTAGTTCGTTTGTTCTTTTACAAGGTTTTGTTTCTAATCCTTATCTTAAACATTGTTATTGTTATTAAATTTTAAGTCTTTTTAATTTTGTGAAGGCAAAAAAAATGGAAACCTAATTACCACATGTATATGTAAAAAAAAAATTAAAAAATAAATAAATAAATTTCCCCCCACATATTGATAATTTGGTAGTAAAGATTTAAATCAATTATAATGAAAGGGAAAATGGGGGTTGCAATTGGATTGAATGTTTGTTTCCCATCAAAATTCGTATGTTCAATTCTTGATAGTAACACATTTTAGGAGGTAATTAGCTCATGCAGTTGGAAACCTCATTAATGGGGTTAGGGCCCTATAATAAGGACCCCAATGAACTCTCTTGTCTTCTTCCTGCCAAGTGAGAAAATGGCATTCTGCCACCCATAAGAGGGCCTTCACCAGAATCTGATCCTGTTGGCCTTCCGATCTCACACTTTCAGCTCTCAGAGCTTTGAGAAATTAATTTCTGTTGTTCACAAATAACTAAATCTATGGTACTTTGTTATAGTAACTCAAACTGTTCTACTTTATCTTTGCTCTAATGAAACAGCATTGGCTATAACATTTTTGGAGTTAAAAATGGATGGAAATTCCAAACTGGTCATTTTTATTGCCATTTAGAAATATTTTTTTAGCCATGAAAATACATGAAAATTTACTGATCAAACCTCTCATTTGAGAAGTCATAACTAGTATTCAATAATGAGCTGAAAATTTATATTTAGATCATATAGGGATTTAGAAAAAACAAAGTTTAGTCAACTTTTGTTGAGTTAACTATAAGGGCTTTGTCTCTTTAAATATCAACAATAAATCTATGTGGGTGACTTGGTTTGGCAGATGCAAATATGTTTGCTCCATGCAAAATGAACTTAATTATCATCCTGTATTTAATGATAGCATAGATCTTATAAAAAATTTCATGAATCTACTTTCCTAGAATTAATTACTTAAGAAGTTAGAATAATAAATGTTAAAAGATGCAAACATTGCATTTGATTGATAAGTTGATACAGATTTAGAAGTACTTCTCATCATATTTTTCATACTTATCAAATGGATTGACATGTTTGACCTGTGATTTGAGGATAACCCAAAGTGGTTTGGATACATAGCATATAATAAGACTAATGATGCTATCCATGTGAGTTTCTGCTTTCAAGTGGACAAGATATATGCACTGATTATGTTGCAGAGTGTGGGTAAACTGCTTTATATGACTACACAATTTGACAGCAAATAATTCTATCAATTAGAAATTAGTAAGTACTATGTATCATAAATTACAAGATATCTGGGGGTGGGGAGGCAAGAACCTTTATGTGCATTTTGAATTGGAGCTTGTGAGAGTTTCTAGGACCAGAAAGTATTGCAAAGATGAGGCCCACGTGCTAGACATGTACCTGAATAAATGTATGTAAGGACAACGGACAAAACTGAATGTGTTGGTTCATAGAATATGTTAATTCTACCATTACAGGGTTTGTTAAATTAAAGCAGGGGGTCTTTACTATGAAGCAAAGCCTGCTCCTTTCTACTTCTGCTACTACTACAAACACACACCATACCCTGCACATTCCTTGGGCCATCAGTGGTAAAATTTCAATACGTGGTCACATTAATAATTATTCAAAAGAAAACCCAATGACTTTAAAATTAATATTCTTTAAACAACAACAACAACATGCAAAGACTCCTGGATATAGACTTTAAAAATGATTTTTCTTCCTCCAAAATTCTTCTTTCTCACTTATGAACCTACATAAATAAATCTCACATCTGAAATTTTTCTTCCCTCTTCTTTCTACTTCTTTACTTATGACAACATTTTACATCCCATAAAAACTACACTATCCCTAGAGTCTTCTCCTACAGAAATTATTCTCTTCATACTTTTTATATATATTCTAACTCATTCATTTGTGACACCTTATCTTAATACTTGCTTTTTTTTACAACAGATTAAATTTGATCTCCACGTGGATTATAAGTCCCTTACAGAGGTTGCTTCATCTTACCGTTCTTAGATGTCCTCAATGCCTGTATAGATGGATATAAACAAATCTTAGATTTTCAACATGTGGCTGCATGAAAAGGCCATCACGTGCTTGTGTAAAAATAAATACATGGTGGGTGGCGCCTGTGGCTCAAAGGATAAGGGCGCCAGCCCCATATACTGGAGGTAGCGGGTTCAAACCCGGCCCCAGCAAAAAAAAAAAAAACTGCAAAAAAAAAAAAAAAAGAAAGAAAGAAAGAAAGAAATACATGGTAAGCATCAGGGAGCTAATTCTTGTCAACAAATTGACATCTATAAAATACATCTTAACAAAAGCATAGAGTTTTAAGGAGAACTTATAATATAAATGTAAACTCAGATTATTTGACAGTAGAAGATGACAAAGTGAACAAAGTCCTCACAAAGGCACCAACACTACCTTACACTGATGTAGTATAAACTAATCCAAAGTCATTACACAACACTCGTCTAAAGTCATTTTGAGAGCTAGTTTTAAAGTTACAATTGGTTAATTACTGGCCATGTGACTTTGGAAGAGCCACACGAATTCCCAAAAATTTCCTAAGACTCTAATACCCTAATTTCAGAAACACAGACCCTTATATGCACTGTACTAGCTCCTAGGTTTATAAATAGCAAGTGACATCATAGATGTAAAATACTAGTAAATAAAAATGCGCTATAGCTTTTTGTTAAGTATTATGTTATTACAAATATATTAAATTTTATCAGCAGTGATTTTTACTTCTGTAGCTACCCTTTCTGAAGTACTAAAAGTATACATTTTTAAAAAAATCTTTGTTCCCCCAAGGATAATATAAAACCAAGAACAATAACGTTAGGTACTGTAGTGGGGACTCTACAGCTACATTTTCAATCAAACAGTGGGGTAAGCCAAATTTTAGCTTTGTTAAATTATGAGAAGAAGTGAAGAAAATATGGGAATACACAGAACTAAGGGAAGGCAGAATTATAACCCATGATTACACCTATTTTTTGTTATTATATTTATCAAGAAAACAGAGCTATAACTCACTCACATATTATGTTTATATTATTAATCATGGCAATGTTTATGGGTGTTCTTGGGTATTGATATTAATTTCTTTAAAAGAATCACTAGCTAGAGATAATACTTGATTACTGAGTTTAGGGGACAGCGAACATTTCCCGTAAAGGTCTAGATAAATGGTTTACATTTTATAAGGCACACAGTCTTTGTTACAACTGGTCAACCCTACCCTGTGGTACAAAAATAGCATTAGACAACATGTAAAACATGGGCATGATTGTGTTCCAATAAAATTTTATTTACAAAAATCAATGATAGAGGGCATAGTCAGAAAAATGCTCTTGTATATTACTGGTTGGTATGCCCATTAATATACTCAAGTGCATTAAAAATAAAAAATAAAAAAAATAAATTATAAACCAAATTTGGCCCTCAGGGTGTAGTTTTTTGGCCCCTGTTGAGTTCAACATAACATATTTATACAACTCATAGAAACCATCGCATACACAGAAAATCTCGACAAGAGTCCCAGACCCTCTAGACAAAAACACATAGGCGTGATCTATGAATAAACCAGAGTAAGGATTAGAAAGAGTCTAGAGAAATACAATAAATCTCAGTATCCTTCAAAGTTGGGATGTCCTCTGAGTGTGGTGGGGTGGGCCAGTATATGAACATTTATTAGGATTTGTTATAAAATATTTTAATTTATCTCTCATTCTATTTTAATACTTATATATAAAATAAGGCAGAAAACAATGTATTCTATACCTTCAAATTGTGTAATTTAAAATAAGTATATACAAGTTTTGAGGACATATTCTCAGGCTTTTTCAACTGATGTAGCTAGAAATTAAAAAAAAAATCCAAATCAATAGAGCCTAACCAATTAATTTTATGTTTCTGATTAATAGGAGGTAAGCAATATAAAAATTTCAAGCATTTTGGGCGGCGCCTGTGGCTCAGTGAGTAGGGCGCCGGCCCCATATGCCGAGGGTGGCGGGTTCAAACCCGGCCCCGGCCAAACTGCAACAAAAAAATAGCCGGGCATTGTGGCGGGCTCCTGTAGTCCCAGCTACTCGGGAGGCTGAGGCAAGAGAATCGCGTAAGCCGGAGAGTTAGAGGTTGCTGTGAGCCGTGTGACGCCACGGCACTCTACCGGAGGGTGGTACAGTGAGACTCTGTCTCTACAAAAAAAAAAAAAAAAAAAAAAAAATTTCAAGCATTTTGACTTCATTGTGAATCTGGACAAAATAATTTGAAATGGGAAAGTTCCCTTCATGTGAGTGATAATAGATTCTCTTATAACTGTTAGAAATATTTTAAGCAGCTTAAAATAGATATAACATTCAGGATCTGAGGCCTATGAGTGAAAGACCGTATTCCTCAGTTAAGCCCAGTGTTTCTGTTGGTGATATGATCTTTTATTGTTGGGAGAAGACTCCAAGAGGCACAATATGAGACATACTGGTCATGGGCTGAAGTTCAAGGCACAAGATACAGAGTCGAAAGTAAGAAAGATTTATGATGAGTACAGGTGCGTGCTGGTGCACACCCAGGACCACCCCTGTCACCACACATACCCAGCCAGCAAGCACACGGACAGACACACACAAGCTCACAAGTTGTTGCTATTTGATTAGCAACAACTTCCCACATAGAAAACATGATAAACCATCACTTACCCTCTAATTTTCAAGAAAAAAATTCTGCTTTGCCCATTTCCTTAGCATTCATAAGCAATGTTTTTGAATGTCTTCTAAGCATATGTTAGGAAGGTCAGATGAACTGCCAATCTCATCTCTATGAAAGTCTGTTTCATGAAGTTGAATATGAGAAGATACTAAATACATAATTAAAAATATAAAATCCTAGCAATATTTTAGTCAACCAGTGTTGGACTAATTTAATACCGGTATTACCAGTTAACTCAATGCATAGATATCAGTTTCTATGATTGCTGAAAAAACGCTTTAAAGAATGATTTGACTATAAGTGTATAAGAATTGGTAAGGAGTTTGAATGCCTTGAAGGTACTTTATCCGGGGTGAAAAATTGGTGAATTGCATAAAGAAAAATGATAAGTCTAATAATAAAAATCCTAAGTACACATATATAATTTGTGTAAAAGGATGCTGTTCCCTTATTTGAAATTCTAGTTACATACAAGTCCTCCATGTAAAAACAGTACATGACTGGTCCACCATCACTACTATACCATCTGGCAGTCGCTTCCCAGTCCACCATCACTACTATACCATCTGGCGTTCACTCTTCACTGTATCTCCTCTAATTTTTCTGCAGTAGAACAATGCAGCTATGATTTCTTTTTCAGCCACTCTGATGTCACTGACAGAAATCTTCCCATATTCTAGAACGCAGTCCTTTAAGTGGCGGGTCAAATAGTTGCCTATTTCAGTGGTATGAATCGGGAGGTAAATCCATTTCAGATCAGAAAGATCTGTGCTTGTCTTTAAATTTTTATCTATTTCTAGCCACGACAAGTTTGGACAAATACTTTTTTTTTTTTTTTGTAGAGACAGAGTCTCACTGTACCGCCCTCGGGTAGAGTGCCGTGGCGTCACACGGCTCACAGCAACCTCTAACTCCTGGGCTTAAGCGATTCTCTTGCCTCAGCCTCCGGAGTAGCTGGGACTACAGGCGCCCGCCACAACGCCCGGCTATTTTTTGGTTGCAGTTTGGCCGGCGCTGGGTTTGAACCCGCCACCCTCGGCATATGGGGCCGGCACCCTACTCACTGAGCCACAGGCGCCGCCCTGGACAAATACTTTTAACACTGTGGACAAATACTTTTAACACTGTGACCCTCATTTTAGGCACATGAATAACTCCTTGCCAATTGTGAGGAGGAAGTCAAATTCATTCAGGGCAGTTTCCATGTCTATCTGCACAGACTATGTTGAGACATCAACTGTGGCCCTTAATAGACCTCTCTAGTCTATAGTTTAGTGTATTTCCTGTAAGGTAAATAAAACAAAACTGTAAGCCCAACTTAGCAATTGCAAATGTTACTTTCATAATGTGGTTTCATTTTAGGAATTTGGGTTCAAAATTCTGCTCTACATGCTCTACACATTAGCATTTAAATGCCTTTTTGTGCTTAAGTATATCCATCTGTAATATGGGTCTATTTGAGACAGTAAAAAAATTAATGCACACAAAAACTTTATAGCAATCTTCACTTTTAGGGAATAATAAGACTGTGATCTTTGACTTCTAAAAGAACTTAAAATTAATTTAGGCCTTAGCACTATCATTTGCTGACCACTGAACTAATCCACTATAAGTCTTTTTAAAGTTACTGGGGCTCAGTGCCCATAGATCAGTGTTTAGAGGGCTAGCCACATACAACAGGGCTGACGGTTCGAGCCTGGCCTGGGCCTTCTAACAACAACAACAACAGCAAAAAATAGGCGGGGGTTGTGGCTGTAGTCCCAGTTACTTGGGAGACTGAGGCAAGAGAATTGCTTAAGCCCAAGAGTTTGAGGTTGCTGTGAGCTGTGTTGCCACAGCACTCTACTGAGGGTGACATAGTCAGACTCCGACTCAATAAATGAATAATATAAAGTTGCTGGGAGAACTGTCTTTAAATAAAAAAAAACAAACAACAAACAAACATAAACTATGTTTTTTAAAAAACATTTTGTGCAGTTATTTCCTGTTGAAAGTGAAATGAAAAAGTATGTAATGTGCATAACACAAAGTTAGCAAAAAGTTACAGGAACTAAACTTTATACACCCAGGTATACATATGGCACTCGTTTCCCATTAAAAATTCTTCTCCTAAATGCACATGCACATCTTCACTGTCTCTCTAAGATACCATAAGGAGTGAAATTTTAAGGCACTAAAATTTTGAATTTACATAAGAGTAATATCTAAAGTATTATTACTTGATGTTCCAATAATGCGAAGTATATTTTTTTCAGTGTCTATTGAAGATGTAGGCAAACTATGTTCTCAATATTGATCCTTTAGAGTGCAGTTTATTTATCACACCACTAAAACTACAGCCTCCTATCAAACCTGGGCAGAGTGTTGTTAGACAAGAAGGGACCAGGGGAAAAAAATCTAGTAATAATAAGAGACTAATATTATAATAACAGATCATCTGGAGTGCCATGAAAACATTCCAAAATATCCCTCCACAGAATACTCAGGGGAAATTAAAGTGTTCATCTTGCTTTGTAGGTAGAAATGAGTGATTCAGTGTTTTATAACTGAAAGTGCTGGTAGAAAATGACTGCTTAGCATTGCAACAATTACTGTGAGATAAGCAGTTGGCCCCACTGTAAAAACAAGTAGGCATTTGAGTGAGGGAAATTGAAAGGTATCATAGTAAATTTACATAAAGTGTAAAATATCACAGAAATGTTTACAAAATTCAGATCACAATATAATATTTCATATGTATATACAGAAATTTTGGAAACTATTGATAGTTTTTTTTGATAAAGTATAAATTCTTTTCAAAAGACAATCAAATATATTTCAATTACGTGATCTAATGTGTTTACAACACTTTTGGATGAATTTCTGTATGATAGTACAGCTAATTTCCAACTTACAATTTTTATACATATTCACCTGTCTATTACTTTATTATTCAACAAATTATTATTATTAAGTACTAACATTTGTTAGTAAATAGCAAGAAAAAGATTATTTGCAAACTTGCTCTCTGAAACAGCCATCTTTTTCTGTTGAAACATGTTAAGCCAGATTACATCCACAATTCATAAAAGAACTTTATACCTATCAGAGTGCCTTGTGCCACAAGGACAATTTCATCTCTAAACACCATGGGTTTTCATAGGAATGTAATCGCAGTTTCCAATTGCAATACACTAACTGAAAATGTCTCTCTTAGAAATAATTCTACAAAATGCATGCATATAATATTTTCATGTCTATAAACCCCAAGTACAAATTTTCTGATTTATGATCAGATCTCATATAAAAGATTTTGAAGCAGGACCCTCGTAGAAAATTCAAGATATATAATCTTGAAGTATAAAGACTAAAAAAGGAAGATATGATTACCACGTCATGTCAGTCTTCTCTCTGTTTATATGAAACAAGGCAATTAGCCAGGCGCAGTGACTCACGCATATAATCCTGGCACTCTGGGAGGCTAAGGCCAGTAGATTTCTTAAACTCAGGAGAAATAATAAGAGTGAGACTTCATCTTTAAAAAACAGCCAGGAATTGTGGTGGGCATCTGTAGTCCCAGTGTCTTGGGAGGCTGAGGCAAGAGGATGGCTTGAGCCCACAAGTCTGAGGTTGCTGTGAGCTGTGATGCCACAGCACTCTATTAGGGTGACAAAGTGAGACTCTTGTCTCAAAAAAATGAAAATAAAAATAAATAAATGAATAAATAAATAAATAAGAAACAAAGAAAAGAAAGAAGGCAGTTATATTTTCATATCTTTCTCAGGAAAGATAAGAACTGGAGCTTTAGGGCGACACCTGTGGCTCAAAGGAGTAGGGCACAGGCTCCATATGACGGAGGTGGCGGGTTTGAACCCAGGCACAGCCAAAAACTTCAAAAAAAAGAAAAAAGAACTGGAGCTTTATTGAACATAAGAAGTCTGCAAGGTGGTAACAGTAGTCAAGTATTTCTGACATTTAGCAAAACTCAACATCTCTTAATTTTAATTTTCTTAATTATGAAATAGATAGAGGCGTTTTCCCTATCTACCTCTTTGGACTATTGTCAGCATTAACTAATACGATACACGTAATGTGGTCAACCTAACGTCTAGTAACAAAATATACTCATTAAACTTTAGCTATAAAGTGGAAACGTTTTGGAATTAGATAATGATAATGGTGGCATGACCTGTGAATATCCAAATAAAAAAACTGCATTGTATGCTCTAAAATGGTGAATTTTATTTTACACAATATTTACACTAATTATATCTCAATAAAAAGGTATTCATTATGATTGTATTTATTGTAATACATATTAGTAACTATGAAAGTTTATACATAGAATGGAGATATTTTGCTTTTTACTCTATTTTTAAATACAATGGCATCCAAGTCTATAAAAAATGTTTTTACATAGTAACAGCACAGATAGATGTATTTTAGTTATACCATAAAAAGTAGCAATGGTAGGTGGGAAGAGAAATAGGAGGGGCTAGACAAATGTCTTGGTAAGAGATTATGAAGTCAACCAAGTTAAATTATTTTTGCCGTGATTTCATGACTTGGGTGATTTCGTATAACCAAATACGGCTAAAAGCAGACAATACTGAAGAATCACAAAGGAGAAGGCATAACTTCCAATGCAATTGAGCTACCAGTAGAGGGGGAGACATTGGGAAGTTAGTGATTAATTCATCACAATAATTTAGATTTCAGATTTTACCAGGGTCCAATTCCAACTTCTCCATGTATATTAGATGAGGAATCTTGGGTAAAGATACATATATTTCCTTTTACTTATTGGCTAAATGGAAATCATAACTTTCAAGCTTCTCAAAATGTAATCAGTGAGCTCATTCTCTTCCCTCTCCTCCTCTACTATGTCTTCTGTGGTGACTTCACCCACACTTGGCATTCAGATCTAATCATGTTGTATTATAATGCTTCATCTCTCCCATGACATTGTGAGCAACGAGAGGACAAAACCTGATGTACTCACAGTTATATTAGTTACTGAACAACGAATGCCCCATGTTCCGTTACTGGAATGGTAGTGATGTGGGAGTTATTAATATCCTACTGCTCAAGGTCATCGCTGAGGTCTGATCTTTCACCATCTGCCTCCTGAGGGTATATGTTATCACATGGTGCACAAAGTGGATCACTGCTGCACATACTGGCATGCTGAGAGCTTCTCAAATGGTAATGTGAATCTTCAGAAAATTTTTGAAGAACCTTCTAAAGACAGGTGAATACAACCTTACTGCATACATCTTATATTAGTAATTTTTTCCTATTACTTCTATACTAGCTGTGCTATTGTGCTCTGAAAACAAAATACCTACGTTATTATTGTTGTATTAGTGGTGGGTTTGACATTTGTTTGTTCCATGCTTGGAGCATGAGGCAAGATATTTATCATTAGGACACAGTATCTTTTTCCCTTTTTTTAGTTGAAATCATTTTACAAGTTCCAAGATGCCGCAAACTCTTAAGTTTACATGAAATAATTGATAGTTAGAGATAAATGACAGCATAGAAACAAGTGCTGTAGTTATGCAACCACCTGAAAATGCTACAGGACCTGCTTCCGATGAGGACTCAGGAGACGAAGAAGGTGAAACAACAAATAACCTGGCAGGTTCTTTGATGCGTGCACCTGCATATCTTATGCAAGATGGCTGTGATGATGAATATGACTCAGATGATCCTTCATATGCACCATAGATACTCCCTTGATGATGAAGTTACATCTGTATCTACTGCACAGCAACCTCCGTCAAAAAGAAAGAAAGTGACAAAAATTTTTCACAAATGGAAAAAAGCTGACCTAATCGCACAGCCTGCAGCAGGTAGACTTATAGAACCATCGAACAGTTTCTTCACCAAAATGAGAACTTCCACAGAAATTCCTGAACTTTTTTTTTTTGATGATGAGGTTGTTGAACACACTGTCACATACTCCAATTTATACGCTGCAAGTAAGGATGCAAATCTTGGCTTGACCAGCTCCCGATTCAAATCATTTCTGGGAATTATGTTTTGGAGTGGTTACATCTCAGTTCCTAGTTGCTTATGTTCTGGGTACAAAGAACAGATGTGTATAACGATGCTGCCATGAGACATGATTGGTTTGACTATATTTTCTAATTTGTATGTTGCCAGCAATGCAAATTTAGACCCAATGGATATGTTTCCCAAGTTGCAACCTCTTAGAGTCACACTCAATGAGAGATGTATAAAATTTGTTTCAAATAAAAGGTGTTTCAGGGCGGTGTCCATAGCTCAGTGGGTAGGGTGCTGGCCACATACATCAAGGCTGGTGGGTTTGAACCTGGTCCAGGCCAGCTAAAACAACAATGACAATAGCAACAACAACAACAACAACAACAATAACAAAAATAGCCAGACGTTCACTATAGGTGAACACCTATAGTCCCAGCTACTTGGAGGTTGAGGTAAAAGAATCGCCTTAGTCTAAAAGCTGGAGGTTGCTGTGAGCTGTGATGCCACAACACTCTACTGAGGGTGATGTAGTGAGACTCTGTCTCAAAAAAAAAGAAAGATATTTCAGCTTTGATGAAAGTATCATTCCTTATTTTGGTTGTTATGATGTAAACAATTTACTAGAGGAAAGCCCATTTGGTTTGTCTGTAAGTTTTGGTGTAGGGCAACATGTCTGGGTTACATTAGTTGATTTCAGCTGTATAAGGGTAAGAACCCAAATACTAAATATGAGGCACGTGGAGTCAGTGCATTATTGTCCTTCACCTTAGTGAGGCACACCGTGGACGGTATCATTTTATATTCAATAACTTCTTCACTAGTATTGTACTTCTTCTTAAGCTCAGTTCAATAGAACATCAAGCCACAGGTACAGTGAGAAAGGATCGCATTGACAAAGCTCCATTGGAATCAGATGTAGCTCTGAAGTAAAAAGAAGGCACATTCGATTATCAAACTGATGGCACAGGCGATACTGTCTGCAGATGGAATGATAAGAGCATTGTCAGTGTTGGTTACCTAGTGCTGGTATCAATCTGCTGTGTCTCTTCAATCTTTATTTCCAGAAACTACAAAATAGGAACCAAGTTGAGCAGCCAAACTGATCTAAGTGTACAACCATTTCATAAGAGGTGTAGACAAAGCTGAAGACAACATTGATAAGTATCGGGCATCAATCCATGGAAAGGAATTGTGTTCTGCTCTGTTTTGAATTGGTCTGAGAAAATGCTTGAGAACTGAATAAAACATGTGATAAGAAGACAATGGATTTTCTGAAGTTTCGTTGACAAGTGGTATGCCATTATCTGGAAACCCACGGTCTTTTTCCAGACCTTGGCCTATGAGGCAGCATAATATTAACTCACATTATGATGATGTCATGAATTCAAGTGCTAATCAAATAGGGAATGTGAACATCATGCTGAATGTGCTGAATATCATAAGAATAAATAAAAAAAAATCCTCTCAGAAAAAATCAAACAAGATCCTAATGTAAAAAAAAAAAAAAGAAAAAAGAAAAATGTGATGTTCTCTTAAGTGTGATGTGTTCTATTGAATCACATTGAATAGCAGATGTCACCACTCCTGAGATCAGAAACATGATTTTATACATTATGTACAATTCACAATGTAGCTTGGATTTTGTCTAGTGCTCCATTTTTGGAATGCCACATAACTCAACAAAATAGTATATAATAATTTTTTTCTTCAAGTTCTTGTTCCTTGATTTTTTATGGGCAACATATATGAATTTCATGCCAAAAATTAAAAAAAAAACTCAACCTTTCACATAATTGGAATAATTAATCCACATTCTATATAAAGATTTATTGAGTACTTTTTATGTGCCACATACCTATAATAAGGGGAATATCTAAGAGTAGAACTGGGTTTTCTGATTTCTGGCCAGAGCTCATTCATTCTGACACCCTATTTTGCCCTTTGAGGGATAAAGAAATTACTCCTCACTGAACGAACTTTAATTGTGACCAAAATATTACAAGAAAAAAATCACGGAAGGGTTTTAATCTGTATTTCACATATATCTGGACATTAGATAAAGGAGTCTGAATGTCTTTAACATCTTTTAAACTTTGAAGGAAAGTAAAAGGGCCTCTTATTCAGTCTATAACATAAAGTGTAAACTAGGCCAAGGTGGCAGGTGGCCGGGAAACTTAGTAAAATCTATTACTTCAAAGGCAGAACCATCGTACTTCTCACTGTGTGAGCTACTGACCTTCTATTTCAAAAATAAAATTCAATATGCTGGAAAAATATTTAAAATCAAAAGTGGTTGATGAAATACTCTATTATCTAGATTACTTTTCCCCCACATGACAGGGCATGCCAAAACATGCAGAGAGTAAAGGATAATATCTACAAGACTCTGAAAGAATGGCTTGATTTCTTTATTTGGGAATTGAGGACAGTTTGAAACCACATTTCTGACAGAAACCAACTGTATTCACTTAGTACAGTAGAGATTTGAAACTTAATGTCTGTGTTCTTACTCTTCAAAATTTTGCTTTTCATTTTCCAAATCTAAAAAAAATTTAGCATTGTTCTATAAAATCGTGACAAAAATCTAAACACAGTTGACCTATAATTTAGACTTGATTTCACTAGCAAGAAATTAAGATTTGTAATTAACAAGAATAGCTTGTTCACCAAGGGCCTTAGTTATTTAGTAGAATCTGATCAACCAAATCTAGAAGTATAGTGACGGTGTGTAGGTCCTAAACTCTATGGTGGAGAATGTATATCGATCCAAATCAATTCTTAAAGGGCAATATCTTCAATGACAAGTCTTTAAATTCCTGGGAAAAATACAGCTATGCACCATGATTTTAAAAACATTATTTTTATTTTTTATTTTATTTTTTTTTTTGGTTTTTGGCTGGGGCTAGGTTTGAACCTGCCACCTCCGGCATATGGGACCAGCGCCCCACTCCTTGAGCCACAGGCGCCACCCTATTTTTATTGTTTTTTACTCAACTATTTGTGTTTTGTATTTAAAAATGTTTCATTTTTATGAGAAGTACAAAAACGTCCACACATAGCCTAAACATTAAAATATACATTTCAACAAAAACCTATCAGTAAGAACTAGATTAAATAAGGTAAATGATTAAAAATGTAGAAAGTAGGCTTTACAATATTGCCTTTAATTGATTCTGAGACAGAAACTTGTTTAACATGTTAACTCTGAAAAAGGATAGCATTTTATAGGCAATAGCATGTATTGAGTCTGCGGTTTGCTCAGTGGAATATAAAATGTATGACTGGCATATCATATAATCTCCATGTGCAATTGTAAACTGTCATTTTTGTCTTACTCAAAAGTAAGATCATTAGAAACCAATCTATAAATCTTTTCTTTTTTTGTCTGCAATAGGGCAGGGTAGCTGATTGTCCTGAGAAAATGTTGCCTATTTTTCCAATTTCTGACATTATTACTGAAGTCAGGAACCATTTCTAAAATCCTGCTTGTTGTATATACAACAAGGGACGGTGCAGCTTTATTTCTCAAAAGGACAAATTCAGTGAGCGATGGTAAAAATGCACAGACCATAAAAAGAATAATAATTAAAACTGAATTTAGGATTTATAAAAAGTATTTGTGTACTATTATTCATTACTCTGTACTTTAAGAGAATCCTTTCACTTTCTCTTTCATAAAATGGAATTAGTTACTTCTAATATCTGGCAAGACTAGGATGTCCCAACAGTAAAAGGAAAATTATTTGAAAGTGTAACACTGAGATGTGTTAATTATTTTAGCTACTATATTTAAAACGTATCCCTCTATTGACCAATTAAGTACTGAAGTGTTCAGTACTGGAAATTGATTTTAAAATTGTTTTGAAAGTAGTAGCATGCATAGCTATAAATGGAAGTAGAAAACACACCTTTCAAATGAATCCTTCTTTCTATAATAGAAACTTAAAGTATTTGTTCATCTTTATCTGTAATCAAAAAGTCTTATGCATAAATATTTTCAAGTTCATTCAAAATTATTATTGTATGGAATTGCCAACCATGTATCAGAAGATAAAAATGTTTACCAAAATAATTATATTTAGAAAAACTGATTTGGAGATTTCCTAGGAGTGAGTAGGCAGTAGGGCCATTCATTATCAAGACTTCTACAGATCATGATTATAAATATCTATATTCTTCATGGAAGAGAATACTTATATTCCTGGAGAAGCAAGCAAGGCACCAAGCTTTTGTTTTTTAATAACTAAAACAAAATAACAATAACCAACTTCTTTTGAACTTGTTTTTTATGTTATTTTTAATATTTTAATATTTTTATATTTAATATTTTATATTTAATATTTTAATATTAAAAATAACATAAAAAACAAGTTCAAAAGAAGTTGGTTAGCACAGCCCATCATTTTCTCCTCCTCATTGGAAATTATTAAGTGATCCTTTTTAAGACCGTTCCTAATGACGGTGGCTTCAGAGTTAGACTATAATACAAGGCATGTATGAGCACAGACAGACTAGAGTCTACAATGAGGTTATAGATTCTAGTCTACACTTGTTTCCTCTCCACAGAGTCAAAGACCAAGGAAATGCTGGTCAAAGGAAGAAACCATCCAAAGTATTTTCTGCCATAGTTCCTTACAAAGTGGGAAGAAGGTGATGGTGGAGCTTAAGGGACTAGCCCTGTCCACCAATCATCTATGCCTCTTGCAAAAACATTGACCTAAAAAACACTGGCTTGCTGTTTGTTAAGCAGCAATGCTGGATATAGTTCTGAGTAAAATTTCCACATGGATGTGTGATTGCAGATCTGCTTTCATTATTGTTGGTGATTTTTAGGCATGGTACACAAACCTTTGGAATGCAGAACAGGTAAGAACCTCTGCTTGACAGGTAATGGTGGACCGAAGTTTTAATTATACAACACTTCTTTAAAACATCACTGAAATAATTTCTGCTGCAAAATTATTGCAAATGGTTTAGGTCATATGGTATTATATTTTCAGAGATATATGTAATCATTATTTTTCTTAAGGTTGTCCTACAAAAGCTGCAAATTTTAAATTCCATAGAAAATATATTTCTGAAGCTTTCAGAATTGAAAGTTTGGCTGACATGATTTTAATATTTTACTCTTTCTATCTTCTCATTTATACTTATTATTTACAATATTTTTCCTTCTTTCCTTATATATCAATGTTCTTAGCAAATTCCAATCCTTAAGAGACCTATTCTAATTATTTTTATGTGAAATCACTCACATGTCAGAGTCACTTGATTTTAAATGGAAAGAGAAGGTCCTTAACATAAATTTGACATGATTTTCCCAATTCATGAAGCCACTTCAAAATGAAGCACTGAAAATTGTTCCCATGCTTTTTGTCCCCTAAATGATCATTCATATCTCCGTCTATGAGACCACAGCAAAAGTAAAACCCCTGGCAACAAATATTGTTTACATTTTCAGGGATGGGATCAGGTAACTTTCCAGAGAAACAAGTTATCTCACTTCCTATTTCTGGCATTAGTCGCATCTATCATATGGACACAAACCATGTCTAGAGTCATGCATGGTTTATGTAAAACAAGGTGCTGCAGAGCCTGACTTCCCAATAGGAACTACAGTAAGAAATTAAAATAGTGGCTCACATGGTAAAAGACCGCTGTGATGACAGTTAGCTAGTTTTCCAGGCCTGAGAATTTCAAAAATGTTTTGACAACTGACAGTGCAAAGCTTTCATCCTTATTTCACTCTTACACTAAGTGCCAGGTTGTTATGCATTTGTAATCATGGACTTTTCAAATACAAGAATATTAGCATTACTGATTTGTTTTCCATTATCACATAAAGGTACCCCGTGTTTTAGAGTGTCCTATATGCTGTTTTAAAATTCATTACGATAACCATAAACTTCTAAGCAGAGATGTCAGCATGGACATTTACACAGAATAGAAAACGATGCACAATCTGCCGAGAAGAAACAGGCATAGGTGAGATGTTTTGCTGTTTTGCTGTTTCTAAACAAAATCCTATAGGCATGAAGCTGCTCTGATATCTGAAATACTAGAGGGGTCCTTTCACATTAACGAGTTTAACTTCATACATTCTCATTCTTTTTTCAATGCTAAATCTGCAAAACAGTGAAATATAAATAAGATAAAAGTGTCCAATATCCCATAGATAGAACATAATAGAATATGTCAGTATTTTTTCCTACAGTCTGGGTATATGTCAGGAGTCCATGATTTTCCTGGATTTTTCTTCTGAATGCATTAGTCACATCATAACTCGATGTCCCTTCTGATACTAGAAATGCAACGTTAGAAAAAACAAATCAGTCCTACTGACATGAATGCAGACTTCTCCACGCACATTACTATGACCACCCACTGCATTTCAGTCCAGAAAACTAGACAGCCAGGCCTTGTCTGCATGCCAGAATAATAAACATGATATGTGAGAAAAAGAAGACTGAGTTTATATGCATAGACTTTATTAATTTAAGGCATAAAACATAACAATATTAATCTGTAACATTTAAACAACCTGTACAGTCATATATCGCAAGTTAATTAACCATAATCAATCAGAAATTCACGAGTTACTGAAAACAGCATTTTTTTTACAAAACAAAAATGTATTCTTTCCCATTAACAAATACATGTATACATTATAGTGCAAATTACCCTCATCTACACATGCCTCTGACTTTGAATATATTAAAGCACAAAGGTCATGCATGCTTCTCCCTGCCCAATGGCCATGGTTCTCTTTCAGATTCTCTCAGTTCCTGCTTAGGTGTTGCATCCTTGGGGTCACCTTGCCTGTTCCTATCTTGTATGAATTCTATACATCCCTCTCCCTTATATCTGCATCTGATGGGACTTGGCACCATACAGATATGCAGGAGCATGACTGCAGTGCAAGAATGGACTGACCTCTCTGATCACATAATAGTGTAAACATCTTAAACAACGGAAGAAATGCCATACAAGCAATACTATTATTTTTTATGGTACAAGAATTGGGTATTAGATATATAGAGCAATATGAAAAATTACAAAAATATAGATTGAGGTGTTTGCGGGTAATCGGAAATTCTCTTTAATAGTTTTCTTTTTGAACAGTCTCTAAAGCAGCCAAAGTGGTAAGAAGCATTCTTTTTATCTGGTTGACTGACAGAAGCTATTCACCAAAGGTTCTTCTTGCCCTCTTTGAGCACACATCCTCACATCTCAGCAGGAAGAGGTGGGGCTGTCTTTCTGTACCACCCTTTTCTCAGAGTAGGAGTAAAAGAGTATATACTCTTTTAAGAGAAAAGGAGAAAGACACTTGTCACTTCAAGTAGCTCTCCTACTTCAGTCAGCCTTCTAAATTCAAGTCTTTATTATTTTTTTTATTTATTTTTTTTTTTTTGTAGAGACAGAGTCTCACTGTACCGCCCTCGGGTAGAGTGCCGTGGCGTCACACGGCTCACAGCAACCTCTAACTCTTGGGCTTCCGCGATTCTCTTGCCTTAGCCTCCCGAGCAGCTGGGACTACAGGCACCCGCCACAACGCCCGGCTATTTTTTTGTTGCAGTTTGGCCGGGGCTGTGTTTGAACCCGCCACCCTCGGCATATGGGGCCGGCGCCCTGCTCACTGAGCCACAGGCGCCACCCAGTATAAAATCAGACTTCATGGTTTCAAATCCAGAACAACTCTGTAAAAGCGGTGTGTGACCATCAGAAAATTATCTAATTTCTCTATGTCTCTAGTTTTTCACTTGTAAAATAGGAACAAAATAGCAGTCTGCCCAAAATTATATAGATTAGTATATGTAAATCCCCAGCACATAGCAAATGAAATTTAAGTGTATGATGTTATTTTCTATTTTGTGAAATTAGTAAGTAAGTAAACTTATTTGGGGTTTTGGCCATGCTATCTAGAAACAAGAAAACTTTGGAAAATTTATTTCATATTATTGATAATGCTCACTTGAAAAGACCATCCTAAGCAAATGAGAAGCAACAATGGCGCCAAGTTAAAATGATCTCAGAGTCCATGGTTCTTAGTATGCTGAATCCACTCTTTTTAGTAATAAGAGAGGTGGAAGTGGGATGATTTGTCTTAGAGATGCCAAGTTTACCAACTTCTGATTATTAAAAGAAGGCTGGGTGAGATTAAGATTTATTGAAAAAATGAGATTTGAGAGATCCTTTTTCAGGGATAAAGTATAAAAAGAAAGTCGTGGAGTAAATACATTAGTTCTACCTGCTAAACATGAGGCCCATCATATCCTCTCTAATATGCAAATTCCCACTGTATATTAACAGATCTGAAATTCATCCAGTATATGTAAGCATGTGTGACCTTTTACAGCCGGCTTCTCCAAAACGTGTGTGTTGTGTAGGGGTATATGTACGCATATATGTAACCTTAACTCCTTGCTCCTCTGTAGGACACGTCTTGGGAAATGCTTGTCAGCTACTTTTATACCAAGTGTTATTCCTCAGTTTAAATATAATTCTACGACTGGACAGATAGGTTTTCATGAGGAATAAGGTAAAAAGTGGTAACAGCCACAAAGTGAAAAATGCTTCGTACATGGCATCTCACCCTTGGCATGGCAAGCACCTGTCACCCTTCATCTCACTTAATAGTCGTAACAATTTAAAGTATATGTACCACACACTAGAATTAGTCTCACTCTATCTAGGGAGAGTCTGAGACACAGAAAAGTTAATATCCATCCCAAGTCCAGTGGACTAGAAAGAAGTTGGAAAGAACTGAAGCCATCTAGATGCAAAGCTGCTCTCTTAAGACTCTGCACTCCATTATTTTCCTTAGTTAGAGAATACAAGTGGGAAAGCAGAAAAGATTTGATGAACTGAACACTCAGGGTCACATTTAGAAGAGAAGATGCTGTCAGAGACACATGAACATTTGCAAGACAGTCAGAAAACACAGGACATGGATTATAATGAGAACTTGATAGGAATATTAGAGTTTGGAGTCTCCATTTGTTCTGTTACTAATGGTAACAGAAATTAAAAAAAAAAATATGTACATGGGTGGCGCCTGTGGTTCAAAGGAGGAGGGCGCCGACCCCATACACCGGAGGTGGTGGGTTCAAACCCAGCCCTGGCCAAAAACTGCAAATAAATAAATAAATAATATGCACACATTTAAAGGGTAGTAGATAAACAGAAAAAAGAAATCTATTGAGCACCTCCTAATCGCCGTATTCTACTCCTGAATGATATGCTTTGCCTTACTTTACCTCCATTGATCGCAGGAGCTGGGGACAATCTTCCTTATTTTGTAGAAGAGGATATTAAAGCTTAAAATGGTCACAGAACTTTGATGAAATAATAAAAATAGATAGAAGTAGCTTTTAGATTCAGAAGGAACTGATTTAAAAGATTCCCATACAACACAGTCAAGAAAGTAGGGCATGTGGGAAACTGTGCTTGACACAGGAGTGAGCATTACCCCAAGACCAAGAGGAGGTGTTAGCTACACAGCAAGTGAAGGTTGATTTACTATGGGACTAGCTAAACGTAAGGAACAGGGATGTGGAAAATAGTTATGTAAAATAAAGTGCTTACTCTAGTACATAAAATACAAACAGCTAGCCATGGGGATAAATTACAATGTGACTGTCTTTTCACTCCTAACGCACCCTCCTCCAGGATGAGTAGAGAAAGGCAGGTGTCTCCGCTGCCTCCTCTGCCAGATGCCTTAGAATGGGGAGAAACTGGACAACGACAAAAGATGCTCCTGGACAGGAAAAGCCAACTTAAAACTGGCAGGTGAACCCAAGTATTTTACCACAGAGGATCAGCGTTAATAGTGGACCTCTTTCTAACCATTGTTTCAGATCATATTTGCATAGCTCCTATTGCTCTCTTACAAGGTATATATTTAGGGTGAAAATAACCACATAAAATAACAGTTAATTTTATATTGGAAGACATATTGTGCAATGGAAAGATGACTTCAAGTGTAATGAGGAAGAATTATATAAAATTATAAATCCTAGCCATAGCTGCAGTGTATTAGTGATTATTTCTTACATCTGCAAATCCACCCCTAGATACTGCTAAGTAATTTGGTTTAGGTTCTGTATGAGACAGCATTGGAAACATGTGCATTTAAAGATGCACTGCTAGTTCCCTAGCTATAGGGAGCACCAGCTACCTTCAGTTAGCCAGCCCTACATGCACTGTTTAATAGAAATTCTTAAAATGGGGACACCTTTGTAACTGAGATCTTCCTGTTAATTAAGCGCAGATGTATTAAAATTTTACTTGTTTTTATTTTAATCAATACAGGAACATACAACCATATATTTTAGAGCCAATTTAAATTAGCTGTATCCTCCGCATTAATTACGTGACAAGTTTGCTTTTTAGGCCTTATAAAATCCCTACTCACTTTCTCTCTCTCTCTTTCATTTTACAATACTCACTATTTTCTGAAACTCACACTGGATCAAACTATTTCATCTATAATTTGACACAGATCCTTCAATATATTCTGTTGCCTGTTGCCTTGGGTATTGAGTTTGATGAAACATTCTTTGTGAGCAGAAAACAAAAACAACTGTAAACAAAAACAGATACAGAAAGCTTCAGATTATTGCTAGAAAGTTGCATATATGTAATTAAACTTATTATTAATAAAAAATTCCCTAGAACAATAGGAATATTATTATTTTGCTTATTAATCTCTGATAGAACAGATCATAACAGCTACTATCCTTTTCTGGTTTATTATAATTATCTATACTAATAATACACTCATAAATAATACAATTTTATTAAAATCCTGAATCTATATACAATTTTAACATCAGGATTTTAGGTGTTCCCAAAAATATTTCCCAGGAAGGGTGGTATTATTAGTAGTACTGTCTATTAATAGTTGCCAGTTCACTTCGGTATATGTCCTTAGTTTATTCCATAAGTTCTTTAAAATGAGTACAGAGGAAAATTTTCTATTTTGTAAAAGATGATTTTCAAAATTACGCTTACAAAACATCAGAAAATATATTATTTATATTCTAATCAAATTCTTACAATGAAGAAACAACTCACAGAATAAATAATAATTTTCTGATCATTTACCCAAAATACCCTCATTCATTATAATTACATTCATTTCTTCATTTTCATTCATTCATTTCTTCATTTATTCTTTAACAATATTTCTTCAAAACATTCACTGTATGTCAAATGTTACGATGAATAAGGGCAGTCCTTAATATTTAGAAGCCCATTAAATAACAAATTAGAATTCAATAATGTAAATGCCATGAAGAAAGGAATACAAAATGCTGAGGGAAAGTACAAACCATATAGTTGAGAGGGAAAGGCTGAACCCGGGGCACACCACTTAGTATGGTTTTCAAACATATTTCCACTTTCCCAGAACTACTATCTATACATGCTCTTAGTTAGTTTACGTAGATCAACCTTTTTATTTTAAGTAAAGCTGGAATTACTTCATTAATATCTATACATTTTCTGATTATCATCATTTTCTCCCCTAAAACCAGAAGGTAGAATAGACATTGACAAGATTATATCCACTGGGTTGTGATTCTTACTTTAAGCCGCATATTACATATACGTATATGTATATATATAAAGAGCATGTAGTGAGAAAAAGCTTTAAAAATGAATAAAAGAATAAAAATATCATTCCAATATGGTTTAGTCAGCCAAAAAAAGAAAAAAAAAGTCAAAAAACGTTTCACCCCCCAAATCAGGAACAAAATGGAAACATTGTTTCCAAGTGCCTCATTAGAGAAAGGAAGTTGTGCAATATAATCTCCGTAAAGTCCTTTGTGGTTACATGGTTGTGTTTGGCTTCACAGAGATGCAAAAGAGGAAGGTCTATGGTTCATTGTCCCTCTTTGTTGCCTCTTCCGCTGAATTCTATTAGCCTTTTCCTTTCTCCTGTCAAATGGACCTCTGAAGTCTCTTTACAGGAAGCAGCCTATGAACTGGTCTAGCTCCACTTCCACAAGGCAATATATCAGGTTCTTATTCGGTGTCCTCAATAATTTGGAAAAATTAAAAGTGGAATTATAGAATTTAAAGCAAGATAAATAATTAGAAAATATCTATAACTCCCTATATACACACAATGCAGGTTTAGAATAATATATGGCCTGTGATCAAGGTGGGTGGATTGCCTGAGCTCAGGAGTTCAAGATCAGCCTGGGCAAAAGTGAGATCCCTGTCTCTAAAAATAGCCAACCACTGTAGCAGGCGCCTGTAGTCTCAGGTTCTTGTGAGCCTGAGGCAAAAGAATTGCTTGAGCCCAAGAGTTTGAGGTTGCTATGAGCAACGGCACCTTACCAAGGGTGACAAAGCGAAACTGTCTCAAAATAATAATAGTAATGATAATAATAATAATAACAGTAATATATGCCCCACATTTTATCTGGCATATGACAATTAAAAACCCCATAAAAAACCACTGACGTAACTCACTATCATCAAAGCAATGAGAGCAACTACAATGGGATCATTTATCATGGTAGCCGGATATATAATGCCATTATAATCTGTGTCATAGTTTCTCTTCTCTCGTGTATGCCATTTAAAAGTTATTATTTTACAACAAAAATGTCAATACCTATAAGCCAGGTTAACGTGACTATCTGAAAATTTTTAAATCAATATAGTAAAGTAGTAAAAATTATTCATTCAAAAATATTTAAAATTCTAACATGTGCCTCTAAAGGAACAACACCAGGCCTTAGCATAGAACAGGATTTGTTCCTGCCTTAGCCTCTTGCCTTGTTTCCTGCCACATGTTTCCACCATTCTCATTGAAAATTGGAAAACAGGTCCATCATGCTTTCAATTTTCAAAGCCTTTGCACACTGTGAGGCTTCCAAACAATTTTATACTACTCACATATCTGGAACCCTTCTGCCGATAATGCTTCATATCTTAATTCAATTAACATCTTCTTGGAACATCCTTCCTGAACTAGCCTATTATTCTTAAAGAAAACACTACACATACAGTGCTTCATTGTAAATTTTGTTTCTATTATTTACCTATGGAATGAGGTATCTTTGAGCATGGAAACTATTATCTTTTTAGTTATTTTGTTATTTTCCTGATGCTTAACAATGTATTCTACATTTTAGGAATGTAATTCTTCTTGATAGGTTAATATTTAGTCAATGGTTAATATTTGAAAAATCACACGAATTTATCAAGGAGTAAAAGTTAATATCTATTACTGAAATATGCTTCCTCTACTATTTTAATTACTTTTCCAACACAATTTTTAATTAGAATAGTCAGTTGCGATCATAGCTTATTGTAACCTCAAACTCCTGGGCTAAAGCAATCGTCCTGCCTCAGGTGCTCATGTAGCTGGAACTGAAGGTGCAGGCCATTATGCTAAGCTAAGGTTTATGTATTTCTGTATTTTGTATTTATTTATTTATCATTTTAATATACAAAAGCAGTCTTTCTATATTGCCCAGGCTAGTCTTGAACTCCTGGGCTTGAGCCATCCTCCTACCTTGGCCTCTCAGATTAGTAGGATTTATAAGCATAAGCCATAGGCTTAGCTAAATATACTTTTTAAAACATTAAGTACAGTGGGATAACAAAGGTGAAAGAAGACTTGGCAGATGGAAATGGACAAGAACATGCTGGTTAGGCTGGATACTACACATACGTGCACACAGACACACACACACTTATATGTGAGCACTGCAGCTGTATGAACAGATGAAATCCCTGAGGAATAAAGCATAGATCTTTAGCGGAAGAAAGCTTATGAAGACCCACCTTTGGGGGATGTGAGGAAGTAGAGGAACCAACAGAAATGAGAATCTGTCAAAACAGAGTGTGAAATGCTTCAGTCATAAAGATCATGGTGATTGAACAGGCACATTTCATTTTAGTTCATATTTTACATGGTCAACAGATATTTTATAGGAGGAGTACTAGAACTGTCATTAGAATGACCGCCAGTGGCAGAGCAACTCTGCCACTTACTGGCTGTGTAAATCTGGGCAAGTTTATTATTTTTTCTTAACCAAACTCATCAGTGCAATGAGAATGATGACACCAACTACCAGTGTCTGTGTCTGGCACCAGGCCTAATAAAAATAAATATTCAATAAATGTAAGTTGAATCCAGATTCACGGAGTTTTAATTTCTATCTCCACAGTACCTAGTAAATAAAGTAGAATGCCATCTTCAATATGATTGAATTCATTGTCCAGCCTGGATTACCCTCGGAAGACATTTCCCTGGGCCTAAATGTACTTTTAACTTCCTCAGTTCAGCATATTCATAGACATTACCTTTATGTCTGGCATTATTAATATCTTCCTTAATGTGGTAGTCTTTGGTTCTGATTATTCAAATACGGATGATTGTCCCCACTTTAGGGTAAACAGTAGCATTGCCCTTTTTGGCTCTCTCATGGTTAAGAAAGAGTATGTGACTAATTCAGAATTATATTGAGATAAAAAGTGATACTTGTGAGGCACAGTCAGGCTGTTTCTTTGAGTGTAGTCAACCTGGTATAAACATGTATTATAACAAATAAAATATATTGCTTTAAACAACTAAGAGTTGGCAATTTTGTTTTCTTTCGTTTTTAATTTTAATTGAAAAACAAAAATTGTTATTTATTTATGATATACAACATGGTGTTTTGATATATGTATATACATTGCCTAAATCAAGCAAATTAACATATTTATTACTGCACAAACTTATTTTTTGTGTGTGGTAAGAACACTTAAAGTCTACTTTTGGCAATTTTCAAGTATATGACATATCGTTAGTAGCTATAATCACTATGATGTACAACAGTTCTGTTGAACCTATTCCTCCTATCTAATTGCAATTTTGGATTTTTGACCAACATCTCTCCAATCTCCTCAAGACTACCCACCTAGTCCCTGAAATCTACCATTCCCCTCTAGGCTTTTATGCAAACATTTGACATTTTTTAAATTCTACATACATGTATCAATGGGATCCTCAAAAATAGCACTCATACTCAGCAGTGCTATTTCTAGGAACATATCCACAGGATATAAAATCAATATGTCAAAGAAAAGTCTGCACACTCATGTTCTTTGCAGCCTTATCCACAACAGCCAAGACATGGAATCAAGTGTCCATCACTGGATGAACATATTAAAGAAAATATGGCATGTATCTAATAATCTTTAATAGCAATTTATTGCTATTAGTCTTTTAAAAAGCAGAAAATCCTACCATGTATGACAACGTAAGATAAAATCTGAAGGACATAATGTTAAGTAAATTAGGTCAGGCACACAAAGATCTGGGTTTGTTTTGTTATTTCAGCATAACTGAACTAGTACTTACTAATCTATTCAAGCTATTTTGAGAGAGTACTTTTCAGGTTTTCCCTGTTTAAAAACCTGAGCACCTCCATTACCACTAAGGATAGCATATCATATGCTATACCAGAAACCAAATAGTATAAACACAATAAAGGTAGGAAAATAAACAGGTCGTCATATTCTTTCAGGAAGCAGCAAAGCTGATCCCTGAAGAAATTAAACAAGAGGCTAAAAAGAGATTTTCTATAAGCAATTTCTTTTTGTTATTGCATTTTGATTTCTTGCCTCTGGAAAATTATGGTTTTGAAAGAAGTAGTGTATTCTCATCAAGATGGAGCAAAGAAGATTGGTGATAAGCAGATGAGTGATGTTACAGTCAACAGGAAAATCATTGATGTTAACCTGGCTGGCAAATAGATATTTTAAGGAAAAATAATTTTTTCTAATAAAATTCATCAAATTTTTTGGTATAAGAAATAAAATCACATATATTATGTAATCACCAAATCCCACTGCATTAAAAAAAATCATATTAGTTAGCTACTATTTTACATAAATTCCTTCTAAATTAATTATTGACCATTTTTGAAAACAATAAATCAGGGCAAATGTAAGTAATCCGCTTTTCCTTAAACAACTTAATTTCAGATTTTCTACTGAGGTACTAACTACCTATTATTATGTTCATCTTCTTTGACCCAAGTCATATTTAAGTGGATGTATTCACCGCTGCTACTGGTACCTGACAAAAGGTTGAGTGATGGGGTGTCTGATAGTATTTCCATGGCAGGATTACTAGCAGTTGATAAAGCTAGGCCTCTAGGGTCCAATTTTCTGAAGCTTATGGGGAAAAATAGGAGCTAGAAAATTAACTACCTGGTTATATATTTTTTCTCATTGTTGCAAAGAGACTATTTTTGAGAATGATTGTGACAGGAATAAAAAGACAAGGACAGGCAGCCCCAAACTGTCAAAACGCTAGCATTTTACAGCTGCTTTCCTGATATATGCCAGTGTCTTATGGCAAAAGGAAAAAAAAAAAGAAGAAGAAGAAAAGTTTCTTTTTTCAAAGATAATGTCAACATATCTGGCATATTGCAAAAGAAAAAAATATCAATGATGTTGTTTGTTGTTTTTAATTTTAAGGGCATATTAAATTTTCCTGTAATGGGGTCACCTGAAATAAACCTAACAATATACTTACTGACCCAAAGTGGAAAAGCAAGTGTAGAGAACACCTTCATTTATAGCATTAAGTCCAATTAACAACCACCTATGTCCAGATTCTGCACATAGTTGTATAGAACCAAAAATCTGATTTCTCACAATGTTCTTGTGAGGTTGTTATTATTATATACATTCTAGAAGATAAAGACTAAAAAAACAAAACAACAAAAAAATCCTATCTATCAAGTTTGGTTCTTTCTTCAATATCGCAAGACTATGAGGTGATGTCACAACGCTTTTAGATCTGCTATGCCTGCCTCTAAAATGTATGCTCTAAAATGTTGTGACCAAGCTGCCCCTAGAAAAGAAAGAAAAGAAAAGGAAAAAAAAAAAAAAGACCTAATAAACAGGAGAATGAATAAGAGAGAGAAAGAAAAGAATCTGGAAATAAGATGAGAGGAGAAAGAAAGAAAAAATTGTGAGAGAGTTTGCTTGCCTGATATTTTTAAAAAAATGGAAGAGAAGAGATAAGCAATTTCATCTCAAGTTGCCAAGTTAACCAAGGTCAAGTATAGGCTGTATCTTGCCAAAAGCAAGCCTACTGAATGGACATTGGCCTATTCTGAAAGTAAAAGCTTGGCAAAAATTAATTTGGGAAAGTCCCTTCATGAAGAAATAGCTCCTGGTTAATTTACAGAAAGGAAGTCAGAAGGATAGCCTTCCTTCTTTTCTTTAAGTATTAAGTGGATTTATTATGAAAACTTAGTTTAATATCTCATGTAAGTGACTTCTAAATTCCCTAAAATTTAACCAGAATTTTAGTGAAATCTTTTAAACAGACCCTCATGAACTGGATTGTTAATCATTTCACAATTGATGTATCAAGATTTTTGATTCACACATAAAGTTGCCATTCTGGAGTGAAATCATGGGAGAGTCCTGGGACCTAGTCTATTTACTTTCTGCATGGCCTTATACACGCTCCCTGAGCTTCTGAACCTCATGCAACTTATCTATAGAAAGGAGCAAATAAAATATTTTCAGGTTTTCAGAAGAGTTGAATTATATAATGAATGTTATGGCATTTTGCCAATAATTCTAGACAAATGGAAAGAATGTTCGTATAATCTGTGTACTTCCAGTTTTGTTTCTTATTCCAATCGAAGGTTGAATTTTATTACTATAATGTTGTTCACGTCAGTGATTCTTCTGAGTTTTCTTCCTCTTTAACCTCTCCTACCTCAGTGTAACTTTGACAATTGAATATTAGTTTGTAATTTTTACACTTTTCATTCCAATTTGCTGTAATAAAAATATAATAGATTTTAAAATAAGAATAACTGCAGACTCTAGAATCAAAAAGAACTCAAGCTGTGTGATGGTGGTCATGTCATTTAGCTCACTGAGTTTATTCATTATAAGATGGAAAGACGGAACATGAGAGTCAGGAAGGCTATGTCTGTAAGAAACTGGCACACCTTGGGTAGCTGCACTATGCTTTTCTCATCTGCACCAGTTTTGCATTTGAGCTCTAGGTCTGGCAGGGGACTTGTTCTGTGTAATTTTGCTACAAAAGCCTGACTAGCTGCAGTGGTTTAAAGCAATTATGAATAAACAGCAGTGTCAATATGTCCATGAATACACAGGTCTCCCTGAAAGGGAGGAGCGTGTCAGCTTTCTCCCTTTGTCCTAAGGGCTGTTTGGTTTTTCTGGAATTGAAAAGCAAGTTCCCTTTCCAAAATGGTTAGTTATGGGGACTTAACTTTCTTTATGCAGCCAGAAGCAGACAAGCCAGGAAAAACATGTCACAGCTGAGCTCCCAGGTTGACTTGGACGGTGCACTTGGCATTAAGGGTCGACTTTTTTATTATCTTATGCATGGAGTTAATATGAGGTTCATTAGCGACACAGACTTCAAGTTTACCTTTCATAAAACAAATAGGAATATTATATTTACATATTTATTCATTGATGTATGTATCTGTCCAATTGACAATTATAACTTTTGTGTCAAGCTCTATGCCTAGCATTGGAGATACTAAAAAAATGAGTAAACCAAGGTCACTGCTTTCCAGGAATATCAAATTTAGAATGAAAGAGGAATAGACATGCCACTGTTTTACCACTATCATAAATGCTACATGTGTAATAGTGTATGATTAAACCTGCCCAAGTTGTGGAGGAGGCAGATTTCTCAGATAAAGTTAATTTTATCAGATCCAGATTTTAAAAGTCATGGTAAGGGAACAGAAAAGCTAAAATTAAACAAAATGCAGACGGGTTGAATTTCAATATTCTCATGAGCCAAAAGATAATTCAGTTGCTAGGAGGAAACAGAATGATGATTCTGAAAATTTTTTCCCTTTGCCTCTTCCTAGATCTCCAAGCATGACCTAATGTGTAAGTCTTCTCTAAAAATGTAATTCCTCACCTACGTGTGACTAGTATAGACCACTTCTCTGGTATTTTGGACCTAGCACCCTTGTAAGCCACATGGCTTATTTTAAAAGCTGGGAAGAAGGCATGAGGGATGCTTGCCAAAAAGTGGCGATTCATCCTGCCCAGGCATGGGGAGGGTTGAGTCTGTCGACGCCAACAGGCATTTGGGTGGTAGCAGGGCTCTTTGTATCACACTCAAAGTTCCTTTAGTCTCAGTTCTAACTTTTGTCAAACTAACTTTTATCTTCAGTGTTTTGAGGGGGTGCAAGTACAAAAATCAAGGACTCAATTAAAAAAATATATGGGGGAAGCTATTATTATATTAATAACAAGTAAATAGGAACTGTTTCTAGCACTTTTCAAAAAAACGCATTTATTGTTCCCAACAATCCTGTGAAGTGTATATGCTGATTGCCCTCATTTCCAGGGGAGAGAAAAGTGAAGTGGCTCTGCTGGTGTCAGTTCCAGGCTGCCTGGCCCTTGATGAGGCCTCGTGCACACCGTCCATTCCTGCACCATGTATCCTCGGCACAGACACGAATACATTCCTGAAACCACTGACCAATCAGTTAAATACTGACCACTGACTTCAGTTATGAAAGGGAACACACCAGAGACTTTGTACTAAAAATAACGGATGCAAGGTTTTTCAAACTTATCCAATGATAACGATCACCTGAGGTGCTTATAACCATGCAGATTCCAGACACCTGGCCAGAACTAGAGAGACACAATCTCAGGGAGCAGTCTCCTGATGGGTGACAGTTAACACGTGCCTCCAGGGAATTCGTATTATCAGTTAAGTTTGGGGAACACCAAATAGGGGTAATCATGCTTCTTACACTTTAATACGCGTGTAAATCACCGGGAGATTGTGTTAAAATGCAGCAGCAGTGGGTCTGAGCTTCCGCATCTCTAATAAGCTGCTGGTTATGCCAATGCCGCTGGTGCAGAGAACACATTTGAACTAGCAACAAATCTAAGCAATGACTCAGCTGTCCAGGATCTGGGGTTCATTTACTGTTTCCCATAACCTTGGCCTTTAAAGAAGTAAAACAATCACCTAGGATAATTATAAAAATACAAATTCCAGTATCTACTCATATATTCTGATTGGACAGGACAGGGACAGTTATTAGGCATCTACTTTTAGAAGTAAGAAGTAATCCCAAGTGATTTTATTTTGATACAGACAGTTCTCAGTCCTACTTTCCATTGATAAACACGGAAAACGCCGTGGATATGAAAGCACTGTAAAGGTGGAAGGAATAGCAGCATGCCGTTATATAAGTCATTCAGTCCCTTGGTTTTATCACCCACACCCTGGAGAGAATAATATGTGCCTTTACAGAGTTGTTAGGATAAAAGGAGAGGAGACATGAAAGCAAAGAGCAGCTGAGCCACCCTATTGAAAGGGTCAAAGGAAATAGGATATGGATCCAGAAAAGAACCACTTTCAGCCAAAGCAGCAGAAAACCTTTCCTATATTTTCCTGTTTCTTAGGCTATAAAGGCAATTTACAAAATCAGTACATTCTCTCTGTCCACTTACTAGCCGGGCCGGACCAATACTTGTCTATTATTATGGAATAATAGTCTCTGTCCCTCTTTATATCTTTGTGAATTGCATGTCCACAAGCTTATGTATGGGTGTATACACGCATACATATATATTTCTCTACATGTACATTCATATATATGCATACATGTATATACTTCCAGATATGAAATATATATGTGTTCGCTGATATGAAATATGCTCATATGCATATATAGTTAAATTTTATAGATTCTTTGAGCTACATGTAATATAGCTAACCTTTAAACAATGCTAATGTAGCTCCTACAATATGACATTTTAACAACACCTTTTTAATAATGCATGTTCTTAAATGTTAAGCTGATTCATATCTTATAGCCCCAACTTTTAGATCTCAAGTTCTACTTTGAATATCAACAAGAATACAGAAAGATACAGAATTGTAGAGTTTTCTAAGGAATTACCGTGGTCTGCTATCATCACTGTGCCTTACCCTGCTTCAGAGTTTATTACTTTTTAAAGGGAGGAGGTCTTCAGCTTCTTTCTCAGACCATGTCTATTGGATAAGGAAAAAAATGAAAAAGGAACCTTCAAAGTACTATCTTTCACAGCCTGTGGCAAGGACAAGGCTTAGGTCAATGCCTGTTACAGAAGCAGTAAAAATATGTGTATTAAAAGGAAAAGCTACACACGACATTCCCTTTGGTGAATCTAGAAGTTTTAACATGTGGATTAGGCACACACAGTGCAGGCATGAAAATTACAATTAAGTGGATATACTTTCCATATGTTTATCTTCACACATTTAAAACAAAGCCTTGTGAATATTGGCTGGATGTGATGTATACTTACTGAATTGTATGGTGTGTTAGTGAGGAATATAAAGTGTAGTGCATTTTGGCACATTCTGAGGGTAAAGTGTTTGAAGTGCATAAAATTATGTTGCCTATAGGTAATTATGTGAGTAAAATAATTTGGGGGTCATTTGTTACATTATAAAACTTGAAAAACTGACCCTTTGGTTCTTCACAGTTTAACTGAGAAATATTAAAAACCAACCCCTAAATTCTCTTTTTTTGGTGTCCAGAATTATATTGATGTATCTCAAGACCTACATGATGGTAAGGCATTTAAAGTTAAATTATTTTTGTTCAAATTTTATGAAGCTTTTCCTTTTTTCCCCCCTTTTTTCTGCTACGGAGAAAAATTCAGTGTAAATTTGTGTAGACAAATCTTCATTTGAAAACAAAACTATTTTAGGCTTGGATTATAGCTTCAATAGTGTGATATAAGTAAAGTTATTGATAATATTTTAATAAGTTACTATTTTATCTAGACTCCTCTTAGATACAGGGGAAAAATGGATATCATCTTTTGGGTACTAAAATATGCTTGCATTTATATGCCTAAATAAATATGTTCCTGAGTATAAATGGAATCCCCCTTGGGAAATATCACCTAGAATCTGAATAAGTGGTTGTGTACTACAACTCCCAACACATAGTTAAAGGTAGGAAAAAAGTCAGAGATGACTGACTTAGCTGTGGTTATATTCATATTATACTTTCTCCATAGTTATATACCTGTATATTGTATATACCGATATAACTTTATATAAGATGTACCATATGGGACTAAAATTCAACTTAAAATATAATTGCTTTTTCCCTAACATTTCAACATTAAGACCTTAGTAGGTTTGCACTTATATAGCGAAACAGCAAATTTTCATAAAAATCTTCTTGTTTCTAACTGCTAAATGCCAGTCTGAATTAAATCATATGATACATGGATTATTAGGGTTATACTTCTATTCTTGACTTAGTACAATACTAATATAAACTAATGATTATTCACTTGGCTAGAACTCAGCATATCACTTAATTGATTATGAAGGTTGGCAAGCAACAGGCCACCGTAGTATTAACATTATCTGTTTTGGTCACCAAAAGAAAGCGTAGATAGTTTCATATCCCATGAATATTGTCACAGACACTTGAAACATCATTTATACTATCACTGCTTCAAAATGACATTATAGTTATCTAATGCAGACACTGAGATTTTTACTAACGCACTTACGCTTCTCTCAAATCTGTGATACAGTTTACTTTGTATTGTCTACAGAATGTATTTAATTTATGTACATTAAAACATTCTTCTTAAGACATCATATGGCTCACCAGACTGAGAAACAAATTCAAGAAAGATTAATCACCCGTGAGTTAAGCCATGTGTCAGGCCATGTCACTTCTCTTCTGAAAACCCAATAAAAGGTCCCCACTGGTTTGAGTCACAGTGAAGTCCTCATGGCCCTTTGGTTTCTATCACCATTAGCCCCGGCCTCATCATTCCGTTTCTCAGACACTTTAAGTGTATCCCCAACTGAGAGCCTTTGCAGCTGCTCTTCCCAGTGCCTGGAAGTGTTTGCACGATGTACTCTCTTGCATTCATTCTGACTTTTTAGAATCTCACTCCTCATGTAGGTCTAAGGTATTTTATTCATTACCACATTCTTCCACATAATCCTCCCTCCCTTATTCTGCCAATCCTGCTGCACAATTTGCTGTGTTTAATTTACACCTGCTCCCCCTGCCATATACACTCTATTGGAGCAGAGATTTGTGTTTTCTTTTCCTTTTTTTATTCTGTTTTGTTCACCACAGAATCATAACACATTTTCCGTGCTCCATAAACATTTATGGAATGAAAGAATGGGATGTAAAAGTAAATGACACTTCAGTATGGTTAGAAAACATAGTAAATTGTCACAAGAGTAGATTAGCTCATTTTTAGCACTGCTAAATGTAGAACTCAAGCAGTTGGAAAGCTGATACTATTCTTTTAGCATACTACTTAAACGAAATATCTGTGGGAGATGCGTTCTTTTTCCAGTGCTGCTGTACAAAATTACTACAAATGTGGTGGTTTAAAACAACAGAAATTTATTTGTTCATAGTTCTGGAGATTATATGTTCAAAACCAAGATGTTTGCAGAGTTATGCACTCTTCAGAAGCTCTAGGAGAGATTTTTTTCTTTCCTCTTTCAGATTTGCTGGCTCCAGGAATACATGAACTGTGGTAGTGTAACTCCACTCTGCCTTCACCTTCATCTGGCCTTCTTTCTGGTATGGGTAACACTGACCTGTTCTTTTTCTTGTAAGAAGAACAGTTATTAGATTTAGGGCCGACTCTAAATCCAGGATCATCTGAACATGAGATCTTTAATTTTATCTGAAATGATCCTATTTCCAAATAAGGTCACATTCCTGGGTACTAGAGTTTAGAACTTGGACATATGTGTATAGGTTAAACAGTTGAGCACAGAAGATTGGAAATGATCCTAAAATTTCTGCCTAGAGAAACTGATCATTTTATTTACCATGTCCCCAGTGAAGGTGATTTATGCCTTCCTCAAACTTTCATAGAATTTTATTTCTCATTATTCTGGTGGATCTTCTAATGCTGTTGAGGACAATAAAAGGATTTGCAGCCAGAATTAAACTATTTGCAAACTCAGAACTATAACCTGATACTTTTCCTGCTGGAAAATAATGATAAAAAATGTTGAATAAATGGATGTCAGTTTCTTCAAGCAGGGGCAACCATTCAATTGTGGTTGGCCACATGGAGATCTGAGAGTTATTTAGAACGCCTACCTGAGTCTATCATTAGCAAAGTACTAAATTAGAATTGAAGTGCTCAATGGCTGAAGAAAACTTTAACGGTTTTGAGTATTTCTTTTTGGCCAAAAGGAAATAATACAAGTTTATATATTTGGTCTAAGTGCATAAAAGTACCTCCTTTTGAACACTGTTTTGTTTAAAAAATAATGAGTGCAAAACACTTCACATGGTTCCTAGCATACAATAAACATTCAACTTATGTTGCCTGAGATTATTGGCTATGATTATTATCAAAAAAGATATGGGCAGATGAATAAATTTTGATTCAAAATGTCAATTGTGCAAATAAAATGAAAAAAAAGAATTTTCTATAAGCTTGAAATAAACCAAAATGCAATGTAATATCAAAATTCATGTTTAAAATATGAATTCTGATTAAATTTCTGGAAATATGTGAAACTCATCATTGATGGGTCAGCAGTACATTATACTTTAGGTCAGAGCTGGAATTTTGTGTTGAGTTCCAGCCACAATGTTTTGAGAAACACCTTTATAAACTATCAGACAACGAGGAAGGTAATGAAGCTGGGAATACACCATTTGAAAGACAGATGAAGTGGCCACTTTTAGCTTGAAGAAGTCACTTCGGATAAAAATAGTAACGGCCTTAAAATTTTCAGTGATGACCATGTGGAAAATATTAAAGCAAAACCAAACCAAATAAAGCAGACAACTAAACGAGGGCATCAAACTCATACAGGCATGATTAGAGTTCCCTGTAAGAAACACCTTCTAAGTATTAGCACTGTTGAGAAGTGAAATGAGCTACCTTGTCAGACACTGAATTTCCATAATAATGATAACTACTCTTCACTGAGGTGTTTGGCACTGAGTTCACAGCCTTCTCCACTACTGCAAGCAACCTAACAATAATCCTATGGCAGAGATTATTATCTCCATTTTCTGGAAGAGGAAATATAAGTGATTTGCCCATGGTCACACAATTAAAGATTCTAAACTTATTATTTAAACCACATTCTTAGTCTTGGCCTTCTATGGTACACTGGATTGAGCGCATCTGCTAAAAATATTTTAAAAAGATATCATGCATCCAGAGTAAAGTATATTCGGCTTCTAAGGTTAATACATGAAAAATGCTTAGAATGGCTTTGATGGTAGGAGTAGCTAAAATGTATTCAGTCTGTAAAAGGATAAAGTGTTTAGAACATAATCATAAGTGTCGTACAGATGCAAATGGTGTCAAAGATTATATTCAACCCCAAAATTAGTGAGGGAGGCAGTAAGGTATTACCACTGGTTCTAATAATTCAACTATCCCCCAACACAGAGAGTAATAACAAGATGAATTTGTTAAGAGATACAAAAGTAATGTGTTCTACAGGGAATTACAAGCAAAGGGAATCACCATGTTTTGTTAGAACAAAATTTTTATTTTCTTGTCTACGGAAAACAATCATCTGCATTGCTGTCAGTTATCTAAAATGTACAGAACCCGAAAATAGCTCCAGAATAATGAGCGAGGCACAGTGGAACACCTTATCCCACTGGGAGGGGCTTTTTCCAATGAAAACATCCATGTTGACCCATTTTAAAATCTTTCAAAATATTTCATTCACGCATTTATTATTACAACGGTAGAAGTCAGATATATTGGAACAAGCAGGGTAGTGATAGGGACTTAGGTTTGATAAGCATAAAAGATCATGACCGTCTGCATTAAATCACCAGCCTCCTAGTGAATTAGAATGGTGCATAGATCACACAAAAACCTGGCATCCAGTGTTCAGGATTTTATACTTTATAATAACCAAAAAGAAAAAAAAAAAAAAAAAGCAATGTTTTCTGTATATGAGATTTATGCAAATGGATTTATGTAATTATTACCTCAATTTTGCTTTCTATTCATAATAATACAAGGTAGTAACATCCATAAAAACAATTATAATTATATATTTTTCTTTAAATGGTTACCTTTTATTTAAATGGTTAATGACACTCAAGTACTTGTTGTAAGTATTATCTCCTTTAATCTTAACAACCACTGCTGTGGCTTAAATATTTTATTATTCTCACATTATTCATGAGAAAATTGAGAATTAAAGAGTTCGAGTAATTTTCTAAGGTGACACAATTCCTAAGATTCCAATCTAAGTCTTTCTGAATATAAAACTGTGGTTTTTAATTATTAAACTAGTAATTATTAAACTAGTAAACTACACTGTCATTGATCACGTCAGTGTACTTTGAAGTAAAACTATAAGAAGACAAAGTTTATTTATTTATTTACTTATTTATTTTTATTTAAGGTTAATGTGAGGGTACAAACAACTAGGCTACAATATTTGCATGTTAGGTAGAGTCCCTCTTGTAGTTGTGTCCCTAACCCAAAAGGTGTACTAATACTTACGTGGTCACACAGCAATCCCCTCCCAACCTCCCCTCTCTCCCCTACCTCATTCCCTCTCCCTCCAACTGGAATTAAATTCAGTTTTTTTCATGCGTGGGCATGTATTAGATCATCTCCTGCCTTTATGAATGGCTAAAAAAATTATTTGTCTATGATATTCCTAGAATATACAGAAAAATATTGAATATGCCGGGTTTTCAAAAAAAAGTTTCTATGGTTTCAAATGTCCATCCATGAATATATGTAATTCAAAAAGTTTTGCGGTAAAAACATAAAAATTTAAGATGAATCCATGATCAAATAAGAAATTTCTTCTTCAAGAAATTCCTTTCAAAGACCCAATGATAAAATCATGAATGTTGAGAGCTTTCTTTGACTTACTTATTTTAAAGAATAATTTCAGACCGTATGGTGCAACTGGCTCTACTTTCAAACCATTTCCTTTATGCCTTCTTCAAAAGTTATAATTCTATAGGTTCCAAGAAAATAGAAAAATTGAAAAAAGTACAGATAGAAATGAAAAAGGGATCAAAATACATCGCCAGCACTAAATATTTATTTACAGTTCATAAAGTATAATGATTATTTTTTACTCACTAAGTAGGACTGTAGAATTGTGCTTTGCTTTATAACACCATAGAACATTCTCAGATGTCAAGGGTGTTTGAACTATTTTTAATATTTTCAATGTTCTTCCTTAATCTTGATTATTATCTTATACATTATTATGAATAAAAAGTTTGATTGCCAAAGATAATTCAACCTTACCCCATGGTTAAATGTGTAAATTTTTAGGGGCTGTTTTTTAAATTATCTTTCTTTAACCATGTCATTAGAAGGAAGTGGTAGGATGGATAATCTTAAATATTGAGTGATTCCAAAATAATTTAGAGTTGGCTTTGGGATGCAGTTTAATTTGGAAGCAGATTTATTTCCTAATTACATTTTCTTAGGTTAAAAGTAAAATAGGCAAATAGTTATTCAGTAAGGAAGTAACAAGCAAAATGCTATATCAATAACAACATAACATAAACAACAGAAGTTACTTACGAAGAAAATTTATATCCTACATAAGAATATTTAATTTATTGCATAGGTAAGTATCAGATCTAACTTATTAATTCTTGCTCTGTCTGTAGGAATTTTCTATTTTCACTTCTCCATACTTTATACAATACTTCAAAGTATACATCATCGAGTCCTACATTCTTTATTAAACCATAACTCCATAACTTAAATACGGATTATCTCTTAGGATTTAGGTAGACTCTATCCAGGTATTATATTACCTTCAGTAGGACTCCAAGTTTTTTTTTTCTGCATCTGTGAATATTGAGGGTGAATATGGCATTCTCAACTGCCATCTTCCCAAACAACTTCCATGCTTCTTCTGACCCCCACACTGTTCCCTTCCTGCGACACCAATTCATGAAACAAAATCCCAATAGAAATTTCAGTCTGGTGTATTTCTAAAGAGTCTATGTCTGATACTTCAGTAATTCATATACCTTAAAGTACAACCTTTGTCCTTTTAATTAAGTATGAAATAATAAAAAGGATGTGGCATTACAGAGAATTGTATTAGTTCTTATTTTCCCATTCTTGCCAACAATAAAAACATTAAATGCACAGATATAGTTATGGTCTGGAATAGAAATGTAGAGACAAAATTAAATTACATTCTATTCTACAAATGTAATGATAATTGCTACTATTAAAATATTATAATAACTATTACTGTTACTGCTATCACCATAAATGTGACCACTGCCCTATTTATTGTTTATCACGTGTATACTATATGCCACGTACTGTGCTAACAGTTCACATTAATTGTTCAACGTACCATTTAATACGAAAGGAATGCGTCTATATTTTATTATGTAACTATAGGGGTTTATGAGTCACTGAAATGTAGATGGCACTACATTTTGGGAATACTCTTTGTCTTGAAAAAAGGAAGCTTTTGATAAGACGGTTTGAGACAATGGTATTCGGTAATTCTGCAAGAATTACAAGAGAAACTGAAATTCTAGAGGTTTCCCTTCTCAGCTGGTTCTAAGGGAGCATAAGGGACACTGGAATGGAGAGATGAAAGCAAGGATGAGGAGCAAGCAGAAAGAAAAGTTAATGAAACCGCATCAGGCCTTCTTGTCTGCAAATGATCTTCCAACACCCTGAGGACAAATTTGCCTTCCTCATCTGGCATTCTTTTTCATACAAAGGCACATAACTTGCATTACCTTCAAGCCCTAGAAAATTCGGAGTCTGTTAGAAGATGTTTCTGCTACCAAGTAAAGTATAATAACTTTTCCAAGACAATGTTTTAATTTGGTGCTAGATATGCTCACTGTAGTCTTCCTCCAGTTCTTAAGCTCCAGGCTAGTATTTGTTTAGGCTTAAGGTTACAATTAAAAACACATAATTACACAATGGTCATATTTTCAATATCACGTTAAGTATGTCAATCAAAATAATTTATCCATTCAAAATTATTTTATTTCAAACAGATTTAGAAATTAACAGGTATCATAGGGTGACCATGGAAAAGTAAAAGCTTACTGAAGTTTGGCCGAGGAGAATGGGATGCATAGGAAGACTTGTAGGTTATGAAGAACAATCAGAAAGTGTGATTTTGGTAGATATCATGCTGAAATGGAAATTATGTTTACATAATGAAAATCAGTATATTAATGAAAACGTGATTGACCTAATAGACCTATAGGTTCAATTAAACATTGGAGAGAACCATGGGATGGTTTGCAGCTAGAGAGTAATAGCCAGGTATTTACAGAAAAGTAGCCTTAGGGCTCAAGCTATAGTCATGAATGGTGATCTAAATCATATTGACACCCCTCCCAGTTTACCTGCCACCTGGCGATTGGCTAACCCCTGGACTATAGAGCAGTTGTAAACTGGGATCTGTTGGTGGAGAGGACTTTCTTTGCTTGAGGAAAACTGGAAACATTTACAGAGACTGGCAGATATCAAGGTGGCAAGGCTGCCTCTGAGCAGCACTCTTGTTAACAGATATACTTGCTTAAGTTATACGTGTGCTGATGTGATTATCTGAATGTTGCCTGAATGTTTAGTTATACTCCTGGGACTCAGGAGTTATACTCAGTTATACTCAGGAGTCCCAGGAGTATAATAACTAAAGTGAAACTCTTGGGCTAGACAAACAGTGCTAAAAATCTGGACATTTAAGGCAACAAACAGCAGAGCATGTCCCAGAGGGTGTTACTGCTGAGAGTAGCTCCCCAGAACAGAAGGATATTGAGAAAGTGAACTTGGTAAATTGGAACTACACAGGCCCTGCTCCCTTCCTTCAAATTTGCCTCAGGGATGAGGGTACCTTTAGAGCAAATAGACTATAATATAAAAGTTATCTACGTGATTAATGAGTGGTATAGCTAGTACTTGCATTTGTGAGGTAAAGAAAGGTAAATTTTTCTTGACTGCCACATTAGTTCTTTTGTATTTTGGTAACATCTTTATGAAGTCTAGAATTACACAAGATAGGATTTTATTTTATTTGCCTTTTATTTTGATACAGGAAAACTAATGAAGGACTGTCTTAGAAATTGATTCTAGATTGAGTTTCCATAGCCTCTCTTTTAATTATTTTTTCTGATCTCCATCTCTGTTCTTCATGAACCACCTTGTTACATAACCACTGACAGAGAGTGACTTCTGAAAAAGAACCCATAAACTCATGTGGACTTTAAAAGGATGAGCGGAAAATCTGAGTAGATAGACATGCCATCATTTTGGAAAATCGGATGGGGAAAAATGACCACATGTTATTTTAAGTTGGAAGAGTGAATGTGTCTTCTCCTAAATTGAAACTCCCGAAGGTTGAGTTCTGCTTTATTGCTAGTACTGTGTCTTTGTTATATAAACTTTGGGTGGGACTGGCTGGAGAAGACCCTGCTGTATACACAATTTTGCATCCATAATGCCAAGGCCATAGTAAGCATCTGGTGAATATTTGTGGTCTTGAATGTCATCCATGTTACTAGGGAATGTGCTCTCAACAATAACTTGCTAAACAATATGGGCATGGAGCATGCAATTTTGAATGTGGGATGGAAATCATGGAATGAACATCTGTTTTATGATACTCATATATGTTCAAATGTACCCAAGCTGCATTTGGAGGGCTGGCCAGAATTATTTGAAAATCTTTTACCTGTTTGAGAAGCCAAAGAGCTTCTTGATAGAAAAAAAAAGTTGGGGTTTAAAATTTGGTAAGAAATAAGTTGCATAAGGAAGAGTTTATTACACTTCATCATAGCCAAAAGGCCGAGAAGCGATGGGAAGAGTTTAAAGACAGTTCTTCATAGGTTTCTTGCCCAGCCTTTGCAACTCATGCTTCAGTCTAAAGGTAGGAAGATTTTAATAAACTGAAATCAAAGTAAAAAAGAGCAAAGAAGCTGTGAAAAATACAATCTGGGACATGCACATTCACTTTATATCTTTTTCTTTCACCTCAGTTTAGCCACACACTCTGATTGCAAGTGCTTATTAAGCAGTACTCCAAAATATTTGAACACTAATCCCTTGAATCCATGACTCTGAAGTCTTAAGCCCTTCATTAGATCTCTTTTTTATCAAGTTATATACAGCTATTCTGTACTTTTAAAAAATATATATTTTATATACCATAAATTTTGGTTATTAGGGAGTTAGCATGATGTTTTAAGTATTCTGCCTTTTAAAAAATTATTACTGCAGGCGGCGCCTGTGGCTCAAAGGAGTAAGGCGCCAGCTCCATATGCCAGAGGTGGTTCAAACCCCAGCCCCGGCCAAAAACTGAAAAAAAAAAAAAAATATTACTGCTTAATTAAAATTAATGTTGTGATAATAAAGTTTCATGGGTTTTGAGTCCTCAGCTGTCAGCCATATTTTCTGATGAAACTTTTAATGTCTTTATATTACGGTTTTGCAGAGTACAAAGTTTTTTAGAATCTATGTGTGTTATTATAGCAGAAACAAATATATCTGTGGAAGTAATAAAGGAACAGTCTAAAAGCAAGGATGTCAACAGAGTACACTGGTCCCTGGAAGACTATATTAAGAAACGGTAGAGGACCCTGGCACGATGGCTTTTAAGTCACATTTCTTACAGCCGGAAAGCAAAGACACATCAAAGTCACTACTGAGAAAGTGAAGGTCGTTAGTTATCTGTTAACCAATCCCTAGAACTCTATTCAGGGTCCCACTTGATAAATTTGTTAATTATTTTCTGAGGCAGAATTTTTTTGAAAAAAAAACTAGATTTCCTACAATTCTACAGATAGGGGCTGTGTCAAAGATAATATAATCAATTACCTTTGTTATGATACAATCTATGCTTATACTCGTAGCCCTGTTCTTAACCCACATTATTGCCTCATGCTTCCTTATACAGTGTGCAATTTAAAGTAGTTGTGAAGAATAATGCGGTGGATCAAAGGAAAAAAATAATCACTTCTTTTTTTTCTATCACCAGCAAAACTATCACTTAGCAAAAGTAAAATCTGTTGGTACTACATTAGTACAGATAGAAATGTGGCTATAGATGTTATGGATGTAGATGTAGATATAGATCATAGCATGTATAATTCCTGAAACTTATGATAAAACACTCTGTTACCAAGAAAATAATAAAAATGCATAAAAATTGACTATAACAGTAAAATGGGAAAATATGCTATTAATTTTGAACCTATATAAACATTTATGAAGATAATGTAAATTTAAATATTATTAAAAAAACAATATAGTCATATTTTCCTTTAACCTTTGACATGCACCCCAAATTTCGGGTCCACATATCAATCTAACAATGTAAGTATTAGATTGTGAAACAAAAGATGGATATATATTCATATTGTTATGACAGCAGAAATTAAACTCTGGTTTTCTGACCCATTTCTATACTTGTTTTAAAAGGTCCTTCTCTATTTATTTTAAAAGACATGACATTCAGATGTTGTAATATTGATCTTCCATAACACTTCCAGAATTACTTTAATTTTTTTTATATTTTACAGTTGTTTAATAATTTTAAGGGATTTGATCCTGAAATGTAACTTCTTTAATAGTGTAGCTTCATATGTCTTAATTCTCCTGGAATCAATTTATCACCAATTTTGTATAAATGGTTGACATCATCAATGTGGTTATAATACAAGAATTAGTTTCTGTTCTTTTATAACCATCCTTTAAATTTTGCCTGTCACTAAGCTTCTATCAGTAACACCAGACTTTTCTTTTTTTTATGAGAGAAAAGAAAGAGATAACATAGCATCTCGGTCCTCAAAAGGGCATGCATACAGGGCTGGGTACTGGTTGGCATCTGAGAACTTGGCTTCTGAATTGTTTTCTCCATCACTAGCTGATAAGATTGTTTCACCATCCCAGTCTGACTAAACTGTACAAACAAACATGATTTATCATGATTTTGTTCTAGAATTCTAGAATTCTGTAGATAGTTAAAGATTACTTATGTAGCCATCCTCCCAAATTCCTTAGACACTGATTCTCAAACAGACGTCTTTTGGCAGAAATGCTACATTTCATTTCTGGGTAAGATCATACTCAGTGTGGCTCCTTCAGAGAGAACATGGGAAGCATGCACATGCGTTAGACAGTCGGGTATGTCTGCCTTCCTTGCTGTGCTGCTGGTGACAAATACCATCATGAGTACAGCTGGACGCTGAGTCCTGTGATTCCTGGGAGAGCACTAAACCTCAGTAGGGGGACCCGTGACACAAATAGTGCCTCTGCCTCAGCACAATTCCCATGTCTGTAAAGGACCCCAAGACATCTTAGATACCTTTCCATTATCTCAAAGTAATATGTTAAAGAGGAAAATGCCTGTTAATTAAATATAAACACTACACAAATCTAAAAATGGTATAAATATACCTTAGGCTACTTATGGTGAAAACCTTGGAGAGATCTTGGAGGATAAGAGAGACCTGTAATAAGGAACATAGGTCTTGAATTCAAGAATATTTCTATCTGAGCTTTAAATTCAAGTCCCCGTATGTTTACTTAAAGAACTTTGGCAAGTAGGACATAGCTTGGCATGGAATGGAAACTTACTAGAAACTCACTACACTATACTTATTTATTTCAGATATTAATCATATTATTATCATTCCTTCTCCCACTACCTCTCCATTATCTCCCACTACCTTCTCCCATTCCTTCTCTCCATTATCATTCTTCAAATATTATACAAACTGTACAATTTATACTAATAAGGTTAACTTTAACTTTTTCACTTTTCTCATTGGGACCACATCAATCTGTCCTAATTCTCTCATTTCTAAACTATGGCAATAATCTATTTTGGTCTCTTATTCCTCTCTGTATAAATTGTTTATCTAGACTAATCATTTGAAATGAAAGTCTTCAAATTGTGCTTGAGGAAGCCTATTCTTCCCAACATGACTGATGTTCTTATACATAAAAACAGGAGGAATTTGAGCATTGACATCCATACAAGAAGCACACAATTGCAGATCAAGCACAGATTACAGTGTTGTAGCAATGCCAAAGAACACCAAAGAATGCCAGCAAACCACCAGAGGGTAGGGAAAAGGCACAAAATAAGACTCTTCTCTCACAGCTCTTAGAAGGAACCCATACTCCTGACACCTTGGCCTTGGCCTTCCAACCTCCTGATGTGTAAGGCAAGACAGAAAATTGTATATTGCTTTGGGTAGTATGGACATTTTAACAATGTTGATTCTTCCCAGCCATGAGCATGGTATGTTTTTCCATTTGTTAACATTTTCAGCTATTTCTTTTCTTAAAGTTTCATAGTTCTCTTTATAGAGATCTTTCATGTCCTGTGTTAGATAAACTCCCAGATATTTCATCTTCTTTGGCACTACTGTCAATAGAATAGAGTCCTTAACTGTTTTTTCAGCTTGACTATTGTTGGTATATATAAAGGCTACCAATATATGAATGTTGATTTTGTAACCTGAGACACTGCTGTATTCCTTGATCACTTCTAAGAGTTTTGTAGTAGAATCCCTAGTGTTTTCCAGATATACTATCATATCATCTGCAAAGAGCAAATGTTTGATCTTTTCTGACCCTATGTGGATACCCTTGATTGCCTTTTCTTCCCTAATTGTGATGGCTAAAATTTCCATTACAATGTTAAAGAGGAGTTGAGACAATGGGCAGCCTTGTCTGGTTCGTGATCTGAGTGGAAATGATTTCAATTTAACTCCATTCAATATGATATTGGCTGTGGGTTTGCTATAGATGGCCTCTATCAGTTTAAGAAATGTTCCTTCTATACCAATTTTCTTAAGTGTTCTGATCATGAAGGGATGCTGGATATTATAAAAAGCTTTTTCTGCATCGATTGAGAGAATCATATGGTATTTATTTTTTAATTTGTTTATGTGCTGAATTACACTTATAGATTTATGGATATTGAACCAGCCTTGAGACCCTGGGATAAAACCGACTTGGTCATGATGTATAATTTGTTTGATGTGTTGCTGGATTCTGTTTCTTAGGATCTTGTTGAATATTTTTGCATCTACATTGATTAGTGATATTGGTCTATAATTTTCTTTTCTTATTGGGTCTTTTCCTGGTTTGGGGATCAGGGTGATGTTTGCTTCATAGAATGTGTTGGGTAGTCCTCATTCTTTTTCTACATTTTGGAACAGGTTGAGTAATATAGGTACTAGCTCCTCTTTAAAGGTTTGGTAGAATTCTGACGTGAAGCCATCTGGTCCCGGGCTTTTCTTTCTAGGGAGGTTTTGTATGGTTGATGCTATTTCCCAACTTGATATGGGCCTGTTCAACATTTCCACTTGATTCTGGCTAAGTCTTGGAAGGTGATGTGCTTCCAAGTATTGGTCAATTTCCTTCAGATTTTCATATTTCATATTTCTCATATTTATAAAAAAGTTTCTTATAATATTCATTAAGGATTTTTTGGATTTCTGAGGAGTCTGTTGTTATTTCGTCTTTGTCGTTTCTGATTAATGAGATTAGAGATTTTACTCTTTTTTTCCTGGTTAGATAAGTCAAAGGTTTATCTATTACATTGACCTTTTCACAAAACCAACTTTTTGATTTATTGATCTGTTGTATAATTCTTTTGTTTTCAATTTCATTTAATTCTACTCTAATTTTGGTTATTTCTTTTCTTCTACTGGGTTTGGGGTTGGAATGTTCTTCCTTTTCCAGTTGCTTGAGATGTCCCATTAAGTTGTTAACTTTCTCTCTTTCCATTCTCTTGAGGAAGGCTTGCAGTGCTATAAGTTTCCCTCTTAGCACTGCCTCTGCAGTATCCCAGAGGTTCTGATAATTTATGTCTTCATTGTCATTTTCTTCCAAAAATTTGGCAATTTCCTTCTTAATCTCCTCTCTCACCAAGCTATCATTCAGCATAAGGTTATTTAACTTCCACGTTTTTGTATGAGTATGCAGATTCCCGTTGTTACTGAGCTCAACTTTTATTCCATGGTGGTCTGAGAAGATGCAAGGAATAATTTCTATTCCTTTAAATTTACTGAGTTTAGACTTGTGACCTAAGATGTGATCGAACTGGAGTACATTGCGTGGGCTGATGAGATGTGTGTATTCAGTTTTGTTGGGATGAAATGTTCTGTAAATGTCTGCTAAATCCAAATGTTGGATGGTTAGGTTTAAATCTAAAATTTCTTTGCTCAGCTTCTTATTGGAGGATCGATCCAACACTGCCAAAGGAGTGTTGAAATCTCAGACTATTATGGAGCTGCAAAAAATCAAGTTGCTCGTGTCTGTTAGAGTTTCTCTTATAAATTGAGGTGCATTCTGGTTGGGTGCATAGATATTAATAATTGAAATCTCATCATATTGAGTATTACCCTTAACAAATATGAAGTGACCATTCTTATCCTACCTTACTATGTTGGTTTAAAGCCTATTGCATCTGCAAATAAAATTGCAACACCTGCTTTTTTCTGATTACCATTTGTCTGAAATATGGATGACCATCCTTTCACCCTGAGTCTATATTTGTCTTTTAAGGTAAGATGTGACTCTTGTATGCAGCAAATATCTGGCCTGAGTTTTTATATCCAGTCAGCTAACCTGTGCCTCTTAGGAGGACAGTTTAAGCCGTTCACATTAATGGAGAATATTGATAAGTCTGGTAAAATTTTCGGTATCTAGTTTTTCGAAAGTCCAGTGGACATATTTTTTTTTTTTCTTGGTAGAGACAGAGTCTCATGTACTGCCCTCGGGTACAGTGCCATGACATCACACGGCTCACAGCAACCTCTAACTCTTGGGCTTACGTGATTCTCTTGCCTCAGCCTCCCGAGCAGCTGGGACTACAGGCGCCCACCACAACGCCTGGCTATTTTTTTGTTGTTGTTGTTGCGGGGCTGGGTTTGAACCCGCCACCCTCAGCATATGGGGCCGGTGCCCTACTCACTGAGCCACAGGCGCTGCCTCCCAGTGGACATTTTTAATCCTTTCACTACCATGGAAGTTGGAGTTTGATCAAAAGTTTCTAAGTGAGTTTACTTTTGTGGTAGAGGATTGGGCTGCTCATTATGGAGGATAGGTCTGAGAATATCCTGAAGAGCTGGTTTGGTTATGGCAAATTTCTTCAACATATGAATGTCATTAAAGTATTTAATTTCTCCATCATAAATGAAACTCAGTTTAGCTGGATACAGGATCCGGGGTTGAAAGTTATTTTGCTTTAGGAAATTAAAAGTCGATGACCACCCTCTTCTGGCTTGAAACGTTTCAGGGGAGAGATCTGCAGTCATTCTAATATTCTTCCCTTTGTAAGTAATGAATTCCTTACGTCTGGCTGCTTTCAATATTTTCTCCTTCATATTAACTTTAGTGAAGTTAATTATGATATGCCTGGGGGATGTCTTATTGGGACTGAGTCATGCTGGGATTCTGAAACTGTCTGCTATCTGAATTTCAGAATCTCTTGGCATGTCTGGAAAATTCTCTTTCATAATTTCATGGAGAAGGGCCTCTGTGCCTAGCGAGGCCACTTCATCACTTTCAGGGATTCCAATGAGGTGGATATTACACTTCTTCATGTTATCCCAGAGCTCTCTGAGAGAATGATCCATTTTTGCTCTCAATTTCTCTTCCTCTTTGAGAGTTTGGGAGTGTTCAAAGGCTTTGTCTTCAATGTCAGAAATCCTTTATTCTGCTTGCTCCACTCTGTTACTGAGGGATTCTACTGTATTTTTCAGATCTTTAAGGGCTGCAAATTCTTACTTCTGTGTGTCAAAATCTTTGGTGATTTTGTCTTTAAATTTGTTAAATTCTTGAGACAACTTTTGAATTTCTCCTCGAATTTCTAATTCCAAATTTTCCTCCATTTTATTAATCTTGTTTGCAATCCAAATTCTGAATTCGATTTCTGACATCTCAGCCAGCTGTTTATGAATGGGATCTTCAGTTGCATCTGCCATATCTTTCCTTGGGGGGGGCTTGATCTATTTTGGCTATTCATGTTACCAGAGTTTTTCCACTGATTCCACCCCATGATGGTTTTACACCATTTGATTTTTCCCCTGGAGCTTTGTCAAGGACCTGTACAGTGCTATGGCCTGAGAAACTGGGGACCTGTTTGGTGTAGTGGAGCTAAGTGGTTCTGTCTTGTTTTCAGCTGGTCTCTGTTCGACCCTAGTGAAACAGTTACTCTGGGTTGAAGTTTCAGCTGTGGAGATATATCAGCAATTAAGTCACCTTGCCCCCCACAGGCAACAATTGGAAAAGGAAAATCAAACCTTCCTACAACCACACACCCAGGACACCACCTGAATAGTCCTCAGGCGATTGGCTCATTTCAAAAGGTCCAAATCAATTGTCTCAGCACCTGTCTCAGGTGGGAGAGTTTAAAATGTCTCTGGCAACTGGATAGCAGGGGTCTGGTGACTACTCAGAAATGGCTTGCTCCAGTGCTCTGTGGAGTCAGGAGGACCCACCAAGCAAATACATCAGTCTGGGAGGGTTGATGCCTCCTTCCCCACCTTGCACCTCTGTAAACCCAGTCACTGATAGTCCTGCAGGGCTTTGATCCAGTTGCCTGTAGTGAATAGATATTCCAGGGGTTTGCACTGGACTGAATCACAAGGATATCTATTTCTGCTCAGCCAGGCCACTGCACTCTGCCTCTATCTTGCAGGGTGAGGTGAGGCCTGACAACCTCAGGCACTTGATGGAGGCTGGGGGGTGTTCACTCAGTTCCAGCCCCACCCCTGATTGATGTTACAGACAGAAGAGAACAGAACAACTTTGTGGGAATTTATTTCTGTCCCTGCTAAATTCCTCTGCAGAAGAGAAGCTGTTTTGAGTTCCCAGAGCCTGCGCCTCAGGCCCTGACTTTACTCCTGCAGGTTAGTATTTGGTTACCTGTCAGTTCTAGCCTCCTGTCTTCTTTTGTTTATAGGTTGACGATACCCTGAGGCCTGGGTGTGTCTTACGCTCAGTAAAGCGGACCTCTGGGTCAGCCCCACCCTGGGAACTTCCCAGCTCTGCGTGTGTGTTTCTAGTCCCTACACCCCACCCAGGCCGATACCGCCTCAGGAAAACCCTTTACTCACAGGGCCTGCATTTCTATCCCAGATCTGTTCTGTGGTGGTGGCCACCTGAGTAGATGTCCAGCCTCCTCTGGTTGCCTAGGGAGACAGGGGGTGTGGTTTCAGAATATCTGGGAGTGAGTCCTATTGTTGCTAAAAGATGGCTGCTGCTGTGCGCCTCGGTGCACCCCCGGTCTGGTGTGGTTCCCTTTCAGCCGACCACCCCAGAATCAACACTGACCAGCTGCACTTTAGGCCCTGTCCACACCCCTCAAGAAATCACCCAAGAATGTGGACTCCTGGGGGATAGGCCTCCAGACCTCAGAGTGAGAGTAGAGGGGAGTGCTGGGAGCTCAGAGTTGCAGGTAAAGAATATATACAGTTTTATACAGTTTTATGTCTGGCAGGAGAATGCCGTGGCACCCTAGTAGGAGAGGTAGGTCCAGTTTTTACAAGGTTTCTCCCATGGAGTGTGGTGGGAGGATCTTTGAACTCTGCTCATTTGTTTTTGGGGCACTCTGATCTGTTCTCATGGGGAAGGGGACTCCTGTGCACTTGGTGATGGATTTTGTACCTTTTGTTTGTATCCTTGGGGTCGCCGGTCGCCTCAGTGGGGTTGATATGTGTTCTTCAACCTTCTCTCTTGGTGCAGCTCAAATCCACCAGGTTACTTGCTAAATTTCTGTCCTTTAACTCTCCTTCTGGACGGGAGCCTCTGTGGAAAGCTGGCTTCAGTCAGCCATCTTTTCTCCGCCCACCCCCCCATCTCTTTTCCTTTTCCTTTCTTGCTTCCTCCTCTGTGGTCTAACAACTCACTCATTCTCAAGAAATCAGCTGCCAAGTAAACCAAGTCAGTAGCTGTATTTCCAAATTCATTACAAACACACATTTACAACAGTTTTTCAGTCAGCACATGAGCTAGTAAATCATAATTATTTCCTATCAGAAGCAAAGTAAACCACTTTCCGTGTGTCATATACCTGCGACCTTCAGCCCCTGCATCCTACTTTAAATTGGCTTAATTGGCTGAATTTTTGTACTGTTAATAAAGCATAATCAATAATTATTTACCTCTGGTTTAAGATATTACAATTACAAAAGATGTAATAAAGCAAATCTTTATTTGATAAGTTACTTCCACTAAACCAACATAATAATTTTCCATAACATGGGAGAAAATTTTCTTCTGTCCTTTCACAGTCTGACTGTTATGCTAGAGTCACTTGAATCTTCATCCTTTTGATGAGGATGTATATAGACTTACAACTCTCTCAGTGGCTCCTTATTACTATGGTGTAAATTTAACTTCTTAGATTAGCATTAATAGTGTTACACATCTTGCTAAATCCACTTCTACAGGTCTTTCTCCTCTATTGGGCCATGGGACTTACCTTCTGATTGAGCCAGATTATTCAACATCTAGACAGACATTTGAGTTTCATGCCTCAGTACCTATGATTGCTAACAAAGATCTTTAACCTATATGGAGTAACATCTCCCCCATTTCCATGTCTACTGTCAAAAACCATGCCTGTTCTCAACCCAAAGCCCACTTCATCATCATTCTTCCCCTATTAGCCTGTGTTGTTTTTACACTTTCCTTACGTGATATTGATAGCATATCTATAGTTTACCAGAAATATATTTTTTTCTATTTAACTATGGGTTTCTTGAGATCAAATAGCAATGTACCTGATGTTACCAAACACAGGATGTAACACAGATATCATTCAGATATTTGCAGGACTGAATTGCATTTTACTGCAAAATCTGTCTTCTGTATATATAGTTGCAAACTTCAAAGTAGGAGAAAATATTCAATGATTATAAATAAAAACTCATCTAGTAAGTCTTTACTGAATGACAGAAATAGTACAAGCAATAATACATCTGAACAAGAAAAGGTATCATACTGAAAACAAAACTGAAAAAAAAAATAAATAAATAAACTGGTGGTTGCTGTGAGCCGTGTGACGCCACGGCACTCTACCCGAGGGCGGTACAGTGAGACTCTGTCTCTACAAAAAAAATAAATAAATAAATAAATAAACTGGTACTACAGATAGAAGACATGATGGCTTCCTCAGAGCCAATTCACACTTTATGTTAGGCAGAGGAGCTAAACATGGAAATTGAAGTGACCCGGGAAACAAGACTCACAGACCTGCCTTTATGAAGAATTGTACAGAGCAGCTCAGCACTCCTTAGAATACAGGAGACTGAGAGCACACAACGTTCAGAAAAGAAAGAAAAGAACAGATTCCTTAAAGCTCTATAAGCTACTAGCAAATGTGAGATGAAAGGAGTCTGAGGTGATGGTGAAGTCCAGCAGCACGAAACAAGGACGGGAAGAACGGGATTTCCAGGAGGCTGGAGGAGCGGTCACAGCAGACTGGCTGTGCTTCCTGGGAGGAAAGTGGAGGGGGAATGGAGCAAGTCTCTAAGAAAAACAAATTTCTTTTCTTTCTTTTTTTTTTTTTTTTTGTTTTTTTTTTGAGACAGAGTCTCAGTAGGTCGTCCTCGGCAGAGTGCCGGGGCTTCACAGCTCACAGCAACCTCAAACAAACTCTTGGGCTTAAGCGATTCTCTTGCCTTAGCCTCCCAAGTAGCTGGGACTATAGGTACCTGCCACAATGCCCAGCTATTTTTGTTGCAGTTGTCATTGTTTAGCTGGCCTGGGCTGGGGTCGAACCCGCCAGCCTTGGTGTATGAGGTTGATGCCCTAACCACTATGCTACAGGCACTGAGCCGCAAGTTTTGTTTTGACATTGGTTATTGGGTGTTAGTATCCAATAGTATTTAAAGCCAAAGCTCTGGGCGGCGCCTGTGGCTCAAGGAGTAGGGCGCCGGTCCCATATGCCAAAGGTGGTGGGTTCAAACCCAGCCCCGGCCAAAAAAAAAAAAAGAGAATAAAGCCAAAGCTCTAAGAGAAAGCTAACTGCACTGGTGTCTGCATCCCTCCCCTGAGTAGCTGGGGGGCCTAAGCGTGGCTTTCTGAGGCATCAGGTTCCTTCTTCTAAGAATGGGACACTACCTAGCAGTCCTTACTTCAAATAACTATTAAAACAAAATAAAACAGATCATTTAAGTATTTAACACAAAGGCTGTCTAGTTAAGTGATCAATAAATATTTGCCATTACTGTCATGTGTTACATGTCATGTGTCAAAGACCCTAGAAAAGCTTCCCTGCCCCAAATTCAAAACTGACTCCTAAATACATAGGGTGCCATAATATATTGAATAAGTCCTATTCTTTTATTACTCTCTATATAGAAGGGTGTAATTTATCGGGCACTTTCTCCATAACTCAATATCTTTGATAATTGATTCCAATATTTCACTCATAGAGATATTTATATGTGGGAAGAGGTCAAACAGGGAATGGTGGGGAAGGATACAATAATAGTAAAAAGGCATGAAAGATGTTTTATGTAACATTTTTGGTGAGGCACGCTTTAGGATGCATTAAAGAATATCTGATCATTGACCTTGTAATTCATATCTATTAGGGGATTTTCCATAGTTCTTATAACAACAAAATCTAGGTAATTATAATCTGAAAATTGAAAACATGGCGAAACAATATACATCATATTTAAAAGTAAGACACAGTGAAAAAAGATTATGTTGAATGCCAGTTAGCGTCTATTCAACTATTTCATTAGCCCTGTATGATAACCACAGTCATAAAAGTAGACAACAATATAAGAAATTGAGAAAAAATCATATCTGAGTCTGAAGACAATTGCTAACTTATAGTCTTTTTTATAGATTATGAAGAAAAGTATGATGTACACAGAATAATGGAAATTATACAAGACTTCAGAAATTATAAGATTTCGGGACCAAATGCTATTTACACTCAACCTCATTCTAAAGTATTCTTGGTTAACACTATTGTTAAGGGTTTTCCTAGTATCTTATCAAAATGTATGCTGACTAGATTTGATTCTCAACAGGATGTAATAAAAAAATCAACAGGTATACGTTACTTAAGATACACTCTCTTAAAAATTACTATTCACTTTAATTTAGCAAATACCTGCTAACTGATGGGCACTGTGTTAAACATACGAATGAAAAGAGCCAAATGTATTGAAATGGCACAAATTATTTTAATAGCTGGATGGAAAATACCACTTAAGAAAATAGCTACTTGTGTTGAGAAAAATTTCAGTAAATATACTTGGAGTAGTTGTTCAGAACTTCACATGTCTGTAGTATGGATGGCTCTGATGGGCTCAGCTATGTGGAGAAATTGGTTGGATGGTTCGGAGAGAAATTAGGGAGGAGAACACACATGAGTAAGAGACAGGGTAGGCGGAAGCCCATAGCTACAGGAGATTTGTGGTAGGTCGTGAATCTGCTTCTTGTAACCCTGGGAAGAGGTGAGTGTAATCTCACATGTAAGTGATATACTGGGGAACAGCGGCCAGACCTGGCAGCCAATCTCTAAAACAGTTCCAATGAGCACCTCCTTCTGGTGTTTATGCCCTTATATTCCCCTTCCACTTGGATCTACCTGACCAACAGGGGACAGCACAAGTGAGATGTGTCACTTCTAACACTGTGGCTTCTGTCTTTGGCATTCCCTCACTCACTCACTCTGTTTCGCTACTTTTTCCAGAGAAAGCCAGCTGCTGTCGCAACCCTCCTGCTACCCCTGGAGACACGGGGAGGCCTCACCTGGCAAGGAATTTGAAGCCTTTGAGCACACATCCAGTGAGGGCCTTTGCTGAGAATGTATACCAGAGTTGGTGAATTTGATTAACTAGAGCATACACATACAGGAAGATTTTTAGAAGAGGGAATCACCAAAGGGGCTGAGGTATAATCCACCTGACAAAGAGACTTGAGACGTCACTCACACATGTCGAAGAGATTAAGGAAATATGAAGAAAGAACATTGCTGGGAAATTGCAGAAATGGATCAAACATGAACTAGATTTCCACAGCTGAAAAATTAGAGTTGTTTCCACATTTAACTCTTCAAATCAAGATGTCCTTAGCTTGCATTTGGTTTCACAAAGGCAAAGGAGAAACATCAATGACGATGACCCAAGAATAAAATATGAAAGTGTATACTGTATACTATGGGTAAGTACATAAATAACCAAGGTCACTTGAAATGTCCATGTATCAGAGTTTGAACTAATGTATAATATGTATTATAAAATAATTAAGAAAAGCATAGTGTATGAAAGATAAATGTCATAAACCTGCCGTAATAAAAATAAATGATATGTAAAGCAGAAAAGATGTATAATAATATATTCATACAAATACATGGTAACAAAGTGAACTACTGTATGGCCTATTTCTATCATTTTTATATAGAGAATGCTTAGATTTCAGAAGCGAATCTGATAAAGCCTACACTAATCTTCAGTTTAAAAATAAACCATATACAAGGATTAGTACTTATATAATCCCCGAACTCAGAGCTTGTGACTTTTTTTGTTGTTGGCAAAAAAGATGTTTAATTACATGGTTCCATATATCCAATGAACATGTAAAGGAAGGATGATACTATATTATGTATATTTATTTTATTCATTTAAAGTTTTGTCAAAACTAGTATATGAAATGGCAATACCTAAATGTGTTACATTGCTGCATTCTAAGGGTAAGACATGAAGATTTTTTAAGAAAATTCTATGGCCTCTGTGTATAACTAAGGCAGATTGTTGACAACGTTCTCCAGAATTTCCACAAATTTTTAACAAACATAAAGAAATTCTTTGCAATATCTCACCCAATAAGATAGTGTGGCCATTAAAACTATGTCTAGAAATTCCTTAATTTTTGTTTATCCGTAAAGTGAAAACTAATTCCTCAAAAAATGTAGGCTGGACGTAGTCTCTTTAATTTTGATCAACAGAATATGGCAAAAGTATTATTGTGTGACTTTGGAAAACAGAAAAATATATGTATCTGTCCAGATCTTTTTTGGATCACTTACTGCAGGGGAAGCCAAGAGGCCTGGCGTGAGGGCGTACACTGTGTGAGGAGAGAGAGACCCACAGGCAGGAAATGAACTGAGGCCTCCTCTCAAGGCCCAGTGTCGGCTTCCCAACCATGTGAAGGAGATACCTTGGAACAGAACCCTAAACCTTCCCCAAGGTATTCAGATGACATTTGACTGAAAACTCATGAGAGATTTTGAACCAGACCCCTCTCTAAGCTTTGCCTGAATCTTGGCCCACAAAATCCATGAGGATACTATTATTATTGTTTTAAGTCACTAAATTTGGGGGCTTTTAATGTTGGAATTAATAACAAATTCAATCAGCTCACTATTTCTAGTCTATCCTCAGTTAAGAAACATCATGGAAGACAGATCACTTTTTATTTATGAAAAAAACACAATTTAAAGTGTATATAACTAATATTGCTATATTAATTTTTCTGTTTATTATACACGTTGATTTTTGCATCTATGGATAAATGTGCCATTTGTATGAGCTTTCATTGCCAATCATTACATGGAAGTGTTAAAACTCAATTCTAGATTAAGCAACAGGGCTCATACTCGTAATCCTATTACTCTGGGTGGCCGAGGCAGGTAGATTGTTTGAACTCAGGAGTTCAAGACCAGCTTGAACAAGAGCAAGACCCTGTATCTAAAAAAATAGTTGGGTGTTGTGGCAAGCGCCTGAGGTCCCAGCTATTCAGGAGGCTAAGGCAAGAGGATCGTTGGAGCCCAAGAATATGAGGTTGCTGTGAACTATGGTGCCACAGCACTCTACCTAGAGCAATAGAGCGAGACTCTTCTCCCTCCCCCCAAAAAACACATTGTAAATCTAGTTACTTAGTTGAAATCTCATAGTACAATATACATGGAATGTGACATTTGATTCTTACTAAAAATATTTACTCATATGCTTTGTATAAAGTCATTACAGTTACAAAATTGTGTCCTATTTTGTGTGACACATTATTTGTTAATTAAACTAGTAAAAACAACAAATTACTGATAGTATACTGGAAACAGGAAACTGAACTTTGAGAATTACTTCATTAAACTCGTACTATAAGTTAGTTGATAATGCCGTCCTTAATGGTGTAATAAAATTTATTTTTAATTTATAAAGTTAGCATTTCTTGAGTATTCATGTGAAATGGACATTGCTTTTCATTTATTATTGTTGCCTCTTTACCAATCAGTAAAAGAAGACTAAGGTCAAGTCTTTTGCAAAGGATCACGTCTTTAGTAAATAGTAAACTTAATTGGAACCCCAGCAGTTGACTGTATGTCTTTTTAAGCATACGAGTGTCTTAATCTGGAATTTAGTTTTCTCACTTAACCATAAGGAAAGAGCTAGAAATAAAAGCTTAAAAAAATGGCACATATATCTATAAATTAAAAAATTAACATATCTACCAGTAAAAGAAAGATTCGTCTAGCGATATGCACATTTTAAATTGTTCCTACCTTTAAGTACAAATGAGTATGTGAGCAAATGCAGTACAATTTTTAATGATTTTAAAATCTTAAGACAACATGCCCAACTCTATCAGAAAAGATGCATAAAAATTCTCAAATGAATTTGCATTCCCTACAAGCTACTTGAAACTCTGGGGAGGAGGGGAAGCAACACAATCACAAAAGAGGCTATTTTAATAGATTGCTGTTACATTAAATAAAGAATAATGGCAGTCTTTGAATAGTTAAAAAAATATTTTTAGGGTAACATGAAGAATTGATGACACTCAGGTGGACTTAGGTGCTGATTAAATTTGAGGTGCTTTCGTTCCTGCCTTTTCTATTTCAGTGCCCAGGAACTTGCTGCATTCCCCCTGCTATTAGGTAGAATGAATATAAAGGCAATCCACACTGCCTAAAAATAGACCTCAGTCCACTTTGACAAAGCACTTCATCCAGCAGCACTCTGCTGCCACACTCTCATTAAACCAATGGAAATGTCAGCATCATCTATTTTGCTTCTACTGTACAGCACAAGGCTGCTTCAATATTTTGACCTGTCTTCACGGGAGTGGAGGAATTTGATTTGTAAAAAGACATGGGCCTGACTTCGTTAGATATTAATGAATCAGCTAAGGAAGCCTCCTTATAGTTGCTGAAGCAGTCTGTCAGTATCCCCATTAGAAGCCTCTTCCTCTAATGGATTATATATAATATGCTCACAAAAAAGTCACTTCAGAATGAAATTTGGCATGTAGTTTATACATTTCTGGAATAATCCTGATTTTTCTCCTTTCCTTAGCCAAGAAAACCTCCAAAAAGTCAGTGTCTTAAACTACAACACAGTACTGTAACTCAACTAATAAGAAAACTGTATAAGACTACTTAGCTCATGTCTCGAGAAATAGAAAAATAGAAATCTCGTTAAACAGGGAAAATATAAACTCACCCAGTTTAACACAATTTATTTTTTCTAAACATTCAGCCTCCCTCTCCAAGAAATATCCACAGAGTTAATGCTATGACAAATAATAGCAGAAGATTAGATCACATTTTAAAAACTAGTCTTAGTTTTTATCTGTAATTAACATTTTAGCTTCCAAAGAAATTCATTTAGAAGGATCTCACTGTCTTGATAAAACTTCATATAATTTCTAAAAGAAATGTATGTGTGTGCACATGTATACACATATGCACACACGTTGTGTATATATATATATATATATATACATATACATATACTGTTGACACTTGAACAACATGGGTTTGAACTGCATGGGGCCATGTATTCCTGAACTTTCATCTACCTCTGCCACCTCTGATCTAGCAAGACCAGGCATTCCCTTCCTCATCCTACTCTGCCTACTCAGTGTTAAGATGATGAGACTAAAGACCTTTGTGAAAATCCACTTCCACTTAATGAATAGTAAATCTATTTTCTCTTCCTTATGATTTTCTTAATAAGATTTTCTTTTCTCTGGCATACTTCACTATCAGATTACAGACTCTAACACCTATTGCATACGTATGCATTAACTATGTTATTGGCAAGGCCTCTGGTCAACAGCAGGCTATTAGTTGTTAAGTTTTTTGAGAGGCAAAGTTATACATGGATTTTTGACTGTGCAAGGGTCTATACCTGTAACCTCAGCATTGTTCAAAGTTATACATTTTGACTGTGCAAAAATACCTATACCTCAGCATTGTTTAAGAGCCAATTATTTTGCTTTTTTCTGTTACAAAATAAAATATGATGGTAGGAAAATGTAAAATAAATATAAATGTAATGGCAAATAAATATTCAAAATCTCACCCAAATATAATTATATCTTGTTTTTATCCCCTTACTTACATTATTATATAAGCATATATGTTTATAAATACCCAGTACAAATCTATATGCAACTTATGCTCCAAACTCTAATTACTGAATCTTTAGTTTATATTATATTAGCAAATAAAAATATGTAGATACAATATTTTTGATCTATGCAACTTGCACCATTTTACTTTTTCATAAAAATCATGTTTTCTTACTTTCTTCTCAGTCTAAAGCCAAAAAGTTAATCAGTGAAGTCGTCCATCTACACCTACATTGTGCTCTGTATGTACACACACACACACACACACTGTTCCACCCATCCATTCATGCATGTGTACATCTGTATGTACACTCAGTTAACAATTCTATCTGTGCAAAAAACACTGTCCTAAGTAGCAGAGATAAAATGTTTAATAAGACCAATATAATTCATGTCCTCATTTAAATTACAGTTGTAGAAGGAGAGAAACAACTAATGGATATACAAATCAATTTGTTCGATAATTCCAGATGATGATATTTACAACCAAGTTGGCCATTCCAGGAATCGGTTGGCTTTATCACCTCAAGGAATGAGAAGGCAGGTCTTTCCCAGAAGTTAAAGATTGTAGGTAAGTTTTAAGTTCCTTGAAAATAGTCTTGGAAGCTGGATGGGGTGAAAGGCAGAGAACTTTTGAAGGCTCTTTAGCTTAGGATATGTAGACCTGCACCTATATTGCCCAGTTCAGTTAGGTAGAGAAACACCAGGATAAAAATCATTCCCCGCAGCCTTTGTAGATTGTGAGAAGAAAAGGAGAAACACAGTGAAGATCTAAGCTGCTAACGTCCTAGTTCCCCACCCAACTCCATCTTAAAGCAATAGCTTGAGAAGCTAGAAAGCCTCTTCAAGAACCCAGTACATCTGGGAATAAGGTGGTTATAAAGTGCTGCTGACAAAGCTAGTCAATAGGGAGAGACCTGGGGTCCATAGCTGTGAGTGGTGACTTTGCGTTTGAAAATAAATGAGTGGGGCCATAATAATGAAGAAGAAAATGAATAAACCAATTTATTTGAGTATACGCTATATATCAGCTACTTATCTATCTTTTCTAATTTTTACAATACTCCTGACATAGTTATTTATCTTATTTGGAAATAAAGATACTGAGTTGCAGAAGATAAAATTACTTCCTCAAGATCACTTTATGCATGTTCAAGATTTAAAGGCAGGCCTATCTACGAATAGCTACCACTTACTGAGCACTTCCAATGTTATCAGGCCAAATATACATGTGACCTCACTGAATACTAATAAGAATTGAGCACGTACTATAACATCACCAAATTATTATTTGTCTTTTAAAGCTTCATTTATAAACAGAGCAGTTCACTCAAGATCAAATACTCAGGGAGTGGAGATTTCATAGTTCAAATACAAGCAGTCTAACCTTGGAATGGGGCCTGATCACCCCTCAGAACTATATAGTTTCACTTCATTAAGCTATACTACATGCAAAATTTTTTAGATTGTTGTATATTCTTGTTTTTTTCCAATAGCCATTACTTCAAGGGAAAAAAGTTTAATCAAGAGCTATTGCTTAATGTCAAAAACTAGACTGGGTCCAGGGTAAATAGATAGTGCAAATATCTATATCTATTTACCTAGAGAGAGATATGTCGAGAAGGAAAAATCAAAGAAAACATATATGATTATTTTTATCATGCTTTTTAAACAATAATCTAGTATAAATAATCTAGTATAAAATAAACAAGTATCACAATTTTAAAATTATAACTAACGAATAATTTTAAATTCTATTCTTTAACTTCCAACTATATAATTCCTCATCCAAGCCAGTTTTTACATTTGATGCCTTTTTACTGGACCCTAAATTCACCCTTCATTTCACTTGATTTTTACTACCATCTTTGAAAATGTACTACCTCTAACTTAGAAATATTTTTCCATCATTTGAGATAAAAGTGCAGCAGAGATACACTTTAACTGTGATAGAATTTTAAAATGTTTGCATTAGAATTTTTCTTACATGAATAGATTCACTTTCATAAAGGGAGAGTGAGTTTCTAAGCTGATGAGAATAAATATCATTCCATCAGTCACATTTCCATTAAGGCTGCTGTTATTTTTATACACTAAGACATATTTTTCATCTCATATTTCATATCCAAATTCAAGATATATAGTTTATTTTCTATACATTGAATAAAAGACAAAATTGAAAGTCAACTTAGTATATTTCAAATGATGGGCAAGGTAGAACAACAATTTTTACTTGAGCTGACCAAGGTCAATATCTCAAAGCAAAATATATTCTTGAAAAATATTTTTCGAGGCTATCCTCCTTAAAAATATATCTTAACTCAAGTGTGTCTTGATATTGTTATTTTGATGCAAGCTAGTGTCAAAAAATCCAAGTCATCTGTATGCTCAACCATAAAACAAAATCTATTTACATTCTTTTTGAAGGACGAGTTAGCATATTATCATCTTCATAATTGGAATAGTTTTTTTTTTTTTATTTCATACACTTCAGTTTCATTTGACAATATTGACCAAAATGCCTCATCCTTGAATGTCTAAATCACACTCATAATTAGAAGGCAAAGGACGTATTTCAGATCTGGACGTTTTCAGGGTCTGGGGGCCTAGAGAAAAAGAAAGTTAATTCAGTAACCTCAATGGAATCATTCAGAGTCTTGACCGAGAGTTTTTATTTACAAACCTCAAAAGATTACCACCCTGCGATAAGGCTATTATGTCTTGTATTTGCTTGGAAATACTATCAAGTCAATCATTTTACTGTAAAGATTTATTTTATATTTGACAAGAGTGATTTTTAAGGCATTTAACTCAATATTTGTTCTCAGTAAGAGACTGATGTCATGGATTTTAGTAAACATGAAACCACAAATAAGAATCAATTAAAATTACTATCTTGTAAGATTTCTAAAATAAAATAAAAAATAGAATCAAATACTTAGCAAAGTTGAGCAGTATCAAATAGAAAAATATTTTGGATTATGTGAAAAATGAGTGGCTTTATTGTATAATAGTATCCTGTTCTTATATATAAAAAATGTGGCTAGCAAAATGGTTTGTTTAGTTCCTAAATAGTAAAGGATTAATGTCTTAAAAGATAAAGTCAAAAGTAAAATAGGACAAAATTTAGCATTACACGAATAAGACCTAGAATAGTTAATGAATGCATTAAACAAATAGAAGATAACATTTAATGCTTATTATAGAGACAAACTTTTCTGTAAAATTAGGAACACTTATAGAAATGCTTTTTCTATAACAAAATTAAAACACACCCTACGTAATTATGCCCATATGGATACAAAATCACATTTATGCATGTAAAAAATCTGAAACGTTTTTTGTCAGCTTTTTTGTTTTTATTTCAGTTTAATGTGAGGGTACAAACAGGTTACCATGTTTGCATTTGTTAGGAAGCGTCTCTATTGTAGTTGTGGCCCTCACTCAGGAGAGCCACATACACTTACATTGTGCCCATTAAGTGGGAGTATACCCTTTCTCCTCCCACTTCTCTCCCTCCTTGCCTATCCCCTCGAATTCAATTGAGTTTTTCTTTGATGTGGTCTTGTATTAGATCATCTATTGGCTTCATATTAGTACTAACTACATTGGATACTTGCTTGTCCATTCTGTGATACTTTACTAAGAAGACCGTGTTTCAACTCCCTCCAAGTTAGTACAAAAGATACAAAGTCTCCATCTTTTTATGGCTGAATAATATTCTATAATACATACACCATAGTTTATTAATCCATTCCTGGGCTGATGGGCACTGAGGTTGTTTCCACTTCTTGGTGATTGTAAACTGAGCTGTGATAAACAATCTGGTGCAAATTTCTTTATAAAATGATTTTGTTTCTTCTGAGTAGATGCCTAGTAATGGGATTGTGGGATCAAATGGAAGCTCTATTTTGAGTTCTTTGAGGACTCTCTATACTTCTTTCCAAAGAAGCTGAATTAGTTTTATCACCTAACCCCAGTGAGAATAGCCCACATCACAAAATCTCAAAGCTGCAGATGCTGGCGCGGATGTGGAGAAAAGGAAGCACTTTTACACTGTTGGTGGGATTGCAAAAATCTGAAACTTTTAAAGGGAAGAGCTTTGCAAAAGATAAAGGATATTTAAATATATATGTGTATTTTTCCTTATTCCTATATACATCATATATGTATATATATACACACACACACATACACACATACATATATATGTATTTTGAATAGTTTTTTCATTTTGATTATTATGGGTACATAATAGTTCTATATATTTAAAGGGTAGATGATACACAGGTTTATATAAATATATAAACCTATATATATTAAAATATACATTTAAGTATATGAAATACATATCAGAGATTTCAGATATAGAGAGAATGTCAGAATTTTTAATTTTAATTATTAGAAATATCTAGTAATGAAATGACAAATATAAAAAAGAATATTTATACTGTGAGAAAATAAATGTTTGAAAGCTAGAACTTATCTATAATACCATGTCAGTCTGCCTATTAATTAAACAAATCACTTTCTCTTTTTAGATGCCAATGATGCATTTCTGTTTGTTTACTTAAAGCCATTTTTATAGATAGTGAAAAAGAAGTTTTGGTGTATGTCTAGTTCATTAACAGTTTTATTAATTCAGCGAGTCATCAGGTGCAATTAATCAACTGCACAACCTTTTGTGTTCTATTTTTGCTAAATGCTTCTTCTCTAGAATTTAAATTATGGAGAAAAATTGGCTGACTAATCTGAATTTCTCAATTTTTTCATGTTCAATGAAAAGCTATTCATCAGCGTAAACTCTGCTGTGAGTTCAAATCAAATTTGAGACACATGGGAGTAAACAAAATTGTTCTTCTTCCCTAGTACTTGGAAGAACATAAAAATAACACATTTTCAAAAAAATTCAGGCTACTATTCTAACATGTTTTACTGAAATAAAATAGAGATGACAAAGGTATTAATTAGATAGTCTATCAGATGTTTTGTCTATGCATGTACAGCTTCTGAAATAGTAATTTTATTTCCATCACATAATACTGATTTTTTCTTCATATCTTGCAGGTATACGGCAATCAGTTATTTTCAATATCCTAAAATACATACAAAATTTATAACTACTATTCTACTGCCTTTCTTTAAAAAAAGTATTCAACCACTTAATGAATTGATGGTTAAACAAATTATTCACTTCAAAATTTTTATTAAGCACTCAAATACAACAGTCTTATAATTCTAAAGTGCAGAATTTACCTGTCTAAATCTATAGGTGCTTAGTCTGATAAAATTAGACATTTTTCATAATAAACATAGGGCTAACAGTGGGTTATGGAGTAGGAATGAGGCTAATGTTTATTTCAGGGAGAATCTCAGAGAGAGTTCTCTTGAGACTTTAGTAATAATGAAACTAAACTTCACCTATTTTTGAGCATGTGTGGCCATATAAAATTACATCTGGTGCTAAAGATTTGGGGGTCCATACTTGAATATCTAAATAAGTTCTGTAGGCTAAAAACAAAGAGAACCTGGAAATAAAACCATCTACCTATAACCAACTGATCTTCAACAAAACAGTCAAGAACATACACTGGGAAAAGGATGTCCTATTCAATAAATGGTGCGGGGAAAACTGGATAGCCACATGAAGAAGAATCAAACAGGATAACTATTTCTCACCATATACCAAAATTAATTCAAGGTAGATTAAAAACTTAATTATAAGACACGGAACCATAAAAAGTTATGGAAGAAAGAGTAGAAAAAAATTATTTTAGACATTGGCCTAGGAAAAGAATTTATGATTAAGATCCCAAAGGCAAATATAACAATAACAATTAATAAATGAGATCTAATTAAACTACAACACTTCTGCACAGAAAAAGAAATGATCAACAGATGTAATAGACAACCTACAGAATGGGAGAGAATATTTGGAAACAATACAACTGACAAATGATTGATATCCCTGACTCTACAATTAATTCAAACAAATCAGCAAGAAAGAAATGAAATCACTCCATCAAAAAGTAGGCAAGTGACATGAACAGAAAATGGCTAATAAGCATATGAGAAAATGTTCAACATCACCAATCATGAGGGAAATGAAAATTAAAACCACAATGAGAGACCCCCCCTTACCTCTATCCGAAAGGCTATTATGAAAAAGTAAAAAAAAAAAATCAGATCTGGAATGAATACAGACAAAAAGAAAGACCCACTGTTGGTGAGTCTGCAAATTAGTACAATCTCTATGAAAACAGTGTGGTGATTCCTCAAAGAAGTAAATGCAGACCTACCATCAATCCACAATCCCACTGCTGGCTATCTACCCAAAAGAAATAAAGTCATTTAATCAAAAACACACCTGCACTTGAATGTTTATTGCAGCACAATTCACAATTGCAAAGATGTGGAATCAACCTAAGTGCCCAACAATTCATGAGTGGATAAAGAAAATGTGAACACACACACATGCACACACCTTGAAGTACTACTCAGACATAAAAAGAAACAAAATAATGTCATTTGCAGCAACGTGGAGTGAAGTAGAGATTATTATCCTAAGTGAAGTACTTCAGGAATAAAAAATCAAACACCTATGTTTTCACAAATAAGTGGGAGCAAATAGATGGGTACACATGGGCACAAAGTGATATAAAGGACATGAGAAACCAGTAAGTGGACTTGGAAGGAGGTTAAGTATGGGATAAAAAAATACTTGTTGGGTAACATGAACACTATTCTGATGATGGGCACACCAAAATCCCTGACTTTGTACCCTTAATTAATATTTTAAAATAAAAAATAAATTAGAAAAACAAAGGAACATATTGAAATAGGAAAGTTTACTTTTCCTTACTGATTATGCTTGAGGACTCAAAGATATTTGGATTTAGCCTATAAAAATCCATAAATTTATTAAATAACATGAGTGATTCTCAATTGTTCAACATCCTGAACCTATATACATTCTATAGACAAAAAATAACCACTGTGTACATGAGATATTGCACTACAGTGCTGCCTATCAGACAACTATAAGGCATTGGCTGAGCCTCAGTCTTTGTTTAAGTAATAGCATTTGAAAATTTTAAATATTTTATGGCAAGTTCCATTTATTTTTTCACACAATGGGTCAAAATTGTAATTCAAAATTAGTTTTACTAGTGATAAACGTACAGGAATCATAAAAATAAAAGGCTTAGAACAAAGATGAAATCTTCTGACATACTGAAAACAGCTACTGATATGAATTGTAGACGCTGTTGGTGTGGGTTCATTTATGAAGAAAAGTAGTAATATTCAAAGATATGCAAACATGTTAGAAATATATTGTAAATAGTGTATTTTTATTACCCTTTTATTTACTATGGAAAGAAATTCTCTTTTGTGAATTGTAACTTTTAAGAAAGCTTTACACATGCCTGTATGGAATATTTTATCATTAGAAGTAGATGCATTGAGTTTTCAAAAGATTGATTAATGACATTTTCTGTTTAGTCCTTAGCCTGCCTCCAAAGCCTCTGAGGCTATCATTTTTGCTTCACTAAAAGCTCGGTAAAGATCAGACTCACCTTCTCCCAAATTACTTCTAAGGGTTGCTGCTGTTTGATGGAAAAAAACAAATGTGCAAAGAGCTACAACTCTGTGAGGAGCCCACAGAGGTGCATTGTGACTTGAGTATTGTTCTGAACTGTATAAACAGTTCCCTCTCTGAGCTGTACCTCAGTGGCCCTTATCCTTGGAAGTGAGTGTAGAGAGATGAAGGAAGCAATTCAATTTTGTTTTTCCTTGAAGCTGTATTTTTTAAAAAATTGTTGAACATTTTGAAGTCCTAAAAAATATTTGGTTTTGTATTTGATGGCATTTTCTAATATATTATTATAAAATACATAAAAATTCATTGTATTTTTCACTATAAATTCAATAGTTTACATAATAATGCAATAAAATCTATAGGTTAACATTACATTTTTATTCAATCATCTTACCCACATTGAACTATTTACTAAATCATGATGTTTAGGTACTAAACCATGAGATTTAAAAGATCTCCTCTTACTAATTTATTTTTGAAAAACCCAGTGTTCGTCATGATAGGTAGTGCTGTTTAAAATGTCTGTGTAATGATCTACACTATTATCTCGGGCACAAATGATGTTTTTGCAGCTGCAGTACGCCTAGAGTCAGCCATGTCCTTTATGATACCTTGCCTCGGCATGGGCTCTTATTCCTAACATTTGCCTTTAAAATCTCTATAGAGATCTAACAGCAAAATCACAAGAACAGCATCTTTTGTGCTGCTCTTTCTCTGGAAATACCAAAGCAGCAGTGTATCTTCCCATATTTAAAAAAGAAAGAAAGAAAATGTTTTAATCTTTCATTTTTACAATATAAAGTTTTTAGCCAAAAGGGTATTTATTAAAAGAAAATAGATCTGTCACTAATTCAATGACTAACTACATAAGTTTAAAACTTGCTTTTTTTCTATGGGTATCAGACAAAAGTAAAACAAACTGGAGATTCTAGTTCTTTTAGAAAAATGGGGAAAAAAATATATATATATATCACACTGACCTAGCAATTAAATCTCAGAAAACTTAACTTGTTTAGACTTAAACGAAGGTAGATGTGAAGACAGTGTAGGGTAAACCGAGTTTAATCCTTGGTTTATTTTCCTCTAAGTTTTGCCAGGTCTTATACATAGACTGGAGAAGCAAATCAATCTGACAGGTGTTTATTGCAGGAGAACAATGGCGACTTATGGGAAATAATTCATCCCCAAAATGTAGGGAACTACCTTCCTTCAAGGTTACAGATAGCCTTCAGACTGGAAAGATAATTCTGAAAACAGCAAAGTTACTAGCAGTTGACCCCTTACTCCCTCCTCCATTGATGTATTGATGTCTGTGTCTATGTATAAACTAAGAAAAACCTATGCATAAAAAAACAAAGAACAGACATGTTTCTTATAATGGCAGAAGAATGAAATGGGCTTGTCTTCCACAAATAACTATTATAAATTGGGAAAAAATTAAAAATACTAAGCCATTTAAATGTGCTGTATCATGCCCAAAGTCGAAAGAATACAGAGGAAATTCTAATCTAATTCTAATTCTAATTCTAAATTCTAATTCTAATCTAATTCTAATTCTAATCTAATACCGTGGCTTTCTGGCCAAGGGCATTAACCTCTGTAGGTACAGCTACAGGAAATACCAGAACAGAACCCCACGGCCTTACCAACAGAAGGAGTTATAAATCATCATTTAGGTGGGACGTCTCCAAAATGCATTATCAATTATGTCCAGTTTTCAACCCCAAATTAGTAGACACACAAAAAATTAAGAATGGGAAATACATACTCAGAACACTCAACAGAAAGTACTATTAAGTGGATTTAGCTTAAAGAATCCTTAAAGCTTCAAAGCAGCTAAAACAAACACATTTAAATAAAGAAACATATGTTCAAATTACCAAAGGAAAAATATGTTCTCAATATGATGTTCCCTTATCATAAAATACATGAGAGACATTCTTCAAATGTGGCATGGAACACAGAACTCAGAAGAGACTATTGTATCAAGAATTGGGAAGAATGACAGAGAAATTTTGAAGCATCCTATGCTAATGCATTTATCTTAGGCAAGTGCAGTGGACACAGCTCCTGGCAGCACTAGATTGGGCTCAGGGATCAGGGCTATTGGATGCACCATTGAGAATACAGACAACTACTTCCATTGGAACAAATCTCTTCTTCTCAGAGTAGCCATTGCAATTTAAGTGGTAAGATCCCTTCATGTGGGCATATTTTACTGTGATATCTATTTCCTTTATAAGACTCTCACTTAAAAATAAATTAGTCTTTGAGAGAAGAAATATAGTCATATTTTGAAAATCATTTTTCCAAATATATGGTTAGAGTCACATTTTGTATTATTCCAAGTATAAACATTGTCATTTTTGAAAACATTTAGATGTAGTTTACTTTCTATCATTTTTCCATTATCAGTAGCATATAACCACAATAATAAAATTATGGATGTGAAAACATTCATAATAATACGTGTTTGAATACTGGGACTAGATACAAATTCAAGAACACTACTCTATTACTCACCTCCACCCGGTGCAATTCCATCAAGTTCACTTCCTTGATTTCACTAAGATGCCACCAATATTTGTGCAGTCTGGTAACACTACAACTTGTCAAGTAGCAGTCAACCACATATTATGTATTTGTTAAATGAACACATGATCCAAATGCCCCAAAGACCAACAATATACATTAATGAAGCCATTAACTGAAGAAGTAAATTCGTAGGGAGTTATATCTATTCCCAGGAATGTAGGGACCTGCTTCTTAAACATGCATTTTATCCTTCATGCTACTTTTTCCAACCTAGAAATGTTAGACAGTAGAAAAGGCAGGATCATTCTTTTATTTAGGCATGATAAGAAATGGTTTTTACGTTTTCCTTGGACAGTATTTCAAGAGGAAAAATATCACTCCAGCCTCATAAGAATGTATTTCAAGTTTCAAAGATCAGTTGGTAAATTTATTTCAAGCACAGAATTATAAAAATATGTTTATGCTAAACACCAAATACACACATCATGATCTTCTTAAGGAGGCAAAGCCAAAGTCAAAGGATGACTTATTGGAAATGTTATTTCGTTCCAGTGGCAGAGTACTGGTGGTATAAATCTAGCTTTTATTAAACTGCCAATGCTTAACATTTAACCGAAGGACAAGGCAACATCTCTTGTAGCCTAAATGTTCATATAGTTACGTCATCACCCAATATGCATAGGTGCTCTAAGAATAAGATAGTATTTCAGTGTTGGGAGAACTGGATGTCTACATGTAAAAGACTGAAACTGGACCCACACCTTTCCCCACTCACAAAAATTGATTCAAGATGGATAAAGGACTTAAACTTAAGGCATGAAACAATAAAAATCCTCCAAGAAAGCATAGGAAAAACACTGGAAGATATCAGCCTGGGGAAAGACTTCATGAAGAAGACTGCCATGGCAATTGCAACAACAACAAAAATAAACAAATGGGACTTCATTAAACTGAAAAGCTTCTGTACAGCTAAGGAGACACTAACCAAAGCAAAGAGACAACCTACACAATGGGAAAAGATATTTGCATATTTTCAATCAGACAAAAGCTTGATAACTAGGATCTATAGAGAACTCAAATTAATCCACATGAAAAAAGCCAACAATCCCATATATCAATGGGCAAGAGACATGAATAGAACTTTCTCTAAAGACGACAGACGAATGGCTAACAAACACAGGAAAAAATGTTCATCATCTCTATGTATTAGAGAAATGCAAATCAAAACAACCCTGAGATATCATCTAACCCCAGTGAGAATGGCCCACATCACAAAATCTCAAAACTGCAGATGCTGGCGTGGATGTGGAGAGAAGGGAACACTTTTGCACTGCTGGTGGGACTGCAAACTAGTACAACCTTTCTGGAAGGAAGTATGGAGAAACCTCAAAGCACTCAAGCTAGACCTCCCATTTGATCCTGCAATCCCATTACTGGGCATGTACCCAGAAGGAAAGAAATCCTTTTATCATAAGGACACTTGTACTAGACTGTTTACTGCAGCTCAATTTACAATCACCAAAATGTGGAAACAGCCTAAATGCCCACCAACCCAGGAATGGATTAACAAGCTGTGGTATATGTATACCATGGAATACTATTCAGCCATTAAAAAAAAATGGAGACTTTACATCCTTCGTATTAACCTGGATGGACATGGAAGACATTATTCTTAGTAAAGCATCACAAGAATGGAGAAGCATGAATCCTATGTACTCAATTTTTATATGAGGACAATTAATGACAATTATGGTTATGGGGGGGAAACAGAAAGAGGGAAGGAGGGAGGGGGGGTGGGGCCTTGGTGTGTGTCACACTTTATGGGGGCAAGACATGATTGCAAGAGGGACTTTACCTAACAATTGCAATCAGTGTAACCTGGCTTATTGTACCCTCAATGAATCCCCAACAATAAAAAAAATAAAATAAATAAAAAATAAAATAAAATATTAGAATTGTATTATTAATAATACAAATTTATAAAAGATGCAAATCAAGTAGTCGTAATCTTAAATACCTAAATACTTAAGAGTGATCTGCTTATTTGAATCTGTTCTTCTATCTAACCATTTTCTATCCATAAGTCTCTGCCTGAATCACCAAATCATACCCTGGTGGGACATGACATTCTAATTCTGGCAAATTTGGTGGGACTGGTTAACTTGTTCATAGTTGACTCTACATCAGCCTCATTTAGTGCTGAATTGAATTGCATGTACTGGAGCCCAACTCTGACTATAGTAAATGATGGGAACTTCTTCACTAAAGTTTATAATATGGTGATACAAGTCCACTCTTCTATCTCTTGATTAACTCCAATCATAGGCTTATTAGAGAGGGCTGGACCAATCAGCATTTAATGCTGCATTCTGGTTTGTATGTGAGGAGACGTAAACTAAAGTGTGTCCAGAATCAGAGACAAATTTTACTAGCTGATTAGCCAGCTGAATATTTAGGAAATATAGTACATATTTATAAATAAAAATGTTAATTTACGCAGAACAAATGGGGAAAGGGTCAAGTTCTCACTGTCATATACATATTATTAGAGTCCTTTTCCCATATAAATAAATATGAAGGTATTGATTAGTGAGTACTAATTATCTGAAAAATAATTAACATTATACAATAGAGTGTGGCCATTCACTGATAGCTAATGAGATGTAGGGTCAGAACTCCCATACAGGGTACCACATAATTTTCGGATCTCATCAAAAGTAAAGTCACTCATATTCCAAAAGGATAATATCCCCAGAGTTTTATACATTCCTAGATTTACAAATGTTATTTAAGTAGAAATGCTTTATTTTATCAATCCCAAATAAAGATTGGTTTTACAATTTTACCAGGGCATTTTTTTCCCCACAAAAATAAGGGGATTTTAGTACTTCACAAGAGAATATTTCACTCTTTAGGATTACAGAAAACAAACAACAAAGACTCAAAGGATGTTTGTGTTTGTGCTAGGCAGCTGTAATGCCTCATTTTTTAAGAAAATGCTGTTTTGTGCCTACTATTCTCACAGTGTGTTAGCTCAAAAGCTGAGTCTTTCAAAACGATTACAAATAATAACAGGCCCTGAGCCTTATAATCTTCCATAAACAGTTAAACCTTACATGTTAAATTTAAGATAGCCACAGTTTGACTTAGTACTGTAATAGTATTGATCACAGGTACAGTACTCAATTGGGGGGAAAATTCTTTCCTACCACCAGTAAAAATAAAGGCCAGCCATATGTTTATGCGTGCGGAATTAAGCACTCTGGCTAGAACTTTATGCCTGAGCAGTAATTGGGTTTTGTTTGGCATCATTTATTAAATTAAGACAATTTTCCTAATGTGGCAGAGATGGGCATTGAAAATTTCAGTCACAGAAAGATAGTGATTTTTTTTTTTTTTTTTTTTTTTGCCATTGGTATGCTTTGGATGTCCTTTGAAGCCTCCTGTTGACATCTGATTGCAATGTTGAAATTGGGGCCTAATGTAGGGTGTTTGGATAACAGGAGCAGATATCCCATGAATTGATTAATGCCCTTGCTTGTTGGTGAATTAGTTCTTTCTAAATTCCTGTAAGAGCTGGTTGTTAAGAAGAGTCTGGAATCTCCCCTTTTTCTTGCTCTCTCTTTCACTATATGGTCTCTGAAGATTGTCTCCCTTCTCCCCCCTCTATGAGGGGAAGCAGCCTGAGGCCTTTAGCACATTCAAATGCCTAATTCTGAACTTTTCCAGACATTAAGTCATAAGTCAAACAGAATCTTTTTTCTCCCTCTCTAAATTACCCAGTCTCCTGGTAGTGCATGCCTATAATCCCAGCACTCTGGGAGGCTGAGGCAGGTGAATTACCTGAGTTCAGAGGTTCAAGACAAGCCTGAGCTAGAGCAAGACCCCACCTCTAAAAACAGCTGGGCATTGTGGTGGTGCCTGTAATCCCAGCTACTCCTGGAGGCTGAGGCAAAAGAATCGCTTGAGCCTAGGAGTCTGCAAACACAGCAATTATTTATCTAAACTTAAAAACATAAGAAAAAATAAAACAAACATAATCTAACATCAAATATAGTTGTCTTAAGATATAACAAGTTAGAATACTACATCCTTTTCTGAAATAGTTATCTGAACACATGAAATAATCACCTCACATGTGTTTCTTTTCTTTGGATATAACAAGAAAACACCTTGCAAAATTTTAATACATAGGTTCATTCACAAAGTAATGTCGTGTTAGGATGTACATTCTAAAATCAATTCAAATATATTTTTTCATTAATTTTATTATTTTTGCAAAACTTTCTGAAAACAATCCATTAAAATGGAAGATGGAAAAATATGATGATATATAGATATAGTTGTATGTGTGTTTATATGTGTGTGGATATATATACATATATATATATATATAGCCTTAATGTAAGTGGTTGTCATAAATAATGTTGTATTAAACCCATAACACGACTTCATCTAGAATTAGAAGGGAAAATAGAATCAAGATAAAATGAAAGAAAATAATCTTAACATGGATAATGTAAAACATAAAAGAAGGTTATTTTTAATAGCATTTTCCAATGTCTGTTTATGCTTTTAGCAGCTGAGTAGAGTAACAATACACATAAAACTAAACTGCAAATGGATTGTTATTGTTCCTTTGAAATGCAGCATATTGTGAACAATATTTGTTAAGGACATTTTCTTTTATTTGGTGGAAAATGGGCATAAAAGCAAAAATGTTTTCTTTGATAAGCATGAATTGTTGCATTACTTTAAATACTTCTTATTCAATGTAGCACAATGGTTTGTATTAATCTTTGAATATTGTATGTAAATTTAATATTTTATTTGAACATGACTTATTCATATAAATATTATTTGCATACAAATTTTTTTCCACTCAAGATTGAAAGATTTTTAATGAGTCTTTTTTTTCTCTACTGCCAATTCGGTGGACGTCTAAATCATATTTTAACACTACAACAGCCTAGATGTTTTCCAAACAGAAAATCCTAGGCAGTTTACCTTTCTACAACCAAAACCAATCAAACCACACCACTCACATTACCCATAAAATTGTCTAGAACAAAGGGAAGAAAAAAGCAACACTGTGACCTACATATAAAAAATCAAATCAATTACCAGACCTGTAAGTAAACCAAAGGAGAATCCATGGAGGCAGAGATAAACCCCAAATCTCAAGATACTTTGACAGTTACATAATAAAAGTGATTGGAAAAGGTTATCTTGAACAAAGGTTCTTTGCGAGTACATAAATCATACAAATAATTATTTCTGTGTGGTGACAGAGGCTTAGGAAGTGAACTACTTTAGAAGTAACCTCCAGAGATCTTCAACCATGTTTATGAGCCGCACAGTCATCTCTATAAAAGACGAGCTCCAGTTGAGTAAACCATACACATGAAAGTGCTGTATGTCAGAGCAGGGAAAAGCTGCAAATAGAAACGTTAATTTAATGCACTATTGATACGGAATAAATATTGATTGTCTAGTTTTTTGTCAAGAGATTTCTTGGGATCAATTTTTCCTTTTATTCACTGAAGCACATTCTTATAAAGCACAAATAGGCAGAGAAGAACAGCATGCTCATTGGATGGCAGCACTTCTATGCTGTTTCATTTTTCTGCTCACTCATATAACCTAGTTATGTTATAACTGACATGTTAGTTAACTAGGGATTGAGTCCCTGCCTTCCCAAATCTTATACTTTAAAACAGACTAGAAAACATAAATGGAAATGAAAAACTGCTTCACATTGTCATGAATATTACAAAGGAGAATATATTTGGTTTCATTGGAGCACTTCCTGAATTTATACTCAGACTCCAACTATCAGTAGGAAATTACTAGGGCAGGTGAGAGGGAAGCTCAGTGTTCAAGGAAAATAATATAAATATAAAAAGTCCAGGGAAAGGAATGACAAATGGAGGAAGCCTAATAAATCCACAGTGGCACAGGTGAAGAGAGGCAGAAAACCAAGGGGCTGTAACAAATGGCCCTATATGCTAGAGTAATGAGTTTGCACTTCAGAACTAGTACAGGTATTAGAAGGTTGTACAAAAGAGAACGACATGATGACACTTGCATATTGGAAAGAACACACCGACTGCAGCATCCGAAACAAATGGGGCAATAGAGGGGACAGCAAGACCAGAAGAAAAAAGATAAATTAGGAGACTATCTCATATTCAGGTAAAATGTATAGTGGCCTAAATTAGGCTAGTGTCGAAGGGAATGAAAATATATGATTTTTGGAGATGCATCTTTAAAAAGGAGATCACCTGTATATTGTAAATATTTATATTAATGAGTCAAAGGATATAAATCACATGATTATCTCATTTGCACAGGATATCAAGAAGTATTTTGAGAAGTTAAAAAAAAATTCAGGATTCAATATCCTAAACAACATATTAACAAGTTGAATTAAAGATTAATGTTCAAGTAATGTACTTTGGTCAAAATTAAATACAATTTATGTTAGAATTAGTCACTAATTTCTATTCTTTGTTTTTTGACCTTGATCTTTTTTTGAAATTATCTTTTATTTTTATTTATAAATATTATTTGTCCATTTTTTGAGACCCTGGAAAAAATAATAAAAAGAAGTTAACTGATGACTCTACACTGAACCTCAGAATCAAAGTATTCTATGATAAACAAACTCTTATCTGACAAGGTGAAGGTTACATTTTTGCATTATTATCATTATTATTGCTCAATAAAAAAATACTGAGGATTTAGAGAGAAAATTTGAAAGTCAAGTTTGAATTAACCTTCCATAGCCTATAAAGATACTACTAAAAATCTCAGTAAATATCACACTCAATGGATAAACTATTAAGGTTACCAGTAGCATTATGATTGTCCTCTATCACTACAGCCGTTTAGCTAACGCAATAAATCTAGAAAAATAAATCAGTCATATAGGTTTGGAACTATATGACTATAGTTACTATAAAATTATAACTATTACTATGATTATTTACATACACAATTCAAGATAATCATCTAACCATTAGAGCCAAAAGAGTCTGATTACCCTAATATGAGCAATTACCAACCAGAAAATGTAAGATGCATTTGCTATAACAAGAGAAACTACAAAGCTTTTTAAAGCTATCAACTTAATAAAGTATATGAATAACATATAGGGAAGGATAAAATTCTATTACAAGCATGAAATATTCCCTAAATATAGAGAAACTCTGTGCTCACTGTTAAAATGACTTAATATTGTAAATATATCAGTTCTCCTAATTTTATTTATAATTTAATGCAATTCTAATCTAACTTCAGTATTTTTTAAGAGACTTCAGAAATATTAATAATTTTCTTTTTAATTTAAAGATCATGAATAGGTAAAAACATTTACAAAATAGAAGAGCAAAGAAGGGGAACTGATTGTTCCAAAGATGAAGGCATAATAAAAAATCCGTATTAATCAAGATAGCATTGTAGTCTTGCAATACTATCAAATATAGTGACTGATGGCCTAAAAACATACTTTAGTTCATAGTTTGTATTGATAACTATGAACTAATTAGTAAATGGTGCTGAAAAATTGTCTTATTACATGGGGAAACAGTGCTGATATCATGCCTTGTATAAAAATTAACTTCAAATGGATGAAATACCAAAATTTGAAAGAAAAATCTACAATAATGACAGAATTATTGGAATATTATTGGAACTCTGAGGGAGGAAGAATTTCTTAAATATGAACATGTATCATGCAAAGAAAGGAAATGCATTTGTTACATCAAAATTATAAAGTGTTGACCAAAGGGCATCATAGGCAAAAATAAATGAATAGGTAAAACATGAGACAATATATTAAATATATAGGATTTCTAAGTTACAGGAGACTGATAACTCCTCCAAATCCTCTGGAAAATAAAGTATATCAAAAAGAAAATAATGCTAATATAGTAATAATAATAGGAATAAATGCGAAGATATTACTATTTATCAATAATGCCTTATGTGCTCTATATCAGTTTACTTATTTAATAATATTAATAGAAAATTCACAGAAAGAAAAACCAAAATTCCAAATATGTATTTTGAAGAAATAAGCATACTATAAAATAGGTGAATATAAATTAAGACCATTGATTTCCATCTTATAAACAACAGTTGGCAAAATATGTAAAGTGGGAAAAAATTAAGTTCTGAGTAGAGATGTAGTTAGGACTCATGAACTACATGTGGGAATATAAATTGGTGCAGCCATCCTAGAAATAATCTGGCAATCTTTCATGACAGTATGTACATATAGGTATATCACACAGCACACCTATCCCTGGGGCCTTTTTGCCATGATGTATGAAGAAAACATGTGGATAACACATAACGCATGATAAACACAGCCTCTCAAACGACCTGGGCTCATATGATGTATTTTCCACATATTGGTTTTCAAACTTAGCCAAGTTATGTAATCTCTTGCTGTCTGAATCAAAAATGGCAAATAGAGATAATGATGATAATGAAAATGATAATATCTATATTATTTGCCCCTTTAATCTTGCCAGTTTCTAAGATCAGATTGTGGCACACAGTAAGCTGTCAATCTTTTTCACTTAAAAATGTTTGTCTCCATATTGTTTAAAATAAGTAACTCAACACAGTAATTATTGTCTAAGATGAAGTAAGTAAATCAGCACCAGGAATTAATTAAAAGAGATAATATGAGCAGAGAAATTGTTGTTGCAATTGGTTGAATCATTTGTGATTCTGCCTTTTCTCAGGGACTTGGAGCTAGCCACCATCTAAATCTGAAATAAAGGAAGAAAAGGAAAAGAAGAGAGATGAAAAATGAAGGAGCAAGTGAAGGGACAAAGAGAGGACAGAAGAGAAATTGTAGAGTTAAGTTTTAAGAGAAAAGAAAATATCTGAGGAAAAACCTCCAAGAAAAGAAAAATCTTGTTTTACTATAATAAACTAGTAAGCAAACAATGAAATGCTCAAGCAGATAAATTGTAGCCTACAAAGGAGCGATAACTATCATATAATACCTGTGCTTCTACCGAGTGCTCATAAGGAAATCGAATTTTTTACACATGCAATAATGTTGAACCTCTTCAATACTTTTAATTCATACTTTAAATAATTTAACACATTTTGTCACATGTATGTGTACATTTCTTAGAGCTAAAGATATTTTTCCACAACCTGAGGAGAGAAGCATAAGCTAGGATAAGTATGAGTCTAAAACCTTTTACTAATGAGATGATTCACTTGTGTCTAGGAAAAGGAAATCTTAGCTAGAAGCCCTTACCTAGACACTAAACTCTAAGATAAGAATTGAGATGCATTTGGGTGGGAATTTCTAGCCCTGTGTGTTTGGTAAATATTTGCTACCCTTTGATAGTAACTTAGTACTTAAATAAAGCTCTCGGGTGCTACGCGCAGTGGAATTACGCTGCGCTCTCCCAGGGAACACTCTCAGACCCATGGTTTCTCTCCCCACTGTCCTTGTTGCTTTCACCTCTCTCCTTATGGTTTATAAAGAGGTCATTAGGGTGCAGGAACAGAAATAGCTCTAAAGTCAGTCAAAGTGATAAATTGGAGTTTCGCTTCCTATTTGGCATGGAATAAATTGTAATTTGAAGTGTTTTTTAAGTGACTTTATACATATCACACCTGAAGGGCAGTGAGACTTAAAGCACATATGGCATGATTGTAAAAGTTGAAGTGGTTGCCTCATTCATAAACTTTAAAATTGTGTAGAAAAGCAGAGACCGTATTTCCTAAGTCAAGAAGATTAATGTTACCCAAACAATAGCATGAGGTGTAAAAATATTTCATTTTTTATCTGTAACAGCTCTTTGTAATGCCATTATCAGAACAGTATTAAAGATGATCTCACTGTTAATCTTTACAGAATTTGAAAATGTTTTCCACATGAGGTCACAGCTATTGGTGAACTCTGATTTACTATGATTTACTACATTTAATGAAAGAGTATACGGTATTGTTTTCAATTGCCCAAATATACTTGAGACGAAAGGAAAAAACAAAATCCACTGAACATGTGAAGCAGTAATTTCATTGATATTTTCCAGGTTGGTATAAGGCATAATCTCCCATTATAATGAGATATTTGTTTTCTGCTTTGATGGGTTTTGGGTTACTCCTGCAGGAAAAGTAAGAAAGAGAATTTGCATGTACATTTTCCCGCCTCTGTGGCAAAGTGTATGCTAGACACTTCATATATATTAATTATCTCAGTTAATCCTCATCTAATCCTTAGGGAATGGTTGTTATTTGTGTTTTACAAACACCTGTGGGAAATTTGATAATTTGCCTAGGGTTAGACTGCTAAAATGTGCACGACAATGCCAGAACACAGGCTAATTTAACTCTAAAACCTGAGCTTTTTAAATGTCAGCTATCATCTTTTCATATCTGCATTGCAGATCATAATTGCTGTTTTAACATAAATTCATTGTAGAGCAAGGAGTTATCTTCCTTTGTTGTTGCTACTTACATAATCTCCATAAGTGGGTTATGACCCAGCTCATTTCCTGGGCAGCATCATAACCTTCCATCAGTATACAGAGTAGGAGTAGGTAATAAAACCTGCCATGTCTATTCCTTGTGGAGGGGGCAAGTGTTTAATAAAAAAGGTTTTTGCATAAATGATAAGAGTTTCCAGAGTGATTTTTTTTCCTGAGTCTTTGTTTATCAACATTTGAATACTACATATTTAAAATGATGTCTCAAGACTGAGTGGCAGTAATAATTTTCTTTACCAGAACATGCATAATGGGAGGAGACAGTTATGCTAGAAGTCAATAATACTACTTTTTACTGGTGGTAGTATGGATATAAGGGACTCAAATCGTAATGAACTTTTCAGTACCATCCAGACTATCAGAAATGTTAAACATAATTAAATTCAACCTGAGAGTCAATTTATTCTTCCACAGTTGACCTACAGGCAATGCAAGATTGTCTGCATAATTTTAGACTCGAAAGATACGTAATCAATCTTTTGTTTTTAATTTATTGTTCTACAGATTAAACATTTTGCGATCTTGTTTACTTGGGCCCAATTTTCTCATTTTATTTCAGTTCTTAAATGACTAAATGAAAAAGTAAGGAGAGAAAGCATTTTATCACATTAATGCAACACTTGCAATTTGATTTAACAATATGATTGATGAAAATGTGAGGTTATTATATCACAATGCATTTATCATTTACAAGTCTTCCTTAAACAAAATTAACACTGAACCACTTCCAGTGAGGTTTCTAAAATTACTAGTCTTGCCAAGATAGGATTTTGGTTCACAAATAACATTAGTAAAAAATCAAATCAAATCACTAAATGCTATAAAATGCAATATCAGGAATCACTAAAGTGTGCAACATTAAGTATGCTACTCAAAATAGCATCCTCAAACGTGTAAATTGTTTATCTGTATGACAGTACCTAGCTATTGTCACAAAATACAGACAATTGACTTTTCAGGTGATTTTGATATCTGGGAAAGACCGCCGCGCAAGAGAACTCTAAGATACTAACATTTGTGTTTAATAATTTCATAATTAGGAAATCTATTGGCTTCTTGCTATATTTAAGTACCTCTATTACTAATGTTCATGACCAGCAATGGCTGTACCAGTATTCACGTATCATACTAGAGAGAAAAATATTCTGCCTTTTTAGTGATTAACATAAGGAAAATTCTAACATGTTTGATTCAATTTACCTAGGTTTCTTCTTACTAATAATTCTTAAGTCCTCTTTTTAAAATTGTTATTAATGTGATTGCTTTCTTTTCTGTTTAATGGCTTAAAATGGTGTGTTTTTCTACGCCTTGCTCTCTGTCATAGCATGTTTCCAGGCTTTCTGTGTGAAAGAAGAGATATAAGAGTCGAATAGATGAGTCGACTCTACTACTTGTTCTGAATCCAGGAATAAAGCACAGCTTTTGATTTTTATATAGTTTATCAGAGATACAGATTTAACCAACACTACCTAGTTTTCTGATCACAGCCTGGAAATCTTTAAAATCCTAATTTTGTATTTTATTTGGAACCTCTAAAATATTACCAAGGTACTTGCACAAAGCCTTCTTAACATAGAGTAACTTTAGAGTTTTGGACTTCATCCCTCAAATCCCTTCCAGTTCTAATTTGCAGTGAGTATTTGAATCTGTAGGGTTGTTAACATCATCTAATTTCCAAAATCATGGAAGACAGCTGTTAGATTTTTCTCCAGTACTGAAGCCTCTCCCTCTCCTGCCGTGAGGGCAATTCTGCCTTGGGATTGAGGGTGTCAGACAAGGAGAACAGAAGTCCTCTGCTTTAGGAAGATTTTCCTACTTTCCTTTGTTATTTTGCTACATCTGTGGAAACAGTTAACTCATCAGTAGTTCGTCATCTCCTACTTGGATTATGGTCAAAGTCCCTCAACTGGTCTATTTGGCTCTCCTACTCATATTTTATAACTTGGTTAACAGTGTCTTACTAAATGTGGTTGAGAGCTGGTCCACTGTACTCCACATGTCAAAAATCAACAATGGCTTCTCCTTAATTACAGAATCCATTTAAATTTCTTAGTTTGATGTTGAGAGCTCTTTATGTAGAGTTATAATACATAGTTCTGGCAACACTTCAGTACACCATTTCTTTCCATGTTCTATAACTCTGTTATTCAAAATCATCTAATATTATTTAGGAAACCCATGATGTTTCATGCTAACATTATTTCATTTATGCAATTTGTCACAATCAGGAAAGCTATTCACCTTTTCCGCAAATTCTTTCCACTTACATTCATTCATTTTATGGATACGCATTTAGTAAGTCATATATCCTAGATGACATAATTGGCATTGTAAATGATTGGTTAATTGGAAAATTTTATTAAAATAGAGCTCATAAAAGCACGAAATTGGCATTACTTAAACATCTGTTAATCTTAAATTACATGTCAACATTTGCTTGAGAATCTTTTGCTACAAGGCCAATACTTTTTTTTTTTTGGGGGGGGGTAGGACTTCTGAGTCACTCTTCTTGAATAAGCACCACCCATAATACATTTCCAAGAATTCTTATTTAAAGAGAAGTGAGAAATTACTTGTAAAGTAGTCTGAATGGAAAAACCTTCAAAATTTTTGGAATTTCCCTCCAATCCTTTATACTTGTCATGCCTCTATTTAATTTATAGCATCTTAGAAAAAATTTAGCTGGTTTGACTCTCCAAAGTATTAAAGTTAGTTTTCCTAGAAATAATTGGCTTTTATACAATCATATGTTTCCTTTTATATAATATTTAGGGAGATAATCATTGTTTACAAGTAAAATTGTCTTTTATACAACAGATTTTGAAAGGATATATCTAAATAGTAGCAGAAGTCTTAGATATACATGAGCATTCAATGTGCCACTGGCATCGTAGGCCAGGTTTTATTCATGGAATCAAGTTCATCCGAAACAAACAGAAGACTGATTAATTTTTATACTACCACATGCCAGGAAATTGCGATAGGCACTATGAATACAACAACTGTATATGCTATGTGTTGAGGCAAAACAACTCACAACTCAGAGGCTCAAAACAACCGGAATTGTATTTACTCATTCTGGGGATGAGCAGTTTAAACTGGTCTTGCCTGGGGTCACTGAGGCTGATGCAGCTATCTGGAGGCTAGACGGTCACTTGAGAGTCTCAGATATTATAGGGTCCTCCAATTTCCTTTACGTTTTTTCTCTGTCTTGACCATGAAAATACCATTGCTTGACCTCTCTTTTAACCCTGCCAGGTAAAACATACCTCATCTGTCCTCATCTGTCTGTCGATTGTGAGGACACACTGCAGACACCTTTGTAACTAAGTTACCCTAATAAATGCTTTACACTGATCACACTGGAGTTCAGCGCTTCTTTCTTTGGAATCACAATAGGCCATATCTAGGAAGATTTGGGGCACTGCCTTGTGAGAATTCTTCTGTTGCTTCTATTGAGGAGACTCTACCTGCTGGTTCAGCAAGAGAAAACATGTTCTCATGAACATGTCTGGAGTTGGTGCTGGCTGACACTCATTCCACATGGGTCTTTATCCTAAGGAAGCTAGTCTAGGATTCTTTTCTTGGGGGTGTCATGTTAGAAAGATTTGAGATTGTATGCTATGATACCTCTGAAAGCACAAGTTTATAATCTCTGTATAAATTAAATCAACTCACAGTCTAACTCAGGTTAAATGGGATGGAGATGAGGTATAACATCAATTTTAAAAAGGGTTTGCATGAGAGGAATTTGTAGCTTCTTTTCCAGTCTTTCACAAGCAGTAATAATGCAGATGTGGATGCTGCCTTCATGGAAAGCAGTGAGAAAGAAAAGCAAACATAGGAAACAAGTACTATAAAAGATATTTTTAATGGGCAATTACAGAACTCCCTGAGAACATATAACAGGAGTATTTCTCTCTAAACCAGTGAGGAATTCGAAAATTCATTCTATAAAAAGTAAAATATAAATTAAGACTTAAAGAAGGGAGTAGGTATTAGGCAAAGAATGAAAGGAGAAAATCCCATTTGTGTTAAAAGAAAAGCATAAAGAGCCTGGAAGATAAAGCAAGAGGTTTACCGTGAGGAAGTTCACAGAGGCAGGGAAGGCTACAGAGAGGATGCCAGGATCCAAAGAACACTGAAAATCATGTTACAGAGTTCTGAGAAGGATGAGAAGCTCAGACTAGAGCTTAAACCAATGGATTAGAAAAATCAGTGATGTTCAGGTCAGCATTTTAGAAAAACCACACAGGCTGGAGTACGGAGCATAGAACATGAGGTTTATGAGTCAAGCTACAAAGTCAAGAGACTGCTCCAATAATACAGGAGGTGTGAGGTTTACCTGTGGCCAGCAGGCAGTTTTGAGTGTGCTCTGAGTATACATTAAACTAATGAAAGAACCAGCTCATTATTGCCACTGAGAATAGGAAAAAGCAATAATGTACTATGAAAAACCTCTGTTTAGTTAACAAAAAGACAAGGTGAGCAGTGATTCTGGTTGGGGAAACATGCCAAAGAGAATAGGATCATTTCAATAATAATTGGCCTCTCAACTTTTTGGGTGTTAGTAATTATTAAATAAAAGTAAGACTCAGAATGTTAATGTCAGGTTGAAGATTCATGTGGATATTTTTCATAAGTCATGCTCATTTGAAGAGGAGGAGGATGTTTTTGCTCATTCAGAAAACTAACACAAAAATTAAAACCCAGAGCTTAAATACAATGCAATTTTATACAGTGATTATCCTCTCTTCATATTACCAAATCTGTTTTCTTAAAAACAAAGAACAGTACATAATCTCTCTTCCTGATCTTTCTTATAAATGAATTTTATAAGACTAACAGAAACAATAGAGATTATTTTAGGTATAAATTACTACTATGCTTACTACTAATAACAGAATTTAAAAGGTTGCTAGGAAGCTAATGCTCTTTTAGGTATTCAGAGATCACAGGAAGGGTAATTGAGCTTAGCTGAAAGAAACAAAAATGCCTGCAACTTGTATTTCTCAATGTATTTCTGCCACGCATTCTAAGATGTAGTTTTCTAAGAATAGAGAATAATCCCACATACAACATCAGTTTTCACAGACCTCTGTACCTTGTCATGTTGCTCTTTACCCTGAAATGTCCATCAGGGTGAACTTGGTCAGTGTTGCTTAGTTATCTTTTCATTTCTACTCCAATGGCAATTGCTATGAGAATCATCCCGATTCCCTCAGGCTCTAAATGGCTTCTTCAGTACTCCCATGGTGTTTTTAAATCTTTTTAAATTTCAAAATATAAAAGAGGTACAAATGTTTTTGTTTGATGGATAACTTTTAAAATGCTTAAGTCAAGGCTTCCAGTGTGCCCATCTCCTGAATCATGTACATTATACGTGATCATTAGGTTTTTACCTCTACCCTGCCCCCTTTGTTGATTTCCTGGGGCCCATGTGTGCCCACTGATTAGCTCCCCATTTTTAGAGAGTACATGGTATTTCTTTTTCCATTCCTGAGATACCTCACGTAGGATAATGATCTCCAATTTCATCCAAGTTGCTGCAAAAGTCATAGTTTTACATACAACTGAGGGAGCAGCAGTAGGGAGCATTCGTAACATTGTTCTACAGCTATCTGCTTAGTTGTCTTTTCTACTTTGTATGATTTTCTTAAGTCTATTTAAATTATTTATTCTAATTAATTTTTAGTAGAAATAAGTAAATATAAGTCAACAAACTTACACTAAGCTAGTACCACAATGTTGATGGTGGTGCTTAGCAAATCACAGGCATTTGTTGAATTATTACGAATTATTTTATTGATAACAAAATTAATTCTTAAAGAAAGATTAATTAAACAGTTTAAAATGTTACTCAGATAAAGTGTATAATACACATTTTATCATAACTGAAACTTGCATGAATTTGAGAAGAAAGTTTGTGAAAAACATTGTAAGTAATAATCACCCTTAGGCTGACTACCCAGGTATTAGTTCTGGTTGTTAATCAGCAGATACGCACAGCGTTAGGAAAGGAAGTGAACATTTGTGGAAAGTCATCAAGTAAACAGAGCTCACCCAGATGCCGTGAGATCACTGTATAAACTCTCCGCATCAGTTTCATATAAATGCTATAACAAATTACCACAAACCGAGTGCCTTAATGTAACGGAAAATTAGTCTCTCACAACTCGGGAGGGCAGAACCTAAGTCAGTATCACTGGAATGAAGTCAAATGTTGGCACAGTAATACTGAGAAAACAACAACAAAAAAAAGTGTGTCTCATTTTAGCACTACTTTCTTTTCCTTATAATCCCTTATAGAGACATACCAACAACTTAGTGATTTCAATAGGAAGAAATTAATGTGCTTAGAGCCAAAGGTTTTCTGCACTATTCAAATGAATGTGATCTCACAGTGGGTAAGATTTACATAGGAAAACCTGAGACATGGAACGTGGTCTTCTGCCTCTCTCACCAGCCTCCAGATTCTAACCCAGCTCTCAGATTGTAACAACACATGGTTGGGAAGGAAAAGTTTAGCAACAGGGAGATAACCACTTTCTATGTATCCCAGTAGATAGTAATAAGCTTAGCCTGAAAGCAATGGTAATGAGGATTTCAGAACCACATGAACAAAATGGTACAAAAGGGATCTGTAAGGCTACATTTAGGATTCTGGCAAGGACAAGAGCCTAAACCTTCCTAAGCAAAGAGCTATCGACCTTATTTCTCACGAGCTCCATGCAATGGGGAACCAAAAGCATCATGAAAATCCTTTTCTAGTATTTAAGTGCTTTCCCTTTCCTTATACAATAAAATGCAAATTGCCCTTATTACAGTAGAGGTCAGTTTTTATTTTTTTTTCCTCAGGAGGTACATTCAACCAAAATTAGCTTTGGCTCTTTCCAGAGAGATTTTTCCATCTCCCACTCCCTCCTCTGCCAGGGTCCTACCTGGTAAGATGATCTCTGTTTTTCTGTGCCTCTAGTGTATTATCTTCTTATTTTTCTTTTCTTTTTAAACTATGAAGTAATTTACATGGCTCCTTTCCCAGAAATTTTTACTTCACTTATGACTTTTAAAATCTGACTTGAGGAAAAAAATCACTCCTACACCTAGACTGTGTTGAAAATCTAAGTTCTCTTTTAGAGTGGGAGCTGGAAAGGAAAAATGAGGAGTACGATCTATTCATTAATGTGCAGACTCACAGATTACCCAGGAGAGGGAGAGAGATAAATAAAGTGCTCTCACAGTAACTGTAATAAGACAAACAAACAAAGTCAGGGGAAAAAAGACAATTCATTTGAGTATTGGCAGTACTTTGTGAATGAATCAGGAGGGGATTGTTCCCAGTTTTAAAATGTCAAGAAATAGTGTTTGTGAATATGCCTAAAAGGATGCCAATAATCTCGTACAAAATTTATACAAAAATTCTGTGAGTATTTCTTCTTGTAGCAGAGGTCTTGCTATTGGGTAATATGTGGGCTATCTGGAACACATTTTAGAAAAAATAATATATTGAATATTTCAGATATTAAAAATTCTGCTACTTTAAAATAATCAATATTTTGCGCACCGAAGAAGGAAAAAATCTAAATTTTTAAAAAAGTTTTCTTTAAAATTAACAAATCTTAGAATCACATGCTTAAACAGATGCTCTAAGACATGTTCCACTATAATTGCTAAAGTGATCAATAACGGCTGTGCTCAAAATTAGAACAAAGCAGACAAGCTGCAAATCCTCCTAGTAACAAATATTTATATTTGTATCTTTAACCAAAATACTTCTAAAATAAATTACACACAAAAATATACTCAGTATTCAAAGTAAGTGGTTAGCCAAAATATAATTTTGAAGCAGTCACAATATAACTTTTCTACACTTGCATTGTCCTTGATTCCTCTTCCTCCAAAGCTTCTCAATTTATCCTCTTCTTTCTGGACTATTCTTTATCAAAATTTTCCCTAGTTAATTTATCAATTTATAAAATATCAAAGTAATTAGTCCACAGTAAAAGAATAACTATCAAGTGCTGAGTATCTACTATGCATATATTTTTCATTCATATTTTATTTTTATGTAAACTCGAACAGCCACTCTATGAAGTCAGAACTGTTAATGATTAGGTTGAGAGATGTTAAATTATTTGCCAGATTGTAGGTCTATGTTTGATCTAGCATTTTCTGGTTCAATCTGCTAACTCATGGACAGACCCAACCGATACCCACTTCACCCACATCACATATGCTAATAGAATTGCTATAAATAATTTCTCCGAAGTAAAGCTCAAAAATGCCCCTTGTACCATTACAATGGTTATAATTTGCAAAAATGTTTGGACATTGAAGAGAATATTAGTACATTTTTATATAATTTAATAATTGTTCTAGTTCCATTGATAATAATAGCTGACATTTACTAAAGCCTTACAGTATTTCAAATACTCTTCTATATTTTATTTGTTTGAATCATTTCCCTCACTTACATCTTTAATGAGGTATCATATTAATTAGACCTAAATTCAGCTATAAGCAGCAAAAGGAAAAAAAAAAATAGGCATTTACATGCAGAAATTTATTTCTCTTTTAAGTAAATATCTGGGTAGATGGCCTGAGAACACTATGGTGTCAAACATCCTGGCTCCCAGAAATGCTGCATCACGCTCCTAATTTTTCATTGACCAGAAACCAGCACATGGACACTAGAGCAGCAAAACGTCTAGGAAATGCAAACTTCATTGCGGGGGTCATTCAACAAACTAAAATTGCAGACTCTACCCAAATGTTAGAGAGGCAAAAGAAGAGAGGAGTTGGAGCCTGAGATCCTTTAGATATCAAAATTAAACTAGATTCCACATAATCAGATTCTATTCAGCAAACAATAACAACAAAAGAGACAAACTGCTAACATTTGCAACAACGTTGATGAACCTCAGAAGCATGATGTTAAGTGACAGTAGCCAGACACAAAAGGCTACATTCTGTATGGTTCCATTCTTATCACATCAGTGGTTGCAAAGAGCTGGATGCAAAGGAGGGAGATTGCCTATTGAAAGGCAAGACAGAAGTCTCTGGGGAGATGAAAACACTTTACATCTTGACTGGGTTAGTTTTTTTACTACTATATGCTTATTAAAAATTGTTGAACTATCTATCTAAGGAGTATGAGTTTTACCATGTGAAAATAATGCTTTAATAATGACATAAAAATATATAAACTATATCTTATAACACCAGTTAGCTGACAGTCACAATTTCTCTCACTTTAGTAAACCCAGTGTTGAGATTGAAATATGATCAGTTATGAAATCTTCAAAGCCTTTGATACTAGGGAGAAATAACCTGGATCTAGGGTGAAATGAAGTATATACTTTTCATTAAGATACAATTTATATTTGTATACTACAGGTTGCTAGTTCTGCAATTAAGTATTTTATAATACCAGGTATGTTGGTCATTATTTGGCACATAATATTCAAGTAGAAATAACTTGTGCCTGGGAAGTCCACTCACTAACAGTAAGAATCTAATATTACAAACTAATATGTACTCAACTATGGATAATTGCACCTTTTGAGTCCCCAGGAAAATATATTAAAACTAGTCTATTCTATTCAAGGGCCATTTAGAATTATTACTGCCAACTAGCTCTTGTCAGTGTCAATTTTTTCAAGCACACTTGAGTTCATTCTAGTTTTACATACTTTCCTTGCCAAACACTCTAACACAGGATTATACTTTATAAAGTTTCTCCGTAGATAGGCAAGTCATTTAATGTATTTGCTAGTAACATTTTAGGAAGATGAAAGCATGTTCCACATTTTGGGATTGCATTGGCTTGCTCAGGGTGCTGCCGGCTCCTCATGGAAGCACATGTTCCCTCTGGCTCTCTCGGTAACCACCGGTAACCTTGGTAAAGATACTTCACTTCTGTGGAGCTAAATTTCCTCACCTGTAAAGTGTATCTAATAAGAGCATCTTATTACCATGAAGTTTAAGCCAGTTAATACATGTAACATACCTACATCCTAGAGGTTTCCTGGCACAAAGTAAGGGCCAGACGTGCGAGGTGGCGCTACTATCACTCTTAAATCCATTCTTAGGGACCTAAACATTCCTTAAAAGACAAACTTTTATCTCTTATGCTCTGCATAGACTCTGGGTACCCTTGCAATGTCTTATCTTCTCCTATGAGAAAGACAAAAAATTTAAACCCCTGATAGGAAGTTGATAAATTAGTATTAAATCTGAACTATAGTTAAAGTAAATGCCTTCAAGAGAAAATTGATTATGCAAAATAAATGAGAATAATTCAACCAAACAATCTGATTATAATCCATTATGGTAGGTATAGATTCATTATGGCTAAAATATAAACAAAACGAACCAACATAGGGCAGTTGACTAAATCCTTGTCATATACAGAATCCACATGTCACAAACCCTAAGTCCCAACGTGGTGGTATTGGGAGGTGGAGCCCAGGGATGGGGGCAAGGGGTTAGTGATTAGGTCTTGAAGGCAGATCCCTCATGATTGAGATTAGTCTTTTAATACATAAAGCCCTAGACAGCTCTCCTGCCCCACTGCCCTGTGAGGTTACAATAAGAAGATGGCCCTCTCTGAGCCAGGAAGAGGGCTCGCCTCAGGACCTGACCATGCTGGTACTTTGATCTCAAATTTACAGCTTTCAGAACTGTGAGAAATAAATTTCTGTTTTTTATGAGCTACTCAATTTATGGCATTTTGTTACAGCAGCACCCATTGACTAAGGCACTCAGTAATAGAAATAAAATCTGTTGTGTTGGCAGACAGGCATGAGTTTGGAGTTGAAGACTGCCCACCCCAACCACTCCCTTTTCTCTCTACCCTTACCTTTTCTTTTCCTGTGCATTCTATCTAGGATGGATGACTTTTACTTTGGATACTATAGAGAGTCCAATTATAAATCCAGTCAATGCGAAACCTGAGGGAGGAGGGAATAAACTGAGTTTAAGGTACAACAGCAGAGTTGTAAATTGAGGATATGAATGAATTGTGACAAGAATTCTAAAGAAATGCGAGGTTTTTTCCTTTAATAGAATTGTGCTCTTTTCTTTCATAAGACATAAAAACTTAGGCATTTTTCTCTCTGTAACTTCATCACAGTTTTCCTTCTGACAGATTCATGTTTTGTTTCTTATAGGGACACATACATATGTAAGAAATAAAGGATATGCTATGTTGTCTTTACCCTGAAGAAATCAACCTTTTGAAAAGGTCAATGGTCTTCCCAATGAGGGACAGGAAGATTGGACCAGTAAGTAGGCTTTGCTATGGTAGAAGATTCAGGTAAAGTAGAGACCTGAATGCTTATAGGGTAGACGAAGTGGTAGGCTGGGCTGGGGCGTGCAGTTTATAGAGAAGAATTTTTTTTTGCAATCTGGGGCCTAGTGAGCTAGGTTAGCCATAAGTATTTATGATAGGCATAGGGGGAAATTGGAAAGAGGTATAATAATTGAAAAGAGGAATAAGCCCTCACATACACTAAAAACAAACACAAATACAGATACTATTGACGAGATCTCAGAATGTTTATGAAATATAACTTAAAATTTCTGCAAGACGAAAACCATGCTTCCCAACCTTAAATATTACTTTTTCAACATTGGAATTATTTACATCCCACCTAGATATAATTAAATCCTTTAAAATCATTTCCTCTAGCAACACATTTTTTCCTGGATATGTCTTGAGATACACATTTAAAAAAAATTGACTCAGTTGAAGAATAAATATTTCCTTTATTCTATATTATTACATTAAAATTGCCACTTCTGCTCATTTTGTATTGATACATATTATCTTTCCCAAAAAAGAAAAAATATTTGAAAGGATTAACCTTATGCAAATCAAACCTACAAAAAGAACTAATGATAGACAGCAAGAAGGCATCTCCCAGAAATGTATTACTGTATAGTTCTGGAAAAGAACAGGTAATTTCAAGCATAGTAACACTGGCTCGTCAGGGTATGTGCTGTGAGCAGAAGGAGCAATGGTCAGGCATGAATGGTGGTGCCTGAGAGGCAGAGTTCAGCAGCGCCCAACAACCCACGGCAGCAGTAATGAATGGAGTACAGTAATAGAAGCTGAAAGTTGTAATGATTGCCTGAAGAGGTGGGTCAAAAAAAGATTCACAGGACATATGATGCCTGAAGGCATTAGCATTACGGGCATAATTGGGAAAAATGAGAAGCAGGCTCCATTACAGGATCGTTCAAGGCAAGGCAAAGGACATTCTAAGGATAAAACGAAATTTCATTTTCCCTGATGATGGTTACTCAGAACTTTGGAAGCAGATAAACAACTATAAAGGTTTATTTGAAACAATACTTCTTTTACAGTAGATTAACAAGATTTTTAGCTTTCAGCGGCAGAAAATATGAATGTTGAAATCACAAAAGTAAATGAAATAAAATCATGATGCTCAATAATAATTTATTTTATTCTATACAATTTTTCTTTGCAAAATTTGCTTTAAATATTATAATTACTAATGTGTGAGATTTATGCTCCATTGAACATTGACTATAAGTTGTCAATAAAGGGATCCATAGTAAAGAGGCTTAAGGGGTCACTATCACAATCGTCCTTTAAAAATTTGAATGGCTAGGGCAGCGCCTGTGGCTCAAAGGAGTAGGGCACTAGCCCCATATGCCAGAGGTGACGGGTTCAAACCCAGCCCCAGCCAAAAACTGAAAAAAAAAAAAAATAATAATAATAATAAAATTTGAATGGCTCAGATTTTACTAAGTGATGTTCACAGAGTTAGGAGAAGATAATCCATTATGGTGAAATAAGATTCCTACACAGAATTTTATTTTTCCCCAGGCTTTCAAGTCTTCTTTAATTTTTCAGTGGCGAAGTCACCTTCTGAAACTTCTGCCGCTGCTGCAGTGGTCACAATGCGCTCCACCTGAACTGATTCCAATCTGTATTGTGCTACATATTGCCTGTGTATTTGTCAAAACCAAAACGTAGTCTCAAACACATTTTTCTTACAAAAATTATTTAGTGTATTTTTCTAACACATGATAATTATCGCTGCCTAGTCAGATTTTTAACCATTCTCACTCCAAATACTCAGTCTACATATATTGATAGCAGAAAATCCTAAAAAATCAATATTGAAAGATGCATTTTTTTTGAAGTTCTGACATTACTCACATGACACCTATTCACTTTTGTTCACTCTTTTTTTTTTTTTTTTAAGACAGTCTCACATTGTCACCCCCTGTAGAGGGCCATGGCATCATCATAGCTCACAGCAACCTCAAACTCTTGGTCTCAAGGAATTCTCTTGCTTCAGCCTCCCAAGTAGCTGGGATGACAGGTGACCGCCACAATGCCTGGCTATTTTTAGAGACTGGGGTGTCTCTCTGGCTCAGGCTGGTCTCAAATCTGTGAGCTCAGGACAATCCACCCACCTCAGCCTCCCAGACTGCTAGGATTACAGGCATGAGCCACTGCGCTGAGCCCTGTTCTCTACTTTACTGGGAAATCTCTAAACATGAACCACTATCACTGTATAGTCTAAAGGATATTAATAGAAACAGAACCCATTATGTGTCACACAACAGGTAGAGGTTCTTCGTTTCATTTGTTTCTCTAAGTCACCTAGGAGGATAAATACTCTATTATCTTTATTTTTCAGATGTTGATAATATAGTATTTATAGCTTAAGCATAGACATTAAATAGCTTCCCTCAGATGAAGCCAGTTAGAAGATCTGAAATGCCACCCCGGCCAGGTCTATCTGATTCCAGAGCCTGGCTCTACCGGATAACTTTGCACAGAAATTCCTCCCTTCCTCTCTGTGCCCCTCACTCCCTCCTCTCTGTCCCCCTCACTCCCTCCTCTCTGTCCCCCTCACTCCCTCCTCTCTGTCCCCCTCACTCCCTCCTCTCTGCCCCTCACTCCCTCCTCTCTGTCCCCCTCACTCCCTCCTCTCTGCCCCCCTCACTCCCTCCCCTCCGCCCCTCACTCCCTCCTCTCTGTGCCCCTCACTCCCTCCTCTCTGTCCCCCTCATCCTTCCTCTCTGTGCCCCTCACTCTCTCCTCTCTGCCCCTCACTCCCTCCTCTCTGTCCCCCTCACTCCCTCCTCTCTGTGCCCCTCACTCCCTCCTCTCTCTGCCCCTCACTCCCTACTCTCTGTGCCCCTCACTCCCTCCTCTCTCTGCCTCTCACTCCCTCCTCTCAGTGCCCCTCCCTCCCTCCTCTCTGTCCCCCTCACTCCCTCCTCTCTGTCCCCCTCACTCCCTCCTCTCTGTGCCCCTCACTCCCTCCTCTCTGTCCCCCTCACTCCCTCCTCTCTGTCCCCCTCACTCCCTCCTCTCTCTGCCTCTCACTCCCTCCTCTCAGTGCCCCTCACTTCCTCCTCTCAGTGCCCCTCACTCCCTCCTCTCTGTCCCCCTACCTCCCTCCTCTCTGTCCCCTCACTCCCTCCTCTTTGTCCCCCTCCCTCCCTCCTCTCTGTCCCCCTCACTCCCTCCTCTCTGTGCCCCTCACTCCCTCCTCTCTGTCCCCCTCACTCCCTCCTCTCTGTCCCCCTCACTCCCTCCTCTCTCTGCCTCTCACTCCCTCCTCTCAGTGCCCCTCACTCCCTCCTCTCAGTGCCCCTCACTCCCTCCTCTCTGTCCCCCTACCTCCCTCCTCTCTGTCCCCCTCACTCCCTCCTCTCTGTCCCCCTCACTCCCTCCTCTCTGTGCCCCTCACTCCCTCCTCTCTGTATCCCTCACTCCCTCCTCTCTGTGCCCCTCACTCCCTCCTCTCTGTGCCCCTCACTCCCTCCCCTCTGCCCCCCTCACTCCCTCCCCTCTGCCCCTCACTCCCTCCTCTCTGTGCCCCTCACTCCCTCCTCTCTGTCTCCCTCACTCCCTCCTCTCTGTCCCCCTCACTCCCTCCTCTCTGTGCCCCTCACTCCCTCCTCTCTGTCCCCCTCACTCCCTCCTCTCTGTGCCCCTCACTCCCTCCTCTCTGCCCCTCACTAGCTCTTCTCTGTCCCCCTCACTCCCTCCTCTCTCTGCCCCTCACTCCCTCCTCTCTCTGCCCCTCACTCCCTCCTCTCTGTGCCCCCCACTCCCTCCTCTCTGTCCCCCTCACCCCCTCCTCTCTGTCCCCTCACTCATTCCTCTCTGTGCCCCTCACTCCCTCCTCTCTGTCCCCCTCACTCCCTCCTCTCTGTCCCCCTCACTCCCTCCTCTCTGTTCCCCTCACTCCCTCCTCTCTGTCCCCCTCACTCCCTCCTCTCTGTGCCCCTCACTCCCTCCTCTCTGTCCCCCTCACTCCCTCCTCTCTGTCCCCCTCACTCCCTCCTCTCTGTGCCCCTCACTCCCTTCCTCCCTTCCCCACCTTACCCTTGCCTTACTCTTCCCTTTCCTTCCCTTCTCTCCTTCTTTATTTTTACATTTTAACACCTGTTTGCCCTTTTATTTTTCTATATATTCTTTGGCACTAACCATAAGGTAAGTAATTATAAAACTGCAGGATCATGACCATTTTGATCAGGCAAGAGCTGCATATGTCCCACCATATGTAAGACAAGTAAAATCAAGAAAGAACAAACAATAACATCTGTGTAGAGAGGGATTATAACTTACACCCTTATTTTCTCATGTCTTAATGTATTCAGAAATAACTTACTATCAGATATATCTGGAAGAATATTATATATTCTAAACACTATGTTCTGAAACATATTTAAAATCTTTCCAACAAATCCATAAACATTGGTATTATTCAAGTGCAAAGGCAAAGACAATCCCCAGATTTCTACCACTTATCATGCACACACAGACCCTAGAACATTGAAATGAACTAAGTATATTTTAAAGATGATTTAAGCCTAGAATTAAAATAAAACCATTTAATCCAGTATACTAAGCTTTTTTCTACATTGGCATTTCTTTTATCTAAATGTATAAAATTATATTTAAGTATTATACGTCATATAAGTGATCAACACATTTTGTGACATGAAATGTGTATTTCTGAATACTTGAAAAAAGCTCATGCTTTCTTTAACTTCTTCCTTAAGTGTTTTGGTAATTCACCCCTTTCACATGGTACTGTTTACCCAATAGAAGAAGATAACCCATCTATCTAGCCATGTATCTATTTTTGTTTGTTTGTTTGTTTGTTTCTGTTTTCTATAAATTAATGGACTGACTGGTAACCTCTCAATCAGTTATTCTCACCTGGGGACATTTCTCCCCCCAGGGAGACATTTGATAGCATCTGGATACTTTCTATTATAATTGAAACTGTGGGGTGCTATTGAGAGTGAATCCAGGTCAAGGCTCTTATGAGCATCCTACACTGCGTGAGACAGTTCTGGACAACAAAAATTATCTGTCGCAAATGTCAATAGTGCATTTGTTGAAAAACCACGAGCTAGACAGTCATGTCATTTAAAAAAAGGAAAACAATGTGACTATTGTCATCCATGGCTATCTAGTTACATTACAGCAAATGAAGCAGATTAACAACCAGAGAGGTAAATAAGCAGAAGCACAAAAACACATTTCCAGGCAGAATTTTTGCAAAAGGCACTTAGAAGTAAATAGGTACAGCCAAATAGGAAAACGGGGCAAACAAAAATATGCTAAATGTTGCAGCTAAGATACCATTTCTTTGTTCCATTCATTAATAGGATTGGACTTAAGCAACAAAGCAATATAAATGAACGTTGATTTCACGTAGCTAGCATATTTGCAGAGGCTGCATACCAAAGACAAAGAAGAGCAAGGAAACTAAATAGAACATCTTTAATTCTGATTCTAGCTGCTATATGATATTCGGTAAATAAAAACAAATGTGCATTTATTAACTATCAGCTATTGGCACCAAGAAATGAAAGACTCAGCTTATGTCCTCAAAGAGGTAACTGGACAGAAAGAAGGAAATTACAATTACTGTAAAATATGATGAAAATTATGCCCTCAGGCCCAGAGAGGGAAAATACTTGAGGAAGAACAGAAAGCCAATTCTGTCAGAGGGTAGACTGTATGAGTGGAAAAGAATGGAAACCCAGCATGGAAACTGCAGGGAGCTAATCTCCGCTGGCGTGGCTAGAACACCTTACAACGGTGGAGGAGAACAAGGTCAGACATCAGATGATTATGACATTGGAGTGACAAAGATGTCTGAAGTACAAAAATGGCACAAATAATTACACATCTGACCCTCATTTGGAAAAGACAGTGTAATTGTAGAAGGAAAACAATATATGCTCTTTTTGCTTCTGTCAAGCAAATCACTTTCAAGATGGAATGTTTACGATTAACATAAGTATAAAAAAGTCATAAGGCTGTGAGAAATTTGACACAGAGAATCCAATATTACAAATTAATTTTAAAGAAATATAAACAAAAATGTAAATCATGGCATTATTTGTAATGATAAAAAAATGGTTTAAAAGTTGAAAAAAACCCATGTCCAAAAATAGTTTCATATACTTAAAGCCAGGCCACATTGGCAAATGTTTATTGTATTCACAGCTTTAGATGAATAAACATATTATATTATATGTATTTGTAATATAATGCCATTTGGGGAGTAAAGCGTAAAATATATTGTATGCATAGAAATATATTGAATTGTCTTAGTTTTAAAGGATGAATAATATTCCATTATATACACATATAAATATATATAACCTACATTTTTTACACATTTGTTAATGGATAATTTGTTCCCATATTTTAAGCTGATGTAAATAATGCAAGATGATGGATATGTTAATTAGCTTGGTTAAATCATTCCACGATGTAAACATATATCAAAGTATAACATTGTACCCCATAAATTGCAAACATTATTTGTTTTTTGGGGGGGTTCTTTTTTTTGTGGGTTTTTTTTTGGCCGGGGCTGGTTTTGAACCCGCCACCTCTGGCATATGGGACCGGCGCCCTACTCCTTGAGCCACAGGCGGCGCCCGCAAACATTATTTGTTAATTAAAAAGAAGATTAAAATAACCAATGAACACAACAAAACAAATAAATTGAAAATACATTAACCAGGGCGGCGCCTGTGGCTCAAGGAGTAGGGCGCTGGTCCCATATGCCGGAGGTGGCGGGTTCAAACCCAGCCCCGGCCAAAAACCACAAAAAAAAAAAGAAAATACATTAACCAAAATCTTAACAATTGTTAAATTTAGGAGGTGGAATTTTGATTAAGCTTTGTATTTTATTTTTCTCTCATTGTGCTTAGTTCTATGATCTTCAAGCTTTCTGCACAGATCAAGCCTCTAAATTTTGTTTTCAATTTCTGGGCAACACGTTTTGTTTTTCCATATATTTTGACCAATTGATGAATATCCAGATGAAAGAAATCGAAACAGTGAGAAAACCAGATGTATTTTCAAATAGAAACTTTTTAGGCTTGGAAAGAGAATAGAAATGAAGAAAATGATAGCTGTTCTCCAATTTTTATAGCGCTTTTATACACAAAGGAATTTAGAAAACTGTATGCTGTTCCTGAGAACAAGACCACAACCTCAGAGGATGAGCTTACAAAATGAGAGTTTTGGCTTATATAAAAAAATAATATTCTAACAATATAGCTCTAGCTTCCTCATATTAGAAAGTAAGAGCCTCCCCACCCCTGGAGGTTTTAGCAGTGTCTGCTGATTATGCAGCCCTGTTATTGAAACAGACTTCAACTTTTGATGGGAGTTGGAATCTAGGATCCCTTCCCACTTCCAGAAGCTATGGTAATTACAGGGCGGGCAGCAGAAATGATTGTAAATAAAATGAAAAGACAACTTAATGTATTTTTAGTTAGTCAATTCCCATAATTATTTGCATTTGTTTTTACAATGTTCAATGCTTCAAATTATACTTTAACTGCATGATTCAAATTGTTTGGGGAGTTAACAGGGCTGCCTTGATCGGTGACTCAAACCCATCACACTTTGATGCCTATTTATAAGAATTCATATGGATATATGTACCTTTCATTGAAGAGTTAATATGTGTTAATTATATGTTAATATATGGTGTATTTTAATCTACAGGCAACCTAACCTAAAACTTAAAAGAGAAATATTTTCTAAGCTTTATGAAATGAAAAATACATGTGCCTGTTTGTGTATGTTTTGCAATATAGAAATTATATGTAATTAGCTTCTATACCAAATATATGCATATATATGTACCTAAGTACCAGAGGTGGCCCTCAAGAATGAGATCAGTATCCTTGTAAAAAGAAGCACAAGAGCTTGATTTCTCTATTTTCTGCCATGTGAGGATACGAGGAGCAGATGGCCTTCCGCAAACTAGCAAGCAGGTCCCCACCAGACACTGACTCTGCTGACACCTTGATTTTGGATTTGCGAGCTTTCAGAACTGGAAGAAATAAATTTCTATCTTAGGTGCTCTTTTATAGCATCCCAAATTAATAGAGATACATACATACATACATGTAGGTGAATAAACTTTGATTTGTTTCATACGTCAGACTGGAGGGATAGTGTTGATTCTAATCCAAGTGAGCTCTTGAGAAATATTGTCCTCATTTGTCATCTTTTCCTTTTTTATGTGGATGTTGAGCTTCTGAGGGAAGTATCTATATGTATATTAGTTTTTACCTGACAGCTTGGTGGCTAGCACACAGGAAGCACTCAATAAATCATTGATGAATAAATCAAAAGTTGTTTAAAATTAACTGACTCTCTTGGAGTTCACAAGAAAATAAATCTAACACTAGCTAACACCTGCTCTTGTAGGTATTTTATATTATAGTTGTCAATTCTGACTACATCTTTGGTGAAAGTTTGGTAAGATATCATTGAGGAAATGGCCACACCCACATTCTGTAGCAGAAGTCCCAAAGTAGAGATTAATACTGATACAGCTATTAAACTGATACACCTATTCAAATGATGTATTAGTGATTACCATAATTTTGTAATTTGAGAACCACTTTTTTTTTGACAGACATTTGCTTACAGAAAAGGGACAAGATAAACTTTATGAATCAAGGATTCTAACATTTATTCCACTTTTTTTTTATATTCCTCTATTATAAGAAATACAAATCCTTAATTGGGCCAGATTCTGCCTTTCACTACTGACAATTATCCTTAGCCTATGCACAAGGGAAAAAATTGCTTTTGAGTATATTTATGGCAGATACTGAACCATTTTGTATTATAAATGTCTCAGTTTAGTCTGGTAATAACATATAATTAAAATGGATGAGTTCATCTTATGTTATTAGATCTTACTGAGGTTTTCCTAACTCGTAAATTACAAAGATTAGAGAAAACAAATTTGCAAGGGCAAAGTTGAAGGTTAATCCTATCATTTCCATCTCTCCCTCAGTTGCGTGTATGATTTGTTGGTGAAATCTGTGATGTCAAATATATGCTTTCCCTGCTCCATCTCCCAATGAAATATTGAAGAAAGAAAACAGTTTCTAAATTGAGAGGAGAATCCGTCCAATGTTCCAGCTTTTCCTGTTACTACTAAATCTATGGGTTTTATAATAGATCCTCTCCTGGCAACTTCCTTAGACCTTCCTTTTGTAGGACTTGAATTCTATGAGTTTTGAATGATCCTTCCTGCTTTTCCTGATAATGCGCTGCATTCCAGCACATACAGCAGCTGCTACGTTTTTCCCTCTTCATGAACTTCTTTTGGAGTTTGCTACTTCTCCCAAGTTATTTATGTGCTCTACAGTGCCAACATGGTCCTGTCCCTTTGTCACCTCTATCTCAGGGTATACATACCACACCACAACACAAAACCTCTAACTATCTAACTGCTCAAAAGTCAGACACCTCCAAACTAAGTTTTATCACTCTCATCTGAGAGTGAGGACCTCATTCACTGCTGTGTTTCCAGTGCCTCAAATGGAATCTGTTTTCTCGTTGGCTAGAATTAAGTATTTGTCAAGTAAGCAGATAAATTGAGATGATAGTTTTAGTACAAGAAATACAGAGAACCTATTATCACAGGGTAAAAAAAATAAATGTACACAAATTAGTAGCATTCCTAGACACCAATAAGAGTCAAGCTAAAAGTCAAAGACTCAATAACATTCACAATAGCTACAAAAAACCCCCAACAACCTAGGAATATAACTGAACTAAGAAAGTGAATATCTCTGTTCAGATAAGTTTGGACTCAATTTTTTCCAGCCTAGTAATGTTGTGCATGCCTACTGTAGAGGTAAGATTGATGATGACCCAAAAATGAAGGCTGGTGAAGACTGCCTTACTGGAAGAAGAATGTAATGGAAAAAATGACTGCAACCTAAAAATAATAAAGTGTATAGTCAACAAAATTGATGCCTAAGAAATTTAATTTTATCAGAAAATTTATTTCCGAATTATAAGCATGTCTTTTGATGTCAAGTACATAAACTATTTTCACACCCCAAAGAAGCAAATGCACAATTCTCAACACACTTAGGACTTGTCACCAAAATTATTGTTACTAATCTGGAGTCTGTAAAGCACCAACTGTAATATAATTCCTTCACTATATGATGTTTTTTTAATAATACACAGTTAAGTAAAATCTAATAAATGAATGTTACAATTCTCTTTATTTTCAAACAAACTCTGCAAAACTTTCCATTAATTTTCAGAAAAATTTTACTTGCTTTATAAACCTATTATCTATATGCTATCCATACATGTATTTATAAATTCTATGTAGATGTAATTATAAGTTGCATTAAGTTCGTAACATTTTATTATTTCATATTACTCATCCATAGCATAGGGTTTATCTTTAAAGTTTAATTTCAGAAAAAATAGTTCTTTTAAAACAAAATAGATAAGAACAACTTTTATTTTTTTATTTTTTTGCAGTTTTTTTTTTTTTTTTTTGGCTGGGGCTAGGTTTGAACCCACCACCTCCAGCATATGGGGCCAGCGCCCTACACCATTGAGCCACAGGTGCTGCCTAGAAGAACTTTTAATTTAAGTAATACAAATACTGAGAATTTACAAAGCCCAAATACCTGATATAATATAGCTGTGAAATATTCCTCTCTGTGGTCTCATTTTTGTTTTTTTTGTTTTTTTAAATTGAAACACCACTCATATATTGGGACAAATTATGACCACATTGTCATTGGTATTTCATTTGAAACACGACATAAATGGAATTTTAAAACAATTCAACTATTTTATAACAATTTTAAAGGAAATATGATCATATAACTTATAAAACAGAGTTAACTGCATTATTGACATTTTGTTCAATCTGTCATTTACTCAAGAGATGTCAGTTGAAGGACATGTGCCTTTTCCGTCCTAACCACTGAGAAAACAAAGATGAATCCGATACAGCCCCGCTCAGAATGAGCTTCTCCTGTAGTAGAGAAGCCAGATGTATAACTCATTTTTTCCACTAATAACTTTCTGTAAAAAACAAAGTAGCAGTAACTCAGAGATTCACAGAGCATATAAAGTTTTAATTGACTTTTAAAGAAAAAGTAGGCATTTGCAAGTTAAAAGAGGGGAGCGGCATTCCTGTGAGGAGAAACAGGGAATGCAAAGTAAAAGAGGAATGAAATACAACAGCATGCCTGGAAACTGGAAGACGTTTAGTTTTTCTGAATTGCAAGTTTCATGGAAGGCAAGTAGTAGTAAAGGGTGTCAGGCATGTACATAAATACTAGACCATAAAGAGTTAGTCTCATTCCAAACCAAGGAATTTCCAACCTTCTTTTCAGAGGGCATTAGGTATTATCTGGGATTTTCAAGCAAAACCACCTCGCAGTAGACTCACCTGTTATACAATTATGCTACTATATTAGATACAACAAATCAGAGGGAAGTGGAATTAGATCTATTTGAGGCTATTGAAATAGCCCTCATGAGAATCAAACTAATTGGAATAGAAGACAAAGGATGAAGAAAATGTGTCTTTAATATTAAAATTAATAGTTTTGAGGAAACCATTGTCTGTATCAGGTAAGGAAAGTGAAGCTACTAAAACATCTGCATATGTTCTTACCAGGGGCCATGGAGAATCATGACTCAAGCAAGGCAGAGACTAGGAACAAGTTTGTAAAGTAAATATAACAACTTCAGTTTTCGATACAGTTTGAAGTACGCTTGTGATATCCACTGGCAATTTGGTGTATGTAACTACTGACCATCACACAGAGTTCTAGCTTGGACACATAAAGGTAGAAATTAATAGTAGATACATAGATTTTGAACAAAGTAATAGGAACAGAGAAACTGGTGAGATTAAAGGTGACTAAGTCTAGAAACTGAGAAAATACGCACAAGTTCATAATGGAACATGCCACTCAATTTAAGATTTGAAAATTGTATCGGACTTTCATATTGTTCAGTTACAAACAACATTGAAAATGTTTAATTTATAAAACTGAGGTCTGATGTATATAAAAGGAAATGCATAGCTCTTACGTATGCAATCAGATGAGTTTTCTATTCATTCTATGTATCATAGATATATCTGTATCTACACCTTTGTATTTGTATAATAATCACCTCAATCAAGATACAGAACACACCGAGCATCCCAGACAGCTCACTCATGTCCCTTTTCGCTCAGTCTCCACCTCTTCCCCAATCCCATAGGAAACCACATGTCTAGGTTTTCTCACAATAGATTTTTTTCCCCTTTTTCTTAAACTTTTCACAAAACGAATCATATGCATTTTTTGGTCTAGTTCTTTGCATTCAACATTTTTGAACTTGATGGTTTTATATATATCAACAAATTATTCTTTTCTGCATTTATATTCATGAGGGATATTGCTCTGCAATTTTATTTTCTTGCACTGTCTTCATCAGGTTTTTGATATTAGGGTTATACTGGACTTATAAAATGAACCAGAAAGTGTTCATATTTTTCTTCCATATTCTAAAATAATTTGTGTTGAATTGGTATTAATTCCTCCTTTAAAGGTATTTGATAGAATTCATTAATGACAAAGAAGTTCACTTAATACATAAATGGCAATTGTATTTTTTAATAATACAACTTGACAAAGAATGCTTGTCATAGTTTTTAAATACCATTGTACAAATTAATTTTTTAAAATATCAACTAACTTGTCATTTATATATTGTTCTCTTTTATAGGGTCACAATGATAATCTATACTTAATGTAATGAATGATAACTTCTTGGGTTCCCTGTAGAAGAGTTGGGTATAAATGTGCAAAAATATTACAAAAATATGAAACATTAGCAAAAATGGCTAGTGCTTCTTGTATGGAACAGAAACAAAATCTGATTTAAAAAATATCAAGAAAAAGTAATTTATCTATGTTACTACATTCAAGAGTATATCAACCCCCATTTGGAATTGTTTCCTTGGAGAAGCTTTGTATTATTAACATTTTCCCCATTGTACCTATATATATATACAACATAAATAGAGCATCAGAAGTTGTCAATCATAAACTTAAATATAGCTCTAGGCTGTCAAGTCCCTGGTTCCCAAGAGTAACAACAACAAAACCTATTTAATGAGGCCTTTCCTGTTAAAGTCTTCTCTGGGAAACAACTGTGTTACCTTGTAATTTATCACAAACTCTATTTTTTTATATTCTGCTTCTGTTAGTGTAGTAAAACACTAGAGCTACACGATCTTATACACGAGTCAGTCAATAGTGCACCTCCTTTTTTATTACATATATTTAAGTTGTACAACAATGACATAATTACTAAAGTCAAGCAAATTAACCTATCCTTTACCTTTTATGGTTGTGTACATGTGGGGGCGGGGGTAAGAGCACTTAGAATCTACCTTTCGGCAAGTTTCCAGTCTATACTGCAGGGTGGTCCTCATGGTGCGCACTGTATTTCTAGATTTCCGCATCCTGTCATTGCTGGGAGTTTAGACCCGTTGCTCTACCTCTCCTCCTTCCCTGCCCCTGATAATCACCATTCTATTCTCTGTTGCTGTGTATCCTACTTAAAGGAATATATCAACACTGAACTCACAGGGGCAGAGGGGAGAGGGGTATTGAGACAGAGATGGTATTAATCAAAGCTCACATTTCAGTTAGAAGGAGTAAAGCCAAGCGATCCATTGTGTAACGTGGTGACTGTAGTTGCTAACACGGTATTATATTCTTGAAAACTGCTGAAAGTACAGATTTTAACTGCTCTCACCACAAAAAATGATAAATAGGTGAGTAATGCATATTTATTAGATTTAGCCTTTCTGCAATGTATACAGATTCAAAATATGTTGTGCACAATTATTATCTACAATTGTATGCTGTCAATTAAAAATTAATTTAAAAACTAAAACAACATGCTCAGGAACAGAAATGGTGAACAACTAAAATATAACCAAATGCACTGCAGATTGATCCAGAAGTTATTTCATCTTTTAATTTGCAGAGCTCTGAATCTCTTTGGCATTGTCTGTTCTTCCATTTTGTTTTAACAAACATGCCCTGAATTTTTGTAAATATAAGCTGTTTGGGAATGAATAGGAGAAAGAAAATATTCCCTTATTACCAGAAGTAAATAGAAAATAAAAATTACAAAATTAAGTTACTATCTTGAATAAACATACTAATGAAACAGATGCTTATTAATTAAGTGTGGGCAGGTGATGACAAGACACCATAGCACATTGTACCAGCTGTGAAGAATTTAGACAGCTTTTTTTTCTACCAGACCATTTATTTATTATGCAACAGATACCTTGTGCACTAGAAAAGGTGTCAAAACAAAATGATATGGAGAGCTTAAATTTAAGTTTTCTATACTTTGAACACTGCTTGGTTTTACCTGCTTTTCTAAGGAATAATCTGACTTTCATGTTTAAGTTTCATGGTTGCTCTAGTTCATGGTATTTTTTTCCACTAGAAACTGTATGACTAAAATATTATTTACGAAGTTCTATTGCTTGCAATATGCCAAGAAGATAGACAGCAATGCTTTAAGTATGGAATCCACTTTCACAGAGTCCATCATAACAGCAAATGTTTGGAAAAAAGTAAAAGATATAGACAAAGTAAAACCGATGCAAACACAAATACTCTAATATATGTATTTTTTTTTATTAAATCATACCTGTATACATTAATGCATTTATGGGGTACAAAGTGCTGATTTTACATACATTTTGGAATGCTTACATCAGACCGGTCAACATAGCCTTCACTTCATTTTCTTAATTATTGTGTGTTTACCGTCTCTATAACATTAAATTTTTGAAAAGAAAGATAAAATTTAAAAGACTTCTTGTAAGACAATGTGACAAGCAATCCATTCCATTTTCAATTTCTACTTCAGATTTCTTTATTTTCTTTTTTTTTGCAGTTTTTGGCCGGGGCTGGGTTTGAACCCGCCACCTCCAGCATATGGAGCCGGCGCCCTACTCCTTTGAGCCACAGGCGCTGCCCATCTACTTCAGATTTCTACTTCTGCTCAGATTAGTGGCAATTACGTTTCTTCATTTAGGCAATTTGTTAATTAGGGTAGTCCAATCAGTTCACTCTCTTTTTTTTTTTCCCCTTTAGTCTCTGCATTCTCACCTACATTTGGATTCAATAACGTTGATTGACAATTGATTCTTAATTTCTCAGTAATTAAAAAGTTATTATAACTTTTATTTGAGTTTTTGTACTGTATGTTTTTATCTGAACTTAATTTTTCAGTAGTACATAGAGCCCTTGATCTCATATTTTTCAATTATTTTACTTATTTTCAAAAAAAAGACAAAAGTTCTTCAAAGACAATCAACAATAATACAAAATACAGAAATGCAATTAGTAATTAAATGAAAAAAATATTCGCCATATCAGTGATCAAAAAGCCACATTAAAATATGATATGTAAGTTTATCCTTTCTAAATTAAAAGACATGATTGCAAGAGGGACTTTACCTAATAATTGCAATCAGTGTAACCTGGCTTATTGTACCCTCAATGAATCCCCAACAATAAAAAAAATAATAATAATAAAAATTACCTGGGCATCATGGTATGTACCTGTAGTTCCAGCTACTTGGGAGACTGAGCCAGGAGCATTGCATTAGCCCAGGAGTTTGATAGTTCAGTGAGTTATGATCATGCCATCGCAATCCAGCCCAGCTGACAGAGCTAGACCTTGTCTCAGGAAAAAAAAAGTCCACATTTCACTTTCTAGATCAGGGATGTCCAATGGACAGACCATGGATGGGACCTGGCTCAAAATTGTAAACCTATCCAAAACATTATGAGATTTTTTTTTTGGTAGATCTCAATTGTGTAGTTCTCTGATCTTTGTGGAGGACAATGTCGTGTCTCAGTGTCACGCAAAATACACATACACATGCGTGCTCTAATTGCTTGCATGCGTGGCTTCCGTTTTACCGTGGTGTGCGGCTTCCAGTGTGCTATCATCCAAGCGTAGACAGTTGAAGTGACACCAGCAGACATCACATGTGCTCACCAGTACAATGCCAGGTGTTTAATGTTATTTAGAAGTCAGTTAAATATTCTTTTTTTTTTTTTTTGTGACAGTCTCATTTTTCGCCCTCTGTAGAATGCTATGGCATCATAGCTCACAACAACAAACTCTTGACTCAAGTGATCCTCTTGCCTCAGCCTCCCGAGTAGCTGGGACTACAAGCGCCCGCCACAATGCCCGGCTATTTTTAGAGGCTATTGCTTTGACTCAGGCTGGTCTTGAACCCGTGAGCTCAGGCAATCCACCCACCTTCGCCTCCCAGAGTGCTAGGATTATAGGCATGAGCTACCACGCCTGGCCTCTTATTTGGTTGTTAAAGGTACTTCCCCACCTCGGCGGCACTTCACATCTGTTTTACAATCGGCCTCCACCTCACCCTGCATTGGCAGCCAAGATGTGGAAGGGCCTAAACCTTTCTTTTTATTTTCCTGTCAATTAATTTTCATAATAAAAGTTCATATATTCCTTAAAAAAAAAAAAAAAAACTTTAAAGGTTAGAAATGATGTAAATTTGACACTTTTGCTTTGATTAGGGAAAAGAAGTAAAATGTTCCTGGAAAACAATGTAACAGTCAGTATCCAGAATCAACCTAACACACAAACTTCAGGCTAATACATTCCCGTCCTGTGAATTTATACTGACAGAATTATAAAAGATGAAAAAAATAATTTTGAAAAATATTATATAAAATATAAGGAACTATGATAATCTCTGAAAATAAAAAATAAAAAATTCAAGTGAATTTTCAATTCAGATAACCCGTAAGTCAGCCTTTAAAATACAATTGTGGAAAAAAACTACCATATGTAACTTATATTACTGACTCACCAAATGACATTTAATAGTGTAATACCCACTGATAAATCTCATTGTTGATACACTCCTCCATATGGGTTTGATACTAAAAGGATGGAATCCACTTTGCTCCTCAAAGCCATACAGAGGAGAGAAAAATAAAAAGGTAGAGAGCTCAGACCAAAGTGAGCAAAGACGGAGAGGTCATATGAAAATACGGCTGCGACATTTTACTAGGTTTCCAGAATGTATGGAAACAATTACACATTATCCATGAATAATAACTAAGGTAGCACCTTGTGGACATTATATAAAGCATTTAGAAGACAGTAACAATTAACTTCTAGCACTTGGGGGATGTGAAAGAATGTCAAAGAGGGGTTCCTGCATATTTGTCATCCATTTCCACTATCTACGAGGTATTAATAGAGCCGCTCAAGTCACGATAAAGTGATACTTAGAAGCTCTCAATCTCACATACATGTAATCTGTAGTTATATATATAATTAAATTACGTACTAGTTCTCACCTGAGCTGAGTGCTTTGAACATTCATAGTTTTTGAGGTTTGCAAGAGCTGATGCCAAAAAAAGTAGATAATTCCATAAAACTGACCTACATACTGCAGCAAACAGGTGATGGACAAAAAGAGTGCACATTGCAAAACAAATGACATATTCAAAAGACGGTACACACATTTGTATTAATATTTACTATATGAATACAATTATCTCTATAGTTAAGACAGCTAAAGAAAAGGGGTGGACACTAAAAATGAAAAATCAAAATGGCTGATGCCTTGGGGTAAGTGATTCTTTATTTCTTTATTTTTATTATAACACAACCTGGGGTGGAAATAGAAGATCATAGTGGCAGAAATAAAAGCCTTTGATTAAGTGTCTGAAGACTGCTTCAAAGGCAAAACCCTAAAATTCCAAAGAAGGAAAAATAATAAATCTTTAAGAGCAAATGCATTTGAGGACAAATCTATGAAAAATTCCATGTATGACTAAGGCTAAACTAGCTGATCCTGTAGGGTTGACCTGGAGTGCAGGGTCATGGAGGAAGCAGTGAGGCAGGCGTGATCACAGCAGTACCTGTCACGCAGTAAATACGCCAACAGGAAACCTCCATCAGACGCTCTGCTGCTCCAGCTATGCCCTCAGAGCAGCTTGCTGCAGGTGTAGTTGGCCAACTGTGGCATGTACTATATCAAATGTTAAGATGAAATTTAAGGAGATGTTAAGCAGGACTAGATTTGATTTAGAAAACAGTAGCTAGTGAACTGATCTTTCCTCTTTTATCTAGTGATCTGCATGCAATTTTCACCTGGGAGCAATCCTTAGCATCTTGAGAGGTTTCCATAGCCTTGATACTTGCTTAGTAAGACCATAAGCCATAGGTCAAGCAGCCTTCTTAGAGGAATATGAACATGTTTTTTTTCTTTTCCCGTGGGAAAATGCAACAGTTGCCTGGAGGAAGGAGACCAGACAATAATGGAACACACCAAATTTGAATATCAAGCTTTTTTAATTTATTGGTTCGTAGCTGCTGAGCATAAATATGTACATATAACCAAAAGTCTTATCCAAGAGGTAAGTTATGATACAAAAGAGTTGTTAGACCAAAAAAACAAAATATGCCATATAAACAAGTCAGTATGAAGACTATGTTAAGGAGGATATCAAACTGATTGCAGTCTTTAGTTTTCATAGGTAGCCCTTGATTCTATCCAGAGTGTTTTACTACTGGTCGTAATAAAAATGACTTTCTCTACTTTAAACAATCCAGAAATTTAATCAAAAACAATAGGCATGTAATTAATCATTATCTGCATGAAAATAAGTACTTGCAATCCCTTCATCATTCTCTGGATTTGTAATATAATCTTCTTCCTATAATCCAGGTCACCTGGTATCCTCTGATCAAAACATTTTACAATCTTGTTACTGTGTTGTCAAGAGGCAGACAGCAATTTCACAGCTGAACTCACCAGAGTCCTACAAGGCTTCGCCCACAGGATCAACGAGCCTGCTTTTGTAACCTACTCTTCCTTTCCTCACATGGCTTGAGTGATTGCACATCGGGGATTATTAAGGAATGCCAGCAGATGTGAATGACAGACCTATTTATCTCAGACAGCTCTCTCAGAAATGCAATGAAGTTATTATTAGAATTTTGCACAAAGTAAACTCAATCTACCATTTTCTCATAGTTACCCTTTATACCATTATTTGTCTTTTAAAAAGCTATTAAATGCATAACAAAGAAAGACATGTTAAAGCTACACACGTTTTTAGGTGATAATAAGTCTTTGGCACCATAGAGAGGTAAATTTGTTACATCTTGAAAAACTTTGCTGTACTTGGTATTTTTGTGGGGTTTTTTGTTTGTTTTATTTTGTTTTTTAACAAACAGATTTCTTTTTACTTGGCTTTCTGTGCTATATTCACTAGATGGCACTGTCAAAGTACTTCTAAATCCATAAGCTTCCTAAAGATATGTTCTGGTATAAAAAAAAAAAAAAAAAAGAACCAGCATTTAGGTTTCCATGAACTTCAAAAATACATAGCACCACATTTGTCTTTTGAAAGTAGACTTTAAAAATGTCAGTGAAGCAACCAAGATATCCCAAATTAGATGACGGGAATGCAAATCCATGGAGACTGAGTACGGTACTTTTCAGGAGTCAGTCTTTCTTCCCTTAGCTTTTAAAAACAACTTTTTGAAGAATTTCAAATATACCTTTTATAAGTAAAGCTATGCATGTGTATCTTCTTGTCCAATTAATACCACCATCAGAGACGGTAGATGCCAAATAGCACTGCTGACACTAGAAGTTTCTTTCCTAATAAGTTAAGGTAGTTCTGTGAGTGGCGAGAGCAGAGAGCCTTAGGGAGTCAGAGTCAACCCTCCAGACAGTATTTAACATATTTATGAAGATTGAATACATTAATTTTTTGTATAAAACATAGCATTTAGTGTCTACCAACTTCAAATTTAGTCTACATTGCTTATAACAGTTTCATAGCACCTAATCTTGATCCTAAGTCTTGTTGAGATGATCAGATGAGATTCTGAATATGCAGAATATATGTCCAAAATAGTGCTTCACAATAAGTATATCTTTATATATTTGTTGTACTTTTTCCAAGTGAATCGATTAAAGATACTTAAATAGGAACTGAAACTAGAGATGCCAAGATGAGGACAAGGAAAATAAATGAGTCAAAACCACATGATAAAATAGAGCTATGAAAAACTATACTTGGAATACTGAGGGAATGGAGATTGTTGTGGCCCACAAAAATCAGGAAATGCTTCAGAGAAGAACTGAGTTTTGCCAAAAAGTGGGTGTGTCCCTTCTGAACTGAGTCTTTCAGGTACCATCTGTGCCTTTGTGTCTTTTCATGTTTTTTCTTTCACATCTGCCAGGTCTATGCAGAGGACCTAAGAAATGGAAGAAAAATGGTGTGGATGTTTGAATCATGTGTCTGAGGGAAGCACTTGTTAACAAGATTCTTAAGAGTGCAAGATAAAATCTTTTTTTACATTTAAAAATATTATAGGGGTACACAGGTTTGGTTACATAGTTTGCTTTTGTACATTTCAGGTCAAAGTTATAAGCATCGCTTTACCCAAAAAGTGTGCAGTGTACCAGTTAGGTGTAAATTTACTGGTCCCCTCATGTAACTCCCTACCTACTTGAATGCCATCAAGTTTTGCTGCCTTATGTGCACATAAGTGTTGATCAACTAGGTCCAATTTAGTTTTGAGCACATATGTGAAATTTGTTTTCCATTCTTGGGTATATGACTTAGGAAAATGGCCTGCAATTCCATCTAAGTTGTTACAAAAGATACTAGATCTCCACATTTTTATGACTGAGTAGTATTCCATGATACACGAGGTCTGACGATTAAGTTTATGAACTTGCCAGCATATGATTACGTTGGCAGCATTGTACAAGCGACTTGGTAAGTTTTCATAACATTGGTATATCAGCATCTCACAATTGTGTTCATGTCAACCTGTGCTGGTGTCTTGCTGAGGGGCATTCATTATTGTTGTTGTGTATTTTGGGGGTGCCATATGATGACAGCTCTGATGGTCATTCCAGGAAAAAAAAAGTTCTGAAATTGGTTGAAGGAAGGACTAGGCACTGGCGTTGGTACATAGCTTCCCAAGGCAGTACTTCCCATAGTGATATTCAGCAAGGAGATGTGTAGTACGTTTTCTAGGATGAGACTGCTAACTTAATTGTGAGACCTTATACATATACCAAATTTTATTAATCCATTCATGTATTGCTGGGCCCTTAGGTCATTTCTATAACTTTGTGATTGTGAATTGTGCCACTACAAAGATTTTAGTAAAAGTGTCCATTTTATAAAATATCTTTTTTTCTGTTGCATAAATATCTAGCAGTGGGATTGCTGAATCAAATGGTAGGTCCACTTTTAGTTCTTTGTGGCTCCTCCATACTACTTTCCACAGAGGTTGAACTCATTTGTAGTTACACCATCAGTGTGAAAAGGTCCCTTTCTGTCTGCATCTGCATCTGTAGCTGTTGCTTTGGAACTTTTTGATATGCACCATTCTCACTGGAGTCAGGTGATATCTTGGTGTGGTCTTGATTTACATTTCCCTGATAATTGGAGATTTTGAGAATTCTTCATGTGTTTCTTGGCCATTAGTCTATCTTCATTAAAAATCAAAAAAGACCCTGAATACTCACTGCTTCCTTATGTAATAACAATAAATATGGAGGCATTACTTTACCAGACTTCAAGTTACACCACAGGCCTATAGTTCTCAAAATGGCATGGTACTGGCATAAAAACAGAGACATAGACTTAATTATCAGAGAACTCAGGTATGAAATCATCTTCATATTTCCATCTGATCTTTGATGAAGCAGAGAAAACCATACACTGGAAAAAAGAATCCCTATTCATAAATGGAGTTGGGAAAACATGATAGCCACATGTAAAAGATAAACCACTCACAAAGATTAATTCACAATGGATAACAGACTTCAACCTAAAACATGATACTATAATAATTCTAGAAGAAAATGTTGGAAAATCTCTTATAGGTATTGCCCTAGGCAAAGGATTTAGGAAAAAGACCCCAAAAGCAATCACAGCAACAACAAAAATAAACAAACGGGACCTGATCAAATTAAAAAGCTTCTGCACAGCTAAGGACACAATCAATAGAGCAAATAGACAACCCACAGAATAAGAGAAAATATTTCCATGCTGTACCTCAGATAAAGGGTTGTTCATCCGAATCTATAAAGAACTCAAGCAAATCAGCAAGAAAAGATTAAACAACCCTATTAAAAAGTACAGGACATATAATTTTTTATTATGTCAAACAACTAAAATATGAGACTTTATTTGCTAAATTGGTTTGGATCTTTCTAAGAGAATTGCTTACTGCCAATATTATTTATTTCACATGAAATAACATAAGATTTTTAAACTTATTTTTAAATTTTTATTTCACTATTTCTTTATTTTTGAAACAGAATCTCAGTCTGTTGCCCTGGGATTGAGTGCTGTAGTGCCATCATAGCTCACAGCACCCTCAAACTTTAGGGCTCAATTGATCTTTATGCCTTAGCTACCTGCAAAGCTGGCATCACAGGTTCCCACTACAATGCCCTGCTATTTTTTTTTTCTATTTTTAGTAGAGATGGGGGTCTTGCTCTTGCTCAGGCTAGTCTTGAACTCCTGAGTTTAAGCAATCCACCTGTCTCAGCCTCCCAGAGTGCTAAGATTACAAGTGTGAGCCACCACACCTGGCCTTATCCTGATTTTACATGTTACATTATTTACCCAGAAATGAGTCCCAGAGCATAGTAGTATCCAAACATCATTTTTTGTTATAAAAATACAGGGTGGCGCCTGTGGCTCAGTCGGTAAGGCGCCGGCCCCGTATATCGAGCGTGGCAGGTTCGGACCCGGCCCCAGCCAAACTGCAACCAAAAAATAGCTGGGCGTTGTGGCAGGCGCCTGTAGTCCCAGCTACTCGGGAGGCTGAGGCAAGAGAATCGCTTAAGCCCAGGAGTTGGAGGTTGTTGTGAGCTGTGTGAGGCCACGGCACTGTACCGAGGGCCATAAAGTGAGACTCTGTCTCTACAAAAAAAAAAAAAAAATACAATTAAAATGTTGATGTGTTAGTACACAGCTCCTCTTTTCCATGTATTTAAGGATTCCTAATTTTTTACCATATTTTTTTTTTAATTTGTCATATTTGGGAATACTTATAGTTATTGAGATTATTCAGGATTCATAGCACGTCTTCATTCCTATCTTGATATTTACATTTTAGAATATTATTAAGAAAAATTTCAATCAGCTAATGGATCTCACCTTCTCCATGTCAATATCTTTAGCCCTATAGTTATCCATCAACAGCAATACAAGTTTTTCCTTTACAAATCCTTCAGTAAACCTTGCATGTAGGTAAAAGGAATACATTTTGCAATATTTATGTTTTTGTATCCTTATGTTTTTCATTTAAAGGAATTTGATTAGTATTTTGCTTTTATTTCTAGTTTAACTTATGTAATCACTCTATTAATATTTACATGAGTACATTATATGACTAAAAGACTAGAAAATATGGATGGCCCCATCTACAGATTTTAATGACGTTTTGCTATCACCTTCACAGTATTAATGATATTGGAAGATTTGATTTCAGGTAAGAAAATTGGATGTTGATGTGGTTTTCTGTAAACATATTGATCAATTAACAAGACTTTCCTCTGTAAAATTCATCAGTCCTGCTGCAAAAATGTAGTTTTTATAAAGAAACACAAATCAGATGCTACTAACAGAATCTCCTTAGATATCATGCAAATGTAAATTTAACCAGGTAAGATATATTTTTAAACGTACCAGGTTATATGATTTGCAAAGTCAGACAACATTTAAGTTAAGTATATAAAACAACAACCCTCCTACATACCAGTGAGAATAAAAACTGGCATAACAACTTTGGAAAATCATTTGGTATTATCTAGTTATTTACAACATGGACACATATAATCACTATTGCCTAAGGATTAAATACCTATGAATATAATTGAGGGAGGTATTATGGGTGTATATCAATAAAATGTAAAATTATTCAGAATAGTCTTGACTGTATCAAATATTAGAAACAATCCAGTTGTCTGTCAATATTAGAATGGTTAATTAAGTTGAGGCATATTTCTTCAATACCTTAAGTATTAGCCTGTATGAAATTAAAAGAAAATAATTAGGATAAAAGAAATACAAAAAAATACATATATCATGATTCTATACATTAATGTATAGGATTCAAAACATAATAGGGGCTAGCAACACTGCTCAATATCCCACAGTGCTCAGGACAGCCCTCAGAAACAAAACTGTTTCTGGCCTGAATATCAGTAATGCTAAGAATGAGAAATTTTTTCTAAAGAAAAGTAAAGGCATATTTATAGCAAATTTCAGGAAAATTTTTATACAGAAGATTGCCATTACTGATTTTCTTTTTTGATTTTACTTTTTAGATATATTGTTTTTATTTAAAATGTTGGTATTTTTTCATCATGAGCTGTATCTATGTGGATTATTTTTATTTCTTCTTTTAAATAGCAATGCCAAACTTTATTTTTTTATTTGTATAAATTTAATGGGTACAGTATAATTTTATAATCTAGATATATTGCATAATATAAGGTAAAGTCGGGGCTTTTTATGTATCTTTTGTTTTCGTTATTTTTTAGTATTGCATTAACATGTTATTTATCTTGATGACTGAGGTTTCAGCACCCCCCTAAGGTTTGGGACCCGCCACTCTGATTCCCTGGCCTCCTTTCAGGCTCAGCCTTAGGAAGGAAGTACAAGAAGGATCCACCAAGTAGTGCATACAGAGCTTCAAAAATATCGATATTCTATATCTTAAGCTGGGTTGTAGATATAGGTGGAGTTCAAATTATTATTTTTCATTAAACTTTATGTTTGACTTGTATACAGTTTTTTAAAATACAATTAAAACTAAACTGAGTTTAAAAGATCAGTTATGGTTAACTTACATGCTATAAGTTTATATTATTTACATATCAATTATTAAAAATTTGCTTTCCATTATTAACTATTACATTTGTTTAAGTATTAAGAGGGCACTAACATAAAGGCATATAGTGATGTTTTCCCTATAAATCCACAATAGTTATAAATGCTTATAACATTTATCCTAACACTTAACTCACTTCCGCTCACAATAGTGCTCCCTTGTATTTTTCTGATGGAGTCAGAAGTATAAGGGATAAATTTACTCCAACTGTAGTTTATTAATACCTGAATCATGCAAAGCAGTGATTTGATATGCAAATGTAACACATTCATCTTTTTGTTTCATTATCAAAAAATTGCTAATACCAGGAATAGGAGTCTTTCATTTATTTAATTTCTCTCATCTATGGAGAGGTTCACTTCATTCTTTCTCCACTAAGTCAAAAATTGAAAACCCAGGACATTATGTTTATCTCTTCATTATTGTTAATGACCATGCAACTGTAATCTTACAATTAGGAAAATAACTATTAACAATATAGTGCAGGCTTTTTTTTCCCCTTCTCATTTACCTAACTCTCTTGTTGCTTATTTCTATTAAGTGCTCATATGGCCTTAAAAGTAATGAAACTAGCTTTCTACCAGGAATTACTTTGCTTGTGAAACACTTTTCAATGGTTAGATTTAAGTTATATTCTGCTGTTGTATGTCTGGTGTTGGCACTGTATTTTACTGTCCACACCAATGCACACACATGCACATACACAAACACACATACTACTCCACAAAGATGCACCTCTGGGACTAGAAAGTCCAACTCAACCTCACCCTTCAAAGCTCAAAGCAAGTTTGTCAGTGTTTTTTACTACCGAAGTCGAAGGCCTAAAATGGGATGTGAACAGAAGGCAAGTATATTTCTGTTAAGCTTTTTCCAGTATAGCAGACATTGTAAATTGATCACAGCACTCTTTCCTTTTAGCTATGAAAACAGCATCAAAATACTTCTTAAAAAAAAATCACCGCGGGGGCTGAAATCAGTTCATGTGAGTTGATGCTTGATACAAACCTATGGACTTCTCTGACCAAGAGGAAAAAAGGCCATTTTATTTAACTAAATATTCTAAATCTCCCTGTTAAATCTTTAGAGTAGACACAATGGAAGAAATTAAACCACATGCACAAAACAATGACCTATTATGTGCCCAGGCCAGTTGAAGTGAGCCAACCCAGAGCTTCCTTTAGGAAGAGGAGGGATATTGATTGTGAGAAAGTCTGTGATTAAGAAAGTGGAGCAGCTTAAGGACGCTCTACTGACCCTTGGACCTTATTTAGTGGTAAAGTCTCCCCAGAAGTCAAGTGGTTTGAAAAGCTGACTCTTTCTTAGATGCACATGTAAAGGCCTATGATATGAATGAGTTACACACAAAATGTGGTATTTTAGGTTATTTTTATTTTCTGTTAATATAACACAAATTTAGTGACTGAGATAAAATAATGACTAATTTTATCAGGAATAATTGTTACTTTATTGAGGCCAGGAATAATCTTTATTTTATTAGAAAATATGAAAACTGAGAAAGCTTCTGAAATTTGCCTTTGCATAGTTCTGGACACTTTTTTTTTTCATGTACAGGTTGTTGGTAAATGTGGGTATGAAGTCATGGGTAACCAACCAATGACCAATAGACACCACCAATGACCAATAGAAAAGGGCAATACTGCCTGGGGCTCAGAGAGGCCAATGAAAGACTTGGAACCAATTTCCAACAGAGAGGAAACAGGGCATTTAAACCTGGCACGCCTTTGACTCTCCCTCTCTCTCACCTTCTCTCCATCATGAGAGGAACCCACTTCAATGCTCTGTGGGAGTACTCTAAGCTCCTTCTTCTTTCTAAATAAAATTTCTCTTTGTTACACTGAAACTTGTGCAAGTTACTTTGCTTTCTATTCATACTGCCTGTGCTGCTTTGGTTTTATTCTGTTTCTGTTCATTTTTACTTTCAATTACCACAGTGTCTCAGTTAAACTTTCTAGCTCAGCCAAGTAATGGAACCAGGTCCCAACATTCTCATTGTAATTAGGGAGTGAATTTGATAAACTTTATTCAATATTTGAAGGGTGTTTACAACCAGGTCAAACACTTGCCTTTTGCTTTTAGAGATACAGTGTACCCGACCTTGTATGGAGGTGAATCACTAGAAAATACACCAGAATGTATAACTAAATATATTCACAAAATATTAACCTATCTAAAGGCATATAGGAATGTCTGGAATTAGGTTCATCAAATGCACTTGATATTTTTGGATAGAAAATCTCAGTGATTTATCAAATTTTCCTGGTTATTTCTGTGTTGCTTAAGTTATTCACAATAGCCAGATATTCATCATAAAAATAATAAGATTATTGATAAGAAGCAAAACAAAATTGTAACAACAAAAACAACGTTACAAGACCAGGATTGAAGCTAAATAATATAGTAATAATACTGCATTTGACATAGTTAACTAGATGTAGGAAGAAAATAAAGGTAAAAAATAATCATTGCTGCATTTTATATAACCATTCACGTGCTAATAGCAAACTATGGTACCACATGAAAGATAAAAGCCCAAGTTGAAAGCTTTGCCAAATGCTGTGACAATTTTATTAAAGATGATTCCAAATATTAATATATTAGAAAGAGCTGAAGGGAGGTCTGATGGTCATCTTCATTTATCTTTCAGGTGAAAAAATAAGTGAACAGAAGTGTTAAAAATAACTTATGTATGCTGCGTATATAAAATCTCCAATAAATAAAATTATCAGTAGCATGTGAAGATGTTAATAATATAACTTAAGAATAAAACATATTTCAATAGTCTATCTCCTATTTTTCTACAAATACTCTAAGCATCAGATTATGAGTTCTCATGGGTAAATATTTTTCCATGCCTGCTCTTATAGGAATGTTCCTTGGGCATGAGTCTAAAGAGTCTTTTGCCAGCCTGAGATTTGAGAGTTAATCGGCATTTATGGTGAAATCACTGGTATTAATTGAGTTTACTGCCTTCTGATATCCATACCAACAAAAGAATGTAATTTAAATTCTAGGAGGAATGGGAAGAGCTTTTTTGTATGTGTGTAGAGCTATTTCTGTTAAGGTAAAAGGTTGGGAGAAAAGTTCCCTTTTAGTAAAGGTTTCTTAAATCAGTTTCAGATTTTTTATTAGTCAGATACATTTTTAATAATATTTAATTTTTAAAAAACATTAATCTGTTTTTTTAAGATATAAATATCACAAGTAGATTTGAATTTTTCCTCCTAGTAGCAGGTTAATTTCTTTACTACATTGTTTATTGAAGAAATATTGCTAAACTGACTTTTTAAAACTTACATTTTACTTCCTTTGCTATAACATTTTGTGATGAATTATCAATCATAGAGGAGTGACAATATTTTTTACTGGTGAAAAAAACCCAATAAGATCTGGGTGGCACCTGTGGCTCAAAGGGGTAGGGCACCAGCCCCATATGCCGGAGGTGGTGAATTCAAACCCAGCCCCGGCCAGAAATGGCAAAAAAAAAAACAACAAAAAACAATAAGATCTATTTCATAAAAGTGAAAATGAGAATGAGTCATCTGAGTGTAGAAAAAAAGCAGTATTTTAATATACAATCTAGATAAGAAATATGACTTATAAGTTCCATGATTTTTAAAAATAAAGTTAAAATTAAAACTAAAATTCAAACAAATAGTTTCACATTCACTAAAGGAGCGATTAGAAAGTACTTTTATATTACTTGCATTTATCGCTATTGATTTTTATTTAATATAAATAGTGTTTCAATTTGAAGAAACCAGTTTCTCATTAGAAATCATTAATTTACCTAACAATATAAAGATCCTTTTAATTTAGAAATGTACTAAATAATTAATTACAATACAACACTGTAACATATTATCATAACCTATGTTTACAAATGATGATAAATTACTACCATATAAACTTGTGACACACCAGATACTTTAGTTACTTGTACATGTTACTTGTTGAAGCCCTCACTGCAACTCCTATAAACTATTTGCTATATAGTTAAGCTCATTTTAAAGGCTCTAATACTTACAGTCAAAGACTTTATGTTATTTATCTAAATTTACATAGTAACCAGTAGAACCAAAAAGAGTACCTAGGTAAGTGTAACTCTGGAATACGGTTCTTATCCATTCTGTTATATTTGCAAAAGGTAAAAAATGAAATATTTTACACTAATTAATCACAAGCTATCATTACGGATTAGAAATGTTAATGAACAAACTCTCCCACAACAATTATTTTAAAATTTATATCAAAAGGACACATATTGCATTGTTGTAAAAGATATAAAATATTTTTGACATTCATAGGATTAATGATGATGGCACATGGCAAAGAACATATATGATTTTATGTTACATTATAATAATATATATGTTTTATAAATGTGTGCTTGTGTGTGCACATACTATTATTTGATATGATGAGTTTCTCTTTTTACTAAATAAATACATTTAAACAATAGCATTAGATATATGTACTAGTGAAATATGATACTTTGGCATTGGGAAACAGAAAAAAAAGGAAGAAATTAAAGAATACAACAATGGGCAAAAAAATTAATAAATAAAATAAGGAAATACACCAAGAAAAATTTTAAAATGGTATACAGAACATCACTTTGAAGAGCAAGAAAAATGTGCCGAGTGAGAAGGGTTTTTCTGAGCCATTGTGATCTGTTTTTGTATCCTCCATCACGATTTAGTAAAATGTACAAGCCTATGTTATCACAGAGTCCAAGGCTGCCATGAAAAGGAGTTGGTGAAGTATTTTCCTACAAATTTCTTCTTTGTGGAACACACACATGCAGTAGTGAAGAGTAATTTTTCTTTTATTATTTTTTCTCAGTCATTGGTGTGTAGAAATAAATCATAGAATTTAGGTATCGAAAGGGAGCTCAGAAACACACAGACACACCCCATTGTATATTCATTACATTTTTACACAGCATAAAGAATATTAGACTAGAAATCTAGAAAATATGGATTCTAGAATTATTTTTCCCCCACAAAATTGTTTAAGCCCCTGCATATCAGTGAATAAAAATGAGTGTGTTGAACAGAAAAGTGTTTAAGGTTCTCTGCCATTTTGAAATAGTAATACACAATTTATGATTTATCCACTATTCCTTAGAGTCTCTGAGCTGATAGGTATATATTTATTTTTATGAATACATTAAAAGTAACACTGCACACGATTTCTTTATATTAGTGTTAAGGGATTGCTGCCTTGTGGTGTGTGTAAATAGATGAAGTTTTAAGAAGCATTAAATACACCAATAATCTTTTTTTTTTTTTACCAGTGTTTTAGTGACTTCTACAAAACATATACACATACACCAACTAAATTATTTGACCAGTGTCCATGGCTCACATGCAGTTAATTTATCATTTCTCACCTGCTACATTTGTATAATACAAATTATCCTGAAGGAAAATATTGAGCAGTAGGACCATAAATGGTTTGCATTTTATAATTTTAATGATTTTATAATTACTAAACTTGGAAAAATCTTATAATAAATACAGTTAGATAGGCTAACAGCTTTGCTCTTCAATGAAACAAAATAGTTACTTATTAGACGGAAAACTGTGAAAAAAAATAGGACACTGGCTAAACTTTTGGGTTACAGAATTGTAAATTACCCATTATTACAATGCATAAAGCCACAGCTTGGTTGCAAAATCGTCTGGTTTTCATTTATTACTGAAATTGGATGTTTTAAGAAGTAAATGTATGAGAACATATCTGTATAAAATTATTTTTAACTCTGCCTTTTTGCTCTCATCTATGACAACTTTTTCTGTTACAAAAGTTTATGTTTCAAACAGGAATAGCATATACACATATAAAGGTGTTTGCTACCATAGTTAATTGCATTTTTATTATAATACACTAATACTAAATCTGTGTGAAACAAAATAAATGGAAATTCACCACAATTATTAAAACTAAAACAAGTCTAACAATAATTTTGGTCACGTTTATCTCAGTTTTCCAAACATTGTTAATAGTATTCCATGGTTTTGTTATCAGCCTTTATTCAGTTCCGACAAAGCTAGCTTTCAAAACAATGTAATGCAGTGCCTTGATAATAGTGGACATTTGAAAAAACCTTACAAATTATAGTATATTGTCTTATTCACTATCACGTATTATCTACACCAAAACTATGTTAATGGCTTAATTTATTTTGGAGTAGCACAAGGCAGAGAAACCATAAGTGATTTGTCTAAAAAGATTTTCAAAGTAAATGCAGATATGACTTCAAAGGACTTCATCCATTTCCTAAGGAGTACTGTTTGCAGTATACAAAAATAGGTAATAATTTTATGGTCTGAAATGACAATAAAACAGTTTAGAAAAGAACAAAAAGAACTTACTCCACTTACTCCCTCCAGTAGAGTCCTATTCATCAAAGCTCTGGAAAATCTTGAGGAAAGGCTACAGTTCGATGTTTGTGTTTGGTTGAGGGCAAACCTGGATGGCGGGGTCGGAGGCAGGTGTCAGGGTTGCAGGTCAAGCCAGAAGAAAAGAAGTGGAAGACTGAGAATGGACAATGAAAAAAGAGCAACAAGGGTGGTGCCTATGGCTCAAAGGGGTAGGGTGCTGGTCCCATATGCTGGAGGTGGCGGGTTCAAACCCAGCCCTGTCCAAAAACTGCCAAAAAAAAAAAAAAAGAGCAACAATCTGGGGGGAAAGAGGTTCATTTCTTTGAAATTTTTTTCATTTCCTCTTTCCTTGTCTTTCTTTCCTCTTTGCTTCTTCCCAATTCAATTATTTTGAACCCTTTGGTTTGGTTTGGTTTTGATTTCCTTCTATTCCTCATGCATGTTCCTACATGGCCGCTCTTCCCAGTCTATGTCCTCTCCTTCTCTTCATCTCCTCTCTCTCCTCCTCTTCCTCCTCAGCCTTTTTCTTCTTCTGTCTCTTCTGATATCTAACCCTTTTCCTGTATTTTCCATTCTTGTCGTTGTTCTTTGTACACATATGTCCTGGCACGAGACTAATAATAGACTGAAAATTATATCCACCTATATTCTTAAACTGTAACTCTTGCTCATTATAGTAATTAATCTGCTTTACTCCATTAAAACAAACAAAAAAACAGTAGATAATATAAGCAAAAGCAAATTGTAATTTATTTGTAATAAGAATCAGCTTCTATATAGAAGAAACATGTTGCAAATCCTAGAAATAAGCTATAAGCAAAAAAGAAATAACTTAATCCATACATTCTAGTTTTAATCACAGTAAATACATAGTGACTTAGAGTTTCCAATGGCTTTGCACAGGCCAGAAACTTATCACAGTAGAACTGTATTAGCATATGGCAAATGATTAGGTTGATTGAATATTATTATAGGTTAAACATATCTTCTGAAATAGAGCAACAATAAATGGCAAAACCTCATATAATGTTAAATCAATAAAGTTGCTTTCAGTTGTCCTGTGGGAATAATAACACCAATAAAATAATTAAGAATATTCACAGGACTCATTCTATTTGTTGAATGTTCACATTATACCAAGGACTACATACATCATCTTATTTACAATAACCCTATGAGGTAGATATTATACATGTAGAAATTATTCACATGAAGAGTTTAATGCGTACCAATTTGTATAGAGTTATAGGACAGACTTACAGGCATTAATTTCAGAACTTAGCATTGCCTATTTATAAATAGGAGAAAATGTTAATTTTAAAATTTCCATAAGGCCATATTAAATTATCATATAATTTTCTCTACTTAAACACTTATAGAATGATCAAAATTCTTCCATGCCTCTTCATTTGTGATATTTTAAAATATGAAGCCATTTAACCATTTATGTCACATATCACCATGGTATCTTTTTAGAAAAGTATAACGTACAGTTGACTCTTGAGCAACAGGGGTTTGAACTTCGTGGGTTCACTCACTTGCTGAGTTTCTTCTGCCTCTGTCATCCCTAAGATCCAAGACCACCTCCTCCTTTTCCTCTTCTTTCTCCTCAGCCTACTCAACCTGAATACAATGAGGACCACCTGTATAATGATTTTAGTGGATAGTAAATATATTTTATCTTCCTTATTTTTTCTTAATGATGTTTTCTTTTCTTTAGATTACTTCATTATAAGAATACTGTGTATAATACCAGTTACATGCAAAATATGTGTTACTTGACTATGTTATCACTAAGGCTTCTGGTCAACAGTAGCCTGTGGATGTTTGGCAGTTGTCATAAGTTACACCTGCATCATTCGAGGGTCAACTGGATCTCTATTCTGTAACATGAATTTGTAACACAAAATATCAAAAGTATAACTTAAAATTTATGTTTATTACCAAAACAGATGAATTTGAGTCTTATACAATTGAGTTTTAGGTGATATACAGGTGAAGAACAGGTATGGATTTTATTGGCTAGGGTAGAGAGCAGGAGAACATTGATCATCAGCCTGGGCAGAGACTGCCACAGCCAGCCGTCTGCTTGTTTTGTTGGTTGCATTAAAACCTGATTCAACTCCTTGCTTTTCCCATTGTCAAAAGAGATTAGGATGAGAGTCTAGGTACAAGAAAAACATGGTCCAAGAACATGATCCTATTCATTAACCCTCATAATAATACTGGGAATAAATGTCTTCATAACAAGAGCAGTTTGTAAGTATTAACTAAATCTAACACATGATACCATTTCATCTTTAAAGCCAATGTTCATGATTTTCAATTTGGGGAACAGATGAGAATGAGTTAAGGCGGATTGGAATAACAGATTAATATCCGTTAAAATAGATCTGGCTAATTTATATTTACTTTTTGTTTCATTTTTTAATTTTTAATTATTATGGATACATAATAATAGTTGTGTGTATTTATAAGGCACATGCAATGTTTCACAAGATCTGGCTAATTTAGTCAATGAGAGCAAACAAGAAAAGAAATAGGGCTCTAGAAAAAACAGTAACTTTACTGAGAACCTATTTTGTTTTATGCCAGCTATTATGCTAGGTACTGGACATGTATCTTATTTAATTATTACTGCAATTTAAGGTCTATGTAATTTCCATTCAAGGCCTACTACATAATTTGTATGTTCCGATGTAAAATTAAGATATGAGACCCCAGCTGTGGTAGGACAGTTAATGTCCCCTTCTCGGTGGATTGCCATCTCAATACATAGTATATATGACCCCAAATGGATTGCATCCTCCTACTGAGGGTTGCAGTATCTGGGAGGTGGGTAAGAAGCCTCTGACACCTCACCCACTGAAGGTGCGGTGTGGCTGCCAGCTAAGAGGTGTGGTGGCCACAGACCACAGACGTGCTCTGCTCTAAAACACCACAGGGCACCTTCCCGATGCCTCCCTGCACTGGGTCCAAGCCCAGATTCTCAGTGAAAGCAGAGGGCAGTAATGGAACATAGCCCTCCCTGCATTTAGCACCCCGGGTGTAGGGTGGCAGCAACTACAGGGCAGGGGCCGGAGAAGAAAAAGGTGAGTATGAGCGAGGCGGCTGAAAAACCATCTCAGATCCTAGGGAAGCAGAGGCTGTAGGAGGTGGAAAAATACTGAAGTGAGGTTCCAACCACCCAGAAGAAGCTCCATTTCCCAAAAGATTCCCCTTAGTAAACACAGACTTAAGGTAAAGCTGTTATGAATCTCATTATGACAACCAAGGGGTAAACATTAAACCCCAAAGGCTAAGCACTAGGCCCCCTGCAGCTACCCTGTTTGCACACCCTTGAAGGCCTCTTCCTATTTTATAGACAAAATTACCCAAAGTCACATTTGTTAGCATGAGATGAAAATTTGTGTGTATGTGTATGTGTGTGTGTTAGGGATGGGGGTACATCAGTAGTTTAAACTCTAATTTATGTTTTTTTCACTATGTTTAATTTCCTATATATATATTTACTACCCACATGATTAACAGGAAATATTTCACAGTATATTTCTTATTTTCAAATATTTGGGGTAAATATAAAAGGTCAGAACAAGAAATAGATGTAAGATCATAGAGTTTGCTCTAGAAGAATGATAAAATATAAATATACTTGGGCAAACTATCAAAACTCTGTCCCATCAGCAAATAGGCAATGCCAACACCTGTATATATGTTCATGCTATCAAGCTCAGTCTTGACTACCACGTGAGAAACTTACAGAAAAAGTTAGAAAATGGAAGCTCATATTTTAGTTTGTCAAAAACATTTTTCATCACACTCTATAGATACTTTCCATGTGGAAATTATTTGTTCAGACTTGTTTACTATTACCATCATCTCTGGCCCAGTATAATTTGAAAAGATGTGAAATTGCATGTTGAAAACCACTTCATAGAAACATGGTATGAGAACTGGAGGGTTAAAGGCTTCTACAAAGGTTAAAACGATGAAAGGCCAAGAATGACGCTGGAGTAAAAACATGTTGTAAGGGATTACACACATACACAAACCAATGTTCAGATGGAAGATTCCTCAGAGGAGCATGGCAGAAATAATTTAAATGAGATTACCTAATTCATCTTTAAAAATTCTTCTTTTTTTTTTTTTTTTTTTTGCAATTTTTTTGGTTGGGGCTGGGTTTGAACCCACAACCTCTAGCATATGGGGCCAGCACCCAACTCCTTTAAGCCACAGGCGCCACCCTAAAAATTATTCTTTTTGTTTCCTCCACGAAACTTTGAAATTTCCTATCTAGTCTCTCTGTGTTTATGCCGTCCAAGATTTGGCTCAAAAATCACTTTCCCTATTTGCAGTGCATAACAACCTTTCTCTGCTTCACTAGCTGGGGTCATCCTCATCAGCATGGCCTTGACTTCTGTGCACACTTTTCACCCACCTTTAGCACCTCATGTTGTAATTGTTCATAATCTTCTCCTACTTCTGACTCTCAGCAATTCAGGGAAAAGATGGATCTGTGTTTTTTGTTTGCTTGTTTTTTTCTGTATTCTCTACATCTATCAGTATGTCCGTAAGATAAACAACACTCATTCAACAATGAATGAGTGAATGAACGAATGAATGAATTGGTATATCCTTTCTGCCTTCCACCAGAGTTAACATTTACTTTGCCCTGTCCTAGCTGGCTAAGGAATGGCAAGACATTTTCCCTTCACATCACGGCATCTTCAAATCCATAAGTACTAGAAACATCTCCCAGTCATTCAGAAAGGCCTAGAAATTATTCATGTTGATAGAATCACTTAGTGGCTACCATAAAAATTCTGGTTATAATATAGAGGGTCATTTGCTGTAAATTTTAGGCTGGATGCAAGATAGGTGGCCCTTTGCTGTACATTTTTGATTAAATGATACATATTTGTGGTACTTCAGAATCTAATTAATTAAAACTTTAAAAAATAGAGAAAATACATTTATATTCTACATTTACTAAGTTTCACATGTACCCTTGTAAGATGCACTGCAGGTGTAATCACACCAATCACCCTCCCTCCGCCCATCCTCCCCCCTCCCTCCCCTCCCTCTTCCCCCTTCCCCTTATTCTTAGGTTATAACTAGGTTATAGCTTTCATATGAAAGCTATAAATTAGTTTCATAGTAGGGCTGAGTACATTGGATACTTATTCTTCCATTATTGAGATACTTTATTAAGAAGAATATGTTCCAGCTCCATCCATGTAAACATGAAAGAGGTAAAGTCTCCATCTTTCTTTAAGGCTGCATAATATTCCATGGTGTACAATAACTAAGAAAATGCCAGGAAGGCTATGTTAACCAGTGTGATGAAAAATGTGTCAAACAGTCTATAAAACCAGTGTATGGTGCCCCATGATCACATTAATGTACACAGCTATGATTTAATAATAAAAAAAGTTCTGAAAAAAAAAAAGAGAAAATACCCCAAGTCCTAGATAACTTGTTCTCAAATGCAGTCTTGACGTATGACCCATTCACAAGGAAAGAAAGGTGTCTGTGCATCTATGGAAATTACAGGTAACTTGGGCATACGTCCAACAGTGAACCTCAAGGAAGCTTTCCTGTTAATGCTTGAATATTTTGTTTTCACATTTTGTTTGCTTAAGTCAATTAGGGAAGGTGCAGTCACGATTGAGAAGGTATGTTGCCACATCCACAGGATATTTGCATATATTAAACACTGAGCATTAGCCAGCCTTCAGGTTAATATTGATTGTTGTCTGGATAATAATGGGCATTAGTTCATTGCATGCCATGGAATTTTAACAACTATAATTAGCTCAAACCATGAAGCATTTGTTATGTAGAAAGTGACTTTTCACACAGAGGAAAATCCATCAGAGATAGCCCCAGAGCACAGTAAGTATTTTCTTTCAGCTACCTGCTCTTCATAATTCTTGTAAAGGTAATTTTTTTCATCTGCCCCATTATCAAATCTGCATTTCTTTTTGATAAAAGGGGTATTTTTTAAAAAAGCAAATACAGCTATAGAAACAATATACATTCAATATATATTTTGTATATTATTCTACATAGTACATAAATATTATTTTATAAATTATATGTATAAATATATATTATATATACTGTCTGTATACCTTTATACATATACATACACATATAAAATTTTATCCCCTCTTACAGATATTTCCAAATTAAAATGTTGTTAACGCTATTTTAACATCAGAATATTTTCAAACTGTGGTTACAAACAGCATGTACTATGGGAAGGTGAAAAAACTAACTAAGGCATTGTTTCATACAGACTTCCTTAATTGTTGACAGATCAGGACTAAGAACAAAGCTTGATATTTTGCAGATGTATGAGACCAGAATCAGCTAGTTTAAAACAATGACTGTCACTCTGGGAGGCAGAGGCTGGCAGACCTCTTGAGCTCAGGAGTTTGAGACCCGACCAGAGTCTATACTAAAAATAGAAAAAATTAACCAGGCATCATGTTAGGCACCTGTAGTCCTAGCTACTTATGAGGCTGAGGCAGAAGGATCACTTAAACTAGGAGTTTGAGGTTGCTGTGAGCCAGGCTGATGCCAGGCTGATGCTCTAGCTTGGGCAACAAAGGGAGACACTGACTCAATAATAATAATAATAAATAAAAAGAAAAAGAGAAGAAAAAATGACTGTGATATAAGAAAGAAAAAAACATAGTTCTCATTTGCCCATTGCAGAGTTTGATATGTCTAATTCAATGACTGGCATGCATTTGGGGTTTGCCAATGGATGGCAACCATTATGCATATCTCTAGTGCATTTGAATTCTCAAGTTATGCTCTTGATACTAAGGCCTTTCATGTTAAGCTGCTTATTTAGTCAAGACCTCCTGGATGACACTTCCAAAGTAAGAAAAGCCAGTGTCTTTAGCAATAGCTGCTAACTCTTGGCTGTCTTCATTGTCACTAAGTGATAAGGTCTTCAGGTTATCCAAGCCTTTTTAAGGTTGTGCAGACTTTTTAATGGTTGTATGGAGACCCAAGTGGTTGAATTGTGCTCAAAATGGAATAATTCCCAGTAACTCAGAATGTGACCTTATTTGGAAAAACAATTGCTGTGAGTATAATTAGTAAAGATGAAGTCAAACAAGAGTAGATTTGGATCCTACATTAATATGACTGGTCTTCTTAAAAGAGGAAATTTTAGAAGATGAAGATAGAGATGAGGGAGATGCAGCAGAATCCAAGGAGCATCAGCCAGTCAACAAACAAAAGCTAGGAGGAAAGGTCGACAAGAATTTCTCCCTCACACTCTCTGGAAGGAACAACCTTACTAACACCTTGATCTTGAAATTCTAGACTCAGAACAATGATACAATATATTTCTGCTGCTTAAGCCATGTGGTTTATGGAATTCTGTTATGGCAGCCCTAATAAACTGATATGATGTATAACCATAAGAACTTCCTGATCTTGGTCATTTCTGACCAAAATACTTTATCAATTGATCTATTTATCTACCCACCCCGGAGATCAGAGAGAGTTTTTATGCTCCGATTTCTTACTAAAATATCTATCTAGCTATCTACCTACCTACCTACCAATTGCTCTGTCTGTAAATCCCTGAGATCAGAAAGTGGTATTTGTAGTTTATACTAATTTTACTTCTTCCTAATGTACCCTAAACACTTAATGAAGCTAGGTTATTTGCTCCTTAATAATTCATTTTTATTTTCTTGGTTGTTCTTTAAAGTTTCATCCACAATTCATTTTTTGTTTTTAATTAATGCATAGAATATAAAATCATTTTAATATGTGCACCAAAGTATAACAAAGTTTTTAGTTCCTTACCATTGCGCTTATTTGAATCAATTGTATAAGGAGCACTGTCTAGCCCAAAGTGATTCTGGTATTTTAAGCTTTTTTTTTACATATTTACACCAATAACTATAGGCTGTCACATTGATAACAGGAGTTTGAGGTTGCTGTGAGCCAGGCTGATGCCATGGCTCCTCTGCTCAGGGCTATACAGAGACATTCTCACCCACCCGCCCATTTTTCTAGGCCTTAGCAGGCTCAGGTCCAGAACCTCAACTTTAGGCACAAACAGGCTTTGCAGGCTGCATTCTCTGGACACAAACCAACTTATAAAGCTATCCTGACCAATATCTCATCTGGGCTGCCCCTCTTAGAGCAGGAACATACCTTACTGCTCCTCCCAGAGCAGAGTAAGCGTTCTCCTGGAGCAAGGACTACAAGGGCCAACTATGGCTGTTTTAAAATTAACTTCTTCATCACACTGGTGTGATGAAAATATTTCAAATTGTATATAAAACCAGCACATGGTACCTCATGATTGCATTAATGTGCACAGCTATGATTTAATAATGAATAAATAAAATAAAATTAACTTCTGCCCACAGACCCCCTGGTGTCAAATGCTTGTGACACATTCTAGACATGTATTCTATCTCCCTAAACACAGGCATACAGGATAAGAACAGCAATATCTCAACCCCTAGACAGAGGCACAAGCAGGCCACCCTCTTGGGTCCCCCCTTTGGCTTGCCAAAGACCCTGACTTTATTTCCTCACCATCTATCTATCTATCAATAAATTCTGTCCTATTATACATGTGGCCTGTGTATTCGTTCCTTGAATTTCTGAGACCAAGGACTTGGCAGAGAGAGATTCCAGCTACAACGTATCTTGGTAGATTATTAGGGATCTTATCTGTTTGAGGTTCCTTTGGCTCTCTAGGCTGATCGTCAGGGGAGCTTTGGGCTTGCTGCCGTCTACTAATAAAAATCTACATAACTGGCCCCCAAAGGACAAAGAACACTACCTTATATGGAAAGGCTTAAAAGCTATGCAAGTCTGGATGGTCCCAGAGACTCCGATCAAGGTAAATTACAAACTGGAAATAATTGTTGGACTCTAAGTTGGCTTTAAAATTTCCTAAAACATATGTGACTTACAAATGAATGGCTTCACATACAATGAAGAAAGAAAAATCTAAGGTTGACATAAGAAAGAGTAAAGAAGAGAGAGGAGAAAACGAAGCAGCATTAATAGACAGTGAAATAGAGAGAGCCTGTGAGGGGAAAAGAGAAGAAAGTTAAAAAAAAAAAAATGAAAGGATTTGTCAGAAGGGATAATAGAGGTTCACTAAGGTAGAAAGAGAAAAAAAATGCAGTGGTCTAAAAAATTTAAAAAAAAAAGTCAAGCTAGGTATGAAAGGACACTCTGTTATCAGTTAGGTTGTTATTTTCAGGGAAATACTGCATACTTTTCTGATCTAAGTAGTGAGTTCTTAGAGAGCAGAATGTTCACAACTGGAAGTGGGTAGGGAGGAGCTGGGGTACATGTGCATGCGTGTGTAAGCCTGTGTATTTCTCTCTTTGTATCCTTGGCACTTTTTGGGATAAATTCCCGCATGTGTGCCATTGAGGCAGGGAAAGGCGAGTTGACATGATTTTTGCTAACCCAGTAGCTGAAAGCTAGCTGCCTTAGTCAGCATATAGGGCCTACAAAATAGGAAGTAATATTCCATTCACAGTGACTTTATGATGCGGTTGTTTAAGCCCAGATAAGGTCACAGGTTGAGAGCTTGCCTACTGGAGATACAACCCAGAGGTTGACGATGTGAGAAAAACATTGTCTTGACAGCTGTATAGCTTCAAGCTCTGTGGATAAACAGAATCATAAAGCTTGTCTCTTAAATCTCAATGGGCACATAGAAATCCTGATTATTATCCCCCCAAGTTTCTGATTTTTACAGATAGTTGCAGCAGGTCTATAAATAATGTAAGAAGGGATGTTTTGAATAGATATTGTTGATTTTTAGAATTGATGTCCTCAAGCAAAGTTAAAATTAGCTAAGAATTATTAAGAAGGAAAATTCTTTGATTATAGATTAATGGACTGTACGTGACTGCTTGACTACATAAGGCGGTCCCAAATAAAGCTCATTTGCTACATGCCAATCAGAGATGTAGTCTGTTTCTTGTTTTCTAAAACATTACAGGAGCAAGCTTGCATTCGCTGCAAAGATGCTGTTCCTTCGCATCGTCCTTCACCGCAACAGCACTTAGGTAAATTTCCTGACTAATATTGATAGTCCTTAGCAAATGCTCATTGAATGAATGAGTTTTCAGTTAACTATTCAGTTATTCAACTTGTAATCTGTGCAGCATTGGAAGAAATGTTTTGCTATGGTTTGATGATGGTTTGTTCCCATAAAAACTCATACGGAAATCTGATCCCAATGTAGTAGTGTTGGGAGGTGGGGTCTGGTAGAAGGTATTTGGGTCAATGTGGTAAATCTCTCATGAATGGCTTGGTGGCATTCTCTTGGTAGTTGAGTTGTTTCTGCTTGCTCTCCCAAGACTAGTTTCCCTAGAAATGGGTTATTACCCAGAGACAGTGGAAGTTGTTAAAAAGAAAGGCTCCTCCTCCTGTCTGGTCCATCTTGCCACATATATGCTTCTACTTTGACCTTCTTTTGTTTTGGCCCATCACAAAAGTCCTCACCAGAAATGGAGCAGATGCCAGCATTAGGCCTCTTGAATGTTCTAGCCTTACAGGATCATGAGCCAATTAAACCTTATCTTTTATGCAGTTTTTGGCCAGGGCTGGGTTTGAACCCACCACTTCCAGCATATGGGGCCTGTGCCCTACTCCTTTGAGCCATAAGCGCCGCCCAAACCTTACCTTTTTTTAAAAATAAATTACCCAGTCTCAGGCATTCTGTTATAACACAACATGGAATAAAATATGTTCTTAATAAATGGAACAATCCACTAATCCACAAATTATTCTGCTCTAGAGTCAGTAAAAAGAGCATATGATAGTGGGAGCTGGATAAAATTGAATCTCCTTCTATGAGTTTCCTGGTTCCTTTGAGTTTCTAGAGCTCTTAGGATACCTAAGGGCGTCTTCCACTTGAGTAAAGCAACAGCACAACAAAGCTTCACTTCTACTACTGTGTTTTTCTCATATTTGGGCCCTACAGGGTTGGGGATATTTGCTTCCAGCAGATGGCCTTTTGCATAGATAATAAAGATTTTCACATCTCTAGAATCCTGTAATTACCGTAAGAATTAGGAGAAGGAAAATAGAAGAGGAGTGAATTCCTTCTCTTCCCCCTCCTTTTAAATTCCTTTATCATCATCTGCATCCCATTTCAATTTTCATTATTCTTGGAAGATTACAAGAAAGCAGGCAATGGGAATACTCTGCATTGGAGAGACAATTTAATTGCTCTGGTAAAAAAGAAATTCAGCTCACACAAAATAGGGCCAACCTTTTCCATTTGAATCTTAGAGCTCAAATGTCAACTATGCCATACGTTTTATGTGACTTGAAAGAGCAAAAATGGAAACAAAGATTTTTAAACAACCCATTCTGCCTCACTGCAATTTTATTCATTAAAAAAAAAAAAAAAACTGTGGCATTTAAACTTAAAACAATACAATCATCAGGAATACGTAAAGGTCTCTACAAACTACTCCAATGTATGTGAAGCTCCTTGATTGTTTTTAGTTGAATTCATTTACAGTGTTATGTATTAAATTACTGGAAACCTTTCAGAATTCTGGCTTGCAGAGCACATGGAAAAGTAGTGTGGCTACTGTTGGGGTATGTATTTGCATAACAATGCTGAGAATTCTGTTGGTTTCATAGAAATCACAGTGATTGAGGTCTAGGAAGGAAAGCAGGGGTAGCGGGAATTTGGATGTACACAGGGTCACTAAAATTCTGCTTGCATGCCAACATTTTAAATTATTTTCTCAGTAGGATAAGCTGGATTCTCCATTGTTCTATGTTCTCTGAGATAGCATTATAGAAGCCTGAATAGGCCTGAAAGAGGCGGATGTTTTGAATACTCCTCCAACAATTTTTTTCATAGTTAATAATTCTATGCCAAAATTTCAAGGTCCAACAGCTTGAAATCTCTGTCTCTTTTCCTTTTTAGTTTCATTCCTTTTTTAAAAAAAATCAAATTAAATAAAATATGAACATTTTTGTTCAGGAAAGCCAAGTTATGAGCAATAGTTTACCAAGAAAGGAACAGATTTTTTTCTCATTATATTTTACTTGCCAATTAGGATCATGCGACCTATAAAATCTACTGTTCAGTAGATAGATACTATTATTAATAGTTCTGTCATAAATGTGAAGGGACATTGGGACATCTTAGATAATTTTTCAGATGATGTCATATCAAGTCTGGGATTCAGTATGACAGAACCCATAATGCCTAGACTGTTTTTAAATACCTAAAAATTAAAGAAGGTATGATTTAAATAAATATATTAAAGATGGATGATTTTAGACAGAGGTTTCAGGTATAAATTAGATGTTTTACCTTTAACTGGAAACACAAAATAGTGCATATGTGCATTCATCTAATTGTCCTTTACTCTTAATGACCATCTAGAATGGAACCCCCTAACAGCAGAATCTAAAAATGTTCTCTTTACTGCTATATTAGTGCCTTGGCTAGTACCCGGCATATAGTAAGAGCTCAATGCCTAGTTGTTAAATAAAAGAGTGGATTAGTTACTAAAACCCACTTGGAAAGAGATCCATTTTTGCGAACTCAGGTATTGAGCACCAAAGAGGTGCTTCCCATATGTCCCCCTTTGGAGTCAACCATTCTCCAAAGCTCAAGTTACACGTCAGCTGTTCCTAGTCCTGCTAGTTCCCTAAACCTATGGTCCCCAATCCCTGGGTCACAGACTAGCACAGAGCTGTCACTCCATGGCCTGTACCAGTCCATGGCCTGTTGGGAACTGGGCCACCCAGCAGAAGGTCAGCAGCAGATGAGAGAGTGAGTGAAGATGCTCCCAGCAGCTTATATCACTGCTTGAGCTCCGCCTCCTATCAGACCAGCAGGACCATTAGATTCTCATAGGAGTGAGAGCCCTAAACTGCTCATGGGAGGGACCTGGGTTGTGGGCTACTTATGAGAAGCTAATGCCTCATGATCTGAGGTGGACATATAATGCACTTGAATCCTGCCAAAACCATTTTCCCTCACTCCCAGTCCATAGAAAAATTGTCTTCCATGAAACTGGTGTCCAGTGTCGAAAACCAGTCTCCAGCTGCCCTAAGTAAAGCCACATGTCCCCAAATGAATTCATCATTTCTCTTACCCTAATCACTGGACTTCCTATCAATTAGTAGAAACATTCTTCTTTCATTATTTTTCAATACTCTATTTGCCTTAACGTTTAGAGGCACTCCCCTGTGTCATTTTCCCTTCAGCTCAGCCACGCCCTTCCTTCTCTTGCTCAGTGTCTAATTTCCTCTCCCTTGTATTTAATTCTTAAACCAGGAATAAACACAATTTCTAATTATTTAACCAGCCTCAAATTACATGCTCTTCCCATTCATTCTATAGAATCAGAATAGATATGGGATATACACTCACCCAAATATATGACATTAATTGGCTCAAATCCTTTTCCTCTCAAAGCTCTCAAAAGTCCATGGTTTTCTACTGTATTTTTTATTATGTAATCAAAGTCTTCAAAACTATCTTTGAGACCTATCTCCAACTATTTTAGGAACATACTAACATTTCTTATGAGCCTCAATCTTTGATACTCTCCAAACACAAGGCGCTAAGGCCTCACTCCCTCCCTCCTTTTTTTTATGCTCTTATGTTGAACGTGCCATTTGAACTAAGACATGAAGCAACTCAGAAGCTCAAATCAGGTGTTTCTCCCACCTTTTAATTCATAGAGTATAAACCTCTCCCTTAGGAAATTTCAAATGTTGCCTCATATTTAGAACAATGCATTATATTTCATATACTAAGTTGCAGCCTTTTCATAAAGACTTTCATGGAAGGAATTTAATTATTGATTTATTCAGTCAAACTATTTATCTTCCACAAAAATGACTCAAAGTTTATATCAAGCATTAAAATGTTCAATTAAAATGATTCATTTTTACATTGCTGTTTTGTATGTACTTAGAAGTTTAGTATTGTATAGAAGGTGTTTTGCTTCTTAAAGTGTTTAGATTATTTAATGTTAGCTTGATGAGAGTGAATTTAGCACTATGTCTGTGCCAAATCTTCAGTACTAAATAATATTGCATGATTTTGTATATATAACTTTTATTAGTGCAGCGGAAATCAATATGGACTGCAAGATGATTTGTTTATTGGAATGAAAGTGTTCTAGAGCCTCTAGATTCCATTGATTTGAGAATTATGAAATTTCAATTGTGGTACTGACATTCATTAGAGACTGTGGTAAAGACAATGTTCTATTTATTTATTTATTTATTATTGTTGGGGATTCATTGAGGGTACAGTAAGCCAGGTTACATTGATTGCAATTGTTAGATAAAGTCCCTCTTGCAATCATGTCTTGCCCCCACAAAGTGTGACACACACCAAGGCCCCACCCCCCTCCCTCCTTCCCTCTTTCTGCTTTTCCTCCCCCCCCCCGCATAACCATAATTGTCATTAATTGTCCTCATATCAAAATTGAGTACATAGGATTCATGCATCTCCATTCTTGTGGTGTTTTACTAAGAATAATGTCTTCCACGTCCATCCAGGTTAATATGAAGGATGTAAAGTCTCCATTTTTTTTAATAGCTGAATAGTATTCCATGGTATACATATACCACAGCTTGTTAATCCATTCCTGGGTTGGTGGGCATTTAGGCTGTTTCCACATTTTGGAGATTGTAAATTGAGCTGCAATAAACAGTCTAGTACAAGTGTCCTTATGATAAAAGAATTTTTTTTCCTTCTGGGTAGATGCCCAGTAATGGGATTGCAGGATCAAATGGGAGGTCTAGCTTGAGTGCTTTGAGGTTTCTCCATACTTCCTTCCAGAAAGGTTGTACTAGTTTGCAGTCCCACCAGCAGTGTAAAAGTGTTCTTATTTAATTTAGAGCAGTGATTCTCTAACTTTAGCAAGTATCAGAATCGCTTGTCTTAGGAGGTTGTTAACATACAGATAGATTACTATGCCCCATCTCTAGGATGTCTGATTATATAGATTTCCAGGAGATATTGATACTGCAGGTCTAGCCGGGTGCCTGTAGTCCCAGCTACTTGGGAGGCTGAGGCAAGAGAATCACTTGAGCCCAAACAGTTTGAGGTTGCTGTGAACTGTGATTTCACAGCACTCTACCAAGGTAGACATAGTGAGACTCTGTTCCCCCCAAATAAACTTAAATTAAATTTAAAAAATGAATAAATAAATAAACAAACTGCTGGTTCAGGTACATCATTTTGTGAAGCACTGGTCTAGATTTAGCAAAAAAGGAAGATAGATGTTATCATAATTATGGGTGTATACATCCATTGAGATTTTTAACGTGGACTGAACCTGAAATGTAAAAGGAGCTCCCAGTCAGCAAGTATTCCCATCCAGCCAGTGTTTACTGTTAGATGCATTCACCTCTCACCTACAGGAATTATTTGAAGTCTAGAAGTTAGTCATCACAATAAAGCAAAACCATGATAACAGAAAGGTCTGTTTTATCTTGCTAATCATTGTATTTTCTATGTAGGTCTAAGACACACACTGTTCTCAATAAATATTTATAAGTATAAGAAGGAATAAAAGAAAAAGTGTATCTAGTTCTAAATTATTAGTAATAATCATAATAGTAAATAGAAACTGAATGAAAGTATGCACAATTATGTTAAAAGCCTAACCGAAAAAAAGGGAACTTCCCTGAGGAAATGAACCACATAAGCAGTTGAAACTTTTCTTGCACGGAAGTCTTCCCCAAGTCTCTGCCACACGATGCGTCTTGCTCGTGAGGTACCAAATGTTAACCTTTGACAGTGCAGGTCTTTGTTAGCGACAAGATTATAAATGTTTCCATTGAGAAAACGTGTTAATTCTAAAATATATTAAGATCTCCCTCAATCTTAAAATAATTGTCTTTAAAAACATTTAAATGGACCTATTATGTAAGATATTGAAGACATCTACAGATTATGTATTTTATAAATACTTTGATGCCTTTTACTGAGTCTCAAATACCCAAGCTTTGATTTTTTTATCCCTTGACATATATATTTCTTCCAACTTTCATAAGACATCTAAAAAATAATTTTGTTCTAGTTCATTGATAACTAAAGAATTAAACCCTTAGACGACAGGAAATGTTTGTGTACATAAAAAATCAGTCGATGGAATTGTCAAAGTGGTTAGAAATTCAATAACAAAAAATATAAATAAGGAACAATGATTCAAGAAATGTAAGTGAAGACATGATCATTCCTAGAATTCTACCAGTAAATTTCAAACTTATAATTGTTGTCAAAAATAGTTTTTTGAATATTTTGATTAATGCTGTAAAATGTGTCTAACTAGTGTTGAAATAAACGATCAAATGTTTTTCTTTTACTTTAGATCAAGATGAGGTTCAGTAGTGAATGGAGTGCGTACTTTTTATTTCATAACAATAAGAGGCAAACTGAAATTTATTTTAAATATCACTATGGATTTCAAATAAAGTTTAGGAGATTAAATAACTCAGTATTTAAAGTCTGAAATTTTTATTACATAAGACCATTGATATATCTCTCTAATATATTAAGCAAGATTATAATAATTGTACTTAGATTGTTCAAATATTTTAAGGTGACATACATTATTGTGTGAATGTTTATATATAAGGAAATTATTTTATATATGGATAAACAATAATTACTCTATATTTAAAAATATATCTTTTGTATTGAGATTATCAATGTTTTTAATTTTCAATACATCTCTTAATATTTGTTCTTCTTTATAGTCTTTATTTTGTTTTAACAAGGAACATGTATTATTTCAAAGGTAAAACATTAATTAATTGCAGATTATCAGTTAGACATTATACCTCAATGGATTTACATTTTTATTTCTGAATTTCCATAACCTTCATTTAACTGTGCTGCGATGTTAAATCCAGTGTGAAATCATGTAGGTATGCCAAAATACGCTAAACTGTCTTCATGGTGCTCCATTTACTAACAAAAATTCCCACGTGGATCATCAGAACGACTCAGTTCCTGAGTAGTACAGCTTGCTGTTCATGTAAGGATGGGTGGAACCGGGAAGGTTATGGTACCCCATTTGATGATTAACCAGCACATGTTGTGAAGAATCTAAAATTAGAAAACACTTGGTGCTATCACTTAAGCCTATTTTTGGACTCCTACAGGAAAACAAATGCTGGCACGAAAAAAAACTGCCAAACACCAGCTGGTCTGGTAGTCAACATTTATGAGCTCTTGGAGTTTCATAACATATCTTACATGTGAGAAATTCAATTGTCATTAAACTCCCTTGTCCATCGGTGATTTAGCTTTACAATTATGTAAGAACAACAGCATCCCAACATGTATACAGATGATCAAGTAATTAATGAGTTATTGCTCTTGATATTTTAATATGAAAATGACCCCCCAACAAGGCACTTAAAAGATAAATTGGGTAATTCTGGTATTAGTAGGTGGGTATGTCTATCTTCTCCATTGTGTGAGTCATGTCCCTTTGGCGTGTGAATTATTCTAGTGTATTCCAAACCCCCAAGGTCTATATTTGTTCCCAAATACTGTGGTTCCAGTAACTAGCCTACTTGGAACTGGATGAGGAGAGCTGTGATTTAACGTAGGTTTCTACTAGAAAATGATGATAATTTTCTCACCTTTTATTCTGGCTTTAAGGTCACTTGTAAAACAATGCCTTTTCAAAACTCCTGGGCTTTTTCTATAATCCAGTTCATATCTATCTGAGAAACAGATATGTTTTCACTCTACCAAGAATTCCAGCCAGGAATCTAAGTCATGGCCAAGGCCATTTAAGAGACTGAATCGGCTCCAGATCGATGAAGATTTAATGAACAAATGGATCTGTATTTATTCCAGTTCTGGGTCATATTAAGTAATTCAGACAAGGGGAAGATTCTGGCTTACCAAGAATGTTTAGAAGGGGTTCCTATCATCACGGTTAGGCTTAAAATGGATGGCTTCTGACAAGAATGCTTGGAAAATAGTCATTCACTCCTTTCCATCATTTCCATGTTATCCCAAGGGTTTGTTCAACAGATGGACATAATTTGCATACTTGACTACCACAGTTTTCTTAATTGCATTTTCCCTGCATACTTTATTATATTTGCAGCCTATTAGGTTTCCCTTAGAATTTCACTTTGAAAAATATACACAACATCTATTAAGTTACCATACACAGTAGATCTTCCTTCAGAGTCTAACAGTGGGAAGTTTTAGATGTTTAGGATACACTAAAAATACATTACCACATTTTAAACTGAACTGTAACATCTCTCAAACATATCTAATACTGCTTTGAAATAAGACCTTACATATTGGTTAAACATGCTGCATCATATATCTGTATGCCAGGATATTGCAGAGCCCAGGGATTATGTATTATGTTTTAATATTGAAATGTTAAGTTTGTTTAAAAATGATCACTAATCTCTAAAAGGTGCTTGGACCATTTACCATTAAACCTAAATTCATGGAGGGTGCAGGATGAGGAGGTCTAGCACAAAGAATTTTTAAGACAGTAAGAAGGTGCTGTGTGATGCTATAATGTTGGCTACATACCAGTATACATTTGTCCAAACTCGCATAATGTACAATGCCAAGAGTGAATGCCAATGTAAACTACAGACTTTGGGTGCTCATGAAATATCAATATATATTCATCGCTGTGACAAACATACCACTGTGGTGAGGGCTGTTGATAATAGAGGAGGTTCTGCATGAAGGGGAGGGTATACAGTTTCTGTACTGTCCTCTGAATTTTCCTGTGAACCTAAAACTGCTTTTAAAAAATTGTCCCAAAGGAAAAAAAAATACACAAAAAAACCCACAACTATTTTTTTAAACTCAGAAATAGAAACTAGAACGCCAACCTGCTGTTTACCATTTTTATTTTTCATGTTATATTATTGTTATGCTGGGCAATGCTTTTATTCTTGATGCTATGTGTGCATTTTGCACGATCAGTAGTTTTTCATTTACCCTAGAGAGGAAGTTCCGGAAAGCGTGACTGAAAAATCTTAAGGGATACATACCAATGGGGACAGAGAAGATTTTAAACAGTTTTTTTTAGAAACACTGACTTCTTATGTTTTTAGAAACTTCAGCAAGTCTCCTAATTAAGATACCTCACGACCTAGAAGAAACATGATGTGGACAAAAATTCTCCAAATTTTTAATTGCCTTCAGTGCTATAACACACTATAAACTTCACTTTATCCCTCCTCTTCCTGGGGCTACAAATCTGTTGCAACATTACAACTCTGCCCCTGACAAGATACGTGTTAAATAAAAAAGGATCAGGAAGAAAGTTGTGAGAAATCATATGGCCACGAGGGTGAAAAGTTATCGCCATTATAGGTTTAGTTTCCATGCTGGAGCAGATTCCTGTGTAGAAATTAGCAAAAGATTTCTATATAATAAAATCTTGTCTTGGATATTTCTGGAGAGCTTATGAGAGTACACATATTGTTTTAAAAAGCTTTGAATTTTAATTTTAAAAGATACATTTATAAATTGTTACCCATTAATTCTGGCAAAGAAACCAAATACCCATTTGCTATTTTTTATATTTGGTCTCTTATTTTCAAATAAAAACAACAGGCCATGGAATCATTTGGATTACCTCACCTGAGGGATGGACTTGTTTTAATGCTAGCTTTTCTTTAACTTATAAAAATTCATAAAGATTTCCAAAAAGGCTATTCACTTATATTCACAGAATTAATTGGTAGGAATGAAAATCATATCTAAAAATAGTAGGTAACAATACAGTAGAGCTCCAGAGCTGCCCATCTCCCTGCACTGATCACCTCCTCAACTTGACCTAATTTAATAGACCAAACACACAGCCCATGTATATATCAGTACCGTAGGCCTACTTCCTTATGTTGACCACCGCCACAGGTTGGCCACTTTGTTACAGTCCCTTGGGTGGTCAACTGACAGGTTCTACTGTATATAACAATAGCAAATTACACTAGGCTTAGAAATACTCTTTTCCAAAGTCTTTTGTAAATTACGAGTTTGAAGAAACAACCGAGAAGGGAAAATTAAATAACATGTAAATTCAGATGTAATATTTATTCAAACTTTATTCTGGTAACTATTCACAGAATCAGTACAACCTCTCAGGGGGGATTTTGAAAATCTAGGAGGCAGTGTGTTTTGTTGATCAAAATTTAGGGTAATGTGGGAGTTTTAGTAGCAGGTAGAGCCAGGACAATTCTCAACAACAAGGAAAGCTTCCATATCCTATATATTTTAGAATGTCCTGTCTGGCATTGAGAGGGAGAATCTAATTAGAGTTACCTGAATCTAAACCCTAACATTTTTTTTGCATATAAACACAAAACATTTTGATAAATTTTAAGTACACAGTGAAGCAATATTTATCTATTAAATAAAGATTAAACTGGGCACGGCACAGTGGCTCATATCTATAATCCTAGCACTGTGGAAGTCAAGGCAGGTGGATTGCTTGAGTTCAGGAATTTGAGACCAGCCTGAGCTGAGACATTGCCTCTACTAGAGAATTATAAAGTCTAACCAAACATGATGGTATGCAGGTGAGTTCCAGCCATTCAGGAGGCTGAGGCAGGAGGTTCTCTCAAGCCCAAGAGTTTGAGGTTGCTGTTATGAGGTTGCTGTTAGCTAAGATGATGCCATAGCACTCCACCCAGGGTAACAGAGTTAGACCCTGACTCAAATAAAAAAAAATGATTAAACTTACAAAAATGTTTTATTCTGTATTTGTTTTCCATTAGGTAAAATCACATTACCAACATGAGTGTAATGCTTATAATATTTAAGGTGATGATAAAATAAATGTGATATAATAAATATGTATCTATAGCTGATCTATTCAAGAGATTCTATGTAGAGGCAAAATATCTAATTATTTAATTAGGTCTTTATAGTGGTGTTTCTGAAGAAGTAACAAAAGAAATATAATTCTTTCATTGTAAATTCCTTACTCCGTTACTTCTCTACATTATACCTAGGGAATTTTATTGATACAGTTGAACTTATGTTTCATTTCTATATAGTACAAGGGAATTGTGAATTATAGTATGTTAAAAAATAAAGTGCATCTTGTGTAAGGTTAAGAAAAGCTGTGACAACATAATACTAGTACTGGTTTAGATGTCTTATTGCAGATATGATTGCTGTGAGTTTAGAGGTGTGAGTCCATAGGATACACAATGACTTCCGAGTTCAGAGAATATAGTATTAAAAGGTTAGGAATATGTTGAAGCTCAGAAAGTTCTACCCAAGTGAAAGCCCATCTGGAAGCCTCGAAGCAAAGTCTCTCTGACCCTGCCCTACCCTCCTGTCTCCTGTCCCTCACTCCCCAAGGCAAGTCATACAAAATATTAATAGAAACCCTTTTCCCCATGGCAAGTCTTAGAAACCAGAACTCCTTTTCCCCAAAGCTAGCATAAAGCCTAAAAATATTACTTCTAATCACCCAACCCCACCTTTCTGTGTAACAGCTTGCCACCATAAAGAATTCAAGACCTTCATTCCATAGGGTCATATGCTTCTCTGGAAGAAGGGATGCTGCCCAGGGAGGCCAAATGAATCTAAACACACAGGCCATGCTGGGTTTCTCAGTTAGATCATGCCCTTTCTGTCCAGACACATTTCTACACAGTGGTCTATACTTCATAGAACCTAAGCTTAAAAATGGATAGTGTTCCCATATCTTTGGGTCTTCCTTCTAAAGCTCCTATGTCATGTAAAACTATGATTAAATAATTGTTTTCTGCTTTTCTCTTGTCAATCTGTCTTTTGTTAGTAGGGATGTTAGACATAGCCCTAGGAGGGTTAGGCAAGGAACAAGTTCACTCCCCTTCCACCTCTACAAAACAAGAGATCCAGGGCAGAATGGTGAACAAAAATATATAAAGCCCAGGGTAAGAGAACAAAAGCTGGGACTGAAGGGCACAGAATAAAAGACTACTTATGGTGTTACACTAGTGAGAAATTGACATCTCTATATTATAAGAAAAATAAGCTACAGATCTACATCCCTCATAAACACAGACATAAAGTTAATACAATTTGGGGAACTTTGTAACAATATATAAAACAGTATATGAAGAGGATAAAACAACATAACCTGGTAAGGGTATGGCAAGAATATCAGATATTTTGGCCATTGAAAATCCACTATTAAAATTTACAATATTAAATATGAAAAAAGAAAAAAATGTTTCTCTCAAAGGATGCTTTAAAGTTGTTTCTCTCAAAGGATGCTTTAAAGTGTATTTCATAAAATTTCAAAACTGCCCGTAATAAAAATTCTCATCAAAATAGAAATAAAACAAAACAAAAAACAACTTCCTCAACCTAATAAAGGTCACTTAGGAAAAAAAACTTTCAACAACTGCATAGTTAATGAAGAAAGACTAAATATTTAAACCCTAAGATCAGAAACATAAAAAGGATTTCTACTTTCACTAATTCTGTACTGGCAAGAGAAAGTAAAAGGAACAAAGAATGTAAGGAACAACATAAACTATCTTTATTGTGGACAGTGTGATTACCTCTCAAAAAAAAAAAAAGAAGAAGAAGCAGCAGCTAACAGATTTAATAAAAGGGCTTAGAAAGATTCCATGATATACGATCAAAATACAAAAAATCAATTTTATTTTTGTGAACAATCAGGAATTAAAATTAGAAATCAATATCGTTAAACAATTCTTAAAAAATGAAATGCCCAACGATAAATTTAACAAAAGACTAGAACATTGAAAGCTGTAAAATATTCTTAAAATATATACAAAAGTTGGAAAATAGAGTACTCCTAGCATCCTAGCATATCAATTCTCACCAAATTTATCTATCGCTTTGATGCAATCCCAAACTAAACCCTAATACCTTCTTTTGTTTTGTAGAAATTGACAATTTGATTCTGGAATTTACACAGATATCAAAGCATATTTAAAGTATTTTTGAAAAAATGAACAAATTTGTAAGACTTATACTACTTTGTTTTATTTATTTTTTCTTTATTAAATCATAACTGTACATTGATACATTTATGGGGTTAAGTGTACTGATTTGATATACAATGTGAAATGCTTACTTTGTACTAAGTAACACATCCATTACCATTATACTCATTTCTTAATAGTTTTGAAATGTACCATTGCATCATGCACATTAGGTGAGGTCCCCCCAAATACCCTCCCTCCTCCCACCTCACCATTCCCTCCTGTCTCTCTCCTCTTCCATTCTACTTACTAGACTATAGTTATGTTAATTCATATGAACATGTAGGTGATTATATATTGACTTCATAGTTGTATTGAGTACATTGAATATTTTTTTCCATCCTTGAAATACTTTACTAAGAAGAATATGTTCCAGCTCCATCCAGGTAAACATAAAAGATGTGAAGTCTCCATCTTTTTATGGCTGCATAGTATTCCATGGTGTACATATAACATTCATATTACAAAATTACAATAAACGAAACAGTGTGGTATTGGGATAAAGGCAGACATAACGGAAGAGAAAAAAGGATTCAATACTATACACACACATATATGGTCAACTGGCTTCCAACACATATTTCAAAATATTGTTGAAAAATATATTCAACAAATTATGTTGCAACTACTAGATATCCATGTGTAAAAAAATAAACCTCATACTGACCTCATATCATACACAAAATTTACCTTGAATTGAATTATGGTGTAAATGTAAGAATAAACACTATTTAATGTTATAATGTTGTATAATGCAGTAATTCAATACATAATATTATAATATTTAAATGTTAATTTTGTTTAAAATTGATCACTAATACCTACAAATATGTAATCAAACACTGACCTACAACAAATGAGAGCTAAACCCAAACATCTGCAGGAAGAAAATATGGAAAAAATCTTAGTGAACAATCGCCAAATTGTTTCTTAAATAGGATGTAAAAATCATGCACTAGCTAAAGACTCCATCAAAATTAAAGCAGAGTTTTTCAAAATCTATAACTTTTATATATTAAAAGGCACTATTATTTAAAAACATAAATTAAAAAAGTATTTGAAAAACATAAATTAAAAATTCATGGATTTTAAAATTAGATTAAAAAATATACTCAAAAGGAGTCAATTAGATAAAAAATATACTCAAAAAGTATATTAATATATGCTATACGTAAACAGACACCTCAGCAAAGAAGATGTATGGATCACAAGTAGGTTCATTAAAAGTTTTACATTATCAACTATTAGAAAAATGCAAAATAAAACAGGATGAGATAATACTGTATACCTATTACATTTGACAAAATTAAAATGATTGACTACATTTTAAAATTAAAATGTAGTAAAAGCTAATTTGTTACTGAGGCTACAGAGACCTGGAATTCTCATATACAACTAGTGGAAATATAAAATGGTAGAGCACTGTTGGAAAATATTTTAAGAGTTTCATAAAAATTTAAAAATGTACCTATTGGGCGGCGCCTGTGGCTCAGTGAGCAGGGCGCCGGCCCCATATACCGAGGGTGGCGGGTTCAAACCCGGCTCCGGCCAAACTGCAACAAAAAAATAGCTGGGTGTTGTGGCGGGTGCCTGTAGTCCCAGATACTCGGGAGGCTGAGGCAGGAGAATCGCCTAAGCCCAGGAGTTGGAGGTTGCTGTGAGCTGTGTGATGCCACGGCACTCTACCAAGGGCCATAAAGTGAGACTCTGTCTCTACAAAAAAAAAAAAAAAGTACCTATTATATGATGCAGTCATCTATTCCAATATGTTAATAGAAGGTGTCCATTCAAAGACTTATAAAATTAATGTTCATATCAGCTGTGTTTGTAATGGCAAAAAATTAACAACAATAAATGTCCCTTAACAAGTGAATATATAATCAAATTATAGTATATCTGTTCAACAGACACTCACTTCACAATAAAAAGTAATAAACTTTTTGCATAAACACAACTATATATGACTATTTCAAAATAGTTATGATGAGTGGGAAAAAGGCCATACAACATACAAAACATATTGCATTATTCCATTTATGTAAAATTCTAGAAAATGCAACTACTAAATAATGAGAGAAAACAGATAGTGTTTACCTAGGAATCAGAATTGGGGTAGGAAGGGAGGGATATTATAACAGGGCATGAGAATATTGTGGGGGGTAATATATTCATTATCTTAATATGTTAAAACATAACCAACTGTATACTTTTTTATATAGAGGAAGTATATTGTGTGTCAATTAACTTTACTGATGCAAAGTTAATATTCTATGGTAGTAAGATGGTAAGAAGTTAGCTATTTAAAATGACTAATGGCAGAGGAAATCAAGGCTATAGTTCTTATCTACAAATTGATGTACCTCTGCAAAAGTTTACTTAAGCACGAAGACTAATTATGTGTCTGTAGTAAAGGCTAAAGGAATTAATGAAAGAGGACAAATAAGCCATGGATAGAGGACTATGATCTGTGAAGAAGAAAATCTGAAAATATAACAGTGTGTAAAAAGAATGTGATCAATTTTGAATAAATATTACTTCTACCTTAGCTTGCTTTCTTGTTCTTTTTTTTTTTTTTTGAGACAAAGTCTCACTTTGTCGCCCTTGGTACAGTGCAGTGTCATCATCGTTCCAACTCTGGGGCTCAAGTGATCCTCTTGCTTCAGCCTTCCAAGTAGCTGGGACTACAGGCACCTTCCACAATGCCCAGCTATTTTTAGAGACAGGGTCTCACTCTGGCTCAGGCTGGTCTAAAACCTGTGAGCCTAGGGCAATCCATCCACCTTGGCCTCCCAGAGCGCTAGGATTAAGGAGTAAGCCACTGCGCCCTGCCCTACCTTAGCTTTCAAATTGCATCATTTTAAGAACCATATGACTGGTTGCAAAGGACAAGCTTGTATTTATTTTTCTAATTTATTTGCATTAAGGGAATTCTGTTTTTCATCAACTGACTTTTTAAAATTCTCATATAATTTCATATGAAAGACCCTATTATGTTCCATGCTCTTTGCTAGTTCTAGGCCTATAGTGATGTTCCTTAGTGTTAGTGGCTGACGTGAAATCCAGATAGATGCTTGCCTTTATGACTGTAACATGATATCTCTTTAGGGACACCTAAAATCAGTTGACTTGAGAACTTATTCGGTTTTAAAGAATATCTACTTCTGGAACTTAAATCAATGGACTTTTTTTTCTCTCTCCCTCTGCCGGTGGAGGCAACAGTACAAATTACCTCTAATTAATGTAGCCAATGACTGAATACATTACCACCTTGCTACTTCTCTGAGGATATGATAGAGAGAGTTCATGTAACAGTTTTCTGACAGAAAGTACAGCATGTCATTAGGTGTGTGCCAGAGTTGAGTAAAGATATACAACTACTATGTCCCCACAAGAGTTTTAAATTTTAAAGAAAAATTTTAAAGGAGAGTCATAGAATGGCTAGTTGTAAAAATGGAAAGTTTAAAAGTTAATACCAATTTTTTTTTTTTTGTAACTACCTCTAACCTAGAACTTCTACTTTCACTGCCTGAGGCAATTTAGTCTCATTGTCTCTCTACACTTCATGATTACCTGATCCCTGTCAAAAACCTAGGGATATCCATTCTTGGGGAGGGAGTTATTAAAAGAGAGTCTTCTTTAATGCTTTCCTTATTCCTTTCTGAAGTTGCTGCCATGAAGGATAATAGTCTTCTATGATTATGAAAACTGAATAGTTTCCACATTTATTTTCTGTCTTATATAAGCATTTGGCCAGAGTTGAAAAGGCTATTGCCTTTGGGATTGGTTTTATTTTCTTTCCATATTAAATATTATATTTTTTAATGGTTAGTACTGTGTTTACTTTTTGTAAGGCAAAATTTCAACTTGGCTGTGGAAGGTTTGATTATAAGACACATTCTATTAGTTAACACTTGCATTCTGTCATACTACTGAGTTATGTTTACAGCTTTAATGAGTCCTCATTAGTAACTCCCCACCTATACAACTGCATAGCTTCACCCAACTGATTTCCAATCAACACTCTCTATTCCCCATAAGATCACCTTTTACACTGCTGCCACTGTTTCTTTCTGAAATCCTAGAAATACCAAAATATATACATATATATATACACACACATATAGAGAGATGGTGCATAAAATGTATATACATTTTAAGAAAGGAAAAAACTGTATTAAAATTGTAATACTCAATATATACCAATAACAGAAAATGAATACAAGTCACACTGAGCACCTCTTATAATTGAGGAAGTCAATGTGACTTGAGGATTACAAATTTAATACATGTTTTTCTTTTCTTAAAATGTGTATATGTTTTTTGGCACCCTTTGTATATACATATCATTTACTCATCATTTAATACATGCGTATTAGTGCCAACAACTACAAACATCCAGTATATAAAACTACTCACAATCTTACTCAACCTCTAATTCCATCCTTCTATTTTATCTGCTATATTTACCTGTCATTCACCCTTTGAATTATTATCCTCCCAAGTATAAGAGAACACATGTACACATATTTTAAGTCCTTGATTATTTATTTTTTTTCTATCTGGAATCAGATATTTGCACCTAACTGCTGGATTTATATTAAGGTTCAACCACTTACTGTGTAACACTGGGTAAATTAACCTCCCTATAGTTCACTCATCTCTAAATTGAGATAATAATCATGCTTTCTCATAGCTCTGGGAGTAAGTGTTAAATGAGGTAATATAGGTAAGCACATGGAATGAGACTGCTGTGTAAAGAACACTCAATCACCATTTACTACTAATTACTTTTTTCTCTGAACTAACCTAGTGGTATTTCACTTATACTATAAGCCCTGGATCAAAAGACAACAGTCTGTGAATCAGTTTTTCCCCCACGCCTTAGAGAGTTAATCATTCTATCCCTAAATAGGAAACATACATCTTTCTTATCTCATTACTGTGTTCTAATACTCATTTCAAAATGTCCTTATTAAACTGTAATCTCCCTGAAACCAAAAGTCCTGATTCACGTACTCTGCAGCTCTTATTTACACAGAGATTCGCTCTACCTGGTCGAGGGTTGATAAATGTCCGTTAGACACTGGCTGCTGGATGCATCTCTACAAATATGCTGATGTCCATGGCATCGGAGCACAGCTGAGCTAGTTTTCACGGACACTGAAGAGATGTAGGAGATCTGAGTTTACTGTCAATATCAATTTCCCTTTTTGTATCAGTCCTGGTTTTTCGGTTGAACATGGATAAAAATTCCTCTTGGATTCTGTACATGAGTAGGGAATCATCTCATCATAAGATGAGATTAAAAGTGTGTTTCAAACTACTTTAAATCTCATATAGTCCCTGTTAAAAACTTAATGGCTCAGTGAGTAGGGCACCAGCCATATACACATAGGCTAGCAGATTTGAGTCCGGCCTGGGCCTGCTAAACAACAATGACAACTGCAATCAAAAAAATAATAATGGCTGGGCATGGTGGCGGGCACCTGTAGTCCCACCTATTTGGGCAGCTGAGGCAAGAGAATCACATAAGCCCAAGAGTTTGAGGTTGCTGTGAGCTGTGATGCCAAGGCATTCAACCAAGGGCGACATAGTGAGACTCTGTCTCAAAATAAATAAATTAATTAATTTAATGATTCATATGGAAAAGACTTGCTAAAGGGATCAAAGTTCAAAAAATGTCTGAAACAGGGAGAAAAATCAGATTTGCTTTTTTTAATTGAACAATAATTTTAGAATGCATATCCTTCTCATCAGGACTCTACTTTAACAAGTACACTGCTTTCTAGATGATTCTATTTATTAACACATACAGAGGGTGCCAAAAATTGTATACATGTTTAAAGAGAGGAAAACACAAGTTGAGTATCACAATTTTAATACTGTTTATTTCTGGGTGGCGCCTGTGGCTCAGTGAGTAGGGCGCCGGTCCCATATACCGGAGGTGGCGGGTTCAAACCCAGCCCTGGCCAAAAACCACACACACACACAAAAATACTGTTTATTTCCTTTCTTAAAAGGTGCATACAGTTTTTTGGTCCCTCTGTATGTTGATTTATCTATGCCCAAAGTGTATCTTTTGAACTCCAAACAAAAGTCTTCTTGACAATTTATTTTACAATTTATTTTGCTTATCAAAAGTTTGGGAAACTCTTTGCACTTTTCCATTTCTTAGTAATGAATAATAAAACAAAATAAACTGATTAATGAAAGTATTTTAGAATATTAACAATGTATCTGATTGCCCAAATAGAAATATCATTTTACCACAAGCATAGAAAAAATAAAAGGAATTCCAGCATCATCCAGCTAAGAAAAACATAGATTCTAATATACATTGGACATATTTTCCTCATATTAGTCATGTTTGTGGAAACCTGCATATAGAAGAAATATTATTAAATATAATAAATATACATGCTTTTACATATAGGATGGCCTGTACTTATGAGATAAAGCCATACAATATATATGTAATCTGAGAGTCCAAATTATTAATAATTTGGAGTATTTAAACACATAATGTTACCTATGATTTCCCAAATACAATTATAATAGTATTTTCAATAAAATGACCACTTATATAAGGCATACTTGATTATTTAATCAAGACTCATTGGTGACCTACTAGGTGTAAGACATGACCTACTAGGTGTAAGACATACTAGGTGTAAGACATCCAAAGGGCACTACATTGTAAATATTGATGAACTTACTCTTTTCTCCAATTAGATAGTGATAGTACACCCTTTGATAGAAAAAGGAATTGTTTCATTAATTACATAAGGTTAGTACAAGTTTGTTAGATGTATGAATGAATGAATAAATGAATAATGAAATAAATAAACTATGAAATAAGTAATTGTCCTACTAGATAAATCATTTAATCTATGTTTGTGCATATGTGTATATGGGGTAAGGGAGTAAGTGAGGTGAGGCCAGGAGATTAACCTGGCAGATTAGGTAATATAGGAAAAGAGTACAAAATTAAGTAACTGAAATAAGGGAGAAATAACATCAAATCAGGAAATTAAAAAAAAACAAAACAGAAAAGCTTCCAAATGAGATGGAATATGTGATATTTGGAAGAATTAAATTTTGACAGGTATTATGATTCAACTTAGTGATTGAACACTTTCAATCAAAAAGCAAGCATTGAAAATTAAAGACATTTAAACCATGCTGGGAAACAAAAACTCTATTTTGTATTTTCCTTGGACTCCTGAGCATAGTTTTCTCCGCTCCTGCTTTCTACACCCTATAACATCATGGAATCCACAGCTGTGCTTATAAAAATAATCTAAGTTTGAAGTAGAGCTCTGCAACTACTAGATACATAATCTTTGGTAATTTACTTATTTTTTCTAATCCTGAATCTCCCTATTTATAAAATGGAATACTAATATATAATTCACTTTGCTATTTGAAGGATTATCTGAAAAATACCTAAACAATACCAAGTCCAAACTAAAACTTCCAGAAAGTGCATCTAATTTCCCCTTTCTTTGTGTTTATCTTCATCCTCATCATCACCATCATCACAAGCATCATCTTTTAACAACTGCTAGTTGTTTATTTTCATTCTGCAGGAATTAGAATTATTTTAAAACAAATGTCCCAAGGCAATTAAAGCTGGTAGATGTACTGTGAGCACAAAATTAATACACATTGACTGCATGGGTTTAGAGAAACAGAACTGTTCTAAAGATTAAAAAAAAACAACTTTGCATGAATAAAATGTAACTGCAACTTTACTAGAAAATTAAACATATTTACTCTTTGATTCAATGTTGTTACATAACTTAAAAGTAGTTTTATTAGTCATTATTGTTAACTTTCCAAATTGGTGAGAACTATATGTACCGAGAGAGAAGGGCATCTCGAATTTCCTTGTCTAAATGATATTCCCAAAGTTCGACTTCATAAAGTTTCAAGTTTGAACTTAATCAGAAATAATTAAGGTGCATGCTTCAGAAAATTGAAATAAAAACTATACATATTTTCTTCTCCTATGAGTTAAAGTATTTAGATCTCTATTGAATCTTTATTACTTGTCTGAAAAATTAACTCCAAAACAAGAAGTTAGGAGAAATTCTATTTCTATACAGCAACTTTTAAATAGGTTTTGGTAGAATTTTTATCTTCATAATTTACATACACATTACCATCTACTCTGCACATTTTATGATCTAACATTTTATGGATTCAGCATTATTCCAAGTTATAGCTGCTGTCATATCTGTGTCACTTCCATAGATATTTCCCCTTAAATGACCTAACATTATTTGTGTACTTAATGTTGGGCTTACAGAATTGTGGAAATTAAAAAAAATTCATACATGTCACTGTTTTTCATATTAACTTGCATTCCATAATGGTTGTCTTTCCTAGAAATCAGAGGAATCAAGGAGAAGAGGGAGAAAAGGTCTATATCTTAGAAGGGAGAGGCAGGTGGAGGGCAAAGCCCGGGATGAGGAGTCAGAGAAAACACTGCATGTGGAGCTAGCGGCAGAGTTCAACAGCGCCAAGGGGAGGCGCCGACGTCAGGGCTTTCTCGGGGGATTCTATGTAATTTTTAAATAATTATGCCTCATACATTAGAACTTATAAAAAGATTTATGTTCACAGCACATCATAGCCTCCAGCTCCAAGTTATGGTATTTTGGCAGACAAAGCATTTACTGAAGAATAGCTTAGGGAAAAAAAAAATAGAAAATGGGCAAAAATGGGCTAGTTACCAAAACAAGAAATACTACTTTTCCAACATGGATCATTTGAAAAACTAGTTTTACAGAATGTTCAAGAGTATTCAGAGAAAACAAAAAAGAAATAAACAAACAAAAAGACTTCCTGAACAAATTTTGAGATCATAGTTTAAGGAAAATCAAATTGTCTTTCCTAGATAAATTTTGGGAACCATTAATAAGTAGACAGGCTTTCTAAATCTCCACCATGTGGAGGTTTCTTGAGAAATTTGAGTTCTTTAGGATGCAATTTTGGACATCCTTTCCTCAAGCTACGGGTATGTCTTCTCATAGAGTGAGAGTGTTTGGGAGGGTCTGGGAGAGTCAGTTCACAAACCTTGTGCCCAGTTGGGGATGAAATGATGCCTAAAATATGACGCATGTCTATAAGAAGATTGTGCTTTTCTTTAGCAATATTGATGTTCCCTTTCTACTCAGATACCACTTTCTAGTTTATTACAGGTCATCTGCACTTTCCAGCGGACAGTCATGCCTTGGCACCTCTGAAGCTTCACCCCCTGATTCAGGCATTGCAACCTTGCTGTTTCTGCTCCGGCTTTTTCAAACAAAGATGCTTCCTGTACAAATCTTATGAATCTTAAGTCATCATATTTGACCAGAATTTCAAAATCTCCACCACTAGGTAGATGATTCAAAGTGATTTTAAGACCTCTCTGCTTTTATCTCCCCTGCTATGCTTTCACTGAGATTAGCCAGTAGAAACTTTACAGCTATTAGTCACTGAAGAAAAGGTCAAGTGATTGTTCCCTTGTTAAAAGTTAACTTAGTTCTCCTTTCCTATTGCAGTCAGCATGCTCTTCACCACAGAAAGTACATTATAGTACTTGATTTTTTTTCATGACTAACAGTTATGGTAGCTTTCAGCTTTTCTCTTGTTTCAAGATCTTCAGGAGCTGTGAGAAAGAGTTTAAATTTTAACCTGGTATAATAGTGAAGATAGGACCTCAAAATATCCCTTCCTTGTGGACAGTTTGATACCATTAGACAAGAGCAAGCTGTCTGGATAATTTCTCCATCTGTCAAGAGAAAAGGACGGCCACTTGAAAGTTGGACACTTGGCGAACTAGAAAGTAGGTAGACAAACTTATCTGAAATCTTATTTATGACCCAGATTCAGAAAAGAGTATTTTCTGTTTAAATGTCATTGCATTTTTAACCTAATATATTTTTCCATTAGTCTTGTGAGAAGTACTAATGTTAAAGATGCTTTTTGTTTGTTTCTACCATTGGACAATATATAAATAGCCCTACCATAAATGCAATTGTCTTACATCTTGGGGGATAATGACAAATATCATACTTAGCCACCTATAAATTTAAGTAAATTTAGGTACCAGCACGAACATCTTTAGATGACAGAGTCTACAATAAGCTATGGGATTTGCTCTATATTGGAAAAAAATCTTAAATGTTTTCTTCTAAACACAATTAGAGATGTACATTTGTCAATTCATAAAAATGTTGATTTTGATTGCTGATCTATGCTGTCAAAAAAATTAGTCACACCTAAATCTGTATACATACATCTAAAAGGAATATTGCTGGGAGGGGGAGATTTCAGTTTTTATTCTACTACTGTGCTCGTCAGATTCAATTTAAATACAAGTACTTAGTATATACTCTGTGAGGATTATGAGCACAGCACAAAGTGAACATTTATTTTTTTAAAGTCTTTACTTTAAGAGATGAGAAATGAAGATTCAGATAAAAGAGACTATCAAAAAGTGAGGGAAAAAATCAAGTGATTTTCTTCAAGGTTCAGGTTTGCAGTAATAAAATATATGCTATGTATGTTCTCCAACCCTTCATTCACTTATACACCTAAATTTTAAATTAACATCAATAATTTTGTAAGACAGATGAACAATTTCTACATTATTGGATTCCTGCCAAGACAAGATGTACTGGAACTAAATTTTGCAATGTCAAAAAGCCTGGAAAGTCTTTGTAAGGCTTAGATTAGCATCAGATCAAATTTAGACTTAAATGAGGCTAGGTTATTTTCAATCTTTTCCCAAAACTATAGTTAGCAAGAGACAATTAAGAAATTATACTTGTTTAAGTTTAACCTCAGATATAAAATCCTTTGATCAATCAACAAATACTTATTGAATGTACAACATTTAGTTACACAGGAGAAAACAAAACCTAACTCAAAGAAAAAAATAATAAATTGTTCATCTTCAAGTTACTTAGATTCTGCAAAAATCTACAGGCTATATGCTGTTTCACTTCTCCAAGCCTATGCTCCAAGGAGTAAAGGAAGTCAGAGAAGAAAGTTTATATATTTAATAGATATAGTTATATATAAAATATAAATTATATACATATTTATGTAATGTGTAATTATATAATTAAAATTTAAAAAATGTATATATACATATAATTTGAGGCAAAAATGTTATCGAGTCCACATCTTTTCTGATAATAATACACCATAATTTAGTGCTACAAAATATAATTTTATTATTTTTTAGGAATATAAATGTTTATATTACCATTTGTGATATCTACCACCTAATTTAATTTGTAGGGCTAAATTAGGGTCTTTAGCTAGTTGAAAAAGTGTAGCATTATCCATATGTCAATATCAATTGACTTGCGACTAGGAGAAAAAAATAGAATAAAATTGATTAAATACAATAATGTGTTCAAAACATTATGTGTTGGACAATCATTTTATGACCAGTGCTATGCTTTTACTTTTCACATTATAATTTAAACCATCACAATTACTCTAGATGTCCAAAATCATTATTCACATTTTTAGACATGAATATCTAAGGTTCACAGAGCTCTATAAGGTAAATTAAGTTCATATGGATACATTAAACCCTAAATTAAACTCTCTGCCTTTTATCTATTTCTGTTTTCTGATGATCAGAAAACAGAAGGGCCGGTCTCTGCATCTTCAGTTTCAGCGATGTGCTTTTGAACAAGGTGCTTAGCTTTTTCTAATCTTTAACATACCAAGAAAACAATACTATCCACATGTATGAATTAATGTGTGACATTGGAATGACAATACATGTAAATCTCACATCACGGGGCACACAGAAGCTATGGGACAGAAGTTAGCTTATACACTCATATGACCAGGAATCTCTGTGCCACTTACGTGAGTCCCTGAGGCAGACCAAATTTGCCTAAAATAGCCATAGCAAATAGACAACTTGCTCATCTCACAATGTGACTCTGCCATATCTCTATCACCTTGGTCTCTCGTTTTTATGGAATAAAAAAAATTATTGAACTCATAGAAATAGAGAGCAGACTGGTGGTGACCAGAGGCTGAGGGGGTGGGATGAAGAAAGGGAAAACATTGGTCAAAGAGTACAAAGTTTTGATTAGACATGAAAGGAATTTTCACAGGTAAAGATAGTGAATAATGACATATATTTCAAAATTACTAAAAAGTCAATTATAAACTGTCTCATCACAAAAAAATGATAAATGTACAGCACGATATATATGGTAATTGGCCCAATATCCTCATTCCATAATGTGTACATGTATTGGAATATCACATTATGCTCCATACACATATACAATTACTTTTTGACAATTAGAAATAAGAATTTTTGAAAACTTAATCAAGATTGAGAGAGAGAGAGAGAGGGTCTATGCCTTCTTTCTTTGAAGATGTGTTAAATTTTTTAACAGCCTCGATCAGTAGACCATGATGGACATAAAGTTATATGGTTTCCAAAGTTAGATCGTAGAAGGCGACAGTATCTCTACCCCTCCTCACCATCTCTATGCCTGTCTTCTTTATCTCCATCTTTTGTCTATCATTTCTATCTTTTCTTGCCATTTGGAATTAATTCACCATGCTAGGAATGTTCGCAGGCCACCTGGAGGGGTAATGTGTCCACGTTCAAGTCAACAACCCCAGCTAAGTTCCCAGCCATCAGCCATCATCAATCACCAGTGAGAAGTCCTCTGTAATAACACCTGCGTCCTCCCTGGTCTGCTTCATCTTCATGAGAAACCCTGAGAGGAAACCACCAAATCCAGCCCAATCACTCCAAGAATAATGTGATACAAATGAGCAATGAGTATTTCATCAAACCCCTGTTAGATGATTTGTCACATAGCAATAGATAATCAGTATAGTCACTGAGGTTTCTTCGTTTCTTATTCATTATCTTTTTACTAAAAATAGGCTAATTAAACGTGTTCCTGAATTTATTATATTTAAAAAAAATACTAAAAATCACAGACCTGAAGCATGGTTTTTGTTCCCTAAGTAAATAGACCTTTTGTAGATACAGAAGTTCACAAATAAATTTAATAATTTTTAATGTTTTTCTGATGTTCAGAATGAAAGAGGATAATCCATCACTACTCTGAACAAGATTTGGTGTAAGACTATAAACCAAAAGGGCTATTGCATGTCTTATAGACCTCTGGGTTCCCATAAATTGAGTCCTTCCTCCTAAGATTAAGAGGAGTGGATTTCATCAGTAAGTGCCATAGCACTAGGAATTTTATGCCCTTGCTCTTATTGGCCCAGTTGGGGGAAGTTATGACTCTTTTAATAAAGAAAAAAAGACACGTGCTAGTCACATTACTCAGGGACTCCACTCCTCAAGGAAATGTAACCAACCAATTCTTTTAACATATAAAACAAAAAGCCAATCCTCCTCCAATTTAAATATAGGACAGGGGTCTGAAACCAGACACCAGACTAATTATAATTCAGTTGCATTCCTCAGCTTTAGATATAAAGGCTAGAACAGGGGTCCTTAAACTGCGGCCCATGGGCCACATGAAGCGGTGTGAATTGTATTTGTTCCTGTTTTGTTTTTTACTTCAAAAGAAGATATGTGCAGTGTGTATCGGAATTTGTTCATAGTTTTTGTTTTTAAACTATAGTCCGGCCCTCCAATGGTCTGAGGGCCAGTGAATTGGCCCCCTGTTTAGAAAGTTTGAGGATGCCTGGGCTAGAGGCTTTAATACTGTTTCTAGCAAGATCTGTTGGACAAAGAAAAAAAAAATCCCTCAAAGAGTGGTGTTTGCTTGGGTGGTATCAGATCCCATAGAGTGGACTTCTATAGCGATAAGCTTACTGAATTAAAGACATTGACGAAGAGGAGAAGAAAGATATTTTTTGAATATAGGATTATACATAAATTTTAAAAAGCAAGATGTAATTTTCACAGGGAATAAAGTGGTTTTATTTTTCTTCTCTAGTGATAAGAAACTGTTCTTTGGTTAGAAAGAAGTCCGTGACAACTCTGTAAAACATATATTACCCTTGCCACCAATTAACGAAAAATGTCAAAGGATATAAAATAAAACTTAAAATAATATAAATCAACCTTAATTCTACAGCTTTAGAAACATAATTATGTTAAAGATAATAAAATGTTGCCATTTAAACTTAACATTAAAGAAAGCATCTTTTCTCAGCAAATCAAAAAAAGAATTCCAGCTAATCTTCATGCTGTCTTTGACAAGCATTCCAACTCACAATCATATACTTCCAGCTCCTTCATTCTAAGTTGTTATTTATTTATATTTTATCATTTAGGAGAAATGAGTATTTGCTGTGAGATGGAAAATTATATGCAGATGCATATAAAAATAAGTAACTAAATACATAAAGTAAGTTATTTAAAATCCAAAAGTAATAACTGTATGACTTTGATTTACTAAAATGTGTTTAATAGTGTTTTGGATTTTTCCCCTGGTGATAAACAATATGAATTGCATAATAAAATATCTTTGTTTAATGTTTGGGCCAACTTATTATTCAGAGTGAATGTTCCAGTTTGTCAAATAGCCAAGACATTATCTATTTTTTTTATTTTTTTTTTTTATTGTTGCCAGGCTGATGGCCATCTCTGTGTGTGTTTTATCTTCAGTAGATGGCAAATGAAGAAAGCAAAAAAACCAGTTAGCCCCATCGGCCATTTAGAGGAAGCCCGTGCTTGATAAGACAACCAAGGAGTTTAATTATCTTTACAATCCTTACATTATAAATAGTGTAAAAGTTCCCAAAAAGGATGGGGATTCTTTTGACTGACATATGTAGGAAAGAAAGGATGTGGTAGGGATATCCGTGGGACACCCACCTACCCTGACACTGACACCGGTCCTCTTCACCCAGGGCTGGACAGACTCCATTTTCAGGGCCTACACAGGACCATACATGAGTTTGGTCAATGTTCCATCTAAGCCACCCTCACTGGGAGGATTGAAACACCCCAAACAGGACCACATTCCCCCACAATGGCGGGGGGGGGGTTTGTTTGTTTTTTATTTTTTGTTTTTATTAAATCATAACTGTGTACATTGATGCATTTATAGAGTTCAGTGTACTGATTTGATATACAACGCAAAATACTTACTTGAACTGATTAACACAGCCATCACAATTATATTCTTTTCTTATAGTTTTGAAATGTACATCGTGCCATGCACATGAGGTGAGGTCCCCCTAAGTTCTGCCCACAGGCCTTTAGCTCCAACAGCTGTGACATATTTTGAACATACATTATATTGCCCCAAACCCCTTGACCTGCAGAGGAGGAGAAACTGCATATAACCCCGTAGACAGACAGACAAAATCGGCAGCCCACCAGGGACCCCTCTACTGTGCTGCAGCCTTTGTTTTCCTTCTCTTCTGATCTATAATAAAATCTGTCCTGTCGCTCACTACTGGGGGACTAGTGAATTCATTCTTTGATTTCCTGAGACCAAGGACCGGGCAGAGAAATTCCGGTAACAACACCATTTTCTCTCCTGCTCTGGGAATCACAAGGACCCACATGAAGACAGAATTTCTATAAACTACAGTAGTTTATAGAAAATTCACATGTATTCACTCTGCCTGGTGTCTGTCTCCCAGGAGACTCCTGACAAGGATCAACAATTGTAGTCTCTAGCCAAAAGGATGAAGTCTCTGTCCTCTGATGAATTTTAAAAAATCCAAATATGTATGAAAATGTTTTCACTTGTTCTTTATATGCTCTATAAAACCTCTTCTTTGTTGACACTCTAATGTATCTTGAGAAAAGGTAGATTTATAGATATGACACAAAGAAAAGGAAGGGGAAAATAACAAGAATTAGCAAAATCTTCACTTTGCCAGGCACAATATAAGGTGCTTTTACATCTATCTTGGCTAAAATCAAAGTGTTGCTCTTTTACAGGAGAGGCGATTTTAAATATAGCCAAGTGATACTTAACAATAGGGATAAGTTCTCAGAAATGGAACATTTCATCTTTGTGTGAACAACATAGATAACTTACACAAAACTAGATGGCACAGCCTACCACATACCTAAGTTATATGGTGTGGCCCTGGTTCCCAGGCTACAAGCTTCTAAGAATGTTACTATTATACTGAATATTGTCCAGGGGTGTTCAACCTTTTTTTCTCTACCTCACATTGGAAGAATAAGAGTTGTTTGGGTCTATACATTTCATACACAAACACTAGAGAAAGATGATCAGCAAAATAAAAGGTCCATATATACTTTTCCTGATATGTGATGCCACAGATAAGCAAAAAAAGTCCTCAAAGAATCAGCATGTGCCTGCAGGGTCACAGAACGGACATACTTGTTAGACAGTTGCACCGCAATGGTATTTGTGTATCTAAACACCGAAAAGGTACAGTAAAAAATACAATATAATAGATTTAAAAATGTACACCAATATAGGGCACTTAACCATTCATACCATTTGATGGACTGGAAGTTGCTCCAGGTGAGTCATGGAGTGAGTTGGGAGCACGCGGAGGCCTAGAGGACAGAACTGTACCCCACTGCAGGCACTGTAAACACTCTACACTTACACTACACTAACTTTATTTAAAACTTTTTTTCTTGGCTCGACACCAGTAGCTCAGTGGCTAGGGCACCAGCCACATACACAGGAGCTTTGGGTTCGAATCCAGCCTGTGCCTGCCCAACACCAACAACTGCAACCAAAAAAATATCCAGGTGTGTGACAGGCAACTATAGTCCCTGCTACTTGGGAGGCTGAGGCAAGAGAGTTGCTTAAGCCCAAGAGTTGGAGGTTGCTGTGAGCTGTGACGCCACAGCACTCTACCCAGGGTGACAGCTTGAGACTCTGTCTCAAAAATAAATAAATAAAATAAAAATAAAACTTTTTTCTTCAGTAATAAATTAACCTTTACTTACTATGACATTTTTACTTTGTAAACTCTTTTGTAATAACACTTGTCTTAAAATACAAAAGCATTGTATGGTTGAACAAAGCTATTTTATTTCTTTATATCCTTATTCTATAAGCCTTTTTCTATTTTAATTTGTATTTTTTCTATTTTTAATTTTAATTTTTTTATTATTTTTAGTTTCTAACTTTTTGTTAAAAAAGTTCCCTCCATGGTGACTCAGCTCTTATAAATGTGTAGAAACTTAACTTCTTGGGACCTGGAAACTAACACTTATTTCCTCTTCTGTAAAAGATCCTGGTTCTGTAAAAGCTGGAGCCTGCTTCTCTGGCTTAATACAAACTGACAAACGCAAAAGGTACCTGTAGGCTGGAACTTTTTAAAAATAGTTCTTTTCTTTTCTTTTTTTTTTTTCAATTTTTGGCCAGGGCTGGGTTTGAACCCACCACCTGTGGCATATGGGGCCAGCACCCTACCCCTTTGAGCCACAGGCGCCGCCCTGAGCTGGAACATTTTGACTGAAGATAAAAAGGAGAAGACTGAGCCAGTCAGGGAGCATGGTCATTTCGGGTCTCTGTGTCTGCCTACGCTCCACTGGCTGGAATAAAGCCCTTCCTCTTTTAAACACCATGTTTGGGTGTTCGTTCTCTCCCTTGCTCCAATGGGCCTTGTCTTCTCGCAACAATATCACTGTAGGTCTACACAGGGTCAGTTTCACTGGTGTCACTGTCTTCCATCTGCACATCTTGTCCCACTGGAAGGTCTTCAGGGGCAATAACACAGATCACATCCAGCTGTCGCCTCCTGTGATGACAATGCCTTTTACCAGGATGCCTCCTGAAGGATCTGCCTGAGGTGGTTTCACAGATAACTGTTTTTATTTTATTTTTTTTTATAAATAGGGGTCTGCGTATACTTTGAGATAATGATGTAACTGTAGTAAATACAAGGTGACAGAAATAATTTAGCTCCATTATAACCTTACAGGATGAGCAGGTATGACTAACTTGTTAAAGTGGTTTTTATTAGTTTATGATTGCCTCTTCCTGTACAGCAGGTGTTTTTCCCTAGGAATCTCCATTCCAACCCTGCCTACAAATACCGTAAATACTGTGCTCCACTTAACTCTTATTGTTTCCTCACATCTCAGCTCCATCACCTCCTCAACCATTCTTTTCTTGTAATATTTAAATTATGACAAAAACTCCTTTATATACTCTTCATACACAGGATAAATAAACTCCATAGGTTAGAGCAATTATATTAAAGTAGACTTTGGTTAGTATTTGTGTCTGCCTTAAGACTAAAAGCTCCTTAAGTACAGGGAAAATGTTAATTTTCCTCTGCCTAGTAGAGTGACTGGCATAAGCCTTAGTAAATGTTATTAGAATGGTAAGGTAAATTAATTTCCAGGGTGACACTCTGCCTTCAGTTCTTTGTGTGCTCTTGGCTGAAGAATGAACAGACACATCAAAATGTCAAGTCCAGCTCCTTGTTCTATTATCCTGGTTCTCCGGGACCTTAGGAGGAAAAAAAAATCAGCAGCCAGGCTAATATGACAGAGTGAGCACAGGAACAATCTCTCATCAGCAGCTTTTTATTATAAAATGGAATGAGCTGGTCTCTGGAAGCATGGGGAGACTGACTCACTCCCTTCCTCCCTGACTCAAGCAGGTTGTTTGCTTTTACTGGCCAGTGCAGGGGCGGCTCTTGGGAGGTGTAGCATGTTACTAAATGATCAGCAGGTGTCCCCAGTTTCATCTGCACATAAGAATGCTCACTGTCCGAAAGCCCACCTGGAGTGGTGAGGGGGATTCCCATATGGATGAAAAGCATTCCCTCCTTCCTCAGGGATACTGGTTGCTCCTGATGGAATTAAGGGTAGGCAACACCAGCATGGAGTGCCCACCCCATCCTTCTTCCCAGGTGGAGCAATTGCTAGACACAGCACCTAAGCAGGGCCCCTTCATTCCTAGAGAAGCCAATGATCCTGTCCACCTGACAGTGTGAGTAATGGAGTTAACATAGACGGCTTTAGACAGGTCTGGCTTCTCAATGAACTGCCTGAGATAGAAGGAGAAAAGTCTGCTTATCTCTTACAACTTGCCTCTCTCTGGTCCACAGCACAGTGAGCCTCTGCCTGCTCCACCCCAATCCTTAAGCAAGGAAGTTTGGGGCCTTTCTGGAGAGGAGGTACTGGTCGAGAAAAATTCTCATGACCTAGGGCAGTACCTGTGGCTCAAAGGAGTAGGGCACTGGCTGGGCCCATATACCGGAGGTGGCAGGTTCAAATCCAGCCCTGGCCAAAAACTGCAAAAAAAAAAAAAAAAAAAAAAATTCTCATGACCTACAGCAAAGCAGGAGAATCCTTCAGGGAAACATTTCTAGGTTTAGAGTCAAAATTACTATCAGAGAGATAACTTTATAGCCAGGAGGAAAACAGTGAGCATCACATCCAATTGGCTGGGCAAACCCAGAAATAAAAGAAAGGGAAGTGATAAGAATATCCCAGGAAATTGCAATTGTTACTACGGACTGGCTAATTTAAAATTATTTCCATGGGGTCTTAATACACTTTCTCCTTCCCCTGTTCCTTTCTGCTAGAATAGCTATAAATTCTGAGAGGAGAAACACCTGCGTTTGCCTGGACCAGGCCTGGTGCTCAGGCTCCCACCCATCCCAGCTGGTCAACAGATGGGCAAGCCAAAAAGCCAGGCCAATCTGGATCCTCCTCTGGAAATTTTAAGACCTGTGATCAGATCATCTGGCTAAATGATTAAAGATCAATCTATACTGTTAAAATGTTACATGAACCTATGGTATTATACATACTAAAACAAAACAACAACAACAAAATTTTCTACTATGTGAAAAAATAATGAAACAAGCATTCATAGACAGGAGAGATGTTATATGTGCATCTGAGAAAGCAAGAGAAGGGAAAAATAAGGGAAGGAGAAGGTGGGGGAGGAGAAGCTGAGATCTCTCAGCTGAAGGGTTTCAGTACCCTTAATCCCAGCCATTCTTCAGCTAGGTCCATTCCTGGCCTTTTCAAAGACTAGTTGTGTGAACCCAATGTATCTCCCTTCTTCCTTAAACTAGTCATAGTCGAGTTAAGAGAGTGGGTATGATTCAAATAGGAATTGAAGGAGTGATTCAGAACTCAGGTTCTGATGCATTTCTGCTTAATCAGCCCTTGACTTGGTTCTTTTTGCATGGTCATGGAGAGGTGTTTTTTTTGTTTGTTTCTTTGGCAGGGTGAGAAATAACGTATTAATGTGGTTTTGTTTCACCAGGATGAACCATGAGAAAGCCTCGAATGAAGACTAATACAACATAAGAGAACAGAGGAACACAGGGATATAAAAGGCTGTCCTGCTCTCCTACCTCAAAGAGTGCCGACTGCTAAGAATATGTTTAGATACTTATGAAAGTCGATGCAATTTATGTAAGCAGTTGAGGTATTTTTACATGCACACTTTCATTTAGTAAAGCTTATAAAACCAGCAGTAATAATTTTTATGCAGAATGGTGGTGAGCCAAAAATCAATCATCTGAACACTCACTTCTGTGTATTCATCAGAACCTGTATCTTTCTAATACCAAACTCTATAAAAAATACAAATAGGCAACAGAGTTGGTTGAAGTCTTGTCAAGTGTTGATTCTCTCTCCTCTCTTTCCTTTTCTCTCTGTTTCAAATCCAAGGAAAAATAAGTAGATAAGAACCCAAAGAGTAGGGAAAATAAAATCACAGATTTCACATTTCATGCTTCATTTATAATTCATTAAAATCATTTACTTATGGTGAGAAAGGATTCATATACATAAAAAGACAATACATTCAGCTTTAAAACATTATTTTTGAACTTACTAGTTTACATGTTTGGAGGGAACTGTTTCTTACATCTGGATGTATATAATGTGACTGAAATTCTCTTTGCTGTTCACTGATATGTGATCATGATTTGTTGCTGACTCCAAAATATCCTTAAGGTTGTTCCCCAGCTTAATAGCCTTGCTTACACAAAGGCTTCAAAGGCCTCTGCTGCTATTATTGACTATGTAGCTTAAAAATCCTTTCAAATGAGAGTGTCTGCCATTTTTCACTTTAGGGTCACCCTCATTCAGTTCCCAAACCAATCTGAACAGACTCTAAAAAGTGACAGACATGTTTAATACCCCTTGGTGATTTTTATTAATTCTCCTTTAAACTGTCATCATTTGGGCATAATTAATAAGATATGGGAATTGACCTTGGTTTCTCCATCACTAAACGCTCCTGTTCATTCAATTATAAAATCGTCCAGAAACTCAGCTTTGTGTCCTGGTCCAGCTTCTTTCCTGCTGGCCTCCTTTTCCCAACACTCAAGTCTTGCTCCCCAATGTTCCATTAGTGAGAGAATCTACTGTGTGATGTCAGCTTCTGAATATGACTCCCTCTATCATGGACTCACCAGACTGCATATGTGCAAGTATTAGGCCCATCCCAATCCTGATCCCTTTGACCAAGAGAGCTGAGTGTGCCTCCTGTAGTTCCGTGTAGTTAATACCATCCATTTCCTCCTCTCACTAGACCTCCATGATGGTGGTGCCTGTAGGCCTCATTTCAAAGTTACTTCATATAATAAATAGTAGGGCATATTTATAATAAAAAAACACAAACAAAAACAAAACTGTTTATCTAAAATTCAAATTTAACTAGGTACCCTGTGTTTTATCTGTTAATTATGATCATCGTAAGTGTGACTGGATTGTAATTTAGAACTGTGTCATCTCCAGGGAAGGCGGGTCCAGAATGTAGACCAGTATCAAATTCCAGAAACCTCAGGCAGGTTCAGAACCTCATCCAGCCCAAGAAAACATTTTGGTGTAAGGTCAGATTCCACATTCCCTTCATATTTGAGTCCTTTCCATAGCCAGCTCTTTAGTTTTGCCAAAGACTTTTTTCTACAGATCTCAGCTGTTTTTTTTTTAATTAATAATCAACAGATACACGGTTTCAAATAGGTAATTCCAAAAGTATCTTCCAAGTCTAAATTCTATATACTCCAACTAAGATTTATTTCTCCCTAAAAATATTAACATATCTAAATACAGCTTTAGGTATTATCATTTGAGCCTAAACCTTGGATCCTTCCTCCCCCATCATCAAGAGTTGAGCCCTTGAAGAATGCCTGTGTCTGGAGTCAGCATCGTGTGTCTGTTGACTGTCACCACAAGGTGGTACTTACCCTGGGAACATGGGAATAGTCTACACTTTTCCAGATTTTCATAACAGAGAAAGAGCACTTAAACTCCTATTAGGTTAATTAAGAAAAGGGAGCTCATACGTGCCCTTGGAAATTTTAAGGGCAGCATTATCTTACACATGATTACAAGTCTGTACTAATAGCCTTGCCAGCAGTTTAGGAAAGAAACTAAAATTGTAAGTGTGATTTCCTAGCTGCTCTTTTGCATTCTTAGATATTCAAGGGAATTCTATTATTTCAGGCATCCTGCGGTCATTTTTCTAAATAAACTATAGCCTCTGTAATTAAGATGAAATTAACATTTAAAACTGGTTCAAAAACATCAGCACAACTGGGACAAAACAAACTAGACAAAACCTAGAAGGTCCAAGAAACTAGACAAGTGCTTGCAAAGGAATCTTGCGGTTCACATAACATGTTTTCCTAAAAAAAGAAAAGTATTAAACATCCTTTAAAATAAAGTCAATTATTTCAATTACTTACATTGCGAATTTAATAAACATTTGAAATTGAATTACCCTGTGGAATATTGAAATTAGGGCATTGGAATTAGACTCTCAGATATGGATATAGAAAATTACTACAAACTCTACAAAAATAAAACAATATAAATGCTCAGTAAAATGAGGAACAAAGCCAAAGAATGTTGTATATAGCCAGTCATCATTTGCCTTGAACTACTCTAAGCTTATAAGAAGATAATCCTACCATAGTACTACTAACAGAATAATGAATATACAGAAACAATAGAACAGAATTGCCTCTGCTTTAGATATCCAGGTAGATGAGAAGCCTTGAGGTATATTGGCCTGCTGGGAATAAAGAAATAAGTTGTACTTTCTAGAACCCTGTAAAATTGGTAGCCATTCTTATGGCATCTCAAGGCAATATATTCCACTTCAGGGAATTAATCTCTCTAACTAATAATGTCTTCCTTCTAGAAAATGTCACACAATCAAATGAGAAGGTATCGAAGGACACAAATGCTACTTAATATGACAAGGCCTGTTATCTACATACTAAAACATTTAATTGACAAACCAAGGGCTCTAAAGAGTAAGAATGAGATTACTTGAAAATTAGCTGTCTAGAAATGTTAAAGAGAAACCATTTTGAAGTTTTAAAGAAATGATGAAAAACGTTAAAGAATAAATAATTTATTTGATAAAAAGGAAGAACAGTAAAATACAAAACAGGATAATAACACTAGTGGTACCTAGCGTTTTTGAGTACACACACTGATTTGATACTATTGTAATACCTTACGGAGTTCTTCTCACTTGTCCAACATGCTTTTGAGATAGCTTCTGTCAACTCTACTTGACATAGAGAAATGTGTTCAGAAGATTTGAGGCACTTGTTCAAAACATAAAGAATAAAGAAGCCAAGATTAAAATTGAGATCTGAAATCCAAGACCAGGGTGTTAGGTCTCTATTTGCTACATAATTGTTCATTCGTGATGAACTGAAGTGGATGAAAAAAAAGAACAAAATAAATAGATGTCTTTCTAGTGGGAAGAAAATTAGTCAAGTAAAGGCTTACACTCTGACTAGATACAAGGGGATGAGCAAGTTATTTTTCTGGGCCCTGTTTTTCTCATTTATAAATTCAGGAATTTGGCTGTGCTTTTTTGTGTGTTAATTTGCAGGGATAGCCCCTTTGTCTCCCTGTATCCACACCTTTGCATAGATCTTTACACACCCAGACCAATGATGCTTGGTCTGGCACCGTGACTTGCTTTGGCAAAAGGGACAATAGCTATTACGTCTGATATAAGCAGAGGCTTAAACTCCTCCTGCTCACTAAAGCTTATTCTTCCTGCTGCTTCGGAAGTCCTGCAACAGCAACAGCAGCTATATGAATAAGCCTGTGTGGTGAGTGGCCCAAGGCAGCAGGCAGGTTCCCTATGGCCTGGGAGATGTTCAGGGAATGACCTCTAGCTGCTTTCCTCCTGCTGAGTCAACATGTTTTTCCTCCTCTTAAAACATGTTTTTCTCTTTCAGAGATGTTTTGCCAGAAGTCACATATCTCTTTCTTTACCTAGTTAACCTTTAGAAACTATGTAGAAAACTATGCAACCCTTGCCTTTTATTTCTTTTATTCTTTTTTTTTATTATTAAATCATAGCTGTGTACATTAATGCAATCATGGGGGTACAATGTGCTGGTTTTATATACAATTTGAAATATTTTCATCAAACTGGTCAACATAGCCTTCACGGCATTTTCTTAGTTATTGTGTTAAGACATTCATATTCTACACTTAGCACATTTAACATGTACCCTTGTTAAATGCAAGGTAGGTGTGTTCCCACCAATTACCCTCCCTCCATGCATTCTGCCTCCTCTCCTCCCCTCCCTCTCCTCTTTCCCTATATTCTTGGGCTATAATTGGGCTTTAGCTTTCATATGAAAGCTATAAATTGGTTTCATAATAGGGCTGAGTACATTGGATTCTTTTCTTCCATTCTTGAGATACTTTGCTAAGAAGAATATGTTCCAGCTTCTTCATCCATGTAAACATGAAAGAGGTAAAGTCTCCATCTTTTTTAAGGCTGCATAATATTCCATGGTGTACATATACCACAATTTAAAGATGTTATGCCTAGAAGACATTCACAGAATGAATTGTTCTTGATAAAGTTATTTATGTTTTCCAATCATATTGTAAAACCAAAAATATGTTGTCTATGCTACTTCCTTATAAACAACTGTGCTGAGCTGCTTTAAAATAAGGTGATTTTGTATTTTGGTGCTGGCTGCAGCCTCAGCTGCTCCAGTCCCCCCAATCCCATCCTGTCTCTTGTCTCTGGTATCTCATTCTCCACCATTTCCACTCAGGCTCATTCTCCTTCCATGCGCTGGTTCGCAAAGAGTCTGGGCTGGCCTACATAATATGTGACCTAGTTTCCCTGACCACCTCAGCTAATAGCCAGCATTAACCACCACACATGTGAACGAGACCATCTTAAACCAACCACTATCCGCCCACCTGGCAGTTGACTGAGACCACACGAGAGAGTCCAGGGAAAACTGTTTAGAACTACTTCTGTGAGCTCAACCCAAGTCAATAACACAATTGTGCATCAACAAATGTTTGTGGTACGAAGCAAGAGGTAAGCAAACTTTTTCTGTAAATGGCCAAATACTAAATGTTTTCAGCTTTCTGGGCCATATGGTCTCTATCACAACTACTCACCTCTGTCAGTGCAGCAAAAAGACAGCCATGGATAATAAATAAATAAAGGGATGAGACAGTGTTCTGTTTATTTACAAAAACAGGCAGCAATTCCAAATAAAGAGGCAGCATCTGGATCTGGTCCATAGGCAATAGTTTGCCGACACTTGTTTTAAGCCACCAAGTTTTGAGATAAGTTCATTATACATCAAAAGCTAACTTATACTTTGATCAAGATGAGCTAATTAAAATTGAGAAAATCAATTTTTAGAAGTAACATTACAAGTGAAATCAGCATTATATTAGTCTAAAGTCTGCTTCAAAAACAACAAGTAGTCATTGTTAAATAGACTAGGAAGCACTTGTTTTTCACCAAATTTATTTTTAATGCAGTAATTCTTTAAAAAAATTGGAAATATTACTAAAGGAAACTTATAATTGAAACCTTACCTAACATCTCATCCATTGCCTTATGAGACTAAACCTTTTTCACACATGCCCACACGCAGACCCACAAGTTACAACAAAATTTTAAAAAGCACTAGTTAAGTGTGCTTTAAAAACACAGTCACAGTTGCTAAGAAAATTATAAACCTACCAATCTAAGGAATGGTTAAAAAGAATTAAAATAGACCTAGATAATGAAACCAAAAATTTACAAATACCTCGGTATGTATATAACATGTATTATTTAATACAAAGTGCCTATGTAATCTGTCATGTGAAGTGGTAGTTGTAAATGTTGCTCTAAAATATGAGCGTGAAGAGAATGCAGAAAATAGAAGGATGATTCTGAAGAACATGGTATTTATTAACAGTTCTAAAAGACCCGTGTGCCACTGAATAAGGGTAATTTTGACCCAAATATGTCAATTTTAATTTATGCAGACTATATCAAGAAAGAAACCCAGTTAATCTTTAACTGAGGAAAGCATTTTACTGTAAAAGTGAATTAATAACATCAAGAATGTTGGAGTGCAGGAGTGGGCTGGAGGGTGGAGGTGGGTAGTAGAGAGTAGAGAGACAGGGAGAACACTTAACAAAGAGTACAAGGTCAATTGAGCTTGAGAGGAAACTACAGTTTCAGAGAGAGTGAGAATAGCTCTGCATTTCAGGCTAATTTTAGCCAAACAAGAAAAAAAAAGTAATCTCTACCCCAGATAAGATACTTCTGTAACCTATCTGGGTTAAAAACATTCAGAGTATAAGGGCCATTGAGAACATTCTGGAAGCTGTCAAATAATATATTGTCAGAAGATTTCATGAAGAAACTAGGGAAGAACTTCTGCGTTTATGAGTAGTTAGACATAGTGGCATATGGACTTATAGCAACATTTTTGGAAGAGATTGAACATAAATAAAAAAAACAGATACACGAATGATAGGAACATTGTATCTGGAGAACACTAGCATCTTAAACTAGGTGTTAATATCAAATTTATGTAACAAGAAACTGTGATGTAAGCAATGGGAAAATGTAGGTTAAAGTTTTATTATAGAGTTCAGATTTGCAAACAAATAGATTTGTAACTTTTTTTAATATTTAAAATTTTCAGTCACAGATACCAATGATTGGCATCTACTCTCAAAATGCAAGAAGGAAGAAAGTTCTTATCCAGGGCATTCCTTAGTTAAGAATAACCTTAAAAGTTGGGAATAACTAGGAGTTATTTCTGTGTTGGGAAAAGGAACATAAATTGGTACGATGTTTCTTATAACATTTTGACACTAAGTTATCAAGAGCCTTAAATGGTAAGGTATTTGGTCAGACTCTCTCCCTAATAATAAATATAAAATGGTTTGCAGAAAGATACTCATTACATTCTTATTTAATTTTTTAAAATTGATAACAGGAAGGTCAACAATAAGAGAATGCTGAATATACTTAATAAATCTTATATGGTTTAATAAAAATTCCAAACAGGTTCAATTCTCTGAGAAACCTATTACTAGGGAAGACAAAAATAAAAATTACACACCTAAGGATCTTATATATATGAAATATTTACTTGTAGAAAGAAATCTGTCAGAAGATATGCTAAAATAATAGTAATCAGACCTGCGTGGTTCCATTTTCGTCTCTGTTATTACAAAATTTTCCAAATTTACAACTATGAACTACATCAATTTTACAGGGATTTAAAAATAAAGTGCCAGGAAATATTCTTTCTAACTGGAACATTAAATGCATTTAGTTGCTATTCAAGGCTAGTCACAATCTGGTGTCATGTATCTTTTCCGGCCCCACCCCCACCCCCCCAGCTTTAACTTCTTGTACTTTATTTCATTTCAAGAGCATTATAGTAACAAATTAGCGTTTTAATGACACAGGTGCACTTCTGCTTTGGATGAAACCATCAGACCATTAAGTAGGTGTCAGTATGGTCTTAGGCACCTTGGAAGAGTGTTCTAGCTTTGAATATGTTTGTACAGTAGCTTTTTGAACATGACAATGACTCATATATCATCTGGGTTGAATTTTCTTTTTTCTTTTTTTATTAAATCATAAAGAGGTAGATCATATATACATTAATGCATTTATGGAAATGCATTTATGGGGTACAATATGCTGATTTCATGCACAATTTGGAATGCTTACATCATACTGGTTAATAAATCCCTCACCTCGTCTTTTTGATAAATCTCCCATTCCTCCTTTCCACATAAATCAGCAAGTGGATGGTCTTACTCTCTTTACTATAAGTTTGAATTTGCCCAATCCAGTGCCTTTGCTTAGTCCCCTTTGTGTGGCCACTTCACCTATTTCTCTCACTGTCGCCTTCCTGTTTTTAAACCCTCCACAGAGGACCCTCCATAGTACTGAGTCCTCTCATCCTGAATGCCCTATTGAACCACAGAGCTGAACAAGTCGCTTAACTCCTATTGTCTGTTATATGCCATTTTTCCAGCTGTAAGAAGTAGAAAACCAACTGAAATCTGATTTTAGCAAAGAGGGAAAAGGGTGGGGAGGTGGAAAGGGTTGGCTAATGTATTTGTTCATTTAGGGCAGCGTTTTCAACCTTAGCGCTCCTGACACTCTCTGTTGTAGAAAGTGGTGTGTCCTGTGCACTGACTGAATACCAGTTGTGACTCTCAGTGTCACATCAAAAGTATCTCCAGAAGCTGCCAAATATCCCCCCAGGGCAAAATCACCTCCAGCTGGGAACCACTGGTTTAGGAGGAAATGCAAAGGTCTGAAGAGTTAAAATCACATTCTGAAAGGACTTGTTTTGCCATCCAAAAGATTTTTCACTACACAAGCCGACCTCGAACCCATGCCTCGAACCTACCAGATTAAACACTCCACAAAAAAGAAAATTCATTGTTCAAAGAAAATTCTGTAAGCAGTCTGATGCAATCTCGAATTGCCCTAATTATGAATTAATCTCTTTGCCCAATGTAAGAGAATATTTGGACAGGCAAAGACTGGGCCACATGATTACCCTGCTCCGAATTGATACAGTCAGTGTGCCCTTCAGGGACCTGCAGAGAGAAGATATTTTATACTTCCTTACAGTTTTTTTCTCTGCTTAGTAAGACTGTAAGTTGCTTAAAGGCAAACAATGTGTTTTCAAGATTGTTTATCCACCCACAGTTTCCAGAGTGCTGTCTTGTAGAAAGTTCAATATACAATCCCTTGCTAACTTAAACTTTTAAAAGGACAGAATGACTCTCTGAAACTTTTTAAACCATTAAGAATAAAGTGTTTTTTTTCCCAATGTAGTCAGTACTACTATAAAATCAATTTATAATCACTCACACTTTCATATGAGAGATGAATCACAACTATAGCCCAGGATAAAGGCGGGAAGAAGAGGGGGATGGGAAGGGAGGGGGTTGCTGGATAGGGGGAGGGTTAATGGTGGGACCACACCTATGGAGCATATTGCAAGGGTATAAGTCAAGTCTATCAAATGTTGAACACAAATGTCTTAACACTGTGATTAAGTAAATGAGGTGAAAGCTAAAAATAAAAAAAAAAGCAAAACAAAACAGTAATTACATTGAAGAAAATGAATGGAAGAGAGGACATTTTATGCCGTACCTTTCTGGTTTGTTTTAGTATTCTTATGTGAATTCATTCTTATGTGTTTCTTTCTAACTTTCTACTAAAGATAGAAAAACTAGTTGGGCGTCCTAATGGGAACCCGTAGGCTCAGGTTCTTGGGAGGCTGAGGCAGGAGGATTACTTGAGCTCAGGAGTTAGAGGTTGCTGTGAGTTAGGATGATGCTATGGCAGTCTAGCCTGGGCAATAGAGTAAGATTCAATCTCTTTTAAAAAAAGAAGAAAAAAAAACTATATATATTTATAAAACATATGTGTCAATAGGAGTTATAGACCTTTGTTGTGATTCTATCTTTATATTCTGTTTTCAAACCTATAATAAATGTTTAAAAATTCAAAAAAAAGAAAGTGTTTTTTTTCTTAGTTTGTATTTTACAAAAGTATCTTTAAAATTCTATAGAAATATTCTATGAAAATGAAAATTAAATATGTTCTGTAAAATATAATTCCTAAAAGTAATCTCTTAAACATCAAGACTGCTTTGATATTTTCTATTAACTTCTTCTCAGGAAACAATAAATTTGCCATGTAGACCCAAGTATGAATAGCATGATAGAAATTATCAGACCCAAAAAGGAAATTATAAAATAAAATACAAAATATAAGCATTTGGAGAGGAGGAACTATCGGTTATCCTTTTGCTAAATATTTTGTTGATAATATGATAAAACTTTGAAGTTTACAGGTAGTATTTTTGTTTGTGTATATGTATCTATGAGGATGTTTTAAACAGGAATAAGTGTCCAATAGCATGCATAAAGCTATGGGGAATTTTATAATTACATATATGTTTTTAAATCTTTAATTCCTTTCTTTAACCAAATTATCCCAAAGTCTTACTATATCATATCTGCTTTTTAAATAATGGTTGCAATACTTTTTTTAGAAATGAAAATGGATTGTACTGATGCTGCACTGACATGATATCATACTTCTAAAAATAGAATGTGAACAGGCAACGCATTTATGATTAAAGGCGTTAGTCTTGAGTCAAGGAAACACAATTTCAAATTGGATTTTAAAGAGTTTGAAAGCAAACTAAAAGAGCTTTGTTGCATATATTTTTTGCTTCCTATAAGTTTTATCTGTCAGAGAGGGCTGTGCCAGAATTTGAGAAAACCTAATTTGAATAAGATGTAAAATTCAGAACTGCTATACAAAAACTAAATTAGGAACCTGACTTTCATACCAGACTTTTTGATCTTCAACTCATGAGAAACATTTTAGACTCAATAATGACAATTAAATTAAAGGGAGTTTTATGAGCATAAAACTATGGTGTTTAATGCATATTGTATGTATCTTAGAGTCATTCTTCTTTCAAACATATAGCTAGAATAGAAACTATTTCACGATACTATAAGTGATTTGTATTGTAAATTTTTTCCAAAAGCTTTTAAATTGTTAGATCTAATATATGTATAGATAAAACTAAGGGTAGAGGTACTTGAGCCATATTCTCCATGCTTAAAATTTAACACCTTTAAAATTTACTATTTTTAATTCACTTAAAATATAATTTTATAAATAAATGTTTTTGGAAAGGGAAACCATGACTTTAAGTTTGCATTGACATTTTTAGGGATTATAAATACTATTTAACACTAATAAAAATATCTAAAAGATACAATGAACCCACTACTTATTTTTGAATAATTGAAATGTAAAGAAAGACTCACTAAGAGTCTCTTGACAACTTCTGAGAATATAATACTTAAGAACATTTAAATTCACAAACATACCAATACAAATTATTCTTAATTATCATCTCAAGTGTTGTCTCATAAATTAATAATGAACAGTAGCCAATACTGATAAATTCAAATGTTTCTTATGATATGGAATACTTCTTTGATGTTTTGTTCTCTGAGTGAGAACAAAATGAGAATTTTCTTCTCATCTAATTCCTGAGCATTATTTAGTAACAAGTTTATTGAGATGAAATTCATACACTATACTACCTATTCCTTTAAAGTATACAAATCAATGTTTTTTATTATATTCATAGAGTTATACAAATTTGGATCATTTTCATCCCCCTCAAAAAACCCTATACCCATTAACAGTCACCCTTCATTTCCCCCTATACCATTCCCAGCAGTAGGCAGCCACTAATCTACTTTCTGTCTATAGATTGGCCTATTTTAGACATTGCATATAAATGGAATCCTTTATATTAAATGTCCAGAAACATTTGCGGTGTTTTTTGACTGGTTTCTTTCATGTAATACAATGTTTTCAAGATTCATCCATGTTATAACATGTGTCAACACTTTATTTCTTTTTATTGACAAATAATATTTCATTTTATGGATCTGTCACCTTTTATTTTTCCATTTATATATTGAGAGACATTTGAGTTGTGCCCACATATTGGCTATTATGAATAGTGCATCTGTGAAAACTTATGCACAAATTTTGGTGTGAGTATAACGTCTTCCTTTCTCTATACCCAAGAGTGGACTGCTTTGTTTTTTGAAAAAAGAACTCACTTTTAGTCACATTGTTGTGTATCCTATTTTCTTTTGTAGTTTTCATTTTCTTAACAGCTGTGAAAAAAAACTATCTTTTTAAGAAATAAAGACTACATTTCGTTCTGGTGAAGTTTATAAAACATAAATTTAAATGACAACATTCACATTCCATTTTACAAATTCCCCATTGTTTAAACTCATATAAGTAATGGTTTACTTCCTCTTTTCATCTGAGACCATGTTTAGAAAGTCAGTAAATTAAGGAAGCATTCAAGTTGACATTCTTCTATGAACAGAAATACTTGCCTATTTAAAAATCCAATATATTGTTAAGAGAACTAAGAGAATAGCACACACTATGTATGAATTCTTTGAAGTCTTTTATCTTAACTTCTAATACATGTCTTCCTTCTGTGGCCCAAGCAACCAAATTGTTGTCCAACAGCATCTGTTTCAATTCAGTAGCAATGAAGAATGCCTGATGTCACTGTCAAACATACTCGGGAAGATTTGATGAGAAAACCCACAGGAAAAATTGTCTTCTCCTAGAAATGCTCTGATGATTGGCGCAATTTGTATGCAGATGTTTTCTTTTAATTTTCAATTCTGATATTCACAGAACTTATCTTTCTCAGACAATGTAGCCATAATGTAACAATACAGAATTTCACAGGGGAAATATCACTGAGAAATTATGACTCATATGAAAGCTCAGAAATGCCCTTTTAGATCAGATATAGCTCTAGAACCTGTGTCCTTCTTTGCTACGTTCTTTTATAGATCTCTGATTTCATATTGCCACACCATGGGATGCATATTAAATTTTAAATATTTATGGAATAAATAAATGAAGGACTATTGTGGGGGGTACATGTATTACAAGCCTATAAGAAAATTATGTTAATACCATAATAGAAATTGGGGCTTTTCAAGAGGCAAACTACATTAGGTATGGCTGGTATATTAGAGGTAGGTAAAAATTTTTACAAAAAGGAAAAAATAAAAGATGAGTACCAACTAATGTTTAACCTGACAAAAGTTCAAGCCAAACATTCGAATGCAGAGAATATTTTACCTGTTAAGTGTATATTAGATTTTTTCTAAGGTCATATCCAATCCACAAGAGTTGGCCCATTACAAAGTTGCTTTAGGGTATTGATGAAAATACAGAATGGCGCCTTTACGCAAAGAACTAAGAAAGTACATGCTGCCACAGAAAGGCCGCTGATCGCTGCTGGGCCGTCAAGTTTGTGTACTCAACACTAAATTCCATAGCCTAGACTATGGTTATTAGAAGCATACTGTAATGAGTAAAACACTATCCAGCTACCTAAGCTGATCTATTTTATTAAAGTGTTGTTCTTCTTTTTGAGAACAAAAGTTTCTAGCTGACTCGATGTAATAATAGATATGTAATTTAATTAACAAATGCTATGGTTTATGTCCCAAGACTAAAGTTCTACTTCTGATTGCATCCTTCTAACAGAAATTAATCTGTCAGAAATTCATTTACTATCTGGGGGATTTTGTCTCTTCGGGGGTAATGAAAGCAATGGTCACAGTTTACCTCCAAAGTTCTGTCCACTTATTGCAATGGGAGCACATCCCTCGTTTCCATTATAGGGAAAAGCATGGTACAAAAATAGATGACATGTAAGCCACATTAAAACTGGGTCATTTCAGACGGAAATACAATTTGAAGTGCTTATTAATGACCTTTGCATGTGGAGTTAGGGTAAATTGAAAATAGACTGAATTGCTAGGAGTACCTTCTGAGGACTGGGGTTGCATGACTGCACATAACTGAGTCCTTTGGTGGAGTCTAACCAGAGACACTGTGACTTTAGGAGGCTACCTCTATATACAGTGCCTCAGCAATGACATTCTCCAAGTATTTTCCTGCAACCAATAGTGAAGATAAAGTTTTCTTTAAAAAATCATTTGATTTGAGTTAGCATGATCTAAATCAACTCTTACATTAAGTAACAAGTGTGGCTCTGGCAGAAAAACAGTGGAAAAACCGAACTTGACTTTCTTTTTCTTTTCTACTATTTTGTGGTGATTTTTGAAATAAAGATATTAAATTTAATGATTTTAAAATAAAAGCTAGATTTACCTTTTTCCATAACTTCATTAATTTTCTGCCATCTCTCCTGAAATTCCTTTTGTCCTCAGGATATTCAAGGGCTAGATAGACAGCAACAGAGCTCTGCTGAGGAGTAATCGCAGCAGAACCGAAGGCGAATGTGTAGCAGGGACTAGGGCTTGGGACAGAGGCCCTGAACAGTTTTGACTAGATATTGTACACGTGTAAACTAGGTTTTGCTTAGATATTTCTGAATTGATGGCACAGGTAAACAGGGGATGGCTTGGAACTCAGAGAACTGGTTTTCCTATCTCCCTGTTGAGGTGTGTGCAGACTCTTGCCTCTGAAAGGGCAGCACGTCTAAGGGGACATTACGCCATAGTCATCGTAGATTACCACATTACACAAAAATTCCCTGTAAGTGGAAGTAAGATACCTTTTTCTCTTCATAAAATGTTTATATTCTGCTAATTTTTGGAAAGATGGAAGTGTCTTGAGTAAAGTAAACTTCCTCCCCCAACTTGTACAAAGATATCACATAGACTAGAAGCGGCCCCACATCTCTGATGCACTATTTTAAAGATATACATCTTCAGATAATTTATTAACTTCTTTGAAACTTAGTTTCATCCTTGATGAAAAGAAAAAGGTGTTCTTATAGAATTATTTGAAGAGGAAATCATATTCCCCGTGTACATTTAGAACTCCTTAAACTTGTATTGATAATAAATAGTGTTACATTTAGTATAATTTGGAGGGTAACAAGGGAAGGAAAAATCCCATTTTGTTATTGGAACAGACTTCCCGAGGGGTGAGAGGACACATCCATTCCCTCTCTTTCAAGGTCACATGGAGGTGGTAGCATCTGTCAGAAATTAGGTCAAGATCACCTTTCCAAAAATTGCAGAAGATGATTATTGGAAGCCTTGAAAGTGCTACTTTGACAAATCAGAGAGAGGCAATATAGAGCCAGAAATAATAAGGTCAGATACAAAGCAAGCCTTAAAAGTATACTTGAGACAGCCCAAGTAGAGAAATCTCTGAAGGACGTAACAAAGAGACATAAGAAACTCAAAACCAAAATGGCCCGTGAAGTACTCACTCTCATTTTGGGAACTTTTGAATAAGTGACTTGTTTTGTTTCACAGGCTATAAGTTGGGTACATTTACCAACTTCTTGACAAATTTCCAGTGATTTGGGGCCTTCCGATTGGACCCCAGTGACCCTTTACTGAGGCTCAGAACAGTTTTGTTGGAGACAACTAAACTTCTGAATAATCACTTGCAGCCATGCCATCTGGTTAAATAATAACCATGAAAAATGAACATTAAAAAGCCATCATTTAAAAAAATAATTTCTGAAGAAGATCTCAGGTTAAACATAGGAAAAGCCCTTAATTCAGTCATTGCTTTCATTTGCATATTTAATTTTCCTTGGGAAATTTCATGGGTTCAGGTCATTAACAAATACATGACAGAAATCCATAATCCTTCAATTCCCTTTTTTCCTTTGATGGCCCTGCCACTTGCCCCCAAGGACAATGCAAGAAAAGAGTAGCTAATTTTCTCATTAAAAGAGAACATAGGTGTAAATGATAACTAATTCCAGCTATCTGAGAAATGATTGGATTTCTATATGCATAGTATCTTGGTAAATCAAGATAAAGCCATTAAAATTATTGTAAAAAATTCATTTTAGCAACAAATCTCTAGGCACGTTCATTGCATTAGCCTCTAGGCACCACTATAATCTAATATAGAAAGTTGTAGCAGATAAAGGTATAAATTTTAAGCCTATAAGCTTCACTCTTGTATATCATACACCTACTTAATTGATTAAAAGGCACATATATTGTACCTGGCATATGCCTAGAAAGTAAATTATTCTCATGGTTGGAAACAATAGGCCTAATCATGAAAGAGGTAGAGGCCAGGCAGTGAAGAAAATACTCTGACTGATGGAAATTGTATTTTTAATCCCTTAAGAGTGGGGGAAAACAAGTTATAGTTTTTGGCCAGATCACTGTGACTGCCTCCAAATCAGAATGTAAATGTAACATAAAAATGTATTGGTGGCATATAGTAAAGGGTAATCAATTATTTTTCTCTGAATGTTTCCAGCATGACGCATCCAAAAGAAGGAGAGTAGAAGAAAGTTAGCAGCAGAGAGCCACCCATTGCCCAGGTGCCAGGCTAAGGCCACCACTTCATAATCTTATTCTTACTAAAACTGACCTGGATTTTACTATATCATCTAATATTATCCTTAAGTCCTATATACTTTACCTCTTGGAGTACCTTGTTTAAATTTTATGAACAACAAAACAAACCCTGAATTAAGAACACACTGAAAATATATACCATCAGATGCCTTATCATGAATCTGTTTCTTACTTATTTTTTCTTAAGTAATCATCTATAAGAATTCAAAGTTTTAGAAGACCAAAAACTACAGTGACTAATAGCACTAATCCCCAGCCATTCTTTGTGCGATGTAAGGAAATTGTTTTACTTCTTAAGTATAAGTTTCCTCATCTATAGATGGGAATAATCCTAGTAACATATGAGGTTGTAAGTTTTAAGATAAGATGAGCAGCTGTCTAATACAGTGTCTAATACAGTGTCTAATGTTCAATGCTCGGCTCGCTAATGTGAAGATTATATTCGAGAGTTAAGTTTCCTGGTTTTTATATAAGTACTGTTATTGAGTTTCATCACTACAGTAAAGAAGGGATGACTTAATGAATACATAGTCTTTTTTGTTATTTCTGTATTCTATGAATATCCTATCTCAATTGTCAAAGAATCACCTAAATAATGGAGTTATATGAAAATTATCTCCCTCCCCATGGAGATTCTGGGAACTGGTCCACAGGCAAAGTACCTTAAAGATACTTTAAAAGGGTGTTTTCATCACCTTGCAGCCCCTTGACACAGATGTGAAGAAACCTATTAGAAAATATGTATGAAACATAATTATACCATACTTCTCATCTTTCAAATTATTGTTTCATTGCTATGGACTAGATATAAAATTCTATGTGTATCATTAATATGAAAGTGGAGGTTTCTGCCCTGTCCTGGGAGCTTATGTACAAATAAAATGTTTCAGGATGTCCTGAGGGTGAGATTGAGGTCAACAGATTAAGAGGCTCAGATTCACTTCACTAGTTCTACTCTGAAATCAGACAACTTCTGGGTTCATCTGATTTGCACATGGTAATAAGATTCCAATTAAGATTCCACTGCAGAAATGAAAGGGCTGTGTGCATGCGTGTTTTGCTGCTTTAAAAAATTAAATCCTCTAACCTGGCTTCACATTTTCCTCACATAGATTAATTAAAAAAAAAAAAAAAAAAAACCTATACTTCTCCAAATCAGTGCAAGTTTCACTACTTATTCTAAGATATAATTTTATGATAACCTGTAGGTATGACTATATATGCAAATTTAAATATTATCTTCCCACGTAGGAAAAGTTGTTACTGTTACTCTCTGCTTCAAGCTTTATGTCTTCTTAGATATTCAGTGATAATTCTCATCATTCTCCAATTTGCTCCTCTATGCTGGTCCGCAATAAGAACATGTAACAAGGTTACTTTAAGGGCATGTGACTAACAATGTATCACAAACTTAATGGACATTTTATGTAAAATGTAGAAAATGAAGGGAAAAATCACCCCAGACATTTCCCATTGCCTTCATGAAAACAGATCTGCTATTTATTTATTTATTTTTGAGGGATACCGGGTCACCCTATGTTGCCCAGGTTAGCCTTGAATTCATAGGCTCAAGTCATCCTGCTCCCTGAGCCATCAAAGTAGGTTGGACTAACTAAAGACACACGGCCATCCTACCCAGCTCCACATGTGCTTTTTTTGTTTGTTTTTTTCTTTTGAGACTAAGTCTCACTTGGTTTCCCAGGCTAGAGTACTATGAAATCAGTCTAGCTCACAGAAACCTCAAACTCCAGGGTTCAAGAGATCCTCCTGCCTTAGCCTCCCAAATAATGCGGAATACAGGCATTTGTCACAATGCACAGCTAGTTTTTCTGTTTTTACTAGAACAATAGTGTAGGGTCTGACTTTTCTCAGGCTAGTCCCAAACTCCTGACTCAAATAATCTTTGAACCTTGGCTTCTCAGAGTGCTAAGATTATTGGCATAACCCAACATGTCTGCCCTCACATGGACTTTTTAATTATGTGTGGGGATTTAAGTAATAAAATATGCATGATATCATTTTTCCCCTATACTCTTCGCTCATGAGACTTTGTTAATTGCAACAGCACTCTGAATGATTTCGTGGTCTCTCTTCTTTGACTGCGTCTTCCCTTCTGCTGTATCTGCATTCCCAGTGTGATCATTTCCGTGTGAGGACCTGTGGAGGATTGCCTACACACTTGTGCTGGCAGCTTGACTTCAACACCCTACCCGAGCTCATTTCAAATGCCTACTTAGTCTTCATTATGCATTCAAAACAATTTACTAGGTTCCTGCTATATGCCAAGCACTGTGCTGGCTGGTGTACATGAGTATAAAGGCAAAGAAAAAAGCCTTTGCTCCTAAGAGGGACACTCACAAATGCTAAATGTTAAAAGAACTCTAGGAAATCTAAAAAGCCTCAAGCAAGAAGTATGAGTAAGCTACTATGAGTAGTCCTAATTCTATATTTTCATTATTTTTCCTATGCCCTTTTCTAAGAATGTCTCTTATCCTCATCTATATGAATTCTTATCATCTTTTAATTAATGGGAATCACATCTGATCTACAACTCTCCTAAATCTTTAGTTGTAAAATCCTGAATCTCAATGTCTTATAATATCATGGAAAAAAGCCACATTCTATATTTATTAAAATCTATATTGTTACAGATGTGTTGATTATAATCCAAGGTATAGATATATTTAAGAGATTCAAATTAATCAGGAGAGTCAGGAAATCCTGCTTGAAAAGCATAGGTTTTTTGTTGTTGTTGTTGTTGTTGTTGTTGCTATTATTTATTTATTATCATCTCCAGGGGAAGTTTTCTTTCAGAATTATGTAAGAAGGTTGTATAATAAAGAATCATTAGTTAAATCCACTAGTAATCAATTACCTGAGGCTGACATTTTTCTCAATTCTTATAAATATATCTGAAAGAATGGGGAGAGGTAAAGAAGGAGAAAAATTTTTATATTATATATGTATTTACATATATATTATATACACATTAATATATTCTAAGATACCTAAAAAGTACCACCAAGTTCAGAACAATTAGAACAAAAATAAGGATGGAATTAAAACAATAGAAATAAAGAAATTAGTAAATGTGCACACATATACACACATAAATATAACACACATACACACCACACTTTCTTAATCCATTCATGAATTGATAGGCACTAAGGTTGATTTGTGAGTTGTGCTGCAATAAACGTTCAAGTACAGGTGACTTTTTGATAAAATTTCTTCCTTTCCTTTGGGTGGGTACCTACGAGTGGTATTGTTGGGTCAAATGGTCTACATTTATTTCTTTGAGGAAGCACCACACTGTTCTCCAAAGAGACCATTTGCAGCAACATGAATGGAATTGGAGACCATTATTCTTAGAAAAGTATCTCAGGAATGAGAAAACAAACACCACATGTACTCTCTAATAATTGGGAACTGATCCATGGGCACACACAGGCAAGAAGTGATGTAAAGGTCATTGGAAATCAAGAAGGTGGAAAGACAGAAGGGGGAGGGGCAAAAACCTACATATCAGGTATAATGAACACTATTCAGGTGATGGGTTCGCTTTTAGTCCAACTTAAGCATTATAAAAGGTAATTACGTAACAAAAACATTTGTGTATCCTTAATATTTTGAAATTTTAGAAAACGAAATAAAGAAGTTAGTGTGTGATCTCAAATTTTATGATTTTATCAGAATCACTTGGAGATGACCTGGCTGAAACCACCCCCACCCCTCCCCCCAGAGTTTCTGATCCAGTAGGTCTAGACTAGGACCCCCAAATTTGCATTTTTAACAAGTTCCCAGACATGCTTATGTTGCCAGTTTAGGAATCACATTTGAGAGCCACTTGTCCAGAAAGAAACAAATAGAAATCATAAAACTTAGCACAATCTAGCAGTTTTTGTTTCATGTATGGTACTCTTTTTTTCTCAGGCAAATTGTAAGCTTCTTGGAGTCTTTATATCTCCAGGAACAGTATTCCCTCCTTAAAAAGAAAATAAAGATTATCCACATAGTATTTAAATATACTAGGGTGTAACCAGGAGATTTTGATAGATTCACCTTGAATATACAGTATTTTACCACTTTATATGCTCATATTTCCTAATTATATACTAAGCATTGTATTAAATATTCTCTTATTTCATTGAGAAAATATGTACAGACAATATGAAACCCACAGTTCTTAGGATGACCCTGGGCCCTGTCCCAACACAAGACTGAATGTGTGTATATGTGTGTGTGTATATATATTATATAAATATAAATATATGAATTCACATTAATATTCATGTGAATTTATGTATAAAATCATTTATATGTATGTGTGTGCGTATTTAAAAAGCACTAATTTAAATGTCAGATATTAAATGTTCTGATGAATGGTGAATAAAAATAAATATCTGAAAATGAATACAAACAAGTAAGTGCAGTAATGATAAAGGTTAAGAGGCAGTGAAATAAATATTTAGTGGGAAACGGCGGATACTTTAGATGTTAACTCTAAGCACAGTAATAGTCTTATCCAGTTTGATTCGTTTACTGCATCTTAAAGTAATGATATTTAAAGACTTGCTATTTATTCTATACATTTAATAGATGAGATGAAGGGAGAGACAGGCAGCAGTCCATGCAAGTTTTGTTTTGTGGCAATTTCTAAATTCCATCTAATACCCAAGAATTAGACTTGCTCTTGGGAATCTACTCAGGGAGAAAAAGTGGCTAAGAGAATGGAGTCTCAAATCATGGTTCATTTTAGACTATGCATTTTCTTTTACTTATGATACTTAAACAAAAAAAATTGGATGTAGTCCCAATTGAATTTTAGACTTCATCGATGTGCAAAATTTAGCCTAAGCTAGTCATAGACCATACATATGTAAGAAGTTCTGCTATTTTATACTAAAATTATTGAATCCTTTATAACACCCTGAATTAAAATGACTATCATATGAAAACTCATCCTCATTTAATCTTGAACAAACCTGTTTAACACTTCCTAAAGGTCAGGATGGCAATTTAAAAAATGACTCAAAAGATTTTTTTTTAAGTGAACATCCTGAAATTTTCTAGAAAAGGGATCAATATTCCATGGCATTTGTAACAATATAAATTTAATATGTATTACAAACTATTTTAGAACTATTTTACAATTTGAAAATCCTGAGTATGGCATTCAATGATTATATAATTCTGAAAATATTGGGGATCTAAATGATTAAAATAATAAAAAGGTTGCAAAACAAGATTTTGGAGAAAGACTGAAAGAATCAGCTAATTTAATCAATATGTGATATATATATTTTTAGGTATATGAGGAGATATCAGATAAGTACATGAAAGCAGTCATGGAAAGATCAAGACTTTCAAACTTGATAGAATTGGGTTTGAATCATAACTCTATCACCTACTGGCTCCAGGACTTATGGAATTAATGTCCTTGTCTCTCTAATAAGAAAATGATAATAATTACCTTACAGGATTAGCTATTAAGTTAATTGACATCATGCAGTGTCTGACTCACAATGGACACTGAAATACTTTTCCAGAATGAATACTAATTGCTTGTACAGGATTTTGTATGTGAGCTATGATTAAAATAAGTTTAACTGAAAAGAAACAAGGCAACGTTTTCACCCTAAAGTCACTTAGACAAGATAAGCCTTTGGTCTCCTATTCTATAAAATGTAAGGGTTGATTTAGATGATTTCCCAGGGTACTTATTTTATTATTCTATTATATTCTAAACTGCTGCTCTAAGAAATTTCCCATTTAAATGATATTAAGATTCTGTAGCAGATAAATTACCCTATCATTAGCTAAGAAGTATCTAAAAAGGCTGTTTCTTTCAGCCCTGGCCCTACATTAGAATCAACTGAGCAGCTTTAAGAAATACTAACAGTCCCAAAATTAAATCAGAATCTTTAAGGTGTAGAGCATTTGAGTTGAAGTTGTTTTAAAGGGTCACATGGTGACCCTGATATAGTCAGGATCATGAACCACCAACTTAAAGTCATAGGTATCGTAAATGTAAGGGCATTTCACAGCAGAAGCAGCAAGAATTCCTGTATTACTCAGGCCAAGGATTCTCTGATATAAGCTTACCTCTAAGAATCTTACATTCAATTTTCTTACCTAAATCTATTCTCTTTTTTCCATTTGTCAGTATATCAGATGACACCTTCAAACTCAATTTGCATACGAGTTCAGCTTCTTTCATTAATACTAGCTTTTAGCATGATTTAGAAAGCCCTTATTTTCTGAATTTTCCAAGATCTAAGACACAGCTTGAAATTTCAGACTTTCTCTTTTATTATGATTCCTCAATACTTGTATTACACACACATACACACACAAGCAATCAACTCATATTTTGTTTTAAAGATATTTACCCAATATAAGCCTCACCCCCTGCTAAAACTGGGTCATAGTGCTCATGCCACCTATTGTTGAATCTAAAATATATAGGTTCAATTTTAGGTTTATTTATATGACCTCTTATTCTATCTCTACCATTAGAATGTAAAGTCCATGAGATTAAATACAAGGTTTTTGCTATTTCCCTCTAGAAATAAGAAGCAGTCAATCAATACTGTTTAGTAAGTTAATTTAAAGTTTAGTAAGACAGTCTCTTCATTATTGTTATTTGCACTTAGTTATTGTTAAATGCATCTTTTCTTGTGTTTATCGGTGCTATGAATTTCTTCTATGAATTAGTGTCACAATGATATAATCATCCAGCCTCATTCAAGCCCTCTAATCTATTCATCTGAAAACAAAGATCTCATCTGGTGACATGGGTGAGATTTAAACTATCTCTTTGGTGCCAAAATGTACAGTTAATCATTGAGAAGTGCCACATAGGATAAAAATATCCATCCGCTTGACTTAATATCTTCACGTCTGCACACGTTGTCAAGTCAAGTCCTTCCCATCCTATGCATGGTCAGATTACAGAATTTTATTTCTGCAGACCTTCTGGTTGAGTTATTACAATCTTGAATCAGTTAGGCGTATTCTGACTAGAATCCACAAGCTCCTGAACTGTAAGGAAACTGGGTCTGGCTCTGGAGTACATGTTGGGGTCTTACCCAGCTCCTTCTCTCAGGATTTGTGTGGCCCTGGGCAAGCTCTTAGCCATTTTGCTGCTTTTCTTTCTTAACTGAAAAACAGTAGACTAGACACATTTTCCACTCTGTTGAACACTGACATTCCATGATGATTAGAGTTATTTACATGTCATTATTGACACTGGATTTCTTCCTACAAATTCTCAGAAGCTGGATGTACCAGCCTTGCATGTGTATATGATGAAATATCACCAAAGTTGGCAAAGAGCATTTTTTTTGGAAAACATTCAACTCTTCATTTCCACTATATTTTTTTCGCTACATTAGTTTTCTGTTGCTGTATAAAAACAGCTTTACTTAATGGCTTAAAATAACACTAATTTATTATTTCAGATCCTATGGGTCCAACAATAGGCATGACTTGGTTGGTTTCTTTGCTCAGGGTCTCAAAGGCTGCAACCAACTGTCATCTGGAGTTAGTCTTAACTGATACTCAGAGTCTTCTTCCAAGCTTATTTGGCTGTTAGATGAATTAATTTCCTTCAGCTGCATAAATCAAAGATGTTTGTTTCTCTAAGCCTAGCAGGAGAGAGAGAGGACATCTGCTGCTTCTGTTTGCTACCTCTTGGCCCCTTTTAAAGATGACAACTGATTAGGTAAGGCTCACCCACAATCATCTTAATTTTGATTAATTTAGGACCAACTGATAAATTTCTGAATTACATCTAAACATTGTCTTCACTTTGCCATATTCTATAGGCTAGAAATAGTGACAGGCCTAGTGTAAAGTCAAGTAGAGAGGGTTATACAAGAGGGTGAGGAACTGGGATTCATCTTAGAAATCTATATACCACATTCACACAGGGTCTACAACATAATCTGAAAACGAGTTTACTTTATAAACACTCCCTTTTTAATGGTATTCCAAATAGCATTAATATTTCATTTTAATTGCCATTTTGAACATTTTGTGAAAGTTATTAATGTTTAATTTTAACTGCTTACTTGAACTAAAAATTTACTTTTAATTGGGCTAATCACTGTAATAAATATTTTTATCAGTTATTAACTCTAAGTATCTTTTGAAAACGATAGTCTCATATTAAACTGTGAAATAACTTTGTTCCAAAATGTAACTGTTATATGGCGCCTGTAGCTCAGTGAGTAGGACGCCAGCCCCATATATGGTGGGTTTGAACCTGGCCTCAGCCAAACTGCAACAACAACAACAAAAATAGCCTGGTGTTGTGGCAGGCGCCTGCAGTCTCAGCTACTTGGGAGGCCTGAGGTGAGAGAATCGCTTAAGCCCAAGAGCTGGAATTTGCTGTGAGCTGTGATGTTACAGAACTCTATCAAGGGCGATAAAGTGAGACTCTGTCTCTAAAAAAAAAAAGTACCTGTTTTTTATCTATTACATATGATGCTGTAAGAATGTAATACTTTAAAACTTAGGTTTAGCAAAAAAAGATGATTTTTTTCACATTATAATATAAATAAATTTAGAGTGTAAGACTATTTGTAAAACTCATTTTGATTTATCTTTCCTATATATTCTGAACTTCATCTTTTGTTGAGATTCAGCATGTTAAAATCTTATTCCCACCTCCCACTTCCTTCTTTTTGATGAGAACCCCATAAGTAACATTTTAAAATGTATCTAAATTTAACTTTTCTTTCAGAAACATTATATGGTGATTAAAAGATCTGAAAAAGATACTAGCTTTAGAGCAAGACTACTTAGGTTAAATCCCCCCGCCATCACTAAGAAGGTATGTGACATTTGACATGTTATATATCATTTTGGGACTTCATTTTCCCAAGCAATAAAAGAGGCAGAAAAATAGGTCTGAATAAAATTATGGAAGAGATTAAATTTGTTAGCTACATTTGTTTCTATATACCTAGAATCTGGCACATGGCAATCATATGTGAGCAAGTAAGTACATTTATATGTGTGGTGTGTGTATGTTTTGTTGGTGTTAAATGTATACTTAATATATTTTAATCCATATGAATATAAAATTATGCCTTTTAATATTAGACTGTGCTTGTGTATGTATGTACACAATGAAAATATGAGTAAACAGAGTAAACCACAGAGAAAAATGATGACGATATTCTTTAAAAAAAAAAAACAAACCCTGATGCAAAAAATTCTTAGCCTTGAACCTGCAGAAAAGGGTGTGTAAGATTGCATACTGCCGAAGCTAACACTATTCATATAATCAGCCAAGTATGTTGGTTTTTAATGGCTATAAAAACAATATAAATTTAACAAACTTGAAAATGCAATAGTAAAGTTGGAGCTTGCAGGAGAGTAGCGAGAGAGAGAGAAGTTTTAAAAAAAGTAAGGACACTAATAGTTTCATTTAATATAGTGGCCATTCTCAATATGTGGCACAAATTAATGATACAGAATTCTGAAGTTCAAATGTCATGTAAATATGCAAAATTAATTAAAAGCTGATTAAGGGCGGCGCCTGTGGCTGAGTGAGCAGGGCGCCAGCCCCATATACCGAGGGTGGCGGGTTCAAACCCAGCCCTGGCCAAACTGCAACCAAAAAATAGCCGGGCGTTGTGGCGGGCGCCTGTAGTCCCAGCTACTCGGGAGGCTGAGGCAGGAGAATCGCCTAGGCCCAGGAGTTGGAGGTTGCTGTGAGCTGTGTGACGCCACGGCACTCTACCGAGGGCCATAAAGTGAGACTCTGTCTCTACAAAAAAAAAAAAAAAAAAAAAAAAGCTGATTAAAAAATAATACCACTATGAAATATTTAGGATAGTGTTGGAGGTATACTAGCAATTCAGGAGGCCAAGGCAAGAGGATTGCTTGAGCTCAGGAGTTAGAGACCAGCCTACTATAGTGAGACCCTGTCTCTACAGAAAATAAAACAAAATTACCTGCATGTAGTGGCTAGTGGACCTGTAGTGCCAGCTAAAAAATAGAGGCCCCAGGTGGGTAGGGTGGAGGTCATAGCTGCGCCTTTGATAGAGAGGAGATGATTATAATTGTTAACTGTAGTTAAACAATGGCCTGCAACTGAGGGTCCTCTCTTCAAAATCTCTATATTTCTGCATAAGTTTAGGATGATGGCATTTTGACAGGAGTCTCTGTTGTGGGTCAGGCTGCCAGTTCCGTGAACTCAGTTGAACTGATTCATTTACTTGACTGAACTAGAAAGAAAAACTGAGGCACAGAGGTGATGGAAAACAAAAATGAATGGAAACGGAAAATAAAGCAGGAGCAACACAGGCAGCGTGAAGAGAGAGCAAAAGTAACCTGCATAGGTTTAAGTAGAACAATGTGAAATTTTATTCACGAACGAATAGAAAGCGGGGAGCATTTCCCCAAAAAACAGGGCGTGGGTCCCTCTCGTGAGGGAGCAGAGGTGAGCCAGGTGAGGCACAGAGGCGGTGCGGAGGTATAAATACCCTCTTTCTCCCGGTTTGAATTTTGTTGCAATTCTTTTATCAGCCTTTCTGTCTCCAAGAATTATTGCCCTTTTCTGTTGGTCATTGACTCTATTTCTGTTGTCTCTTTGTATTGGTCACTGTGTCTCGAGGTTTCCTCACATCCACAGCCTCTTCCCATTGTCTGGAGAGTTGCAGAGTGGTGAGTGTTCCCTCCCGACGTCTTTCTCAAAACAACGGGCTTTCCTCTCATTCCCAGCCCCACAACCCCCATTCTTAGTGTCCCTTCCCAGTCTTCATCCTCTTCATTTGCCAGCAAATTAATAAACTCTTTTCTTCTCCTCAAAACAAAATCATAAAAACTTCCAAAACCACTTGAGAAAAGAAAAAGAAAACCTTCTTGTATTATCCCATTAAATTATCTTAGAGGGAATATTTTCTGATTGCTCTATCTACTGCCTCAATAATCTAATGGTATCATTAGTTTAAAAACAATTGTGCCATTGCCCATTCTCAACTATGTCATGAGATTATTCCTTCTGGTTCCCCCGCCTCCTCCACAGCGTTTAAAATATCAGTGTATCTATTAACTTATTGACCCAACTAAAGAACAACACAGTTTGGCATTTGTTTTCATAAACACAGAAGTAGAACCCACTTCTAGTTCAAGTACAAGATGAAAGAAGAAAACTGTGCAATTCCTAAAAGTCCATTACAAATAAAATATGATGCCTACAAATACAAGATCCTCTAGAGGCCAAGAAAGAACAGCAGGAGAATTTGCTTAAGAGATGCAGTTCTTATCCTATCTAATTAAAGCATTAGGAGAAAAATGAAACTCGGCAGTAATGACAAGCTTTTGGTATTTAAAAGCGTCTCTGGCATGAAAGCTTCATCACTGCCTCATTTACTTACAAATTCTAAAATATAGACATGGCAACAGCCCAGATTAGAATTGAGAAATTCAAAACTTCTTTTCTTCTTGTACAGTTTATCTCAGAGACAATAAACTTGGGTTATAAGAAAATATACAATAAAAACAGATTCCAATCTTGCTGTCATCTGTAATCAAAAAAGAAAAAAAAAAAACTGACCATAGGATAGGACATCACTCAGACGCTTAATCTGGGGAACTAAGATGCAGAATAATCGAGACATTATTTACGTACTCTGAATCAAGATGGTCATTTTGTTTTCTTTTTGTTTTTCTTTTGTTTCTTCTTATATTTTCTGGAAAATCAAAGTCAAACCCAAATTTGTTTGTTTTTTTTTTTTTTTTTTTTTTTTGTAGAGACAGAGTCTCAATTTATGGCCCTCGGTAGAATGCCGTGGCCTCACACAGCTTACAGCAACCTCCAACTCCTGGGCTTAAGCGATTCTCTTGCCTCAGCCTCCCGAGTAGCTGGGACTACAGGCGCCCGCCACAACACCTGGCTATTTTTTGGTTGCAGATTGGCCGGGGCCGGGTTTGAACCCGTCACCCTCGGTATATGGGGCCGGCGCCTTACCGACTGAGCCACAGGCGCCGCCCTCAAACCCAAATTTGAAGATAAGATTGCCAGGAGGCAAATGGATTTAAGAGTTCATGATGTAAAGTGTAAAGTCTCCAGAAATGAAGTGGGTTGACATAAATCCAGGGTATATTTACTCACTGCCTTCTTATTTCTTATTGATGTACTTATTTACATGTTATTTTGTTAATTTATTAATAGCCTTTATGTGACATGCCCTCAGTGCAGCAGCTTTTATGATTGCATTTTATGAGTCTATTCCATAAACATCTACTGAGTATAGACTGCAGAGCAGGCCCAGGTGAGGTACTGGAGAGGGGAAGGTGACTGCCCAATGCCAGAGAGAAGACTGAGGGGGATGTCCTCAAAACACCCAGAGTCGCAATGATGAGAAATGTACTTGTCTTTAGAAACCTGAAAGATGACTGGACTCACCAGGTGACCAAGTTGCTTCTTCTTTCCTTTATTCCCTTAGTGCTAATACACGTATACACCTGGCCTTTAATTAGTCAAACACCAAAAGGAAATATTTAAAAAATTAAATAACTCCTCATGTAGAAAGGTTCTTTATTCATCACAGTACTTAATTAGGACATTGTAAACATGGGACTGACCGAACAGGAAATCCTGCCATGTGATTTGGAACCAAACATTTATTCAGTATGTATTTAAAAGTATCTGTTATATGCAAGTCATTCTACATATATTTATTAAGTTTAATATAAAGAAAATAAGATATATATTATAGAAAAAAAGAGAGAGAGAGAGAGAGAGAAATTGCATCTTTCTTCAGAGGGAACCACTGCATCAAGTTGGCACTGTAAGGTCCCGGCCTTGAGGCTCTGGAAGACTTATTTATTTTTCCTTTTTAAAAGACAGCTTTTTTCCCCAGGAATATTTAGTGAAGATGATATGAGACAAAATACATCAAGGGTCTGGCACATGGTAGGCGCTGGAAGCATCATGCCCTATGGTTACCAGGGTCGTGCGTTGCCAAGACATTCACCTGCAACACAGCGGTAAGTGGGACTCTGAGGTCCTGGCCACCTGTCTTTATAGCTACGCAGTCCTTACCCCCAGGCCAATACAGTGGATGAGGACCATTCGAAGTGAAAATATGAACATTATTTAATAACTGGTCTTCTGTAATAAACCATTTAAATGTATTTTATAAGGAATCACACACATATACAAAAAGAGAGAAACTGCAATAAATAGTAGAATACAATGAGTGAGGAGAGAGATACAGATAAAATGTCAAGGAGTATTCAGAGAAAGAGGGACCCTTTATTACATATGTGAGTGTTGAGGGGAAGAGTAAAAAAGGCTATATTTAAATTTTCATATATTGATTTATTTCAGTGAAATTTGAAAGTTGTCATTCTAGTCAATTTGGATTTATTCTCAAAGCTTTTCATGTGTTAAAATAGCAAAGCAAAAGCTGTTGGTCAAATTGTTGCTCCTTCTGATAGGATGACCATGTTCCACTACTGAGCTTTCAGTATTCAGATCATTACCTCGTGGACTCCTCAGGGATATGTGAGAAGGACAACAGTAACCTGTGACAGCCGGTAACCTGAAAATTGCACATTTGAAAGCACCCAAAATTCTGTTAATTTAGTCAGTCGAGATCAAAATTTTTCTTCTCCTCATATTCTTCCACCTTGTTCCCTTTGTCTGACAGGCTGGTTATTATTTTTCCAGAACTGTTGACAAAGACTATCTTAAGCTGTCTGCTTTACTCTTTTTCATACTGCAGCGATCTAAAGGAAGCACTAATGTCAGCATAAACCCATAAATCAGGTCCTACTGAAGAATGAGAACGCCAGACATTTCCTTTCAGGAATACGGTACCACTTGAAAAAGCTGTAGTTGTATCACAGTGCAGCCTAATTTTGGAAGGCTTCTCTTTTGTTTTCATCCATATGTTTAAAAATGACATGTCCCCATTACACAAATATAATATATAAATGGAGTCAGTAAACCAGGCATTATACTATTGACTCCTGTAACTGATTAATATTTCTAATACCCTATTTTTATCCTTTGTTTTAAAGGAGGAGACCAAAGAGAGATTTGTTATTTAAAATATTTTTGAAAAATGCCTTTATAATATCTGACATGCATTGTGTTCAGAGACCAAAAAAAAAGGAAAATTTGTCAGATAATAAAGTATAATAAAAAAGGGTCAAGGTATTGAAGGGTCTGTATTATTAGGGAGGTGGTGGTACATGTATTAAGACGTATGATAATGAAATGATAAATCATCTCAGCAAAAGAAATTAAACACACAAAACCCTACAGATACTTTTGTATATGAGATAAAACCCTATTGGTGTAGACATACTAAGCTAATGACAGAGAAATACAAGAGGATATTTTGTTGTTTACATAATATTCATGGCATCTACCAGTCTGATTTTCCATTTTTCTAACAAATACAATTGTTAAGGAAATTTTCCTTTCTTCCTCTTATCAGTAATTAATTTAAGAATGAGCATGTAGTGAGATTTCTCTTGAGATATGAATAAAACTTCCTGGGAACCTTCTGGGATAGGTTTCCTCTCTGAAAAATACAGACACAAAGACAGATGGAGCCTTTTTCTTCCTATGGTCACTAGCTTGTCTGCATAAGTTTTCTGGAATGTGTAGCCATCATGTGGTCTCTAGGGATGACAACTGAGACAAAGCCGACTAGTTGAGAAAGGCATAGTAAAAACATTATGTGGTAGAGTAAAAATGATGGTCCCAAATTGCATCAACAGCCTAATCCTTAAAGCACTGAATGTTGCCTTATAGGGCAAAAGACACCTTTCAGATACAATTAAATTAAGGATATTGAGATGGGAATATGATCCAGAATTATCTGGGTGGACCCTAAATATAATCACAGTGTCTTTATACGAGGGGGGCAGGGGAAGATTTTACCACAGAGAGGATAATGTAATGTGAAGGAAGCAGAGACAGATATAGAGATGCTATAGTGGGGCATTGAAAATGGAGGATTAGGCCCTAAGTCAGTGATTCCCAACCTGTGGGTCGCGACCCACAGGAACTGTATTAAAAGGCCGCAGCATTAGGAAGGTTGAGAACCATTGCCCTAAGTCAAAGATTGCAAAGGCAGTAGCTCTGGAACCTGGAAACAGAGAAAACAAATCTCTACTACAATCTTACAAGAGAAAACAGCACTGAAGCACCTTCATCTTACCTAGCAAAATTGACTTCAGATTTTTGCTCTCAATAACCACAAAGGAATAATTTTGGGAGGTATTAAGCCACTAGATAAGGTTTGATGAAATTTTGGGGGGCAGCTGTAGGAAACTAATACAGATGGAAAGAAGACTTGAATGAGGCATTATATTAATACACTTTGGAGACGCTTAATCACAGTACTAAGAGGATTATGCAGATTATCTGAGTGACATTGATGACGGTTTCTATAGTAAAGATCTCTTTAATGGATTTTAATTTCTGCCAAATTTACCATTTCTTATCCTAAATTTCTATGCACATGTAGCCTTAGAACACATGTTAATTTAGTCGCTATATTATGAGGTTTGAAGGTCTTGACCATAACTTGAGAAAAAGCTAAAGCATTTATCACAATGTTACTACAATTAATACTAAAAGCTATCTCAATAAAAGCCAGAACCATATTTCAGTTGCTCAACCAGATTCATTTTTGTTGGCCACCTCACATAGGATCTGTCAGCACGTCTTTCAGCTCTATCTGCTATATCTCCTAAATCAGACAACTTACATCGTCCCATTTTAAAGGCTGGCATCCTGGTCAAAGCGCCTTATTTTCTTCTATTCTATACTGTTAGCTTTCATCTATTTTTCCTGATACTGCCCTTACCAAACAGCAAGCAGAGTGATTCTTTAAAAATATATACAATGGATCACGTCGTTTCTCTGCTCAAAATTTTCCAATGTCTTCCCAACTCTTGGAATAAAAAATAAATTTTCAAAATTGGCTGCAAAGCCCACATGATTGATGCAACTTAGATACCAGAATGAAGAAGACTCCAGCTCAGAATTAAAACTCACTTAAAATAGCCCACAGAAAACAAGTAACCTAAGAAAGGAACACACTTTTATTTTGGGGAAATTTTAGAGTTGGTTGCTACCAAACAATCTACTGAAATTTATCAAAAATATCCTTTAAAAAAAAATCTGAAACCACACATAAATTTATTTATTTTGCTTTTTAGCTTTCCCCTGATAGAAAGTCTACAGGTGCAGGAATTTTCTGTTTTGTTGATTCCTGAACACATAAAATACATGGTCTCTTCCATTTATTGTTAACATAAATGAAGGACACTTCATGATTTTATTACGCATTGCATAAATTCATGTTACATTAAGAAGTACATTACATGAAAGAATAAGTGACCAACTAAATAATGGCCAATAGTACCCATTTTTGTATTCCAGGTAATGTTGCCTACATTGAAATGTTCACTTAATGTTTGTTCAGTGAATAATTTCTCGCAAGTTGGACACATAAATTGTTAGACCCTATTGGCTGGGTGCAGGTACCACTTCCTCATGCCCCTCATTGGAGCACGGCCAGCCTCTCTCTGAACAGGCCTGTGCCTAGTCTCCCCGGGAAGGAGGCAGCCTGTGGGGGCGCCTGCCCAGCCGGTGTCACCGCCCTGATGAGACAGGGGCCATCAGCAAGAGAGGAACTCCAGCAGTTGGGCGACACTGGGTTCTCTCTCTCAGCACCACCACCACTGCCAGTCCCACCCTCGGGGCTGCCGTGAGACGTGCAGTCTCGGCCTCCAGCTTCTCCCTTTCCACTGGGGGTTAGGTGAGGGGGTGTGGGGTGGGTGTGCGCGCTACCTCAACCCCCAGATTCTCTCCGCACCGGTAAAGCGGAGCAACTGGACGTGGGAGGGAATTACCGCCCCACCCCCAGCCTCCGGGGATAGGACAGAAGACTAAGGGGCGTGGCTACGGGAGGAGCGTAGGAACCCAGTGACGGCTGGGACTATTCCCAGGTCGCAACACATAGGGAGGATAACCCAGGGATCTTTATACTAACCGGGTCCTTTGGGCCAATGACCCAAGGTATAATTAAACTTGCTAATTTCCAGTCCTGCGAGTTCTTCAGGAGGGTTCTGGGGAGGAAGAACGTTCTTAAGAAGTTTCTATTACTTCTATTACATGAAAGCTATAACCCAGTTACAACCTAAGAATAGGGAGAAGGGGGAAAGGGAGGGGAGGGAGGGGGGAGGTAGGTGGAGAGAGGAGGATTAATGGGATTACACCTGCGGTGCATCTTACAAGGGAATATGTGAATCCTAGTAAATGTGGAATGTAAAGGTCTCAGCAAAATAACTAAGAAAATGCAATGAAAGCTATGTTAACTAGTGTGATGAAAATGTGTCAAACGATCTATGAACCAAGTGTATGGTGCCCCATGATCATATTAATGTACACAGCTATGATTTAATAAAAATAAAAAAAGGGAAAAAAAAAAAAGAAGTTTCTTTCTGAAGACCAACTTGTCAGTTACCTCAAAGGCAGAGGCAATTGCCAGTCCTGCCAGGGAAGAGTGGCAGACTGGGTCGCTGAGTCCATGTAAGACGTGCACGTTCAGATCAGGGTTTCTGCCCCACTGGACAGGGGCCCGTCTGGCTCTCTGAGATGTATTTTCCTTATGGTCTGCACTTTCTTCTGTAATACATGTGTGTTGACGGTGACTGCTTTGTGTTAGTGATCACTCCATCACTGGCTAGGCACCAGTGCTCATTGAAGGCACTGGGAGCCAAGGATCATGGAACATCCTTTTCCAGAGGAACCTAACAAGATCTCATGCAAAGCAAATAAGAATAAGAATGCTATGAAGGAGGGTTATTGATGTCATATAAATATTAGAATTTAAATAACATAGTCAAGATCATGCACATAGTGACTAATGCAGAATTCCATTTTTGCAATCTCTGGCCTTAAGTGTTTTGTTTACTGCTTCCAAAACAAAATAAAGTATCACAGCCAAAAGGTTCAACAAAATGTTGGAGTTTCCCTTAAAGAGCTTTAGGAAAAAACAAATAAACAAACAACAACAAAAACTGAGGCAAATAAAACCACCCTAGAAAATTCTCTACTCATCTTGTAAATAAAAGTTTTCTTTTTCCTAGACTATATTCTTTTTCTTCTATTCTTTTTCATAGACTAATATCTCAATTCAATATACACATACACATTAGAAATAAATATTATTTCAAGCTATACTTAATTATTGAAGTTTTGGAGAAGTATCCAGCATTTGATGTGGACCCTACGTTAGGTTCTGCAGAGAAAAATAAATAGCTAAATGTTCTCAACCTGTGGGTCATGACTTCTTTGGGTGTCGAATGACTCTTTCACAGGGGTCGCCTAAATACCTCTTCCATATTAGATATTTACATTATGATTCGTAACAGTAGCGAAATTACAGTTATGAAGTAGCAATGAAAATAATTGTGTGGTTGGAGGTCACCACAACATGAGGAATTGTATTAAAGGGTCATGGTATTTGGAAGGTTGAAAACCACTGAGCTAAAAGAAGTGAAGCTTGAAGATTATTAAATCATGCTGGAAGAACTTTATTCATACTTGCTACAGCATTAAGTTGAGGGCACTCTTTCAGAGTTTATATAATCTAACACTAAAATAAATGGAAGCATTTCATTATGAAAGTGAGCAATAATCTCCTTTCCCCCCAAAGATGGCAAATGTTGAAAATATACGCTGACAGGTAATACTACTTCACAATGTTTTGAGATACAGCTCTAAGCTCTGCTTAGTGGAGAGAACAAGCAAATACCCCAGGATGAGTGCTGAAGACTTTCGCAAAGACATTAAGGTAGGACGCTGAATTAGTACGGATTTGGTTGTAATATTCTTGTAATATTGTAGAGGAAAATACTTTCCAATACTCTTTGTTTGCTTAGTAATCTGCATTCTATACATCCACAATTTTAAAATGTGATGAATTTTCACTGATTTTCCATTACTGATAGCATATTCTATAATAAGCATTGTATATGACAAGTGTCCAGAGTCAAAGAAGTTTACTCAACATTGTTGCAAAATAGTATGTGAAATATTTGGTTAGAATTTGGTGCCTTTATAGTAATTGACCATATCACTTTTTGTTGTTGTTTTTTGTTTGTTTGTTTGTTTGCAGTTTTTGGCCACGGCTGGGTTTGAACCTTCCACTTCCAGCATATGGGGCAGGAACACTACTCCTTTGAGCCACAGTTGCCGCCCCATATCACTTTTTTATACTGAGTGTTTTAGTAAACACTACCCAAACAATATTTTTCTCCAAATTTCCTGAGTGTATGGATAGAGAATAAGAGAGATACCAGCCAGGTTAAACCTCAAATGAATTGATAATACTCAGTGGTTATAAATACAAAGAGATGTACATCTATTGAAAATACATGGGGAAAAAATCCCATTAAGATAAAGTGTCTAATTTGAAAAAGGCAAAAAAAAGACAGTGATAAAATGAACAATATGAGGCAGCTGTAAGCGAAAGCATAAAAGCCAATAAAAACAATTTATGTGCTGTTTTCCTAAATTTAGAAAATGACTGTAAATCAAGTCAACCCCAAAGCATTGTTTTTCCTGGAAAGTATTAGGCTTCTTAACTGGAAAATAGTTGAACTCCTAACAAATGCCGTTGATGTCAATTTGTTTTCATTTTATACATAAATTCTTCTGGACTTTTATTATCCTATTTACAAAATTCTAAATATGTATAATGGACAATACCTTACAGATTGTTTAACCTTTTCTTTTATAGAGATAAACAAATAAGCTCAATTTTTTAAAGAGGTATATTATGCAGTTAGAATGGGTAAGAAATAAGGTAGATTCTAATTCTTCTCTTCTTATATACGCCCAATATTATTTTTAATCCACTCTACCATCTCTAGCTGTACTATAAATAATAAATTATATTTATATTTCCTAATACTAAATGAATTTTCTTTTTTTTTTTTTGTAGAGACAATGCTCAAATTTAGCACTGAGCATTGTATCAGACCAAACAAAAAACTATAAAACTAATTTTATATCTTTAAATAAGTGAAGAAGTAATTGAAATCTTCAAATATCCAGAACTGTCGTCAAAAAATTCTGGATATTTGAAGACTTCAATTACCTCTTCACTTATTTAAAGTGTAAAATTAGTTTCATTTTTAAAAGAGAATGAACCATAAGATTCAATTTCTCTCAAGGTGTATGCAACTTCTAAATTCATTGAGGTGACTACCTTTATCACACTGAAAAATGTGTGAAAGAAAATAACTACCACCATCTTAAGAAAAGAAATAGTTGCTCAAGCATTTGTCATAAGAAAAAAAAAATTAAAACAAAAAATGTCTCCCCAGTTTCACTGAGACCTGGCTTCTCTTAGGTTCTTTGAAAAACAAGAATAAGTTTTTGTCATACCTTGTCTTTAACCAGGAGTTACAGAAGTTGTACCTTCCTCTTGTCCTGATCAATTTATGTTGTACATATGAAATTGCATGTCCCCTTTCATCCATTTTGGACATATGCTTGTATTTTCTGAGTGTGTTTATGTGTGCATTTTTTCCTGTATTGATGGATTATAATAATTTCTTTATGTGTGATTGCATAGAATTTACATACTCTCATTAAAGAACTTACTATTTATACCATCCTATTTTTCATTAGTATAGTAGGCAAGATGTCTCCACAATATTCCATACCCTAATTGCTGGGTCTTCTTAATATTCTACTTTACATGACAAAGGTGATTTTGCAGAAGTAATTACATTATAAACCTAATGATATGGATATTATTCTGCATTACCCTTACCCACATGGGCTCAATCTATTCACATGATCCTTTAAAGCAGAGAACATTCTCTAGATGGAACAGAAGAGATGTGGCAGAAGAAGTAAAAAAAAAAAAAAAATTGAATCATGAGTGGAGCTTTCTTTTTTTGTTATTTTGAGGTAGTGGGGACAATGGTGGTGAATAAACTGACAGCCAGCAATAAAGCAGAGTCTCCTCCCTACAGCCCTCAGAAACTTCATTCTGCCAACAATCCGAATGACATTGGAGAATTATCTCCCATAGTCTCCAGAGAATAAACCCAGTCAGGAACATGCCTTGACTTTGGATTTTTAAGACCCAAAGAAAAAGTAGTCAAGCAACGACAGACTTCTTCTGACCTACAGAACTATGCGATGATGACCTTAAGTTGTTTTAAACCAGTATATTTGCAAGTGACAAGGTTTAAACACAAATTTAGCACTGAGCATTGTATCAGACCAAACAAAAAACAAAACATAATTTCTTACATGGCTCTCACCATTTATATGTATGAAACTGTCCAATTTATCGATAACAATTCATGTTTTACACAAAGTTTATAAATAAAGATAGTGGACATCATAATAAAATAAATTTCTTGTAATACATAGCAGGATTACACTTACACTTTTTCTTATATCAACACTCAGTCATTCTAGACATATTGTTTAAGCTCATGTTTCATAAGCACATCTACGAGAACTCAGAATGACATAGGTTGGTTTTATGATGTTGAGATTATCATAAGCAATTACTAGATTAAGCTTAGAAAATCTTTTGGCATGGTAACATGTATACCACCTGAGTAGAGAGAGCGATTGGCTGCTAGCTCCAATCTCAGACTAACTGTCCACATTGACCAAGAATATAATCTTTTGAAGTATCTCAGTGTAAGGTTCCTTGCAGACAGTAATTACAAAGGATTGAACTTCAGGGCAACATAAATACCCAATTCCATGATTGCTTACCTCCAGTAAACTTGGACCACAGCTGGGAGAAACGAGTTTATGTCCTATAAAGATGATTGGAAGTGGACACAATCGACGTGTTTCATTTCAGACAAACTATTGTCTCTCAAATTTCATGATTTTACTGTTCAAAAATAACATCCAGGCTCTTTATATTTATATTTACTTCATTAAATAATATTGTTGGGACAGGGAGGGATTCCATCCCTCAAGTGTTTGGGAGTGAGACATAAGCAGCTCAACCTCTGCAGAACTCCGAGTTTAAAAGAGTCAAACCATGAGCATGGTCTAAAGAATATAAATATGATGATGATTGACCTGTTTCATATTGTTTCTTCTTATAGTTTTGTGGATCTTTTCAGGTTCTCTGGAATTCACTAAATTTGACTGTTTTATTTATATTAATTAAACCTGCAATATTTCCCCTCCTCCATTAGAACACAATACCACAATGATGCCCATCTCCTTCAGCCAGTGCTACTCAAACTCTTTGCCTGATCAGCCCCTGATAATGTAAAATATGGTAAATTTATGGTTCCAGGGTACACATGTTTGGGTGGGGGCGGGGGGCATCTGAAGAGAGCTGCCTGAGAAAGTTTTATTTCATTTCTTACTTCTTATTTGTGGGACTATCTATAATATTACTTCCTATAAGTATTTAACTGATATAAATAAAAATAAATTCTAAGACTTTGTATCATTTTGTCATTCAGTTTTACATATCCCCTGGCACACTCATTGTGGGAGGCAGGCATAGGTTTAAATTATCTTCTTTTAATTTACCTGTAATTCTAAAACATAAAAATAAAAATGGGACAAACATACTCTATTTAGGCTGAGGTTTTCTTCCAGGAAGGATTATGTTCAAGTAGAGAAAGTGAATTCCCAAGATGAATCTGCCTGACAGTGATCCTTAACATTTAAAGATGGCCCAACTCTGTAGAGTTTTTTTTTTTTTAATCAAAAAATATACAAATTGTTGATGTATACTTCAGAATAAATACATGTGTGAATAAATAAATCAATTATCAATAAGTCAGTCAGCATATTAAATTCATATGGTGTAGTGTTACCAGTAGTTGGCAGTGTCCTTTGGATAAAACCAAGACTTTCAATCTAGCTCTTTAATTAGAGCTGTGGAAAGTGACATAGGACTATTGACATAGTAAGTATCTGCTTGAATGTTTACTTCTGATTATGTGGGCGCTACTCCAATGTACTGAAAACATTTCAGACCTAGAAATATGGCATTTCCAAGGCACACTTCGTATTGAAAAGCTATTTCTTACTATGGTTGCTATTACAGTTCCAAAGCAAGCAGGCCCAAAGAGTGCATGCATGAATGAATATAATGATCCAAAACATCAGGCAGGAATGATGGTTCCCAAGAGTAACAAAATACATGCAAAGCACAGAAAATGGAAGTCCAAGGCTGTTCTTTAATTTTGGGGTTCCTGTATTGAAGAGAAAAAAATAAAGTAAAAATAAGAAAAAAAAATCTTATGAACTTTTTTATTACTATTAAATAAAAAAAACTTTTTCTTCTGTAATAGTTCTTAATAGATTTTTACTCTTTCAGAGAAAGTAACTGCTTGTGCCCTAAAATAGAAATAAAATTGCTTCTCCTGAAAAGTTAACTTAAGAATGCATTACAGGTTCCAATAGCAATATACTGCGAAAGATCCATTACTCAACAAGGAAGCCTATTTGCCAAATTAGAGTTCCATTGGTTCCAATTATAGTACAGATATGATCTTTGCCAACCCATGCATTCAATTTCCAATAACGATAAAAAAATTATGTTAGTTAAGTTCAAAGAGAATTTTTGCAGACAGGATTTTTAAATGTGCCTTTGCATTCTCTTGATGTGCACGTACTCATTTTGTATTTTCCACTTAACTGCCACCATTCTCAGACAAAAAAAATTAATTTTTGTTATCACACAGTAAATAAAATTTGGAGATACAGATAAAAATCCAAGGGAGACCCCTTTCCCATGAATGTGATACCTCCTTTTAAACAAAGAAAGCAAAGAAAACTAAAATACAGAGGGTGCCCAAAAATGTATACACATTTTAAGAAAGGAAAAAAAAACACATTAAATTTCTAATACTCAAATCATATGTGACTTCTGTAATTACAAAAGGTGCTCAGTGTGACTTGTATTCATCTTTTGTTATCAGTGTATATTAAATATTATAATTTCAATATAGTTTTCTCTTTTTGTAAATATGTATACATTTTTGGCCCCTTCTGTATTTTTACAGATATATTTTACATCTGAAAGACATACCATATATAACAAATATAATAATAATGTGTTACATCATTATCTTTGAAAGGCATTCTTTACTAATCTTGTGACATTTAATTCCTCACTTGCACTCTAGAATGTTGTATATTTGAGCCCTGAAAGTAGAGACCAGAAGTTTCTTAAAGGTAAAGATATATTTTAATTACTGTTTTTCCATTTCATTAATTGGAAGGCACCTAACAACTTTCTAAAGGCTTAGTTACCTCATTTGTAAACTAATGTAAAATAGAAACTATCTTATTATATTACACAGGTAAATAATTAATTAATACATGAAATGGAATTATAGAGTGCCTGATAAATAGTAAATGCTCAGTACATGTTAGTTACTAATATTTTATGGTTATTTCTTTACATTTGTAAACGAAACAGTAAATTGTATTTACGAAGTATTATTATTCACATTTTGTGATTTAATATTGCATGATTGAAATATTAATCATGCAATAAATACTGGATAGAATTGCTATCAACAAGAGATTATCACTAAGAATCTATTAACTTTATAATATTTTGAACTATTGCCTGTTTTTCTAACCTGTCAGTTATAATTGCCAGAAATCTGAAATTCGTGTGCTTCAAACACCATAATGGATATGATAAAGAATTTTCTGAGCAGTCAAGCCACTGAAATGCTAATTTCAGCTATCCCAGAAACTAGCTGTGTGATTATGGACATAAGTTACAAGCTTTATTTTGCAAAAACATCTCTAGAATTTATAATCCTAAAATGTAAAAAGCCTCAGAATGAAAAAGAATGAATGAGCAGATGTCTCTATAAAAATATACAGGAAGCTGTGTTGAGGTCAAGGTGTTTGTAACGAAAGAATGATTGAGTTCCTCAAGGCAAAATTTTACATTACAGCAGCCACACAGACCTGACGTCAGCCATAACAGTGCAGACTCACACTGCAGAGCATCAAAGCCACCGGGCAATAACCCAGAAGATTGGTTAGTGGCCCCAGAATCACCACAAGTCGTAAAGAATCGATTCTCATGGACGGGAGCAGATATGCTCAGTACTGAGAATAAGCTCAATTCTCTCTCATGTAGAAAACTTGGTATAAATCCAATCTTACTCATTATGTGTTCATTTTATAATATAACTCTGAAGGGAGAATCCTATATCCATTGCACTATAAATCCGATGTATTGGCTATAATCCCCCAAATTAATCCAATTAAAAAACTGACAATTCTAAATATCCCCATTACGTCTTGGATAATCTATATAAACAACTGGTTTATCATTTGATAAACAGAAGTACTGAGAAAACTAAAAAAATAAAATAAAATTAATATAAGGTAGTTAAAACTTTCATGGGAAAATATGGCCTGTAATGTACATAATTAGTTGTTATATATTTCCTGTCATAATTCAAAGCAAAGTTTTCACATATGTGACATAATATGTAGAAACTAAGTTAATAACTGAATTTTATCATCATGGATTAGAATTTACATACTACCCAAGCATTTTTCTCAAAAAATGTATACTAATTAAGATTTTAAAAGTCTTTAATTGCACACCAGTTTTCCATGAATACATACTTTACCCTTTACATCCAGCCAGAAACTCAAAATGTTACCTCTTGCTTGGGATTCACTTTCTTCAAGTATCAATAGATTCTCATTGAGCTAATTCATAATACACATTTGGGCCTGGCCTAGTGGCTTATGCCTGTAGTCCCAGCACTCTGAGAGGCCGAGGCAGGTGGATTGCTTGAGCTCAGGAGTTCGAGAACAGACTAAAAGCCAGACCCTGTCTCTAAAAATTAGCTGGGTGTTGTGGCAGGTGCCCATAGTCCCAGCTACTGGGGAGGCCAAGGCAAGAGAATCACTGAAGCCCAAGAGTTTGAAGTTGCTGTGAGCTATGATGTCACAGCACTCAACCCCAGGGTGACTGAGTGAGACTTTGTCTCTCTAAAAGAATAATAACAATAATAAGGATAATTTATGATACAATGTGTATATTCTAAAGGAAATCATCTGTACAGTTTCTGTAGGTGTTAATATTGTCTCTGATTAGCATTTTAATTAAAAATCTACTGCTATTCATTTTTATCACATCAACCAAGTTTTATTATAAAAATGAAAACTTAAAGTATAAATGCAAGCAATTTATTTTTTATTGATTCATAATATTTGCACTATGGGTACATGTGATATTTTGCTACGTGCAAATAGAATATGTAATTTTCAAGTCAGAGTATGTAGGACAGCCATCACCACAAGCATGTATCATTTCTGCGTGCTGGGGACATTTCACATCATTTCTTATAGCTATTCTGAAATATAGAATATATTGTTCTTGACTATAGTCACTCTACTACTGAATGTTATAAATTATTCCTTCTATCTTACTATATGCTTGTGCCCATTAACCAACCTCTCTTTATTTCTCCACCCGCCACACACAAATCCTTTCTAGCCTCTGGGATTTATAATTCTCCTCTTGACCTCCATAAGACCAACTGTTTTAACCTCCAAACATGAGTGGAAACATTTGATATTTGTCTTTTTTGTGCCTGGTTTATTTCACTTAACATCATCACTATTTATCTAGGTAGCTTCAAATGACATGATACCATTTTTTTAGTGGCTGAATAGCATTTCATCGCGTATATAGGCCTATTTTCTTTAGTGGTCATCCAGTGATAGACAACTAGGTTGATTCCCTAACTTCACTACTGTGAATAGTGCTGCAATAAAGAAACGGTGCCGGTATCCCTTTGATATACTGATTTCCTTTCCTTTGGATAAATATCCTGTAAGAGGGATTGCTGGATCTTAGAGCACTTCTATTTTTAGTGTTTTGAGAAATCGCCATACAGTTCTTCATAATGGCTGCACTAATCTACGTTCCCACTAACAGCCTCCGAGTTCCCTTTTTTCTGCATCCTCACCAGGATATTTTGTTTTAATATATATTTTTTTTGTGTGTGTGTGTGTTTGTTTTGTTTTGTCTTCTTGACAATAGCCATTCTAACTGGGGTAAGATGATATTACATATCTCTCTGCAGTTTTGATTTGCATTTCTCTGATTATTAATGAGGTTGAACTTTTTGCATATATAAGCTGGCACCTAGCTAGTCTTATTTTTGAGAACTGTCTATTTGGAAGTTCTGCAGACTTTTTAAGTTTCAAGTTTCCTGTATATTCTTGATATTAGCCCTTGTTGGATGACTGGCTTGCAAATATTTTTCCCGTTTAAGAGATTCCCTCTTCACTCTATTGATTATTTCCTTTGTTGTACAGAACTGCAGAAGCTTATTAGCATAATATAATTTATATTTATCTATTCCGCTTTTGTTGACTGCACATCTGAAGTCTTTGTCATGAAATCTTTATCTACAGCAATGTCCTGAAATGTTTTCACTGTTTTCTTCTAATACTTTTATATTTAGATCTTATGAAGACTTTAATACATCTTGAATTGATTTTTGTGTATGATGAGATAGGAATCCAGATTTATTCTTCTACATAAGGTTATCTAGTTTCTCCAGCACCATTTACGGAAGAGGGCATCCTTTCTTTAATGTATGTTTTTGCTGCTTTTGTCAAAAATAAGTTTCCCACAGATATATGGATTTATTTCTGGGTTCTCTATTCTATTTCATTGGTCTGTGTACCAATACCATACTGTTTTTGTTACTATACATCCTTGTAATATACTTTGAATTCAGATGGTGTGATTCTTCCAGCTATTTTTCTATTTGGTGAGGATTGCTTTATATATTTGGGCTCTTTTTTGTTCCATATAAATTTTAGGATTGATTTTTCTGTTTCTGTGCAGAATGCACTTGGTATTTTGATAGGGATTGCATTAAATCAGATGACTGCTTTTTGTAGTATGGTCACTTTAAAAATGTGAATTCCTTTGAGCCATGAGCAAAGGATGTCTTTCTATTTGATTGTGTTCTCTTCAATTTATTTCACAAGCGTTTGTATGTTTTTAAGCAGCTGTCTTTCACCTTTTCAAGACATTCATTTCATATGTTTTTCATGGCTGCACAGACACAGCAGATTTGAGTTAACCAATTATGTATCAATAATCAGACTATTTCTATTTATTCCTGTTATAAAAACTCTGCAAAATATACCCAAATGAATAAAATCACTGCATACTTATAGGGGGAAGTACTAAAAATGGAATTGTTGGATCTTGTCATTATATTTTAGTTTGGATATAGAAAGCCAAATTTTCCTCCACGTATTGTATCATTTTACTCTCTTACCAATAGCTTATATGGGCATTACTTTTATCAAATCCTATGCAACGCCGTATAGTTTAAATGTACCCATATATGGTGGATTTCACTCCCTTTAGATCCTTCAAAATTATAAACAATACAAGAGAACTAGGGATGAAAAAAGATGTTCTTGCCATTTTTTCTACTTATTCTTCTTTCATTTTTTTCATCTTTTTTTGTCTTATTTTAAAAATTCCTAAGCCCATATAATGGAAATAATTATTTATTATATAATTTTCTAGAATAGTCATTTCACAAATTCTGTCCCTTTGAAACCCAGCTGATTTCTTTCTGAAAGTAGTGTCTCCATCTTTATCACAACCAAGACTCTTTTCTCTATTATGTACGTCCACACATATATATATACATATGTAGTGTGTGTATATATCTATATATGTACATGTTCATATATATCTCAACTCTGAAAATTCAACATTAATTTAAGTAGGAAATGTTTTTAAGTGAAGAAGAAACTTAAACAAAAAATGGCACAATTTTACGGGCGACTGCAGTATTTAACAACATTTTTTTTTTTGAGTTATGTTGGCACCTATCACCAGGTATCATTGATTTGTCACTTTCCTTTTATTCCAAAAAATGTAGCATGGTATAAAACTTTTAATGAAATAGTATGTCAAGAGTCTACTACTTTTTGAGATAACTAGAGATCACCAGGGTATCACATACCCAAGGTTGGGAACTCTTCTTCAAAACTGGTAAAATGCTGTTTTATTAACAAATTAACTCTCTTCTAATACACTTGAACAAGAAGTCTGTATAGGGACTTACAATCAAGCAAAAATGGTGCAAAGAAATGAAATCCATTCTTCAAATTTGTTTTATGGACAAACTCAAGATTCTAAAAATAGTATGAGGAAAAATGTATATCGCATTTTAAGGAAAAAGACAATGAAAGTAAAATAGAATTAACTAATGTGTAGCAAAAGAAATGTAAGGCCAGAACTATACCTTCTCCTGATATCTGTTACTCATATAACAAATAGAAAATGTGGTTTTAGAAGTACAGGCAATCCCCAACTTACAAACATCTGACTTATTTACAACTCTCACTTATAAAGAGCGGCTAATACAGGTTATAGGTAAATGTACCTGTTCCAAATACGTACAGATTCAACTTAAGACCAGCTGGAGAACAAACCTACAAAACCTATCTCTTTCATAACCTGAGAACTGCCTGCACAGAGGCTTGTCAAGGTGACGACACCTTTATCAAGAGGAGCCGTATCTACTCTCACAATGTACAAAATCTACTAAAATTCCATGAAAGTTATGCAAATAAATGACAGTATTGGGAAATAAGACAATGAGGAATACAATGTTTCTGAGGCAAAAGAAAGGGAAGGAACACATTAAGAATTAAAAAGGAAAAAAAAAACACATGTGGTTGTTTTGAATGGAGAGGAATTCTTGGATGGTTCCCAAGAATTTGGAGAAAGCTTTTCCACAAATCCCAATGACTTGAAAGCTTTTGGCTAACGCTCCATTGTCCCTATTTATTGATAAGTTTTTTGTATATTTATGCATTCCTGAACAGGCATCCTTAGAATACTGTCTTCAAATAATGGACAGAAAGATGGACTTGTGACAAGTCTGAATGGTTCTAAACACAAAGACTTCAAAGATGATTCTTCCTCTGACATGTTGGTCTGGGCAGTGTCCACAGTAGCCTTGAGAAGCAGCTGCTTGTTTCAGTCGCCTGCTGTACCTACATTTTCAAAACTGCCTTTGTCATAGAAAAAGCATGTGTGGCAAGCAGGAACCAATTTTGACTGAAATCTCCATTTGGCCCCTTTCCCATAAATGTGGGTGCAAGATCCAATTTTGGATATTCAGATTGGGTATATTTATACTGAGTTAATTTATTTAGCATTTTATTTTGCTTGTGCTTTATGTCTGTAATGCTATACTTTGGCATGAAATCTTCAGCCTTCTCCCCTAGCGAAAGGTGCTATTTTTTCTTAGATTGTCTTCTTAATATTGTTTTTTTTTTTTTAGAGACAGAGTCTCACTTTGTCACCCTTGGTAGAGTGCTGTGGCATCACAGCTCACAGCAACCTCCAGCTCTTGGGCTTAGGCGATTCTCTTGCCTCAGCTTCCAGAGTAGCTGGGACTACAGGCTCCCGCCACAATGCCTGGCCATTTTTTTTAATGCTGGCTATTTTTTGTTGTTATTGTTGCAGTTTGGCCAGGGCCAGGTTCAAACTCGCCACTCTCGGTATATGGGGCTGGCACCTTATCCCCGAGACACAGGGGCCGCCCTGTCTTCTTAATAACCTAAACTCACATGAAAGACATTTAGCCTTCACAGTGCCTTCTTCCAAACTCAAGGCCATTCTTCACACTGATTATTGAAAGAACTAAGGATGCTCATAATTAAATGCACTTGAATGATAAATTGCAGTTTTAAAAATTGTCAAAAACCTATACATAAAGGCAATGTGCTCAAGAATCAAAGACATAAATATTAGTGCTGGTTTCCTACTTGTTTTTCCAAGTAATCTTCAGAAAATCCTATCCTCTAAAATTCAGTTTGCCATTCTAAGAAATCAAGATAAACAGAATTGCACTGTCTATTTCATGGGCACACTTGTACACCAATTTCACCCTTTATCCATACACTTATTTAATAATTATTTATTGTGTACCTACTATGTGCTGGGCACCAAGCTATTGTGCAGATCAAATAAAAATTAAACATCTAGAAATTACCTTAAAAACTGAAAAAATTACACATAATTTTTCAGAATTATTGATAGTAGTGGCATTGTATTATTCATTATATCATCAGACTTCACTATAGGAAGTGGAATATCAGTTTGCAACGTAAGGGTCATTAACTTAACCATAATGTGTGGTCCTATCCTCACTGTTAACTACTCACAGCCATCTGACAATGTAAAATGCTTTTTCAGGTAAGTTTAGTGTGGGATAGATGAACAAAGTGTTCAGACTGGACATTGGGTGTTTTATTATCTCCTTTCATTTCTCTCTTTCACAGCCTCCAACGTTTATACACAAATCTAGTTCTAATAGTTACTTTCTTGTATATCTCACATAATGACCAGTGAGGTCTTATCTCACCTTGTTGTTATCATACACCTCTGAGAGTTGTTCCTTATAAAATGAAATAAAAATAACCGGAGTCTAATGATAGGGAATACAGTCAGTTCTCAGGTTTGATTTTGTACTGTCATTTGATAAGAGAATCCTTGAATGTCTATTACGAGATTTTATGTTATAATTGATTTTTCACTACATTCTCCTGTGCCAACATTAGTATAAAAAGACAGAATCATTTCTTTCTGCATATTTGGGCCATTCTCCCTTCCTCATCTATTTGAGGCTGTTTTGTAAAGAACACTGATTCCTTAAAGATTGATTTTTGGATAAAGTAAGCAAATATACAATTAGTATTTTAGTATTATAGAAATATGGAAGTATTGATTACTACTAATATGAAGTAGAATATATAGCTTCCTCCTAGTTTTGTCAGATTGGAAATGAATTTTCAAGAGGGAAACTCTAATCAGGTATTTTATAAACACTATGGTGTTATAAGTTTTAAAATTTGTAAAGCAATGTTTTAAGAAAAGATTTGCCTGCATCCTTTACCTGGGGTTGGAATGAATAAGTGATAACATCCTTATTATGTGTGTTTGTGTAATTAATATATATTACTTATCTCTAAATATATGAGTTTTATATATAAAAACATGACAGAAACTATAAACAGAAAAGAGTCAGAGCTAGGCAATAAGAGTGAAACTAAAGTAAAAAATCACCAAGAAAACAATTTAAGGGAATTTTAAGGTTCAATTCCACTGACCTGGGAAAAGGAAATTTTGTTTCATCTGTGCTAAAGTTCAAGAAGCAATGTGAAAGGTTTAGAATGTAATTTTATGAAATATAAAATTTCTTGTAATCTATATTGCTTTTGTGAAGAATGAACACATTCTTGGTAACTATAAATATATAGGGGTAGCAAAGCAGACCCGTCTTTTTAGTCTATCAGTGGTCCCAACTGATGCCTAGTGGTTGGAAATAAGCAAACATATTGTGATTATCAGTCATAATTAACGATGTGTCTTCTCCCTTCTGTCTCCATAGGCTGTACAGTCAGCAATCAACCTGGGTTGAACTTTCCTAGACCACAGGTCAGGACAGAACTTTAAAGATGTGCTGCTAAAAAGAGATGAGGCAGAGGCAAAGCTTCCATCATTTGGCAATGCTGTCCAGAAGGCCACCTGATGTGAAGTACTTGCATATTGCTTCACAGGGTGAGCCTGCCTTGGGTCTTTCGTGCATTATTCATATAGGTTTCTGTAGCTCATAATGAGAGTTTGAAGAAAACAGAAATGTGGATGTAATCTAGTGTAGGCTGGCAATCCAGAGGGCTGGAGTGAGAAAGGCCCTGGGCCTCAGCCCCCCGCTGCTCTGCTCGAATATGATGGCAAGGGAGGTTTGTAATGTCCAGCAGAGTAGATGAGAAGCTAGGTTAGTAAATGTCTAGATAGAAATCAGCATCTCAGAGACAGGATACAAATAAAGCTAAAAAGCAACTGACAATTACCCTCAAGCTGTAGCTATCTTACCTGTGGGCTGTAACTTTCCCTTTTTAGGACCCTACCATAGTATCCTTTGATATGGAGGTTAGTGACTTACTGTCCATCATCCTGAAACCGCTCTTCCTTGAACAACAGACTGCCTGTTTAATTAAAACATGTGACTAATACTTTCTCATTTTTTTACTTTGTGTATGTATCCCCACAAAACCCCAAATAAAAAGGCCTTGAGAATTTGGCTGGAGGAGGCACCTATCTGCCTTGCTAAATGTTGATACAGTGTCATCTCTCTGGGTCATAAGAAAGAAACTGTATGTGTGTGAATTTGTTGTGCCTTCCCTCCCTTTGTCTGCTGACCGGGCAGTTGGGTGAAGTCCCTGCTTGGAGAACTCCCAGTCTGCTATGCAGTGGCTCCCACATGGGTCACTACACAGAAATACAATATAAAAACCTGGCAAGGCCCAATGTGTCATTTATTAGCAATTATTTATAGAGTACCTACTATGTGTTCTCGGACAAGCAATAGGGTCGGAGACAGAGGTATATAATCCCTAAGACTAGCTACCTTGTTTATCTTCACTCTGCAATTGCCCTGGAATGTTTTTCTCAGAACACAACTATTGATCATCATGGGATTTCAAAAGTTAAACTCCTTGGAATAGCTCTTAATCAACTTAAGGATGAAGAAAGTATTTCTCATTAAGGGATACTTCTAAGTGAGAATAGGGTATCATCTGCTACCATATTCACATATATAAGGCATTAAATCTAGTCCTGCTCTTAGAACAAGCCACTTGGATGCAATTGCAAGTATTGGTTCCTCTGCTTCCCCTGTGTTGTCACTGGATTTCTCCCTGTGTTGAAATTCAGTCACCGTTGAATATTCAGATAAATTAACACCTTCTATTAGCAATTTGTCATCATAATTTCCCCTTTCTATGCATAGAGAGACATATAAATGATACAAAAGCCAATGTTTCGGTCCTGTAAGAGAGGATAGGAAAGGTTTTTCATGGTTCAGATTGGACAAATCATTTCTCCCACCAGTGGCTTTCTGTCCAACTTCACAGACTGGCAGAGGTATTTGAGCTGTGGAGATCTGGTAAAGGAGAGTCCACAGCATGATGAAAACAAAAACTTTTATGTCATAGATAGGCTGAGAGGACGTTTGGCTTAGTCTAAGAAATCCACATTTTAATCTTCAAGGAGAGGTTATATTCAGAATATGATGGACCAGGGGAAAAGCAATCCTAATTACCCTGCAGAAATATTAATATATTAGAAATATACAAAGTATGTTTATATGGGAAAGAATATATTGGAGTTGTGGAGACCAGACAGAAAATTATTATAATAATGCAGTAATATGAGTAGTTTCCAATAATAAAAATGTTGGAATAAAAAGGGCAAAATTCCCCAATACTATAGAAATGAAATTAATAGGATTTTTTTTTTTTTTGGCTGGGGCTGGGTTTGAACCCACCACCTCCTGTATATGGGGCCAGTGCCCTACTCCTTGAGCCACAGGAGCGGCCCAAAATTAATAGGATTTTAATAGGTGTGAAGGGGGTTATTATGTTGGTTTAAAGAGTGGGGAGATGACTTTGAGATTTTGAGTCTGCATGAATAGAAATACAGCAGGGGCAAGTAAAGAAAGAATCTGGGACTGCCGGTGGGAGACTGATAGTGAGTTTGACTTGTTATATAACATGTGAGATTATGTTGGTACATGCTATTAGAGGCTATGAGAAGCAACTGAAAATGCATTCCTGAAGTTTACAAGAAAGCTCAAGTACAAAATACATATTTAATTGTAGTTTTCATAGAAATTATAAATAGATGACGATTAGAGAGATAGATGATAGATAATCACAAGTATGTAGTGTGACAGAGCCAATAGAAAGACTTTCAGAAGAGCAACTGTCACCAACACTATCCAAAGCCCAAGGCATCAGCCATTATCCATAGTGTATTTTAAGGAAATGATTGAAGCAGGGTTAGAATTTTATCTGTGAATTCCATGTTATTTATTTTGAAATTGTCACACTCTCTAATATGACATTTTTCTTTCAGAAGTGTACATTTTCTCTGTATTTGAGGACTTGGGCATAAATTTCTTCTGGGCTCTGGGATAACGTATGTTTGTACACTCTTACTTGACTTCCTTGACATTTAAATGCATCCGGGAATGAGGGGAGAGGTAGAGGGTTAAGAAGATCTGCAAACACAAGTAAAAGAAAGACCAATGCCAAGTTAACATTAAAATCTATGCATGTGTAGTTCATTATCATGATTAGAAAATATGCAATTATGACTCATTTTTATATGAGAGATCCAGAATGAAAATCTTGATTATGTTTTTGTCACTTTTACCACTTGAGCTTTTCAGATTCATCCCAAAAATGTTTTGTTTTTTTTTTTAAATGAGGTCAATCACAGGTTCCATAATTTGTTATGCACATTTCAAGGCATGCATGCTTAGTAAGTATGAGATGAATTTAAATCACAAGTAGGAGAAATTTATTTTATTTTTGTAAATCTTACTACCTAGAATCATATATGTTCTGATGATTACATCTATCAGCATACCACTCCTGAAATCACAATGGCTATATGGAACTATAAACATAGAAATCAAAGAATAAACAGTTATATTATTAAAATGATAGGTGCGGGTGGTGCCTGTGGCTCAGCGGGTAGGGGGCCGGTCCCATATGCCGGAGGTGGCGGGTTCAAACCCAGCCCCGGCCAAAAAAAAAAAAAAAAAAAAAATGATAGGTGCTTTTATTTCTTTTTTTTTTTAGGTGCTTTTATTTCATAACTTATTGTCTATTACGCACAGTGATTCAAAACTAAATACTTGAAACATTTAAACAATATATTTACATTCTATTTTTGTGCATGGTTTAGAGAGTGTTTCAATTTTACTATCATAACATTTGCTTAACATTAAATTTCTCCATAAACTTTCCCCTAAGGTAAAACAATAATTTGTGTGGATAAAAATAAAATATACTTTGCTCCATTAGCCCTTTATAGTTCTGCAGGGTACAGCAAAAGGCCCCATGGAACTATAGAGAAGAATTAACCTTACTTCTGCAGACTCTACCAATTTTGCTCTCAAGCTACTTGATCCCCAGAGAGTGGCTCAGCTGTTAGCTAGTGGCTTATGTCATTTACAGTAGTATATTTTCAGAGCTGGTTCCTTCTCAGGACAGTTTTGTGCTGTATCCATTTCATAATATTTTTCTCTATATTTTCCTGTTTTATGATACTATCATCAGAAACCTTTTTCAATCCAGATAAGCTACTTCAGACCGTTTTAAGACAAAATGAACTAAATGCAACATTTGGAGTTTTGAATTTACAATGGTGATATATATTTTATGATTGTATTAAAACACTATTATTAAGCACACTTTGTTTAAATATAAAACTGCTAGATTTTTTTAAAAAGCCCCATTTCGAGATAATCCATACTATGTAATTAACAACATTCTTTACAAATTCAAGACAAATATGACTACAGTCTGTGCAGGTAATCAAATAAAGTGAATTCCAAAAATATGATGGCATGAAAGAGGTAGGATATTGGAGCAGAATTATTTTAGTACTACATGGCAGCTATGTATAATGAAGATCCCTTTGTGTGATATTTTATAAAGAACAAAAAATAACAGTATAGTATTCCCAATAATTTAGCCAGCAAACAACCATGTTGTCTTCTACTACATATGTAAAGCACTTTTGGCATTTGCGAGACTATAAAACTGCATTAATACTAACAGAAGCCAAATTACTTGAAGTACAAATGAAAAAGAAATTATAACACAGAATGATCCTTGCATGAGAGGGTTACATACTTTGTTTCACATTACCAGTGATTAAACACAATTGGATGAATAACAGAAAATACATCAGAAAAAGAAAGACCAAAGGATTATTTTTGTCCATATTTTCATGTTTTTAACTGTGAAAGGTTTTCCTTTGTCTGATTTTTTTCCAGAAATGTCACTACTGTTTTGTGTTGAAAACCAGCTTTATATGAAATTGATACAATTGCCAAAATATTAAGTTAGACTTTTTTCATATATTTACATTTTTTTCTACACATACTATTAACAGCAATTGCTATCTGTTACAAGCAACACATTACTCTAAATGTCTAAAAAGTCTTAGCATTGCAGTTAGTGTTTTCAAGCTTGGCATAGTAAATACAGATGCAACGATAGCAAAATTATTTCCCAGGTGAATGAGAAGCTAACAATGTGCACTGTATGCTGAGGGTTTTAATTATAGATCTTAAGCCTAATCCCAAGGGCTTCTTTAAAGAGTCTCTAAATATTAAAAAACAAATAAAACAAAAAAACACATTCCTTTATTCATTCATAAAGCAAGCACATTCTATTTTCTGCACAGAGATCCCTATTAGTTTGCTAATGCATAGTTTAGAAAATGTAATTCCATATACAATGGGTTTATTTCCCTAGTGAGACTGGCTACAGAGCTTCCCATTTTAAGCTGTACGGAAACACTAATGCAAAAAGCTCAGCTACATAAAATACTTTGTCAAGTAGAGACAAAAAAAAAAAAAAATGGGTGAGGTGCTAGCTATTCTGGACAATATTATCTATCTAATTTAATCAGTTAATTAGATTTTATGCTGTCAGTGGAAATTAGTTTTGAATTAGTTTCTACTTTTTAATGACAATGTAAAACCTTACAAATTATACTATTAAAACATTTCAATTTTACATTTATTCTTAGGTCAAACTTTCAATAGCACATTTAAGTAAAAATTTCATTTGGCAAATAATGTTGGCAGTTTTGAATATTTTTATGTATCAAAAAAATAAAGTATAACACTTTAGTAACCAAGCGAAAACAAGAAGAGGGTTTAAGGTATCAGGCTATGTAAAAAACTATAGCAAATTAAAGTGAATATGCAGTGGTTGTTTACCTGTAGCTGAACTTTACTGGAAGGTAGACCAAGTGTTCCTAAAGTTTTAAAATTATTTTGAGAGAAAATAAAAATTCTGGGTTTTTTGTATAAACTATCTAATTTAAATGTTCCAACTTTTTTCTTTCTTTTTTTTTTTTGAGACAGAGTCTCATTATGTAGCCCTCGTTAGAGTGCTACAGAGTCATAACTCACAGCAACCTCCAACTCTTGGGCTCAAGTGATTCTCTTGCCTCAGCCTCCCAAGTAGCTGCAGGCACCTGCCACATGCCCGGCTATTTTTTTGTTTTGTTTTGTTTTAGCAGGCCTGGGCCAGGTTCGAACCCACCAGCCCTGGTGTATGTGGCTGGCACCCTAACCCCTGAGCTATGGGCACCAAGCCATTGATCCAACTTACTGACAAAAATTTAAAAGTAACAAACAGATAGAAACAAATCCCAGCATTTTGGAGGCCAAGGCTAGAGAACCATTTGAGGCCAGCAATTCAATACCAGACTGGGCAACATAGCAACATACTTATCTCTAAAAAAATTGGCTGAATGTGGAGGCACTCATTTGTAGTCCTAGCTACACTAGAATTGAGGATGGGGCAATTGCTTAAGCCCAGGAGTTCAATGTTGCAGTGAGCTATGACAGCACCACTGTACTCCAGCCTGGACAACAGAGTAACACCTGTCTCTAAAATAAATAAATAAATAACTAGCAGAGTTGATTCCATTTAGTTCTAATGTGGCCTTTAAGCTGGCCAGGTGAAACCTCTGACTATACTATTTAAAATAGAAAATTTACTTTTGACTGATATTGGGATAAGGTGCATATAATGATGATTTTTACTTGATACTGAACATTTTCTAAATTCAAGCTTCACTTTCTAATTTTCCAAATAGATATGACATTTGAATCATAGTGTAAAATCCCTTTGGAGTGCTACTTTTGCCTAAAATTTGACTCTTTTGTAATTGGTCACATATGTCTATTACCTGTTCTGTTCTTACGGCTTTTCCCCAGGTGAATGAAATCAAGCTTACACAGACTGGCCTACGTTTGACAGAATAGATGCCTACTGGTAGGTTATGACCACAGCAGTATGGGCGAGTGCTGGTCCTGCATTCCTCATGTTCGCATCTGTGGCTTCCTTTGGTTGAGCCAACTCCAGTGGGATAACGATAATTCTTCTCACGTTACCAGAACTCGGAAGATGAACAGTCAGGGTTTGCTCAGAAAATTACCAAAGACAGAGAGAAGGCTGGGCACCAATTTTTAGCTTTCATCCTTATTACCACAATATAGCTATTCCTCCTCCAGGAATGGAAGGTGGGAAGGATGTTGGGAAGTAAGACAGAGAGCAGATAGAAGGGCCTAGAGGTGCGATCAGCCCATCAGAAAAAGAACAGCTTTCCGTGGATGCCTAATTAATACATGTTCCCTCATATCTCATCAGCTAGACAAGGTTATAGGACCATTGATAGCCACATGGGAGGCTAGGGAAGATAGTATTTTTCACTGTAGCCACATGGGAGGCTAGGGAAGATAGTATTTTTCACTGAGCACACTGTTGTACTAAGCAACATTCAATTTCATATAGGATGAGAATGTTTCCTTGGCAGGCATGTACCAGGATCCTGCCACAGTGATTCTCCTCATATGCATGAAAATAGGGTAAGTACTGAAATAAGACTTCCAGGAGCTACCAACCAGGCAAAAAACATGCCTCTCTTTTTCTCCTCCTTCTCCTTTTCTTCTTCTTCCTTCTTTTATTGAATCACATGATCAACTCTTAAGGAATAATTCATAATAGAAAAATGGAAATAAATGTGGCAAAGCATACTGAGTCTATTGGCAAGCCACCACCAGTGTGAGCTACATTCTAGTGATTCAAGAGGACGGGCAGCGGACAGTGCCTACCTAAGCTGCAATGCATTATTAATCAGTCTCTGAAACTGTAATTACTTTCTGATTCTGTCTCTTAAAGCTTGCAAACAATTACACTCAGCCTTCTCTTCTGCAGGTGACTTAATGATCATTTCATATTGTGATTTAAAGTCTTACTGCTCTAGATTTCATATTTGATATTTATTCAACTAATAAACACATTGAAGTTCAAAATAAGTATGAGGCACTATCTATCACACTATATGAACGACAGCTTCTGTTGTTCTCTAGAACCTTACTGTACAAGTTCAATTATCAAAATAATTTAGAATGTCTTTGGATTATATCTTTTGCAAGGGGAAACAAGTTGATGAAGTGAATAGATACATCTTTTTTTCCTTTAATCCTTTCTTATTAAAGAGAGTCACATTTTAACCTAAAATTGGTTTTCACCACTAAGGTTTTCTTTTCTTTTTTTATTTGTATAGTTTTTTAATAAATGGATATATAGGATGAGTAACGAAAGCTGTAAGAAGTAGAATTAGTCCTGACTTGTTCATAAAATCTATACTTTTACATTTTTACTTACAATATAGACTACTTCATAGTAATAGAAAATACTTAAGGAGAGATTATGAAGGATAGCTAAAAAGGTGTAAAACCTCCAAATTCTGACATAGGATATGAGGGTGGGGATTCTAGATGAAATGCTTGGCCATGACATTTTTTCTTTCCTCCCCAATATAATTCCTAGTATCATCAACCTACTCAGTTCAATCAGTGTCAACCTAAAAATGATCATTTTCCGTGAATTATATCCAGCCGATAAATGTCATTTCTCATGGAAATTCTAATAAAAAGGCCAAAAATGCATTATGTGACATTTTAGTGGATCAGTAAGTAGCTTGTCAATTGAGAATCTAAAATCTTTACATGGTATGGATTTCTCCTTTATGTTCTAAACTCTTGACTTTTTATAGAATAATTTACATCTCAATGCAACTATTTAGCAAGGCATGTCTAAAAAATCTAGTCCAATTATAAATAATGGCTCCTGTTACAGGTGTACATTGCATTATGAAGAACTAGCAGCTGAAAAGTTCTGCACTTAATATTGATAAATTATATTTCAGACTTGCTTAAGTCAGCAATGCCTATAGCTGAGGAGAAAACAGCTGACTACACCAGCTTGAAAATCCTCTCTTTTAATCACACTAAACTTTATTAATATATGGATCAAGAATTTAGTAAAATTTGGCCAGGTTTCCTCCTAAAAGGTTAGGATAAAGCATCCTCTTTTTTTAGGTAATTGCTTTGTCATGTTCGTGGTAGACATTTTTTGCAAAAAACAATACATCTTTTGATATCACAATGTCTCTTTTATTAGCACAAAAATTGAGGTTATGATCACCCAAAGCATTTAACCCTAAAACTCCTAGAGACCTCATATGCTGACAACAACATTAAAATACAAATTATGTTGTTTTATCTTCATGGTTTTTAGAAATAATTACTTAGAACATCTATTTGAAGATTTTTCCACATCAGGTGAAAAAACACATAGACAGCCAAAGTTCTCATACAGCATTAAGTAAAGTGACAGACTTTATGCTAATAATCACTTGAACAACACTAAATACCATTTAAACATTCAATTACAATTATCACAACTGCTCCATGAAAAAAACAAGAACTGCTATGAGAGTGCGCAACAGATAATCCATACAGAAACAGAAGAGTCAGAGAAAACCTCTCTGGAGAAATGTCATTAAATTGGAATATGAAAATTGAGAAGGGCATTGAGTGGTCAAGTGAAGGCTTGAGGAAAGAACCATACATGTAGAGTGGGCAGTTGGTGCAACAAATAGACAAAAAAGAATGGAAAAAAAATAGGGCATCAAAGAATCTGAGAGAAGCTTAATATGTTTTAGAAAATAAGATAAATAAGATTGTGTGGAACAAAGAATAAGGCCACACAGAATTTTTGGAGTATAGTCTTCATTTTAAATCATTTAACAGTGAAAGAACTTTGAGGGGGCTAAAAGACAGGGTAGGAACATACTCTAACTATTAAAACTGAACTGACTCATTCATTTGTTTGCTTGTTTATTAAGCATTTGAAAGGAACAATAGTGAGGGTCCTATTTATATATGACATATTTATGTATGAAGCTGTGATACCAGTAGATTAATATATAGAATTAAGAACCAACTACTAAAATAGCTGACTCCACACTCACAGGATCATTGCAAAACATTACAGAATATCATAGTTAAATTGCCATTTTATTTATTATTATTATTTTTTTTTTCTTTTGCAGTTTTTGGTGGGGGCTGGGTTTGAACCCACTACCTCCGGCATATGGGGCCGGTGCCCTACTCCTTTGAGCCACAGGTGCTACCCTGCCATTTTATTTTTCCTGCAGGTAAATTTAAGTCACTCTTTTAGGTATTTTAGCTTTGAAATATATATGCAAAAAAAGCCAACAAAGAAGATTAGTTAAAGACACACATTAATATAACAGAAATCTTAACTATGAAGGCAGAAATAGGGTATGGTGGAGATTAAGTCACAGGAATTCAATACATTCGCATCGAAAGGTGGAATGAGGAAAATTTATGCTCGGAGTAATCCATGTGAGAATTATATGTATTTCTAATAAGCTAAAACCAAAAGCACATTAAATATTTGATCAGTTTGTGAAAGACCAGCACGTACTCTTCACAACCTCAAATACGAACATCTAATGTAGACAGTTTAATGCATGCATTAAACTCATATGCACAGACCTATAAAGAGATTGTGCATAATAAAATAGTGTGATGTTGGTGTATCCCAACTGCATGCAGGCATAAAAGTAAAGAAAGCCACAAAACAAATGCAAGCTAAAGTTATATATAAAGTAACTGAAAGTTATATTTGGGAGAAATCATTGCTAAGTCATGAGTTTATAGTTGAACCTCCAAATTTCTCTATTTTAGATATAAACTAGGGATTTCCCTATTGTCCTTGGCCAGGATATAAAACCTAGAATAAATTGTTATTTTAGGATAAATATCCAGGCAAAGATTATGTATTTGCTTCTACAACCGAACTTGAAGAAACATGATATTAATTTTATCCCTCAAGCCTTAATATATAACTTTGTTATGACAATCATAATCTCCATTTGTATAAATCTTTTTGGATTAAGTGTTCAGACATTAATTAAAAAGCATATTAAAATATACATATGTGTGTGTAGATAGATAGATAGATAGATAGATAGATGGGTGATAGCAATTACCATACCAATTTATACTTTGGTACCACTTGATTTTGTATTTGAGATTTCACTCAGCAGAGAATCAATACAGAAGAGTCCATTTAAAAGACTAGTAACAGAAACAGGTGGACTTAAGGAAGATGAAGAAATCCAAGTCCCAAAGTGCTATCAGGAAGTTACGCTTCATCTGGGAGCTGGCAAGAAAATGTTGACATGGGTTACTTAGGCTGGTGGCCCAGAAAATTCAAATACAATGTAAAGAAGTGTTAAGTAATAGAAGCAACAGTGGATAGAAGGAAGATTCTATCAAAAATAAGCATTACTACAAAATTACTTGATTCACAATTGTACTTAATGTGCTATTGAAGAAACTATTGCTTTCACTTCTTTGCAACCTACTGAAAAGGTATTTAAAGTGAAAAAAATGAAAATTTTAGCTATTCACTTAAAATTTAAAAATAAACTTCAACTCTTTCTATGTTTGGGCAAAGATGGAGTGGCATTAACAGAGAGGGAGGAAAGAATTCATTGAATAATAAGCAATCTAATATTGATAATAACATTAATAAATGTTAATAGTTATAAGTTATAGCTATTTAATTTTTATCCCTAATTTATGTCTGGTGATAGAGGAGTTATACATACATTCATATGTAGAGTTTTGTTTCTAAAAAAGAGGAATATATTGCATTAATTTTGCTTATTCCATATCATGTCAAATAAAAGAAACAATTGACCATTTACCCCCCAAAATGATCTTGAGACTACATATACTGGGAAAGGTTAGAAGAACATTTATTCTTTAAGGAAAAAAACTCCCAAGAATGCACTTGTGTGAATATTTAAGAGAAATTCAACCGAAATTAGATGATTGCCTTTCATTGAATTAAGTAACAGAAGCTAGAAACATTTAATATGGGTTAATGTATTGATTCATGTCTCTCTTTAACAAAGCAAACCCTTCAGTAAGGTACAACGCTTCCTGTCTCATTCTCCTGAAATTACAAAGTATAAGAGCCCCAGGAATTGACTGGCTCTTCTCATACCCCACAAATGCATAAATGTATTCATGATATATGTGTATATTACATAATAAAAAGGAAAAAAAAGAGAGGGATTATAGCATTCACAAATGGAGATGATCAATATACAACCTCTTTTAGGAAGACTGTCCAATTATTAGATACTCTGATAGCTTTTCCTTAGTTGGAAAACAAAAACAAAAACATATTTTGAACCGATAATATCAATGTAAATTTTCCCCATGCCTAACAATATCTCCTTAACAGTAGTTTGAAGAAAGATTTTTAACATGGCAGGTTTACAAAATTTCATTCATTTTAATGCAAAAATAATCAATGATAATTAAGTTACTACAACTTCATAGCAAGAAAATATTCAAAAACAAGCCATATTTTCTGCTTGGCCAGTAAGTAAGCTATTCATATCGCTAAAATCAACACTATTGTAAAGGATGTACGGAGTATCTGGCTGAGACAGCTGTGACTCTACTGTGGGCTTACTGAGCCAACCAGTCTGTGGAGTTAGATGACCCTCATTCCAGTGGCTTTATGTTTTATCCTTCTAAGATCCTTCTATTTCAACACATGGAGTAGACATTCTAATCATTAGTATTTTTATTGGGCACCCCTGCCTTCAAAGAAACAGACAAAGTCTTTTTGTATGACCATTAATAGATTTTGAAAATATAATCTCTTTTTTTCAGGCTTCTAAAGCACCATGCCAATAATTACGCCTCACTAACTGTAAGGTTTGCTACCAGAAATGTCTGGGTGGTCTTCTCTAAATTTTAGAGCTAATTTAAAAGTAAAATCCAGATTTTAAATTTTATTAACAAATCTGTAATCTTAAACAATATACAAAATATCTTTCTGTAATTTACTTAAATGGGGGCCATAATAAACTTTTTCAGTGGGTATCATTAAACATGACATTTCACCAGTAGGTGTTAAAGCTGACACCCGGGCCCGGGGGGGGTCTACATCTCATTTCTTTCCTTTACTCTTCTCTGAGATACTGTTCAGAATAAAATAGAGAAGAGTGTGATTGACCAGAGCTTCTCAACATTTTAATGTACATTAAATGGTCTTGGAGGTCTTATTAGAATGCAGATTATAATTCAGAAAGTAGGGGCTGACATTTTCCATTCCCAACAAGGTGTCAAGTGAGGCTGATACCAGTAGTATCAGCTAGCCACACTTAAGAGATAAAAGGCTCTAGTCAAACATTAACAATTAAAAACAGGTTAATGTTACATTAAGGCAGCACCTAATCTCCATACTGGACATGTTTCTTTTTTATTTTCTGGGAAGACAAAGTCTGAAAAACTATGCACTAGTAAAGAATATATTTCATGTTATATGCAATCTTTAACCCTATCATCTTCATAAACTAGTACTAAATCATATTTGTCCATATTTGCCCTGAAGAATTTTAGCTATTCACTAGCTAAATGAGGAAGTAAATGAGGAAACTTTCCTTGAAGTAAATGAGGAAACTTTATTTTTTTCATTTGTTGAAATTTTTGCTACTTTAAAAGATTTATTATAAAAAACTTAAAAAGAAGTCATGAGGCATTGAAAAATGTTTATTATTTGAACACATTAAACAATAGCCAGGCCTTTTCAAGCCACCAAACTCCAAGCTGAGTAATTTTTCTTCAACATACGAAATACATATCATATTCAATAAATTCTTTTTTTTTTTGAGAGAGTCTCAATTTGTCACCCTCTGTGGGTGCTGTGACATCATAGCTCACAGCAACCTCAAACTCTTGGGCTCAAATGATCCTCTTGCCTCAGCCACCCAAGTAGTAGGGACTATAGGCATCTGCCACAATGCTCAGCCCAGCTATTTTTAGAGACGTGGTCTTCCTCTTGGCTCAGGCTGATCTCAAACTTCTGAGCTCAAGCAATCCACCTGCTGTGCCCTCCCAGAATGCTAAGATTAAAATTATGAGCTACCACACCTGCTTATTCAATAATTGATGAATTGTTGCCTGATTTTTCAGAATATTGACTAAAGGAAGAATTTGATCTGGATCGAAAATCAATTTTGAATAAACTATTGATGTACAGTAGCATTCTCATGAAGCAATAAATACAGTTTTCATTACTTTAATTGTGAAAAATCAATATGAATTTCACAACTCAATATGTAATACTTTTATACGCAAAAACAGTAACTGCTTTCAGATAATTTTGTTTTCATATGAGGAATATATTAGAACAAATCCAAAAAGAAAAGTGTACAAAATTACATTTTGATCTACTGATTAATGGTAAAGTAGTCATATTTTTCCTCTTATTTGTTCACTTTTGCTAAGGTACAGAAAGAATCAACAAAGAAGGCAATCTATCATATTTGATTGGAAACTTTTCAAAAATCTTAGTCCAAATTAGAGAAGTTGTCAAGAAGACTCTAAAATTTTGGGGTTCCTTAATAAAAACGAAACTGCCAAAGATAGCAGGTAAAATGCTTATATGCTAATTTGCCTATTTTAGAAATGTTACTATACACAGAGATTTAAGTGTATTATATTTACCAATAATTAATTTGATGTTCATTATGTGAACAAATTGATTTTTATGTAAACAAAGTTCAAATAACCCTCAGGTCGTGAACATTGAAATAAAAATAATGAAAATGTGTGGAATATTATAAAATATGCTAATGAAAGCAAAGTGCACAAGTTGCCTCTTTGTTGTTGTTATTAGGTCTCATAAGAAAATCTGTAGTATTCCGTTACATGTAGGATGCTGTTATGACAAGTATCTGTTTTGCAGAATATCATTTATTCATCTATAATATCAAGATCCTGGTATGAGATGGTTATTCTGTGCAGAACTTAAATTTCCAACAACTGACTTAAATATTAGTCATTAAAGAGAGATTGAACTTTGTATCACTACAACTATTTTTATCTTAGATTGGCTTTGCTTACATCCATTCCTTAACAAGATCCACAATTGATTTTTCACCCTCTCTTTGCTTTCAAATTACCTTTTACATTTATGGTTTTATTCATATATTCATTATGGAGGTAGAATGCAATTATTTTTGAAACTTTAGGAGATGTGAAGAAGTATGAAAGAAGAAAATCACCAGTAATTTCTATTATTAAAAATACCTCTTTCCTACGTTTTAGAGAATATTTGTCTATGTTATAATATATCTAAATAGAAACACACAAGCTGTACTAGTTCATAGAGTCCTTTGTTTTACTTTAAAAAGGTACTTTGATAGTTTTACATGTGTGATCATGCAGGAATATCAACAAGACAAAGTAGTGACCATTCAGCGAATATAAAATTTCTTTGGAATACAATAAAAGTATGGGAATTAAAAACCTCAGTAATCACTTTGGAAGGCAACGACTACACATCTGACATTCTCTAATCAAATAACATTACAGTTTTTTTATGTGTGATTATGGATAATATTTAATTTGTATGAATGATAAATTAACTTCTATTAATAGGCAATTTTCTAGGCACTGAAGACAAATACATGAGTATATATTATATACAATAAACAATATTTCAGACATATATATAATATGACAACATTTTGCTAGTCTCAAGTTTAGTAGGCCTTGAAAAACAAAGACAGTTCTTTTTCTTTTGAACTATTATGACCCATTCCCCTTAATAAAATACCAATCTGACAGCAGCTGATTAACTGATTGAACCAATCTGATCAGTTAACATTTGGTGGGCTCATATAGTTCTTTGAGACAAATTCATCATAAAATATACATTTTTCAAATATTTCTATCATTCCTTAATCACTGGTAGTAACTGGAACTATTTTCAGGTTTTATATTTGCATGGCTAGGTACATTTAATAAAATCAGCTATCAATCTTGTGCTAATCTGTGGGATATTCTATGTCACAACAGTGGGCTTGAAGATACTTTGTGGAAAAAAATATAAAATCAAGAGTTCCTGTGTAAAGTGAGTATGTATTAATGCATTTCATAAACATTTTTGAAGGGGAAAAAGGCATGCCACTGGCCAAACTTAGAAGATATAAAGAGGTGCTATTGGAAACTAATTTTCTCTTTCCGAACCTCCAGAGGAAGAAAGTACAAAGAAGCGATCACTTATTTTTCTGTCATTTATGTCAGTACACACATTTCTAGAGATTAAACCAATTGTCAAGCTTATGGAGACGGTCTACTATGAGGACTCTCTGACAGTCTAAGGCCTCCTGCAGAGACCCAACCCACTCTTTGATATCTTGATGAAAGAACAACAAATGGGTCCTTGCAACAGAAAATGTTTTACATTACTCCAGTAATAATTTCTCGAGTCTTGATTATACAAATTCCCCTCACTTTAGGTTGGGATAGACTATAAAAGGAGAGGACTTCTATATTTCCCATTACTAGTTTCTGTCCCTGTAAATGAGCTTATATCTTGAAAGCGACAACCTCAATAAAACAAAAACTTGTAATTGGCCTGGCACAGATCATTAAAAAATTAGAAATCCCGGTGAAACTTGAGAACTATACATTTTTATCAGTGACTGATACCTAGCCTGGGGCTCTTCTAGAATACAATATTAGGAGCTCTTGAGACACAAACTCGGTTTTTCATTTTCCTATTTTCCATGGTGATGTCTATTGAATGTCTATTGTCTTGTGCACCATTTGCACAAGAGACTGTAGAACTGGAAAATAGAAGAAAGAGGGGAGGTAAGAGCAGCTTTTTACAATTTTTCAAGATTGAAGAGTACAAGAAATCATTTTTAAAAATGCACATCACACACTCTCTTATAAACTTTCCTCTGCCCATAGGAACTTGTTAGCAACTTAGACAAGTACACAGAGAAAGAAAAAAGTCCTCTTACACAAAGCCACTTTATCTCCTGGAATCAAGTCAACATAGCTATTGTCAAGAGTTTTCCTATGAGATTTTGAATGACTTGCTGGAGGTAAAGACGAAGAATGTTACACATCTGAAAAAATATTTGATTACATGTTCTGTGAGTTCAGGGCATCAGATGGAAATATATTTAGTTATATGTGGTAAAAGTATACTTTCTTAATTAAAGTAGAGAATGGGGTAACCTGCAGACATAAGTTCAACTTACTAGAACCATAAAATAAGAAAGTAATACCTTTTTAATGGTATCCTACCCTCTTCCAACACTGATGGGTCAAAATGTCATGTACACACAAAATTCCTATAACCAGCCTACTTCTCCTGCAACTTCATTAACATGGCCTGAGTTCTTTTTAGCATCTATAGATGTGGATTCATTCTGACAAATGTTTGCTCAATGAGCTCTTCATATTCAGATTCTTGCATTTTGATGATGTAACTAAGCTAATTTTATTAATTTCACAATTATTTTCCAAATAATGTGTTTAGAATATCAACCAAACACATTGGGAATTAATAGTTGTTTTTCTGTTGAATATCAGAGATCACTATAAACTTTGGTATTATTTTTCTCATATACTCTTTCCAATACTAAAAAATATTTGAATGTTCACCATCTTATATTCATAAGATTATCACTTATATAATTTGAATTTATATCATTGGAATTATATCGTTTAACACCTAATGAATTCAAAATACACTGGAAGCTTTTTATTTGACTTGGCTATTTTCTGTTTGTTTGTTTCTTTTGGTTTTTTGGTTGTCATTGCCTTCCTGGCTATTTGTTCAACCCATGACTTATTTTAAGAAAGTGAAGTGGGATTTAAAAGAATTTTTAAAAATTATGCATCTTCCAAAGAATTAAGATTAACTAAGAATAGTATTATGATTCTAAAAATAGTTTTAAAAGTTATTTTGTTTTCAACTAGTTATTTGTCAATTCTTGTATAGCATATAAAAATCATAAAGTGTGTCAATAAACACCATCTACTAGCACTTCAAAGGGTGTGTAATCAGATGTTCTAGAAGTCTCCTTTGGATTTTGAGTAAAAACAAGTTCATAAGTACATCAAATGCTTAATGTCTTGTGGTTAAGCCATTCTATATAAATACCTATATTTTTAAATGCACTAAAAATATAATTTCTTAATTGCAGCAGAGAAAGAAGTAACCTGAAGACATAAATTCAATGAATTAGAACTGTAAAATCAGAAGGTAATTTCTCTGGTTTTGTGGCATCCCACTCTCTTCCCACACTGACTGACAGGTCAAAATGTCAGACAGATAAATGTCCTCTAACCAGCCAGAAGAAGTAAAATAACGACATCTTTAATCCTACAACAGGGACACAACTACTATACTGATTTACTACACTAAGATTTTTTTTATTATACATTATTGAATTTGTATTGCATATACTATTTTGTATGCTTTTCCCATTTAATATGATATGATGGACATTGTGCTATCATTCAACATTTTTTTTTTTTTTTTTTTTGGCCGGGGCTGGGTTTGAACCCACCACCTCCGGCATATGGGACTGGCGCCCTACTCCTGGAGCCACAGGCGCCACATTCAACATTTCATAACCATTTTGAAATGTATGAAATAGTTTATCATATGATGTAAAAATGTAAAGTACTATTAGATATTATTTTATATTTTTATATTTAAATCATATAGAATAATGTCTTGATATATATATTTGTTATTTTCAAAACATTGAATTAGGGACAAAAGTTAGACTTAAGCCTCTAGTAGTCGAGAGTCTTTTTTTCTGGAAACTGTCTTTTTCTTATTTCATCCACATCTCTGAGGTGGCAACTGTTGTCAGTTTGGGTACCCTGAACTTTCCCCCTGTCTCTGTAAACCCAAACACTTCTCTGAGAAATTTTAATTGGGACCGAGAGATTGACCTTGCTCAGCTCTGTGTGGCAGCACTTTGTAAAGCAAGACACCTGATGGTGCTGCGTTCCAGCCTTTGGACAAGGTAGAGAGCATATCTTGTGTTAGAGAGAAGGAATAAGTATACAAAGAGAAGCAGAGAGAGGATACACCATGAGTTCTCATGGGATCTGTTCCTAAGGTAGATTTGAGTTTGTTTTCACTTAGAAATCTTCTATGTTTCTTAAAAAACATAAGCCTTATTTGCAGGATATGTCTCCAACAAAGGTTTAATAACCAGAATGCACAGAGAACTCAAATGTATAAGCAAGAAAAGAACAAGTGATCCCATCGCAGGTTGGGCAAGGGACTTGAAGAGAAACTTCTCTGAAGAAGACAGGCGTGCAGCCTTCAGACATATGAAAACATTCTCATCATCCTTAATCATCAGAGAAATGCAAATCAAAACTACTTTGAGATATCATCTAACTCCAGTAAGATGAGCCCACATCACAAAATCCCAAAACCAGAGATGTTGGCGTGGATGTGGAGAAAAGGGAACACTTCTACACTGCTGGTGGGAATGCAAACTAATATTTTCCTTTTGGAAAGATGTTTGGAGAACACTTAGAGATCTAAAAATAGACCTGCCATTCAATCCTATAATTCCTCTACTAGGTATATATCCAGAAGACCAAAAATCACATTATAACAAAGATATTTGTATCAGAATGTTTATCGCAGCCCAATTCATAATTGCTAAGTCATGGGAAAAGCCCAAGTGCCCATAGACTCAAAATGGACTAATAAATTGTGGTATATGTACACCATGGAATATTATGCAGCTATAAAGAAAGATGGAAACTTTACCTGTTTCATGTTTACATGGATGGAGCTGGAAAATATTCTTCTTAGCAAGATATCTCAAGAATGGAAGAAAAAGTACCCAATGTACTCAGATGAAAGCTATAACCCAATCTCAACACAAGAATATGGAGAAAGGGGGAAAGGAGGGGAGGGAAGGATGGGTGGAGGGAGGGTAATTAGTGGGTCCACACCTACGATGCACCTTAGAAGGGTACAGGTGAAATTTACTAAATGTAGAATATAAAAGTCTGAACACAATAATTAAGAAAATGCCATGAAGGCTATGTTACCCAGTTCGATGAAAATATTTCAAACTGTATATAAAACCAGCACATTGTAACTCATGATTGCATTATTGTACACAGCTATGATTTAATAAAAAACAAAACCAAACAAAAACATAAGCCATATTTAATTTTATCAAGACATTGTTTAGTGTACAGATAGCTAAACTTTCCCCAGATTTTAATGTATTTTTTTTTTTTGTGTTTTGCTTTATCACCAAGAAAACCAAAAGCTGGTCCTTTATTTTTTCTTTATTAGTATTTTACTTTTTTTTTTTTTTTTTGCAATTTTTGGCTGGGGCCGGGTTTGAACCTGCCACCTCTGGTATATGGGGCTGGTGCCCTACTTCTTTGAGCCACAGGTGCCAGCCTTTATTTTACTTTTTTATTTGAAAATATTGGGAGGGTACAAATGCTTTTGTTATAGGAACACTTATTATATTGTTTAAGTCGGGACTTTTAAGGCACTTATCACCACAATACTGTTCATTGTACACAGCAGGCAAGTTTTCACTCCCCACCCCCTCCCACCATCCTCTCCTTCTTGGTTTCTAATGTCCTTTATATCACTTGGCACCCACATGTGCTCATTGTTTAGCTCCAAATTATTAGAGAGTACCTGTGATTTTTTTCTTTTTACAATCCTGAGACACTTCATTTAAGATAATGGTCTCCATTTATATCCAAGTTCCACAATGGACTTTATTTCACTTCATTTTATGGCTAAGTAGTGCTGCACAGTGTGTGTGTGTGTCACATTCAGAATGTTACACATCTGAAAAAATATTTGATTATATGTTCTGTGAGTTCAGGGCATCAGATGGAAATATATTTAGCTCTAGGCAGTAAAAGTACACCTTCTTAATTAAAGTAGAGAATGTGTGTGTGTTTACACTTTCTTTATTCACTCATGAATTGATGGGTACGTAGGTTGATAAACTTTATATCTTTATTATAATCCCCCACTCCCCTAATACACTTTTCTTGTTCCTTTGTCAATATTGGGTTTCTATAACTTAAAAAATTTATTTTTAATTGTTTTTTATTAAATCATAACTGTGTACATTGATGCATTTATGGGGTTCAGGGTACTACTTTGATATACAATGTGAAATGCTTACATTGAACTTAAACAATTTAAATAACCAATGAAAATTTATGTTTTAAAGGTTCTTGATGCATATTGCTTGTAGGGTCTTTTATTTTGTAACTTTAGCTCAACTGGAACCACATATACATCATTCCATTCCTTATATGGCTTCAAGTTAGATTTGGCCACAGGGAAATTTGCACATGATCAGGTAAGTAGAGATGTGCTGGTCATTTTTTCTCTTCAAGAGTGGGTGCGGGATGTCAGGCTGTGGAGCAGCTCACACATATCCCTGGTTAGTGGATTCACTTTTTAGACAGAGGGCAGCACCACGGCATGAAGCTTTTTAAGCTTCTGTGGTTCCTCCTATGAAACTTTTCTAAGTTTGAGTTAAGTGCACATGTAACTCTCTGCTAAAGGCAGTCAACCTCTTGTGCAGGTAATATCATAAACATTGGTGACAGATGTGAGTTCTAACTTTTCTTTAGCACCAGTTTGTCCTTGTTCTCCTCAACTTCACGATCACCCTTCCATCCGAATAGTCCAGTTAACCCGTAGCAACATTAGGCTCACTGTCAGAGCACTACAATTCCTAAGATGTAATCACTAGAAGAAATCCCTTATTTCATATCATGATATGATTCTGCTTCTTTTACAAAACACTGACTAATACAGATATAAGTATAGAAGAAGAGAGATACTGCAATAACAAACAGCATGGTTTGGAGCAGGAAAACCACACAGCCATGACTTTGAGCACAGGTAGTATGAGGAAGTTAAAAGGGCCTTGAACAGATTATTAGCAGAAGGCCACCAGCCTGAGGAAGGCTGTCAGGGAGGGTTAAAGAGGAGCCAGCTTCTGAATAAATCTTCTATCTGAGAGCCCAGACACCGGTGGAGCAGAGGCAAACCATTTCCCCAGGCCCCCTATCTAAATCCCCTATCCACAGTTCTGCTACTCAGTTTGGAGTGTTTTGCAACTAAGAGATGATTCATAAAGAATCTGTTGTTGAAGTGGAGCAGTCAGAATTTCATCAGCTCTCCTGATCTTCAGTTATATACTGTACTTCTAGAACCTTATGTACTTACAGACAATTCCTCATTTTTGCTCATTAGTGCACATTGAGTTTCTGTAACTTGCGACCAAAAGGAATCCTACCCAATCGAATAAAGATATTTTTAAAATGCATGTTGATATAAACAAAATTACTGTACTATAGCTGTACTATTAAAAATAGTAATACCTTAACTATTTTTATGCAATTTTGAATGAAGAATGCCCCCTACTAGAAAAACCACGATCTATTTCCACTCAACTTCCGTTATAAACTAAAATCAGTTATTTTTTTCAAGTAATTATACCGCCATTGACTCAATTACCTAGGAAACAGTGAGTTCTTTCAATGTGCAGGGCAGCAGGTTAAGCAAGGAGAAGGAGATAAAAGAACTACAATTTCTGAGTAGCTAATTACATAGAAGCAGCAAACAGACATATAAACAGAAACTAACACATTTCCTTGATTTGATAATGCACACATTGTTTTCACATTTAAATCATTTTAAAATCAGGGCATGTCATGTAATTGAGGGGTGCATCTAATGTGTGAGTACTTATTTTTTTCTCCTTGAAAAGTTGCTATTAATTTGACAGTGTGCTCCTATGTATTCATGACGTCTTACTTAGAAGGGAGGAACTGCAATGCCACACGAGTTACTATACCCACATAACAAATACTACGAGAGATGCCGGGAGACTTAAGATTTTTTTCACCTGCTGTGATAATATGAGAAGACTTCAAAACATTTCAACTTAGTTTAGAAGAGGAGAGAAAAAAGGCATGGCATTTAGCAAGGATCTCCTATGGAGATATAGGACAAACCTTCTATCATCCTCACAACCGCTCTAAGTAGGAAAAATTATCTTCATTTTTCTGATCATACAACTAAGGCTCAGATTAGTGAGGAGAGATGAAACATCTTTCAGTTTTCAAACTCGGATGTCTCTAAACTGAAGCATATATTCTTCAGAAAACAATATTGAGAGAATTCACATAGTGCTACATACCATAAATACCGTGCAAACATCTATTACACATCATGTTCTAAGTTCTATGCATAAAATAGAATTCACAGGTACCATCAATAAACGCCCTTTAGAGATAAGAAAACTGAAACCTAGGGGAAAAAAAGGAAGTTTCTTAAGGTCACACAACTAATAAATTACAGAGCTGCATTATGAACCTGGGAAGGCCAATGAAGGAATGTGTCTCAGCTACTGTGCCATGAGACTTTCAGGACAGTATAAAACTCTTCACCCCAAATCTCTAACTACCTTATTAAAAATGCAAGCCCCTGACTCTTGTTTCCCTTTCTGAGCTCCACTGATCACAACCTATTATCCGATTGACAGATTTATTATATATGCAATTTTATGTCTATTTCTACCACTTCCAAGTAAACTCTTCAAAGGAAGGGATTTTTTTTTTATTTTTTTATTTTTTTTTGATCATAGGGCACCATACACTTGTTTCATGGAATATTTGACACATTTTCATCTCATTAGTTGACATAGCCCTCCTGGCATTTTCCTAGTTACTTTGCCAAGACATTCACATTCCACATTTGCCAAGGCTCACATGTAAGCTGTTTCATTCACAAATGTATTTTAACAGCTTGGAATTATGCCTGGCAAAAGGTAAAAGTTCAATAGGTATTTATTAAACGAATAAATGAATTAACTGAAAACAGAGAAATGAGAGAGAGTATTCATGAGTGAACAGTGACTAGAGATAAAATAGAAGCAAGGAAGTGGGACTTGTGCTCTGAAACACTGATTAGTGCAGTTTGCCTAAGGTGCCCAGTGAGAGCAGAAGAAATCAGTGAGCGAACCTCCCACAAAGGGAGGTTGGAGTTACCCAGGCTCAAACACGGGAGCTTTTGCTCCCTCACATTTTGTTTATAGCTTGTTCAGCACTAGACACGGAAAAGGAGGGCAGGAAGACATCAAAGTAGCTGCCTTGTTCATATTTTTTTCTTCCGTTGGCAGCTATTTTCTCTTTTTCCTGCTGACACTACAATTTCAGCGATTTAATGATACAATTGTTTCTGAAAATGACACAGAAAAAGACACTCTCAGCCATTTAATTGGCTGCCCTGACAAGTGAAATCTGCTGTTTTCTAATTTCATTTTTTGAGGATGTGGGGATATGGCAAAGGCTGGAAGAAAGATAATATATACTCCCATTTAAAAAGGTAAAATCTTAAGGAGGGACTTTAACACCAGCCTGCTTATTTAAGGCCTGCCATTTCCATGGCCTACCCTAGGATATGTACAAAAATTGGACTTTATCCTTACAAAGACTTTAACTAAAATTATTTATCTTCCAAAGAAGTTTGTTCTAAGTCAATGGGACTCCACCTTCATAGGAATTAGGTGGTGTTTACTCTGAAGTGGTTTGTTATTCCAGATCAATTGTAGCAAGAAGTGCAGCTCTGATATAAAAGTCTAATATCCTCTTGCACAGTTTGGGTTTACTATATCCAGGTCTCTGGGACTGTTGAAGAATCAGTTCCAGGTTCGATGCACTTGACAGAACCTTGCCACCTTCTCAAGGCTTAATGGTATATAAAATATTATAAGTTTTATACTTGCCATTATTGAAGAAAATTTCCCTGATTTGGTCAAATTTTATAGACATGTTGACCCAAAATTTCTTCATGTTTATTCTTAACATACAAAACAGAATATTGGATGTTCAAACTGGTCAGTGAAAAACATATGGTTAATATGCAATTATGATATTGATGCCCAGGGGCTAAATCTCAGCATTGTATACAAGGTAAGTAAAGAATAAAGGTTGCAGAAGGTCTGAAAGTTATTTTTAAGTCCAGTAAACAAAGGAGATTCTAAAAAGAAGTTATGAGATGATAGGCCAATATCCTCCATGTTAAATCAAATTGAATAAAATGATCCTTTCATTACATTGATAGACAAGAGACTAAAAACACATGACCATATTGATAGATGCAAGAAAACACATTTGCTAAAATCCAATATCTATTCATAATAAACATTATCAATAAACTAAGATTAAAGAGAAACTCAATTTGATATGGAATATCTACAAAAAAAATGAGAATAAATTTGAGGCTTTCTTACAAAACCCAGGAATACATAACAGTGTTGTATCTCATCATCCTTTTCAACATCATATTCAATGTCCTAGAAAATGCAATAAAAATTTAAGTAAGAAAATGAAATACATTCAAAATTGATTGGGAAGGAAGAATATAACTGTAGTTTCTCACAGATGATAAAATAATCTATGTAAAAAATCCAAGATAATCATCACAAATCCTGTGGGAACTAAAAAGCCATTATAGTAAGGTTTTAAGATACGAGGTTAATAAACAAAGGTCAATCACTGCTCTATATGCTAGCAATGAATAAGTATACTTTGAAATTAAAAACAAACTAGCATTGATATTAGTGCTTATTAAAATACGCACTTGTCTAAACAAATATTCACAATTTTACCTACATTATAAAAACTATGAAACTGATGAAAGAAACAACCAAGTCCTACAACTTGGACTTTAGGAAATGCAAACAATATAACCTAATCATTTGCGCCCTCATGTTAACCTGAAATTAAATGAAAAACTAAGTGGAAAAATATTACACATTAATGAATGTGAAGATTAAACATGGTTAAGATATCAGTTCTTCCTAAATTAATTTATAGATTCAATACAGTTCCAATCATTATCCAAGGCAGCTATCTGTGGTAATCAACAAACTGATTATTTCTATAAAGAAGCAAAAGACCCAAAGTAGCCAAATCCATATGTAGAAGAAGAAAAAGAATTTCAGTACAGATACCGCCTGACTTTGAGAATTACTATATAGCCACACTCAAGAATGTGTGATAGGGTAGAAAGAAAAGGCAAATAGATCCAGGGAACCCAACACAGAGCCCAGAAATAGACTCACAACAGTTGACTGATCTTTATCAAAGGAGCAAAGGCAAAAACAATTGAGAAAAGCTGGTCTGGACTAGCCGTAGGAACTTTCCTTCATTACTGGTACAAGTGCAAATGGTAGATTCCATTGTTAGATAGTTTGTTTGTCACTGTCTCACAGAACGTCACACACTTTTGCTATATGATTCAGCAATTGCCCTCCTTAGTATTTACCCAAAGGATTTCAACACTTAACGTTTACACAGAAAACTACACATGGATATTTATAGCAACTTTCTTCATAATAGCCAAAACTTGAAAGATTTCTTTTACAACAAAAATTTCTTTTATAGGTGAATAGATAAATACATTGTGGTATATCCAGGCAAGGGAATATTATCCAGCACTAAAAAGAAATGAGCTGTCAAACCATGAAAACACATGCAGAAATTTTAAATGCAAATTACTTAGTGATGGAAGCTAATCTCAAAAGGCTAAATACTGTATGATTCTAACTGTATGAGTTCTAAAAAGGCAAAACTATGGAGACAGGAAAAAGACCAGTGGTTGCAAGGGACTTAGGGGGATGATTAGGCAGAGCACTTAAGGGGATGACTAGGGAATTTTCAGTACAGTGAAAATGCTCATCCAATATTAACATTGTGGATACCTGCTATGATACATTTTCCAAACTCTAGGAAAGAATAACACTCAGAATGAACACGTGAGTGAACCCGTGGAATAAACAACTCCAAGCATGAACCGCTAATGTATCTACGGACTTTGAGTGATAATTATGTATCAATGTGCATTCAAAATATACCAAATAGAAAACCATGAGATGAAACTCACATCTAACAGCTACCTGATATTTGATAAACCAAACAAGAGCATACACTGGGGAAAAGAATCCCTACTCAATAAGTGGATTACCACAAGTAAAACAGCTACCTGATATTTGATAAACCAAACAAGAGCATACACTGGGGAAAAGAATCCCTACTCAATAAGTGGATTACCACAAGTAAAAGACTGAAACTGGACCTGCACATTCCTCCACTCACAAAAATTGATTCAAGATGGATAAAAGATCTAAATCTAAGGCATGAAACAATAAAAATCCTCAAAGAAAGTGTGGGGAAAACACTGGAAGATATCGGCCTGAGGAAAGACTTTATGAAGAAGACTTCCATGGCAATTGCAACAACAACAAAAATAAACAAATGGTACATAATTAAACTGAAAAGCTTCTGTACAGCAAAGGAGACAATCACCAAAACAAATAGACAACCTTCAGAATGGGAAATGATATTTGCATATTATGAATTGGACAAAAGCTTGATACCTAGGATCTATAGAGAACTCAAATTCATCAACAAAAAAATACCAAACAATCACATATATCACTGGGCAAGAGAAATGAACAGAACCTTCTCAGACAAATGGCTAATGATCATACGAAAAATGCTCTTTGTCCCTAATCATCAGAGAAGTGCAAATGAAAACTATCCTGAGATATCACCCTGGTGAAAATACCTGCATCACAAAGTCTCAAAGCTGCGAGTGCTGGCGTGGATGTGGAGAAAGGGAACACTTTTACACTACTGGTGGGACTGCACACTAATCCAACACTTCTGGAAGGAGGTATGGTGAACCCTCAAAGACCTCAAATTAGACCTCCCATTTGATCCTGTAATCCCAGCACTAGGCATCTACCCAGAAGAAAAAAAAAACCTTTTCTCATAAGGACATTTGCCCTAGACTGATTATCGCAGCTCAATTTACAATCATCAAATTATAGAAACAATCCTCCACCAACCCAGAAATAGATTAACAAGCTGTGGCATATGTATTAAAAAGCATGGATACTTTACATGTTTTCTATTAACCTGAACGGACATGAAACACATTCTTCTTAGTAAAATATCTCAAGAATGGAGAAGTAAGAATCCAAAGTACTCAATTCTTAATGTGAAGACAGTAGATGAACTAATATAAACCATGGGGGAGGGGAATGAGGAAGAAGGCTGTGGGGGTCACAGTGTGTGGCACACCTCTTGGGGGTGGGACACAATTATAAGAGGGACTTTATCTAACAAATGTAATCAGTATAATCTAATTCTCTGTACCCTCAAGGAATCCCAAACAACAACAAAAAATAGCCCAAACCCAAATACATAAATATTTAAACGTATACAACAAATACATCACTGGAGTGTGGGGATGTTGTTAATGGGGCATGAGTCTTGAGCAGATGGGATTCTGGGAAAACATGGGAAATCTTTGTATCCTCATTTTAATTTTGTTGTGAACCTAAAACTGCTATAAAAACACATATTTAAAAAAAAAAGTCAAACTTTTGGCCTGTGAAGAGAATGCTTACAAACTTCTTTTTCACATTCATCTAATATTATTCATCTTAGTTCTGCCATGACCTGGAATTTCTTTAAGCTGCTATCTAAAAGCTTTTGTTTTTGCATTTCTTCTCTATCCAAAGAACACTCTTCATGTGTCTCAGAAAAGTTTCTGCTTCATCGTTGCACTTAAAATTATCAGAGTTCTTATTTTATAGTTCTCTCTTTCTAACAAACTTACTTAAAACTTCATGTAAAAAATCCAAGGAAATACAGCAGGCAAGAACAAATAAAGACGTGTATAAGGCTAATGTGGCCTCATTCATTGTTCTGTGTCAGTTTGTAAGATGAGCATTTGTCATGTGAATTAGAATTAGAATTGCAGAATTCTAACTATTATTTAATATTAAAGACATAATCCAAGAATGAATCTCAGAGTTTGGTTGGAAGGAGCTTAACAAGTAGAATGAGATAAGAAATAGCAATAGAGCTTTTGCATGGCTGCCAAACTCATCACAGGAGCAAACGAGTATGAGCATTATGTGTGGGAGGTTTTTTGTGGGCCAGAAAATAGGACATACAACTTTTTGAATTTTCTATTGGCAGACTTTAGTCACAACTAAAAATTTAACAAAGAAAAGAGCAAGAGTCGTCGGGACTGGGTGTTCCAACAGCCAAGAAAATTGGGTCCAAACAGTCTAAAAATAGAAAGAAAAAAATGGAAGAGAGAAAGAGACAGTGTCTTATTAGTGGATAAGACAAAAAGTTGGCCAATAACAATAGGTGAAGCCCGGTTAAAACCTCTAGATGATACAAAACATCCAGGTGACACAAGAGGATGGGAGAAGACCCTCACTGATGAAATCAGAGAAACAATATTAGAACTAGATTGTACAGGATGATGGGCTCTTTGGAATGTGGAGAGAAGGATGGAGGCCCCTCCAACAGACACAGAGATGGAATGGTCTGAGATGTGCAATGAAGAAATAAACAGTCTAAGAAATTTTTTTTTTTTTTTTGCAGTTTTTGGCCAGGGCTGGGTTTGAACCCACCACCTCCAGTATATGGGGCCGGTGTCCTACTCCTTCGAGCCACAGGTACCACCCTTAGTCTAAGAAATTTTGAATGAAGGGTATTCATTCAAGATCAGAGTTAGAGAACCATCTGACCAACTAGACTAGGTGAGCTGGCTTGCAACTGCAACATCAGCAAGTATCAGCATCGAGAGAACTTCGCTGCATTATTTAATTCCCCATTAAAATGATTTTTCTTTTTAGCTTTTATACTGCTAAAACTGAGCAGTCCTTTTTCCATTTGTAAAATATGAGAAAAACTACTGCATTAAAATTATATTTTCAATTTTTTAATAAACATCATTTGTAAGACAAATTTTTTCTCCATTGTGACTTTATGTATACACACATTATATTAAAGATGCCAATAAAATTTTGATTTAACCTGAAAATATTATGGTTAGAACATAGATAGATCTAGATACAGATATAGATACATGTTTAATACAGCACGCTTTCCTCCATAGTGTTATATTCTAAGAGGATTTAAATAGAGTTCTAAGAATGCTATTTCTCTCCCTCTGGTACATTTAAGTAGGAAATTCATGTGGAAAATATTAGAGTATAAATGAATATGTCGTAAGCAAATTAATAACTTTTTTTTGTTGCTGTTGTTGCAGTTTAGCCAGGGCTGGGTTTGAACCCGCCACCTTTGGTATATGGGGCCAGCACCCTACTCACTGAGCCACAGGCGCTGCCACAAATTAATAACTTTTTAAAATATAGAAGTTGGGTTCTTGCAGACTTAAATATAAAATAATATTTCATATTTTCACTCATACATTATTTTTTCCATTGCAATTAGGAAAGGTTATGAAAATGAAAGTTTTAGATTTAATTAAAAATGTAATCTAAGTCTGAAAACATTTTGACAATACTAAAAACAGAAGCTGAGGCGTGCTTCTGTGTCAGAAATGTGACAGGCATTTACTTATAATATTAATATTGACTCCATGATATAGATGTTTATAAAGGAGCAGAAATTGAAGCACAGAAATATTTGGAAAAATTTTAAGGTCACAAATAGAAAAAGGTGGAACCCATATTTTTATCCATATTATTTCTAAGAATTCATGCACTTGATCTTTATGCCCCCAACTGCCTCCCATATTATAGTGATATCTTTATTTTGAATTGTTTTCAGCAATTGCATTTCCATGATTAAGTGGAATTTATCATAGGGATTCAAGAATCATTCAGCATATGAAAATCAATAGATATAATATAGCGCATCAATAGAATGAAGGACAAAAGCATATGACAATCTCAATAGATGCAGAAAAAAGCCATTTGATAAAATTCAGCATCCCTTTCATGGAATAAACTCTTTACAAACTAAGCATAGAGCGAGTATACCTCGACAAAATAAAAAGCATATACAACAAACCCATAGCTCACACCATACTGAACGGGCAAAAGATGAAAACTTTTCTTTAAGAACTGGAACAAGGCACCGATGCCCACCTTCCTATTCAATACAGCACTGAAAGTCCTAGCCAGAACAATCAGGCAAGGGAAAGAAATAAAAGACATCTAAATAGGAAAAGAGAAAGTCAAATTGTCCCTTTTTGCAGATGACATGATCATATATCAATAATCTTAAAGACTCCCCCAACATCTATTAGCTCTGATAAAGGAATTCTGTAAAGTTGCAGCATTGAAAAACAACATAAAAAATTGGTAGCATTTTTACATCACTAATGAACTAGCTGAGAAAAAGCCATCAAGGCAATTCCATTTACAATAACCAGAAAAATTTCTAGGAATAAATTTAATCAAGGAGATGAAATGCAAGTATGTCTACAAAGAGAACTAAAAAACACTGATGAAAGAAATTGAGGTAAAATTAAATGAATAGAAAGAGATCTCATGCTCATGGGTTGGAAAAATTAACATAGTTAAAATGACCATACTGCCCAAAGCAATTGGCAGATTTATTGCAATTCCTATCAAATTACCAATAACATTTTTTACAGAATAGAAAAAGAATACTAAAAATCATATGAACCAAAAAAGAACTGAGATGGTCACAGCTGGACCCCCTCCCCCTTAGACCACAGGTACCCGCTTTGACCACAACTGCACTCCCAGGTCCAGGCCCTCTGCCCTTTGCTGAGGGCAAAAAACACCAGCCGCAATCCAACATGGCAGATAGGGCAGGGGGAGGGGGATGAAGTCACTGTCTAGGACCTTGAAATGTTGATAACACTCACAGGAGGGAGGAATGGGGAACCAGGATAAGAACTACTGAAAACCTGTATTATAAAAGTTATTTGTTTATCTATCCAACCACACCTGCAAGGTCAGTCTGTCTGCTTCTGTAAGGGCCCTTTGTAAAATCTGGAGGCTTGCTTGTATTAGCTCAATCAGCCCCTACCCTAGACCTTACAAAAACCCACTCCCCTAACTGGTGGCCACTATTCTCCCCTGATCTCCTGAGACCTGAGGAGACAACCGCCAGCTGGCTAATAAAGACTCCATTTGGATACTTTGAAATTGGCTCTGAGGTCTTTTCTCTCACCAAAACAGAACCTGAATAGTCAAAGCAAAAAGAAGAAAGCTAGCAGCATCTTACTCTCTAATTTAAAATATATTAAGAGGCTACAGTCCCCCAAACAGCATAGTATTGGTATAAACATAGATACACAGGCAAATGAAGAGAATGGAGGACCCAGAAATAAACCCATATGCTGACCATGTGCTCACAGCCAACTGAGTTTCAATGAAGGCACCAAGAACATGACTTTGGTGAAAGGCCTCTCTCTTCTCACACAAGGAAAACTGGTTATCAAAGTGCAGAAGAGTGAACTAGATCCTTATCTCACCACACACAGAAATCAACTGAAGGTGGATTAAAAACTTAAAACAACTATTAGAAGAAAACAGAGGAAGCATTTCGGGATATTGGTGTAAGCAAAGATTTTATGGCTACAATCCCAAAAGTACAAGCAACAAATACAAAAATATACAAATGAGACTATATTAAATTAGAAACCTTCTTCATAGCAAAGGAAACAATCAGCAGAGTGAAGAAACAGTGTGCTAATAGAAGAAATAAGTTCTATTTTTCAATAGCAGAGTCAAGTGACTATAGTTAAAAATAATACTTTTTGTATTTCAAAAATCGCTAGAAAAGAGGATTTGAACTGTCTCCAACACATAGAAATGACAAATACTCAAGGGGACGGATATTCCATGTACACAGAGAGTATCACTACACAGGTAAGCCTGTAACAAAATATCACATGTATCCCATAAGTATGCACAAATGTTAAGTATCAGTAAAAACAAACAAACAAAAAACCCAAAAATCTTTATGGCACTAGAAAATTTATTAATTTATCTTTTGGGGGAGAAAAACAAATGTTTCACCCATTTCTCCATGTTATACATATATTAAAAATGTCATGATGTAAGTTCATTTTTATCATTTTAGGCTCATTCTATTTCGAGTCCAAAGACCCATTAGGAATACATAAAAAGAAAAGTCATAAATAGAACCATACTGGGTCTTGCTAGCAGTATCAAAGTGTGGAAGGAAGCAGTGCAGAGAATGAAGCCATGTTCATCACCAGTTCTCAGCACAATTGGTTACCAAGAGTCACAGAGAGCAAATGCCCTAGATCAGCCCCTGCACACCTCAGCCTTTTGGCTAATGAGTGACATTCAAGCAGAGGACTTACTCTTGAGTCAGTTGCCTGAAATTTAATGCTGGATTTTATCCATTCCCATGTAACCTTTAACCGATAGTACTTTCACACAAACAGACAAATGAAACAGATATAAAAGCTGTCTATTATAAGACAATCATGCATTTCAACAAATAACTGTGTGCCAGGCATATACGATGGATATTCAGTGCTCATGCCAAACCCTCAGAAGTTTGGTCTACTTTGACTTTTATACATCTATAGATAAAGGCGTAGTTTTATCTTCCTTTCCCACTCTAAACTGTAAGTCATCTTTTCATTACAAAATACCTGGCCAAAGGAAATGTCAAATCTTATATATAGAATTTGCTTGAATAGCCCCTACATCAAAGTGCTATTTTCTCAGATGCTTAGAATTGTTAATATGTATTGGTTTAGGAAAAAAAAAAATCTTTAAAAATTGCTTTTAGGAGAGATAGAGCCCGTGCTTGGAATAAGAGAAAAATATATACACTTTTCTCTAAGAAGAAAGAGCAGAGATTCAATATAGAATAGAAAAGTTTAGCAGTTTTATAGCTTATAGTGCAAATGAATATAAATTAAATGAAGTGCATTCCTAAAGGGGGCCTAGGATCACAGATATAGTGTAAAACAAAGGACAAAAAAAAAAAAAAACACGGAGTAAAGATTCATGTGTATGAATTCAGCTGAGCAAGAACAAAGTAAATTGTTCATGATCTAGTTGCCATTTCTTGCAAGACATAGGTAAGAGGGAGCAGAATCTTGATGTGATTTTAGCAGCTTTGTTGAGGAACTGACTATAAGTCCTGGAAGAAGGGTTGTAAAACTAAGAAAGTGCTGAGGATTTTTCATTAGGGACAGAAGTTACCCAGAATTGGTCATCTAACATTAGGGCAGAACATTTTCAGGGCCCTTCTTTTCTCTGTAGTGTTACAACCAAACTAAGCCATTGAACTTTTAGAAGATGAACAATTCCTAATACGCATAAAGTATTTTTTTCTTTTTTTGGTATGATTGTTCCTTTGTTATACTTTAGGATAGCACACTTTCTTACTTCATTTGCTCTTTGGAGAAAAATAAGCCTCCCTTACTTTTTGATCCTTTTATCTGCAGTGGAAATTTTTGATAAACAGGAATTTTCAAAGAGCAAGAAAAAAATTCTCACTCTGAAAGATTACAGGATAATAAAAAGCTACCATGATGTCTATTCCCTCCTTTTTGTGACAGGGATTTTCAAAGTGGGTGGGTAAGATGGAAAGGGAATTTACATATCATTCAACAAATATTTATGAGGAAAAGGACAATTGGAATGAAAATGGATATGGGATCCTCTTCAGAGTTACTACAAACCTGAGAGATTCCAGTTTCTTCAGTGTAGAGATGTCCCATTATCCTTAACAGACTAACAGAGAGGGTTGGTCTCTATTTTTTTACCCTCCCACTACACTTAGGTCCCTAACTTTTGATTTCTTCCCATTCAGTCCACCATCACATAGATATTAGCTTTTTTCCAAGTCAGAGCTCTGATTATACCACTTTACAGATTAGACAACAAAAAGTAACAATAACAAACCATCAACACCTTCAATTATTCTTCATTGATTATAAAGCAAAATCTAATTTTTAAAGTCAAACTTCAAAGACTTCCATTGATTAATCCCAGTCTGACCTTTTAAAATAGCAATTTACTCTTATAATCCCATCTATAATTTAGAACATTCTGTATTGAAGAAATATCCCTACTCATTTTCACTCCCATGCTCTGTTTATACTTTCCTATTAAAAGAAAATGATTCTACCTAATCATATAATATATATATATATATATCATTCAGCTCAAAATGCCAATTATTTTTAATACTATTTTCTCTTCTAAATGCTCATTCTATTTTACCTTGACAAGCTGTCAATCTTTCATAACCTATGAAATGGTTATGAACATGTATTGTCAATATTGTTTCCCCTCCTTTATGGCTCTCATTACATCTAATGTCTTCATAGTAACCGGGTGTCAAAGAGTTGTTAGGTGAGAGTCAGTAGCAAGAACATATCAGTCATTAAGGCAAACACTGTCAATTCAAGTTGCTCTTTCAGTAATTAGCTTTCTCCTAGTACCTTTAACCGTGCGTTATTAATATCAGACACTGCTTATATCACATCACAGTGGGATTATATACTTTTTTTTTTTTTTTCAGTTTTTGGCCAGGGCTGGGTTTGAACCTGCCACCTCTGGCATATGGGTCGGAGCCCTACTCCATTGAGCCATAGGCGCCACCTGCATTATATACAATTTTTATTGATCCCTGCTTTTTTATTTGAAAGTTTAATACAGAAATGTATGAAACCAAACATGAGTATCTTTAAGTTACCAAGACTGAGAATTGAAACCTACCTCTGAAATTAAATACTTCTGCATATTGAAACAAACTATCAACTCTCTTAGAGCCTTTGCTTATTTCCAAAATAGGGATAAAACTGTTTCTCTTATATTTTTTTATAAAGGTTAAATGAGATGATTCACATTAAGAACCTAGTACGTGTAAAGTGCTCTAATGGATGCCAACTTTTTTCTTTTGCTATACCATCTCATGAACCACACTGTCCCTTCTTTAAAAAAGGACATCCCATAACTATGGGAGAATTCTCTAAAGTATAGAGGAAGCTTGAACCTACGTGGCACACCATTAGTGTCACTGACCACATGTGGGGCAAATAGGAATGGGTACAGAGTCTTACATTTTCAACATTATATTTGAAATGAAAAGCTGTTATGCAATCAACAGAACTCCGATCAGGCTGATGATTTTTTTCTACATCTGCAGATATTACTTACTAGTAGTGTGACTTTGAGACAGGTCCTCTGCTTCTTTGACTCTTCATTTCTTCACCTGCAAAAATGAGGACATTGGACTAGTTCCATGATTTAAATTAACTTTAAAAATATTGCCTTATTTTTCTGCAAATAAAATGTTATGGAAGTACAGAAAGTGAAAGCATTAAAAGCTGAGCTGTTTTGATTGGCACAAAGAGGAAGCCTAGGGCCTCAACATTTTGGTGTCTTACCTCAAGACAGCCTAAATTTGGCTTACCTCTAGTCAAGGGCTAACAGAGATTCAAGAAATGTGTCACTATGTTTCAGGATGGACACAATATCACAGAACAGCCTGAAGATATTATGCAAGAAACCATGTGACAAATGAAACATGTTTTTTGGAGTCAGATAGATGGGTTTTACAGTTTAACGCTGTATGTCTCAGAAATTACATAGCTTCTCTAAGTTATTGCTTATCTGCAGATTTCAAATAATAATATCAATCCTCTTTGCTTTATTGTGTTGCAAACATTAAATACTATTTAGTCTAACAAGGCAGAAGCTCATGTTATGAGTAATATTACTTCTTTTTTCCATCTCTTATATATGTATATATACACACACACATATAGTTAACATTGCTCAGCACAGAGTGTACAGCAATGTTAGTAGCTCAACTTTTTAATGGTTTCTTTCACAGTGGTTTCTAAGTTTCTAACCTTTTGAAGCTGTTAAAATAAAGTCAAATAATGATACTGCTGTGGCTTAAGTGTATGCTAGGATCAATAAATTGTGGTTGTTGGAATAAATTGCAATTAAAGGGGTTGAACTTGATTGCTTGACAGTAGGTAGTCTTTCTCACCCAAATAAACTTGAGTATCAGTCTGATTTATAAGCTAATTAGTATGTACTTCACATGCATTTCCTTGGGAGACTATCAGATCATATTGACTCCTGTCCACATCATGAATGTGACCTTGACTTTGTCCTGTGTCACTTAAAGGTAACAAGTGCTCGTTGCTTATTCACTTTGCTTACTCAAACTTATGGTTATCACTTTTAATCAAGCACAATATAGAAGAAATTTAACATGTTAGTAAACAAGCATTTTTGCAGCTCTAAAAATCTCAATACTCTGCTAGCCGTATTATTTCACATATTTAAGATAAAAATGTGAGTTAAGAAATGAACACAGTGAAGAAGGATCATTGTTAGTGAATCTTTGCAGCAATAGAAAAATACATGTAAGCAATTAATTTATAGGCTAGAAAACATAACAAGATACATTATTTAAATAATCTGAAAAAGAAGAGCCAAATTAATATCCTCAAAAAAAGTGCTTACCTAAATTTTATCATATATATGTATTATTATATAATTTTATTATTTATTCTTAATTTTGGCACCTTCTATTCAATTTCACTTTGTATATGTAACAAATTCCAATATATGCCTGCATATCTAGAGAATCTTGAGCATTCATAGACTAGGTCAAAGTAATTTAAGCTGAAAATTTCATTAGGACATAGAATGCATTTATGTGTTTTCTTCTAGAGTGTATTTACTTACTAGCACATTTCCTGCTAGAGATAAACTGATTATTTTGTTGAATGAGCAAATGAAAAGAGTGCAATTTGTAAAAGGGAAAATAACTGTTTTAAAATAAAGTATCTTTCCCATGTTAATAGCTCTACGTTCATTCCTCTTATAACTGACACATTGTTTAGAAAGCAAACAAAAATCAGAACCACATAAAAAATTTCCTTATGCCATGCCTTCTCGGTTGACTCATACTTATGTTAGATATTTATTTGAGATGCTATTATAGTTAGTACCCATCACACTTATTATATTATTAAAAAGTAATTTTATATTTCTGAGCTTTATATCCTATCTCCCCTCTCCTAGAAAGGAAACTCTTAAAGGGTAAAGCAAAAATAGACTAATCTTGTCTTATGCTGATGAATTCCAATCACCTTCCATGGTTCTGATTCATAGTAAGTTTTTAATACATATGTGTTGAGTAAATTTAATGTTATCAAATTGAAAATTATTATAGATTATAAAGGATCATAACGCAATATTACATGCAACCTTAATCTGTGTATGGAAATGTATGTCTATAATTTTATAGTAATCTTTTACCATCTTTTTCATATGCTAATAAAAAAAGAAATGAAAGCAATTGTAACAAGCAATTGTAACAAATGCAATTAAATACAATGTAACCAGGCTGAGGCTGGTGGCTCACACCTGTAATCCTAGCACTAAGGGAAGACCAGGTGGATGGATTGCTTAAACTCAAGAGTTCAAAACCAGCCTGAGCAACAGCAAGACCCAACCTCTAAACATAAAAAATAGCCAGGCTTTATGACAGGTGCCTGTGATCCCAGCTACTTGGGAGGCTGAGGCAGGAGAAGTTCTTAAGCCTCAGAATTTGAGATTGTTGGCTCAGTGTCCACAGTGCAGTGTTTCCAGCACCAGCCACATGCACCAAGCCTGGCAGGTTTGAACCCAGCCCTGGATAGCTAAACAACAATGACATCAATAACAAAAAAATAGCCAGGGGTTGTGGTGGGCACGTGTAGTCCCAGCTACTTAGGAGGTTAAGCCCAAGAGTTTGAGGTTGCTGTGAGCTGTGACGCCATAGCACTCTAACTAGGGTAACATAGACTCTGTCTCAAAAAAAAAAAAAAAAAAAACGAGAGAATTTGAGATTGTTGTGAGCTCTAACACCACAGCCCTCTACCAAGGGCAAGAAAGTGAGACTATCTCAAAACAAACAAACGAACAAAAAAAAAAAAAAAAAAGATAATGTAATCAATGATAGTATATAAAAGAAAAAAATAGGATTCTAAGATCAAAATGCATAAATAAATGTTTCAGTGTGAAAATTATTAGAAGCTCATGAAAAAACAAATTAGAAGCAAAATCCATTCCTAGCTCTTACGCAATGCCATCCAAGAACTCATCACATTCCTTGAAAGAGCAATATATGTACTACTGACTTCCATATGCCCAGAAATACTTACAATACTATGTTCATCGTAAGCATTCAATTTATGTTTTAAATACCTTAATGAATAAATTACGTAATCAATTACCTGTTCCAGAATGTCTTAGAATTGAAAATTGATGCATAAAATATGAGAACAAAATAAAGATTGGAAAAACATAAAAGTGTATGATACGGTAATGTAGTGAATGATAATATGCAGCATACCATGTACATGCTGTAGTTTTGTAAGATTCTGGTTTTATTCTAAATTGCAGGTGATAGTAGAACTCCAGAACATTACAGTGTGTCTCCCTAGGGAGCTTTTCAAAAGTCCATGACGAGCCACTATCTTTTTCTATTCAAATTCAATGCCCTAAGATTCCAGCATCTTTTGTCCATGCCTGTATACTGATCTGGTGCCAGGGAAGGGCATTTTGCTTTCCAGTACTTGTGTCACCTTCCCCAAAGTCAGCAGGTGGGAGAGGATTGCCCGGTGGGTCTGAAAGCAAATAGCGTAACTGCACAGCAATTCCACACAAGGTATGCCCTGGCTCCAAGCCTCACAGCAACTGTCATGGTTCTGAATGATCTTGGGTCTGTCCATCCGCCTGATTACAAATTTGTTTGAAATCTCATAATGGTGGGTTTTAGTTTTATGCATTAAATAACTATGATGTCATTATGATAAAGCAAACCGAAATACTTGTATCTTCCAAGTGGCCAAATCCTTATAGTGAGAAACTAATTCTTTTTCTTTTTTTTTCTCTTACTGCAAGACACATCCATCCTGGCAACCACTCCATTTTCACTCTCATCAGCCACAGGCCACCCTCACCACCCCCACCACCCCCTGCTTATCCAGTTGTCTTTTGCTTCTCCTACTTGTTCACTCCTGTAAAACTCCATTGCCTGCCCCAGCCTTCAGTGAAGCTACGCCAGAACCAGTTGCCTTGATGAATACGTTTTGTTTCTGCTCTAGGAATGTTTTCTTCCTCTTGGTTTACTTTTTCATGATGCAATATTAAGATCACTGTCAGCTTCTAAATATAATTCTAAATCTCTGTTCACATAGGACAACAAGCCACATTCTTAGTATCATACAATAATGTCTGGAGGTACAAAAATTACCATCTTGATTTAAAAGAGGCCAGGCAATACTGCAAGCGCTAAAACACTCCCCCTTCCATTGTACAAATTAGTACTCAGTCAAAATTCCTTCCCACAGATGAAGGATGTGGCCTCTGAATCTTTCTTAAGATTTCTGTAATCTTATAGTGATAAGATAAAACTTATCGCTATATTAAAAATATAACTTTTGTTTATGTCATTGAAAAATGAAAAAAATAACTTATGTCTTCTATTTGCATACAGCATTTGGTATATTATTTCTTCATTTTCATAGTCTTTTTAAATTTTTTCTAACAGTCATAGTAAAACGCAATGACTGGCACTTACATATGGACACTAACGAGCACACAGATGCACATTCACACATCGTTTCTAGCTCTAATTCCAGTTCCTGGAGATAAATTATTCCAGATTACATTGTGGTCTAGGTTTCCATCAATTATATCTAAATGAATAAATTGCTGACTCGGACTTACACACAAACTCCAAACACAAATACACAAGTGCATATCTATATATATAACACCCTCTGTTATATTGTGGATTTGTTTCCATGGCCCTAAATTTGTTTAGGGCATCCTTTGAATGAGTCACTAATTTAAAAACTAATTTAAGACTGTTTGAATGCATGAAAAACTAACTGTAAAGGGTTATTTACATTTCATAATACCTGTGTAGTTTAGACTTAATTTTAAAAAAATCATTTAGGAACAATGAAAATAATGAAAGAAGAGTCATCTGTGGTGGGCAGAATAATTTCCCACCCAAAACATGTCACACACTAATGCCAGAACCTGTGAATATGTTAAGTTCATTGCGAAAAGGAAATTAAAGTTGCTCATGGAATTAAGAGTATTAATCAGCTAACACTGAAATAATGGTGATTATGCTGTATTGTCCAAGCAGGCCCATGTAAGCACTAGGGTCTTACAAGTTAGAGAGAGAGACAAAGAGCAAGAGAGAGAGAGAGAGAGAGGGAGGGAGGGAGGGAGGCGAGAGTGGCCATTGCCATAGATCACTTTGACGCTGAAAAGAAGAGTGCTATGGAAAGTGGAAAACCTCTAGAAACTGGAAAAGACAAGGAAATGGATTTTCTATTACAGTGCCCAGAAAAATATGCACCCCTACTTATGTATAAAAGTTTTGTGGATATATATTTTAGGAGTAAAAATGCTGGGTCATATGCTAACTCTAATTAATATTTAGAAAACTTGTGGATCTGTTTTCCAAAGTGAATGCACCATTTATGTTCCCCTTGGCAACGTAGGAGGATTCTAATTTCTCTACACTTCACAAATACTTGTTATTGCCTGTCTATTTTTTTTTTTTTTATATTACAATCACTGTAGCGGGTCTGAAGTGGTATCTCATTGCAATTTTGATTTGCATTTCTCTAATGACTAATGATGTGGACATCATTTTATTTGCTTCTTGACTATTCCATTTGCATATCTTCATTAGAGATTGGCAATTCAAATCCTTTGTCCATTTTTAATATCTCTGTAAGATAGTAAATAAAAAGACAGTCATTTGCTCTTTGAAGGAAATACTACTTAATGGTACTGCCTCTTCTAAAGAGAACAAATTTGTATTACAGATTTTTAATATGATGAGAACTTGAGATAAGACAACCAGGAATCTACCCTGTTAAGAAAGGAACTTTTTCAGGATCATTCTGTGGCAAAATAATTTATTTGCTCCCTTTTATTTTAACTAAAGAAAGAGAAACATTAATTATGCCGGCTAAGGCAGCTGGATAGGTCAAACCAGCTTGTGGAGCAATGTAAATTCAAACTAGAAAAAGCTATGAGACAGTATGGTTTAGACAATGCTTTATGGATTAATAATAGACCTATACAGATAAATGTATTTGTTCCCCCAATGCCCAGGATTATCTCACAGAGAAAATGTGGCATACAAGCCTTTTTTTTTTTTTTTCTCTCTCTTCAAAAAAAGAGGCATCATTACTCACAGTGACCTCAAACTCCTGGGCTCAAGTGGTCCTCTTGCCTTAGCCTCCCAAGTATCTGGGACTATAGGCACCTGACACAACACCCCGCTAGTTTTTCTATTTTTAATAGAGAAAGTGTCTCACTCTTGCTTAGTCTTGACCCCCTGAGCTCAAGCAATCCACCTGCCTCAGTCTCCCAGAGGGCTGGAAATACAGGAGTCAGCCACCATGCCTGGCTTGGTGAGTTTGTAAAATGTTTTAGAAATTAATGAGCAAGTATTGTCTTTGTAAACTCAGAATATAGTTAAATTAAGAAGAGATAGTCATGGAAAACTCAATTTATCTTGTAAGCAGGCATTCTAAACACTTTCACTATTTAAAATAATATTTTTATTTTACATATTTATTTTACATAATATAGTTTGGGGCAGATCATTCAGTATTTCTAGATTTAAATTAATTTTCTTAATAATAATACACAATTATTTTGTAAAACAAACAAAAAAAATTGAGTATTTGCTTTGCTTCAGCTCCTAAACTATTTACATGTGTTGTGTAATCTAATCCTGATCAAAATGTGAAAAAAATAACATCATTACATTTATCTTACAGATGATGAAACAGAGGTGCCAAAAGATAAGAAGTTTGCTGGTTGCTGGTTAGTGGTCAAATGGACCATCTGCCAAAATAGTCTGTATCACACTATAAAAGGAACATAAACATTTCTGATCAATCTCTCAAAATGGTAATTAAGATTAAATTTACTCATGCGTTCATTCCTACATTCACTGATTAAACTAACGGTTATTGTGCACTTAGGTACAGAGGGTTGTGCGATACAAGTATGAACAACGCAGACAGGTGCACGGCCTCGTGGCACACACAGGTTAGCTAGAGGGACATAATAATTTCGTGGATTCATAAAATGATGGCACTTGGTTTGAAAAGAAAGTAAAGTGAGAAAGAAATATGTAATCTTGAAGAAAGAAAGCAAGAGTCCTTCATAAGACGGTGATATTTGAGCTGAAATACATAAAAAAATGAGGTTTATTAGGCAAACACCCCAGGGAGAAATCACTATAAGTGCATAAAATCACTTTATAATTATAAAATGTTAAAGAATTATAAAATATTAAGCATTAAAGGACAATTGTGATAAAAGTGTTGAAGAAAAATATACATTGCAAACTCAGTTGTAAATTATTTTGAGTCATCTACTATAGTGGGTTATCTAAATTACCGCTGCCCTCCATTTATGTGAATACTGAGGTGACTGAATATTGAACATGATTAAGCCAGTGAATCAGGTCTTTTCCTGGCTCCATGCAGTGCCTATCCTATGGCTGACAATAACCAATCTGTTTCTTTCAGTGCCCAATTACACTCTGATGGAGATTAAGAGTCATACACAAACCACTGTAGAAAGGGGAATGAATTTGTTCAAACAGAACCTCTAATTCAACACTAACAAAGGAAGTTGTATTGGAGCCACAATGATTACACACAGCCAAAAAGCCATTTTGGGTTCAATCATAGCTAGGACCCTTAGCCTTTAACTGTGGAAAAGCCAGGATCAAAGGTATAATTTATACAAAGAAATAATACTAGGCAATCAGTGGTTAGCATACCTCAGATTTTGATTTATAACTTCATTGTGACCAGAGGATTCTTAAAATTTTTTATCACATTTCAAGGGAAAATGCAGCTAAACTTTTCTATTTATTAATGCCTTAAGCTTTTCAAGAAAAGGAAATTTGGGTAAACTGGAAAATACATGGAAAATAATTAGATGAGCTCATTTTCCAGGTGGCACTTTGATAGTGAAAGTCAATGGCTAGAAAATGGAGTTGTGCATAGATGGGTCCTCAGGGCTCTTTAAGAAAACGTGCCTTACGAGAGAGAGACTGAGTTTTCAGTGAGAATTATGTACACATGTTAATTAAGTTTTGAGACATTTAGGTAAAGCCCATTTCACTAAGCTTCATTCTGTGAACAGAATGTGGTGGAAAAATAACTGAATAAGGTGGGTTCTTAGTTCATCAATCTGTGGACTCCGCTTGTAGTTCTAACGCAAACCATTTCACCTCATTAACCTTTGGCAGGAAGTTTATTTTCACTTCATTTTTGAAACTAATTGAGCTGTATTCATTGAATTTATAAGAAAACACTGTACTAAACTCAAAATACATGAAATTAATTTATTCTGTTTTACTACCACTAGATTATTATAATTATACAAACCCATTGAGTTCTTTTTTCATAGCTGGGAATACCTGACTCAATATTAGCACATCCCTTCAACTGGCAGATCCTTTTACTAGTTAATTGTTTTGACCATTCTCATTCCAATTCTTCTTCCGTCCTCTCCACCACAGTTTGTTTGACTAGGGCTGCATTAACATGATTTATTGCTATCCATGTAGAAATTTTACATCACCTCTGCAGACAGAGTAGCTAAGGTCCAGCATATAAAGCAGACAATTGTCTTACATGTAAGGTTAAAGTAATGAAATATGGATCACAAGTAATAATAGCAATATATGTGTGAGTAGGTACATTTATAATTCCAAGAGCGTATGTAATTGAAAGTATTGCTTGTTCAAGCATTTCAACGTGTAGGATATAAACCTTTCTCACAATCTATTACTATTTGATTATTCAATAATGAAACAGTCAAGTTTCTATTACTCTATCTAGTGACTATAATATTTAAATCTAATATGTTATCTCAGTGACTTAAAGTCAGCACAATTTACAAAATAGTATATAATCTGTTTTATACAGGGTCTTATCTAGAGAAATCTGCACTAACGTTCACTTCTCTGCTTTTCTTATATAATATCCATAATAGTGATCCTTAAATATGACACAATCTTTAGGTAGCTTTTGTATCATAAAAGAAAGATTAACTTATATGCAATAGTTTATAGTTAAGTGAAATCCTCAAGCCACACAGGGTATGTATGTCAGACAAGGTATACTTAGTATTTTCTTAACAAGATCCTTGAAATTACCAGAAAATCCAACTTGCAAATTATTTATCAACTAGTTTACCTAAACCCAGAATAAAATTTTCCTTCTTAATGTAATCATCTCCAACATGCTCAGCTAAATTACTACTGTTTATATGAAATGATTTGTCCCTTAAAATCAGGATTTTTGAGGTGGAGTTGTGGTCACGTTAATGCTGTTGAAGTAGTTCTAATAATAAAGAACACTGTCTCTGTGAAAAACTTTCAGTAATGGTCCTGGGATAATGATGGGGCCACTAATAACACAACCTAATGCTTTCCTTTCCAGGCATTTGATGATTCCAGAGCTTATTTGTTTCACTTCCTAATAGCACTTTTCAGTCATCAATATTTATTGAATGCTTTGTTTGGATCATTATAATATGAACTATTTTAATTCCAATATCTTCTATCCTCAACAATACAATAACATTTGTCCACACTCCTGTCAACTTCTGCATGGGAGAGGAGAGGATGTAGAAGGGTGGGAGAGAATAAGTAAAACTTTCAGAGGAAGCATTGTAAGAGCATTAATGTAGAATCTCTTAAAGAATGAAAATAAAATGAGAGAGTCAAATACCTTTATGCTCTTGAAAAACAAAGACCTTACCTTTCTATGACATGAGCACAATATCTTTAAAATGAATTTAAAGTCAGGGGTTCATGCCTGTGATCCTAGCACTCTGGGAAGCTAAGGTGGATGGATTACTTAAACTCACGAGTTTGAGACCAGCCTGAGAAAAAGCAAGATACCTCTACTAAAAATAGAATAACTGGAGGCAAAAGGATCACTTGAGCCCAAGAGTTGGAGGTTGCTGAGAGCTGAGAGCTGATGCCACAGCATTCTACCCTGGGCAACAGCTTGAGATTCTATCTCAAAAAAAAAAAAAAATACGAATTTGAAGTTTGCAATATGCCTAAATAGCATTTAAAATTAATTCATTACATTTAAACTCATGTCTAAAAAGGAAGAGTCGAATTATTTGAATTATTTATTAGAAAATATGACTGGGAAAAATTTTTTTCTATATAACATTGAAATGTTACCACTAAAACACAGCTGATAACCATTAAGTTAAATAAATTATGGGAATCTTCCAATAAATTCATCTCCAAGCTATAAACTGAGTCATTTATTTATGTGCTATTAAATAGCTAAAACATAAGAAAGACATAAAAAAATTGATGTGTAAAAAAGACCATATCAATACAATTAAAACCCCTGATAACATACTTCCAAGCTTTAATATCCTCTCCTTTAAGTAACGAGCTGTTTAATTAGCAATTATAATCCCCATCGTTTTCCCGAATAAATAAATACCTCTAAACAATAGATAGCATTGTTTGGCATACATATATTAGTATTTTTAATTATGAATACTTTTTCAATTTGCTTGCCATTACTATCTTTGTGGAATTCATTTAATGATAAATATTACTTGATAGATATTGCTCTCTCTATATAAAATACTGGTGAGTATTTAAGTTAATATTCACTTAGAATCTTCTAATCTTTCACTATTAAAATGCCAGTGTATATGTCTATGTTTTTGTTAATCTATCTATAAAACTGCCAAATTTTATGGATCTCACCTGTTGTCTTTTTTATCACCTTTATAACTGAACCCTCTTAATTTCTGGTGTTGACAAGTATGCAGGAGACAGCGACATTTGATTCCTACCTCCTGTTAGGATTTGCCTCTAGAGATTTTCCTTAAGTTCTTTGACTCTCCGCTTTTACAAGTATATTTTCTGTATTTTATTGAGAAGTTATTTTGTATCTTGTTTGTATCCGGATAGGATTTTAAAATACCTTGTCTGTCATATTGCTGGAAGGGATTATATGAAGACACTGATGAAAGATGAGGTTCCTGCTAGGGTGACATTATGTCCTTTTTTCTTTTGTCACCACCATCTTCAAGTTACTGTTGACTGTGGTTGGAGATGCATCAAATCCTTTTACCACAGGAGAGGGCAGCAAAGGAAAGGGTGCATGCTGCTTTGTTTTCTGTGTATATGACACGTCACTATTTAACCTCTGGCCATGGTACTTTCCTCCAATCTTAATATATACCCCATTGCCACTTGCTGGAAATGTGCTAACATCAATTTTTGAATCTTATTAATTAGATAGAAGTAATGGCTTATGAATATGTTATTTATCTTAAATAATCCAGAAAACAAGCATCTTAGATTTATAAGTAATTATATTTCTACTATGATGGATTGTATTTTGGCAAAATAGCTGAGTTCTTTTGGTAAAATAAGATTTTACAAAATTTTCATTTTTATTTTGTCACGTTTGATCATATAATTTGAATTATTCTATAACTTATCAAGAATAAATATGTATCTTTGCATTTTCTGGAACATTTCATGAAATTTAGTTTCTTGGGAAATTTTTCAGCAAATAGGCAGAGTTGAGAACACTTTATTTGGTCAAATAAATTTAAGAAATAGTCAAAGCACTTAGATTTCTCAGGTTCAGTAATATGCTAATACAAGCTGCTACTTTTCCTAACATATTTCGCCGTGGCATGTTTTATTAGTGACTGAGAGCTTACAGGATTTGTGCTCTCTAGACCACACTTTGGGTAACACTTTGTATTTCAATACATTAAATATAGAAAGTACAGAGTCTGGAAGCAATATTCTATGATGTAACTATTTTAACCAACATACAAATTTGAGATATTAAAATGTAGTTTAATATTGCTAGTGGAAATTTAATGTTTGAGTTTAGTATATAAAAATGTATAAAGTGGTATTAGAGACCACATTGAGTTGTGCACTGGAAATGATACGGACATAGTTAAAAATACTATTGAGTGGATATATTCATATCTCAAATTATTAGCTCATTTGATTTCCATTTTTTATTTTCAGCTTTGGGGGAAAGTTTTAAAGAAAAAGAAAATTTATTTATTTTCAGCTTTTTTTGGTGAGTTTGTATGAGCCAAGCTCAGATCTGTCTGGCCAGAGGCTAGTGTGGATTTCTTAAAAGCCTATTAATGCACTTCAGAAATACCAACAACAGGAAGTAAAGTGGTGGAGATAGTGCCTCGAGGACATGATTTGTCTCCCAGGAACTGACTATTCCATGCCAGCCATGTCAAAGGCCATCCTGACGATTTAACTATAAAGGGGCCCAGAAGATTCCCAGAACAAATATTTCCCTCACGTGAGTTTGTTCTAGTAGCTCAAAATGCCATTTGAAAATATTGGCAAGTAATATTTGAGTCAGTAGCTACTGTGTAGCATACATGCTTTCATTATTAAATTTTACTAATTATGTTACTGCTAAATAAAACTGTACAGCTACTTAATATTCCCATTAAACAGATGGGGAAAAAGATTCAGAAAAACAATACGGAACTACTATTACATTGTCTAGTAGAGAAGAGCATATACCTTATTACCTTAAATCTTATTTTTGTCTGAATTGTGGATACTTTCCTTAAAATAATGATTTCCAAATGTTATGGCTTATGTGTTGACAAAAATATTTATGAAAAGAATATAGGCACTACCAGTATTTCTGTACTGTTCACTTAAAGGACATAAAATACACTACTGTGCTATATTAGAGTGTACACATTTAAAGCAACACAGAAAACACCCCAAAATTAATAAAGGAAGAGCTAGCAAATATAAAAGAAACAGAAATCCTTATATATTTCTCTGAGCCTCCAGCAGATAATCTTATACGCTCTTCCAATATACACCAGTTACGTTGAGAACACTGCTTAAGGGTTTGTGCATATAAGAATTTTATGTGTTTGATTCAACCATCATAAAACTACATTTCTGAGAACTCTTTATCAGAAGAAAGCATTTTCAGTTTCATTTATCCCATAATGATAACTGGCAGTATTATACAGAATGAATTTTAGTGTCCAAAGGCCTGATTTGAAGACTTTGCTTTTATTTACTATATGAGCCAGAGCAAATTATTTAACCTCTTCTCAGTTCCTGTAGAATGAAATAAACACCTACATCAAGCACGTGAAGAGTGAATCAGTTAACACATATGTAAAGTGCTTAATGCAGAGCCTGGCCAATAGTAAGTGCTACAAATTTTGGCTTTTATCACGGCATTATTATCTCTTTTCTTAGGAAAGAGGAGATTACTTTCAAATAATTAAAAAAAAATACACGCTATGCATGAATTGAGGTAGGTGTTGACTCTATGCAAAGATAAAACGATTGTTCCTTGACATTAAAATACCACGTAATTTAGCAGAGACCTATGAGGTCACTGGGGACTTTTGGTTAATCGGAAGTCAGGATTTAGTGCTTAACTATGGGTAAAAGATCAATTTAAAAAAATGTATTTTTATACACTAGCAATGAATAATCCAAAAACTAAAGGTAACCAATTCAATTTGTAATTAAAGACAATAAAATATTTGGGGGGAATTAACAAAAGAAGTAAAAAAGTTATATTCTGAAAACTACATTATTAGTCATTGAGGTAAAAGCAAATTAAAATAATAATAAGATACTACCTCACATCCCCTGTATGGTCTACAATCAAAAAGACAGTAATAAGAAGCATTGGTAAGGATGTACAGAAGTTGGAATCCTTATACACCTCTGGTGTAAATTGATGTACACATTTTAGAAAACAGTGGACAGTAGAACGTTGTGATAGCTCCTCCAAATGTAGACACGGAGTTATCAAGTGACTCAGTGACCCACTCCTAGGCATAAAACCAACACAAAACTACATTTCTGAGAACTCTTTATCAGAAGAGAATATTTTCAGTTGTATGTATTCCATAATGATAACATAATGATATCACACGGAATGAATTTTAGTGTCCAAAGGCCTGAACAACATATCCACACAAACAATGAAACATATCCACAAAAAAAAATGTGTACATGAATGCTCAGAGCAGAATCATGTAATATGATTTTTCCTTCATAATAGCCCCGAAGTGGAAACTACCCAAATGTCTCTCAAGTAATAACGAATAAATAAAATATTTCATAGGCATACCATGATTATTGTTCACCAATAAAACTGCAAGGAGTGCTGTTATTTCTTAGATACAGCAGGGGTAAAACTTGAGAACATCCGAAGTAAAAGAAGACCACATGCTGCATGATCCCATCTATGCAAAACGTCCAAATGGATAGACACAGAGAGTAGACCCATGATTTCCTAGGGATCAGGGGATTTGGGCAGATGACATGTGACTGCTGGTAGGTAGGTTTCTTTCTGGGCTGGTAAAAATGTTGTAAAATTGATCACGGTTGCACAACTCTCTGACCATACTAAAACTCATTAAATTGTGCACTTCACACACAAGAAAAAAACAGAAAGGTAATGAAGGGAAGAGAATTCAGAATGTTAAAACCACGGAAATAGCAATATTAAAAAAATTGATATAACAACAATAATGGTACAGTGCCAGATGCTGTGTAGCCAAAAGACCCAACTATAGTGCCCAAGACCTGGATGAAAAAGCCCTTATTAGAAGACTAATAGTTAAAGTGCAAAAAGGCAATATATGAGATTGAAGACAAATCTCAGATTTAACTATATGATTTATCAAATTTCTATTCATATCCCCCAAATATGTGTATCTATTAAATATTTACAAAAAAGAGAATGATGAAGATACCGAGTTTCCACATAGCGAATTAACAGAGGTTTGTCTTCATCAAAAGATTGCATATTGGTCCAGAATTGGTTCAAACAGAAAACTAACCAGCTTTAATTATGCAAAGCTGAATAAATAAATGCATGGTAAACCTATTTGGAAATAAATACATAAAATAATGTGAAAGTGTTATTAATTAATAATAGCAAAGTAATAATCATCTTATAATCTCCATCATATAGCAAAATATAGTTTCATTGATCAATGAAGTAATCTTTATTTTAATATCTAATTAAAATATTACATTGTACATTTACTTTAGTTTTGCACTATTCAACTTATAAATCTTCCTTCCTTATTAAATAGCTGTAATGTCTGTGGATGAAATTTGAAAGATTTTTGTATAGTAGCATCATGCTCACTTTCTATGAAAAAAATAGAGTTGTAAAAAGATATCCTTTTTTTAATTTCATTGTACTACATTAAGAAAAGTGCATGTATACACAAGAACAAATGTTATAATATGAAAATTTATATAATAATATATTTACATTCTATAGTAAATAGAATTATTTAGGTATTTCATAGTAAGTTAATAGCAGCAAAAAAATGTAGTCTACTAAAATTATATAATTTTAATTATATAGCTAGCTAGCTACCTAGCTTCATTAGGTAAGACATTTTCCTACTATGTTGTATTTATTTTCTGTATAATTACTGTTTTAAAATATTTTCAAAAGAAAATAGACTAATGGCTAAAATAAACATATGAAAAAATGCTTGATGTCCCTAATCATCAGGGAAATGCAAATCAAAACCACAATGAAGTACCACCCAAATCCAGGGAGTGTGGCTTTTATCAAAAAACCCCAAAACAACAAATGCTGGCATAGATGCAGAGAGAAAGGAACACTTCTACACTGTTGGTAGGACTGCAAACTGCTACAACCCCTATGAAAAGTCATAGAGATATACCTATTAGAACTAAAAGTAGATTTACCATTTTACCCAGAAACCCCAGTTTTGAGTATTTGCCCAAAGGAAAAAAAGTCATATTATCAAAAAGACGTGCACACAAATGTTTCTTGCAACACAATTCACAATCTCAAAGATTCAGAACCAACCCAAGTGCCCATCAATATAAAACTAGACTAATAAAATGTGGTATATGTATGCCATGGAACGCTTCTCAGCCATATAAAAAAGATGGTGAACCAATACCTTTTGTAAAAACCTGGGTAGAACTGGAGACCTTTCTTCTAAGTGAAGTATCACAAGAATAGAAAAATAAACACCACATGTACTCTCTATTAAATTAGAACTAATCTATTAACACCAATGTGCCCATTTTGTAGTAAAACTCAATGGAAACCAAGCAGGTGGAAGGGGGCAGATGGGGAAGTATAAATTCACACCTAACAGGTACAACACACACTATCCAGGTGAGGGGCACACCTACAACTGACTCAAGTTGTGAAAAAGCAATGCATGTAACCAAAACATTTGCACCTCCATAATATTCTACAATTTAAAAAAATCTTATACCTTCCAAGTTTGAGGTTGGTATAGAGTAGGCAAATGCAAAAGTCATTTTTAAAATTATACTTTGCTTGGAAATCACATCATTGCTTTAATGTTATTAGTGAAATGATTTTAGTTAAGAAGTCATTTTGAAACTTAGTAAATGTAGAATCTAAATGTCTTAACACAATAACTAAGAAAATGCTAGGAAGGCTATGTTAACCAGTGTGATGAAAATATGTCAAATGGTCTATAAAACCAGTGTATGGTGCCCCATGATAGCATTAATCTACACAGCTATGATTTAATAATAATAAAAAAGAAGTCGTTTCATTGCCCATGTGTGTGCATATATAGTACAAATCTAGTACCTAATGTCCCAATATAGAAAAACAGCATAAGCACAAAAGCTATGTTTTCTCCTAAAATTTGGAAAATCTTAGGTTTATTTATACCATGAGATCTGCCATGTTCAGGCTTGTCATTCATTGTTCAACCTCTTTTCACAAAAATGAAAATATTAGGAAGATGTAATGGCCAAAAGATGTGCGTGAACGCTGTGTATGTATGCATGTAGGCACTGCTTGCATTTACTTCTTAATCAAATATATATACCTATGATTTAAAATCATGTAATAAGGAAGAGCATATAATAAAAGCTGCTACTCTACTCTTCTTTATTCCCCTAGTTTTGTTCCTCAGTGGTAAATATTTTCACATTTTTAAGCATTTCTTCTGTTAGTTTCCTGAACTAACCAAGTTTCCCTTGGTAATAATTATGTATTTTAAGTAGTGCCCATAAGTATTTTGTCACTTTCAAGCCTCAAAGAATGCAGAAGGCAATCATTAAAATATATTATACATGAGCTGTTTAGTAATAATAAAATTTTGTTTTCTTTATTTGTGGAAGCAAGGAAGAAAAGCAGTATCAACTAGCAGAATAACAAGTTGCATATAAATCTCAAAAATATTTATTTTTATAATTAAAACTAATTGTGTGCATTGAAGCAACCTACGTTCTGTAGTGTAATTAAACATATTTAACATACATTAACTACATAAGTAATTTTCATAAATTATTCTGCTTAAAAATTTTAGTTTACATGAGGGGATACTGTGATTTTTATCAATGCATTCTATTAACTGAAATGGATAATGATATGGTCTTACAAGTAGAGATATAATCATAACAATCACAGAATCTCCAAATCAATATATAATTGGAATACTGATGACAGGCTATTGGAATAACTCACCAAATTACAGGTTGAATGGCATATGTTGTTTTCAAAGTTGCCATTGAACTTTTATACTATATCTAATCTTTTGCTGAATACGAGGCATGTATTTACATTTTCTCAGTGCTTCTTTCCAGGTTTATTAGTTCATATGCTAGGCTTTCATTCAGAGATGTAGAATTAAGCATGGAGTTCTATGTAATTATAGTCCTACTTAATTGTCCTACTTACATGGAGTTCTTTGTAATTTATCCTACTTAAATATGGATAAATATTTAAATTTATGTTACACATGATAGCAAAATAAAACTAGGGGCTAGAAACTGGAGTTATGGTTCTTGATTTGGTTGCTAACAGGCCAGTGGTGACTTAGAGCAAATCTATTTATCAACCCTGGCCTAAGATTCTTTGTCTATGAAATACAATAGAGTTGGACCCCAAAGGTGATAGAGGCTCTTTCAAGTACTTCACAGAACCCAACACAATCACACTCAGTTTTATTTGTTACTGTTTATTATACTAAATCATAAAATAATGCCATGTCATGGCTTGCTATTCTGAAGGTTTGTGATTATCTTGAAAGGGAATTTTAATCCAGTAGAACATTTTATATTTTCTTTTGTTTCTTCTATCATTTTCCTTCCCTTCCATCTCCAAAAGAAAAGCTTTGATAAAGGAATAGACTCTTTAGACAGTCTAGAAGAAAAACAACTACCTGGCAAGTAGCACTTTTTCCTTTGTCCCAACCAAGATAAGAAAATAGTATCAGCCAGAATTTTGAGGTTTTTGACCTCTTTATATTCTTAAAAATTATTGAGAACCCCAGAAAATTTCATTCACAGGGTTCATATGTTATTATATTTCCTGTATTTCAAATAAAAATGAAGACTTTAAAACAATTTTATTAAATCATTAAAAATAATCTCATCAAAATGCTCATATAAAATTTGTGATTAAACACTTTGTTATCCTGCAAATAGCTTCTCCCCTTCTGAAGGTTATCTGTATACTCTAGTTGTTTTACCCTTAGCTGTGCAGAAGCATTTTACTTTGCTCATGTCTCATTCATTTATTTTTGGTGTTGCTGAAATGCCAACATTTCATAAATGGGGTCTTCTTCATAAAGTATTTTCCCAAGTCAGTGTTGATGACAAAGGAGTGATAATGAGAATCTACAGAGAACCCAAACTAATCAATAAGAAAAGAGCAAACAATCCCATTTTTAAGTGGGCAAGAGTTATCAACAGAACATTCCCTACAGAAGACAGGTGAGTGGCCAACAAACACATGAAAAAAATGCTCATCCTCTCTAATCATCAGAGAAATGCAAATGAAATCCACTTTGAAATATCATCTAACCCCAGTGAGAATAGCTCCACATCACAAAGCCTCAAAGCTGCAGATGGTGGGTGTGGATGTGCAAAGAAGGGAACATGTTGCTGGTGGGATTGAAAACTAATACCTCCTCTATGGAAAGAAGTATGGAGAATCCTCAAAGAGTTAAAAGTAAACCTTCCATTTGACTTTGCAATCCCCTTACTACCCAGGATTATAAAAAAAAAATCATTTCCCCATAAGTACATCTGCACTAGAATGTTCACTGCAGCTCAATTCACAGTCACCAAGAAGTAGAATCAACCCAAGTGCCCATCAACTCATGAACGGATTAATAAACTGTGGTATATGTACACTATGGAGTACTATTCAGCCATAAAAAGATGGTATTTTACATCTTTTGTATTTACCTGGATGGGGTTGAAGAACATTCTCCTTAGTAAGGTATCACAAGAATGGAAACACAAGTACCCAATGTACTCAATGCTAAAATGAAACCAATGGATCAACAACTACACCCCACAGGAGAGAAAAACACAGTTATAGTACTGCCCCCAGAATCTGAATGCCCCAGAACTTGAACAACTTGGAATCTGAATGAAAAATTCAAGCAAATTTTGCCCGAAATCTGAACCCTGCTTTGGAATCCTAACGCCCAGCATGCTGCTCCTGTGTTTTCTTGCTGACGTTTCCCCAGCACTTGGGCCACCCATGTGCTTTGTTGTTCAGTTCCTTGTCAGAAGCTTGTAGTGAAAGCATCTTCTGTGATTTTTCACTGCTAATTTTATGCTATTGTGATTTCTTTTGTATAATAATAACTAAGTGTGTCTGCTATGGGTCCTAAAAAGTGTAGAGAGAAAAATAAGAGTAAGAGGAATTCTGTTACAGCTATAATTGAAGCTAAGAAGGATCTTATTGCTAAGCATGAAAGAGGCACATGTGTGGCTGATCTCACTACTATGTTCAGTACGCCTAAATTCATTGTTTGAACCAGTTTGAAAAATAAAGAAGCTATCAAAGCAGCTGATGTGGCGAAAGGAGTTATGACACTGACCCCTGATCAAAAAGTTTGAAAGAAGGCTGGACACAGTGGCTTGCGCCTATAATCCCAGCCTTTGGGAGGCCTACACTAGCTCCTGAGCTCACAGGACTAGCCTGAAGCAGACAACACCTCAGCTCTAAAAAAAAAAAAAAAAAAAAAAAAAATAGCCAGGGGTTGCAGGGGTTGTGTCCAACGCCTGTAGTCCCAGCTACCTTAGGAGGCTGAGACAAAAAAGTTGCTTAAGCCCAGGAATTTGAGATTGCTGTGAGCTGTGATATTACAGCACTCTACCAAGCGTGACAAAGGGCAACTCTGTCTCAAAAAAATAAAAATAAAAATAAATAAATAAATAAAACGTATGGAAGAGATGGAAAAATACCTCTTAATTTAGATTAATGAAAAATTGTTGGCTGGTGATGTGATTTCTGAGATGATGATTTCTGAGAAAGCCAAGGTTCTCCACGATTATTTAGTCAAGGGCATGCCTGACACTAGTGCTCAAAAGAAGGAGTTTAAAGCCAGTACGGGGTAGTTTGAGAACTTTAAGAAAAGGACTTGGATCCATAGTTTTTTTATGCATGGAGAGGCTGCCAGTTCTAATTTGGAAGCAGCAGAAAAATTTATAAATCAGTTTAAGGAGTTTGTGAACAGTGAGGGGTGTGTTTCTCACCAAGTGCTTAATTGTGAGGAAATAGACCTTTATATTTTCAGGGGTTTGTATTTTAAAATTTTTTAATGTACTTTTCTTTTTTTTTTTTTTTTTTTTTGAGACAGAGTCTTTCATTATCGCCCTCGGTAGAGTACTGTGGCGTCACAGCTTACAGCAACCTCCAACTCCTGGGCTTAGGCGATTCTCTTGCCTCAGCCTCCCGAGTAACTGGGACGACAGGTGCCCACCACAACGCCTGGTTATTTTTTGTTGCAGTTTGGCAGGGGCCAGGTTTGAACCTGCCACCCTCTGTATATAGAGCTGGAGCCCTACTCACCGAGTCACAGGTGCCACCCTAATGTACATTTTTATTCAAATATTATTATTATTTTTTAATATTTTCCCTTAAAATCCAGTGTATTTATTGTTAAAATAATTTTAAAAATTTGAGTTTGTGGGACCCAGGAATGGATTAAATGGTTTCTATTATTTTAAAGGGGAAAAATTGTCTTGGAACTCAAATGATTTGGAACTCAAACAGGGTTCTGGAATGGATTAAGTTCAGATTCCAAGTTTCACTGTAAATTCAAGGAGGGACAGGAGGATGCAGGGGGATTGGTAAACTCTCACCTAATGGGCACAATGTAAGGGTATATAGTACACCACCCTGTGAAGGACTCAACTAAGACTTGGACTTTACCTAACAAACATAAACAACATAACCTCATCATTTATACCCTCATATTGATCTGAAATAAATAAATAAAAATAGCTTTGTTATCAAAGACAAAATGAATGTAGAGAAGAGTGGCACTGTTTACATTTTAAATATCTCTATATTGCCTTGCTTAATAGAGACTGGCCAATTCTCCAACCTGCTTTCAATCTGTTCTGTCACATCACGGAGCCTCTTCAAAAGAGGCTGAGGCAAGACGATTACTTGAGCCCAAGAGTTTGAGGTTGTTGTGAGCTATGATGGCACAGCACTCTATCCAGGGTGACAAAGTGTGACCCTGTCTCATAAAAACACAAAACAAACAAACAAACAAAACTTCATTGTACACACATGAGATAATAAAGAGGGGAATGGCAAGTAACTCCCTGGAGTTAGAAAAACAATTTGACCTCTTAGATTTCCATGAAAGAGGTTTGTTCCCACACCATGCTTGTGAAATCTAGTGCAGACAAAGATGTGGAGGCGAGATACAAAATGCTGTGCACTGCAGAGCAGAACTGGCAGGTGCAGTGGGACAGGAGAGGGGCCTGGGAAGCCAAGCCCTGAATACAGGGAGTGTGGGTGCAGTTGTGTATACTAGATATCTGCTTATATTTTTCTGTAAGCTCTTGGTTTAAAGGTACTTTAGGAATAAACATTTAAAACATATGGAGAGTTAACGAAGAATGTTAATTAATTGATGGGAACCCATTACCACTTGGATAAGAAGAAAAAATACCTACGAAAGAATTACTATTGAGAACACAATTGCTTATGTGATTTTACCAACCTGCTAGGTTGTGAATATCATTGTACTATTTAAAAGGTAGCCACCACTTTCATTAAAACACACAAAAAGGTTAGAAAATGAGCCCAGATAAGCAAGAATTAACAGTCACCTCAAAGCTGGAGTGCTCAGGGATTGAACCTACTTATTTTTGTGTGTGTGTATTTGTTTATACAGAACAGAAAAACATACAAAACAAATTAACCATGTCAGTCTCTGACCACCCCCCATTGGCATTCTTAAGTTCCTGCCCTGGTACTAAGGAACTTTACCAAGGGAGGGAGATGAGATTAAAGAGAAAGAGTTTGGAGATATGAGCAAGGCTCAAGGCAAATTAGACAGATATATTTTTATGTTCAGAAAACAAACAAACAAAAACCTCTGATTATGCAAAATGCAGGAAATGAATCAGGGTTAACAAGTCAGAATCTTATCCAGGTTTTAATCTAGGATAGAATTTGGAGAAGCAGGTCTTCTCCATCAATATCTAGTCAACATCTTAACATATTAACTATTAGAAATTCTTGCAAAGCTGTTGGTGAGTGGTTAAATCACAGAGTTTTCACATATTCCAAACCTTGAGCAATTCCTCAAAATTCATCTTTGGGGAAGAGAAATGTACCAGTAATGATTTTGTACCAACAACAAGAGTAATGATTTCTCACACTTACATGGAAGTATCGCGCATGCTTCCCTGGTGCTTATGACATTCTAGATTTTTTCCTTACCACTCTGTGTATATCAGTCCCACTGATCTTCACTACAATGTCCTGATACAGACAAATTATTTCCCTAGGAAACCGAGGAACTGAATATTTGAACTCAGATAGTTTGACTTCAGAGTATGAGCAAGAACTTAGCAATTTATTTAACAAATAAAAAAAATCTGAGCAAACTATAGGAAATCGAACAGGTAAAACACTTTCAGGGTATTTTTAATACTGCTTCAATTGCCTGGGGAGTCCTCCTCATAAAATATTCACCCAGGCCGATTCCTTCAAGAGTTTTCCCTGCACTTTCTTCAAGTATTTTTATAGTTTCATGTCTTAAGTTTAAATCTTTTATCCAGTGAGAGTCTATCTTAGTAAATGGTGAAAGGTGTGGGTCCAGTTTCAATCTTCTACAGGTTGCCAGCCAGTTTACCCAGCACCATTTGTTAAATAGGGAATCTTTTCCCCACTGAATGTTTTTAATTGGCTTGTCAAAGACCCATGAATGGACTAGCAAATTGTGGTACATGTATACCATGGAATACTATGCAGCCTTAAAGAAAGATGGAGACTTTACCTCTTTCATGTTTACATGGATGGAGCTGGAACATATTCTTCTTAGCAAAGTATCTCAGGAATGGAAGAAAAAGTATCCAATGTACTCAGCCCTACTATGAAGCTAAATTATAGCTTTCACATAAAGACTATAACCCAACTATAGCACAAGACTATGGGGAAAGGGCCAAGGAAGGGAAAGGGAGGGGGGAGGTTTTGGTGGAGGGAGGGTAATGGGTGGGGCCACATCTATGGTGCATCTTAGAATGGGTACAGGTGATTGCACTAATGTACACAGCTATGATTTAACAATAAAAAAAAAAAAGAAGAGAAAAAAAAAAAACCCTTTCAGGGAATAGTCCACATGTTTAGCAAAAACTGCTTCTTTAAATTCTTACTCTAAAATGGGAACTTTCTCTAGCTCTCTCAGAATGCATCTGAGTGATAACACCTTGAGTAAAAGAACTTTTCCTACATTGTCCACCACTGTATCTTTAGACCCAGAGCAGCCACAGAATAGGTTCATACTAAATATTTTAAAATAAATAGAACCTCAATATTTATGCTTATAAAGTAGGCTTATTTAAGAACTTTAGTAAAGTGGAGATGGAGGGTGTGGTCGTCTATTTTTTTATCCCCATCAACAACTCTATTATCTATTGTCCGTCTCCTACTGACCCAAAGGCAACCTTATTCAGTTATTCCCCCTTTTTAATATTTATACAATCACCAGGCAATGTTGTTAAAATGCAGATTGTGATTCGGAGGTTCTTGGATGAGGCCTGAGATTCAACATTTTTAACAAGCTTCCAAGTAAGGTCAAGGCTATTGGTCCAAGGATCACTCATTGAATATCAAAGTCTTATAAGTAACTAATAGATGTGACTTTCAGATATAAGTAATTGAAGTCACTTACAAGTCATAACAAGTAAAAGAGTATAAGCAGCACGTGCATGATATTTTTTTTACACGCTCCTTTGCTTGTTTACACAGTTGCCATTATTTTAGGACAAACTGAAAAGTGACATTTCTCACTGCTACTGGAATAATTGTCACATAGGATGTTAAATTCTTCAAGTTTCACTGGGGGACATACTGCGACGCTTTGTTTGCATATCTCCCACTGTCAATGTTTTTGCTGTGACCTTTCCTATGGATTAAACACAAATAAACACATATTTAACATTTTGAAAAGACAAACCCTCTTAAATTTATGGTTAGAATGGAAAAATGCAGAAACATCCACATAAATATTTTGGGGGTTCCATTTATCATTATAGGATTTAAATAGATAACTGTTGTTAAAATAAACCAATGAAAAAGTGATCTATCATATTTTGCAATGAAAAGGTCAGGCTTGATAACACTCATTTCACACATAAAAAAACTTATTCAAGTAATCACTATTTATTTATCAAATGTTCTTATTGTATTTAATTGGTCCCAAACACTGTTTTAGGTTTTATGTGAATATGAATTTGCTTAATATGAAAAACATCTCAATCTGTATTCACCATTATTATCTCCATTTTAGAGGTGATGAACAAAGGTACAACAAAGTTAAATATGGCACTCAAAGTCTCATGTATTTCTGACAGAGTAATCTGGATTAAATCCAGGTGGTCTGACTTCATAATTTGGGCTCTTAAGCTCTATACCCCAGGCTGCCTCTCTCTTCAAATTTCTAAGGAAAAAAAATATATTTTAAATTTCCAAAAATTTGAAATATTATTATTGAACTATATTTTTAATTAACCTCAAAGCCAGATTTCTTCCAACAACTTACAAATTTCACAAATAGAGGAGCAACAAATAAATTGCTAAGATATAAAATGATCAGTGCTTCATATGTGCCAAAGGAAGGGAAACATAGCCTTTCTTCACAAGTATTCTGGGTTCACATTAATTTTCACTGGGCATACTCAGCTACAATAAGCTCATCTACTATCTCTATTACCAAATGATAGCTACACTTCTGTAGCTCCCTTGAATTTCAGAAATATATTTCTAATTGTCCATCAGACATCCTCAAACACCTTAATACAATGGTAACAGAAAACAAACAACAAAATCTCCCACAAAGATACTCCTTCCCTTGAAGTACTGTGTTGAATATTGAAATAATTATCTGTTCATTGATCCAATTAGGAACCTCTGAGACATCTCAACAATTCTCCATTTTGTTGTCCATATTGCGCTAACCAAAATTGAATGTACTTAAGGCAATATCAGCTGAAGAGCTCCTCAACTCTCCCTTGGACCATCATACTGTATTCTCAGCATCTCCCGACTCTCTTGTCTCTATTTATCCCCTGGTATTCTCCTCAGACAAGCTTTCCTTGAACACATGTAGACAGTCTGGGCACTGACTAGTTAACAAAACTTAAGTCATCCACTCTGTTATAAATTTAAGCCCAAACTACTTAGTAAGATGTACCAGACTATGTTTCCAACCACAGTCCCAACTATTTTTTTCAAGAAGATATATAAGCTTTTCAATGCAACAAAGTATGCCCTTACAAATCTTAGTACATATGTTTTTGTTCTACCCAGAATGTCCTTGTTAGTATTTTTAGCTTGCCAATTTTTATCCATCCTTCAAGACAATTCCTCACACATGAAGCATGTTTCTGTATCCCCAAGCAGAAAAACCTTTATCATTCTGATTTTCTATTGTACTTTGAATGTATTTTCTGTTATTCACTCCAGCTTATGGGTTCCCAGCACATAAGAAAGTCTCTCATAGTTTTGGCACATAGGAGAAGCTTAGTTAACATTTACTGAATAACTAAATGAGAAGAAACCATTAAGCTTAACCATGGCTTTCGCATTAAGAATCAACTGTGTAAATTTTTAGATTCAAAAAGTTACATACTTAATAATATAAATAATATTAATTATACTAATTACATAATAGTAGGGGGGTTCCTCACATACCATGTCAATGATTTCTCCAAATTCTGTAGAAAAGGATGCTATTTGAGGCATGCATAACAACAAGAGTAAGTTATACTAATAGTTTCACAGATCCTCTGAATATTTTCTATCTATTTCCATAGTTATGACTACCCAAAGGGGAGGATAAACTAAACAGTCAAAGGCAGGATAGTGTAGGCTGTTGACTGCCAAGAAAAAGAAAAAGGCAAAGCCATTCATGTTGAGTTCAACCAAGATTTTATCATCAAGCATGTGTGCTATAAAACACCACCACTGCGTGGTCCTTCTGTAGGTGGTTTGTCTGACATGTGGGAGGCTAATTTTTGGTTGAAACATACTGTAGTGCTGTTGATATATATGACTCTATGTGAATTTATGCTTTCCTATGCCATCTGTAAACACAGGTGGTTCCTGCTTTGTGCTATGATCGTTTTATGGAAAACTAACTGGAGAGAAAACAATAGCAAACATTATTTTCTCCATGTTCACATAAACTGCTATGCATATTCAAATTTTAAAGCTTACAAATTCAAATTTGGAAAGCTCACAAAGGTGAGGGAGTGTGCAGCTATCATTTCAACCTCTAGATGGCGATGCTGCACTAGTTTGACATCTGCACTAAACCTCTCATTGTGGGACTTCCAGTACCTTGTTCCCAGGACAGCCAGAAATTGGGGAATAAGCACCCTATTACAGATAAAGTGGAAGAAAATCTTTTAGTTATGTATCTTAAGATAAGTAAGATAGAGGTCAGTAGAGCAGTGAATGTCTGTATTTAAGAACAAGTAGATTTTTTCTGATGTTAAGTAGAGACACTATTAAATTGCTATATTTTGTATTTTTGAAGTTTTTATAATTATCAAGATGGGAATTTTCAGACATATTTAAAAGTATAGTGAGTGATGTAATGATCCTCCATATTTTCACAACTCAGCTTGAGCAATTATCAATATATCATCTATCGCGTTAATATTTACTCCCACCTACTTACAACATGTTTTTGTGCCAAATATAAATGCACTAAAAACCTCATGGTTATACTTAACAAAATATTTTACTTGATACTAATATGTGAAGGGAAAACTAAGGATATAGTAGGCTATTAACCTTTGAAGAAAAGACTACGATTATAGTTAGTAAGGGGCAAGAGGAAAGCTTCTTGGCCCTGTTTCCTGACCTGGGTGGGAAGTACATGGGTGGTTCACTTTGCTCTAATTCACCCAGTTACAGACTTTTAATTTGATTACTTAACTGTATGTGTATTTTACTTTTACCAAAAGAAAAGGGTGGGGGGAAGACAAGTAGCAAAGGAGCCTGGCCCTTCTATATCCCAGCCTCTTGGATGACAAGGGTTGACAAAGTAAAGTAGCAGCCTCCTCTTTTACTGACAAATGGAATCACAGAGAACAATAATGGAAAAGTGAATTAAACTTACAAAATTTAGAGCGAAACTAAAGAGAAAAAGGTTTCAAACACTTACACTATCTTTTTAAGTGAAAAGTGAAAAGAAATCCTTGACTTTTATCTTAAGAAACCCTCCTAAAAGTTTAGAAAGTTATCCTGATTTTTTAAAATGGGAGGTATTCTAACCATAAGAGGAAGGGATATGTCCACTCACTCATTTATACCTTCACCTATTGGGTACCCTGGGAGCCAGCCATGGCCACTGGGTTGCATATGGCTTTGGGGGGAGGACAAAAATGCTTTATTAAAGTAAAATAATATTGGAAATTTTATCCCTTAGAAGCCCACTGGCCTTAATAAATAATAAGACCTAGGGAAAATAAAAGCGTGGTAATTGAAAAGGTAAAAATAATTCAAGGGATGAAAGTTGAAAATAAGAAGGCAGATAGCACAGACTGTAAGAAGCTGTTCTTACTTGCCCCTTCCTTCACTACTGCATTGATCCCCCTCTCCTAGAGTGTGCAGAGTGTTATTTTTGCCAAGAAAGGCATAATGGGGTGCAGCGAGTACCTGCTTTAAATTTGGACTGAGCATGATTGGAACTTAGAGAAAAATACTTCCTTTATATTTCACTTCCCTTATCTGTAAAAAAGAAGTTACAAATATCTGCTTTTCAGGCATGTTTTGATTATTAGAGACGATCTATGTAATATTAATAAAATACTAATACATTTATGGTAATTAATTAGTAACAACCATCATTATTGTTAAATTAATGCTGATAATGATTGTTAATTATTATTTTTATATGTTAGTATTTTTCTTCGTATCTAGAAATAAGCTAATACAATAGCAGGTGTTTTTAAATATTGCCAACTCAATTGACAAGTATGATTTCAGTGTAAGCAGAAACAGCCTTAGGGATTATATGCACTTCCTTGATAGATGCTGGTAAGTTTTCTCTAAAATATGTAAGATGAAAATGAGTTTTCTTCTTCACACAGTGTTTCCATTAGCATATGTGACTAATACTTACTCATTTTACAATTCACTAAGAATTAAGGAAGGTAAGTATAACGCCAAATAAGTCATCCAATTCATAGACAGCAGATGCTACAATCATTTCTACAAATATCTAATGGAAGACACTGAAATGGATGGTTTCTCTTGGGAAACAACGATGACCATATCTCACTGTCCTGTTTCTGTTCTAAGTTTAGCTACTAAAATGAAAAAAATGCATGGTCAACATTAACCGCAACCTCTCATCCTTCTCAGAAATAAATTCAATCCAATATATTTCATTTAAACTGATCAATTAGAGGTGCCTATCTGGAACCGAAATGATTAAAGTAATTAGGTTTTAATGCAGGATAGAGAGATACTAGTCAGAACACAGAGCACTGCGATTTAGCACTACTGGGGAATTGTTGCCCTCTGAAAGCTGGGCTGTGATTACTACATATTAATTTCACTTACGGGAAGAACCAAAAAGACTATTATAATCAAGCTTTGCATAATCTTTCCTTAGATATAGGATCATGTTACTATTATAAAACTCAGACAGGGCATAATTTAGACCTAGTTTAGAATGGCAACAAAAGGACATATGACACAGAATCATGATACAGAAATTTACTGATTCACAGGAAGACCTTTCATTAATATTGTTACCTAATTAAATTAATGATTTCCTTACGCAGAAAAAGAGTAGTAGCCAGAGCATGTGATTAAGCAGTAAAACATAAGGTGTGGTTATCTTACCCATTTTAGTGGCTTCTGTAGTATTTGTTGTAGGGAACCTTTTTTAAATTGTGCTTGATAAAATTAAATAAAAGAATTAAGACCCAAGTACCTAGTATCTCATCTTAGATATAGTAAAAAAAAAAAAAAAAGTGCTAAATTTGGATTCAAAAGTTGCATAGACTAGTTCCTGTTTTGTTTGTTTGTTTGTTGTTGTCATTTATTAGCTACTCAAACTTGTACAAACTATTTTGCTCTTGGAATCCATTTACCATTAAATAAGGAGCTTGAGGCTCAGCAAATGTGTTCTAGACTTCTTAGAAGTTTTAACGTTTTAAGATCACATTATCCTTTGCATTCTATTCAATGGACACACTGCATCTATTTTTCCTAACAGATCAAACATGAACTGACAAGCATGCTTCAGTTCTGGTAGTCAGGAATGTAGTCTCCTTGTCCTGGTGGTGTGGTGGCAATAACAGGGGCACAGGGGAGGGAGGGAGAGAGGGATGGGCAGAGGAAGAGAGGGAGAGAGGAAGAGGGAGACACAGAGAAAGAGAGAGCAGGAACAGGTGAGATACCTATGTGTATTTCTATTAACAGCCACAATTATAACAAGCCCCTAAAAAGACCTTTGAAAGCCAAATGTTTGCTTGCATGTGTAAGAATAGTGGAAATGAAGCTAGATGATTTTTAAGAAACATGTTTAGTAAGAATAGGTCCCTTTCTGAACACGGGCCCCTTTAATTTACTTTTTTTTTTTTTTAAAGAAATAACTACTGACTACTCACCTCCATTCTCTTTTTTGATAAAGAGAATATATCACTAGAATGAAGAGTTCTAGGCTGGACAGAAAGAATTAAAAACTAATCTTCAATACTTTCCAAAAGACTAGCATTAAGTGAGTGACATAGTACATTAGAATTTTTTAATGAACACAAAATATATACCTTTTGGTTAAGTTTTAAGAAAGTAGACATAGCATGTCATAGCAAAAGAAAACATCGGGGCAAGAAAAAAGCCATAAGGATAGCCAGTAGTGAGCTAGTGCTTAATTCTATGCCAGGCATTGTCTATGTGTACATTATTTCATCAAATATTATAGACATACTACTATGCTAACACTAACAGTACCCCTGTTTGACAGATGTGAAACTGAGGCAGAGAAAGGTCAAATCCATTGACTGGGGTTTTACAGAGTGGCACAGCTGAGACTTCAACAGGAGACTCCAGCACCTACACCATGGTGCTTATCAGTGGGGTGTTGTCAAATCACGTATTTCAGAATAATCTTTATTTTCATTTTCTTCATATATTTTATTGCCCTGTTCTTTTTATTCTCATTAAAAAAAATAATTAATCCATGAAAGGAAGTATTACAACACGTGTTCACTAGCAGGCCTTTTAACACCCTTCAAAAAATTTCAACCAACAGTGATTGCATTAGTTTAATATTCCATGGAAAATGACCATTGCAAGATATTTACTCTCTTGGGGCTATTCTATTTAATTTGAGATATGTATAGATTCTTGTTAAGAATTCTTTGACATAGTACATTGTTTATGGTTTCACGTCAATCTGAAAATTCAATGGTTCTGTACTAATCTTCTGCATGTTTAGCCTTGGGAAACATTTATGCAAAACTTTAAAATACTGTATGCTGAAATTGGATTAATAAAATCAGTAATTAAATAAAACTGAATTTTGCTTTGAGGTTTGTCTATAAAATTTCTATAAACAAAATAGAATTTACTTATATAACTATGTCTAGAAATCCTCAAAAATATAGTATGATTATTACTAATTTCAGATACTAAGAAGCTAGTATTGTTTCTTAAATATCAAACATATTCTATCTACATGCATCCTTTTTTCAAATTAGTTGAAAAGGTCAGTGCAACAGCCTCATTTGCTACCTTACTGCTTTCTTTTGATAAAAGATCTCTCCCCTAAGATCACATAGGCAAAAATATACTGAGTTTCTCTTTGATCAATAACCCCCACCCCTGGTTCCAGTGAGTGTTCAGTGGAAATGAGCATGTGCTCTTTGCCTGAAGTATTTACGTTTGATGGAGGTAGCAGAAACCTACCTCCATCTCTTGGATGCCTCTTCTTTAAAATAAGATAGTTCTTTTAATTATGTGTTTAAAATTACTTTGCAGTCCCATCAACAGTGTAAAAGTGTTCTCTTCTCTCCACTTCCACGCCAGCATCTGCAGCTTTGAGACTTTGTGACATGGGCTATTCTCACTGGGCTTAGGTGATATCTCAGGTGATTTTGATTTGCATTTCTCTGACGATCAGGGACAATGAGAATTTTTTTCAAATATTTGTTAGCTATTTGTCTTCTTCATCAGAGAAAGTTCTGTTCTTATCTCTTGCTCAGTAGTACAGGGATTGTTTACTTGTTTTTTGTTGATTAATTTGAGCTATGTATAGATTCTAGTTATCATCCCTTTGTCAGATTCCTACCCTGAAAATATCTTTTCCAATTTTGAAGGTTGTCATTTTGCTTTACTGGAAGTATGGAGAATCCTCAAAGAAGTCAAATTAGACCTCCCAATTGATTCTGCAATCCCATTACTAGGAAGAAGAAAAAAAGAATTCTCTTATCATAAGGACATTTGTTTATGGCAGCTGGATTTACAATCACCAAAACGCGGAAACAGCCTAAATGCCCACCAACCCAGGAATGGATTAACAAGCTGTGGTATGTATACACACACACACACACACACACACACACACACACACACACACCATGGAATATAATTCAGCCATTAAAAAAGATGGAGGCTTTACATCTTTTGTATTAATCTGGACAGAGGTGGAACACGTTCTTTTTAGTAAAATATCACAAGAATGGAGGTCTGGCACAGTGGCTTACACTTGTATTCCAAGAACTCTGGGAGGCTGAGGCAGGTGGATTGCTTTATCTAATGGGTTCCAGGCCAGCCTGAGCAAAAAGCAAGACCCTGTCTCTACTAAAAATAGAAAAAAACTGAGGCAAGAGGATCGCTTGAGCCCAAGAGTTGGGGGTTACTGTGAGCTATGATGATAACACAGCATTCTACCCCGGGTGACAGCTTGACAGTCTGTCTCAAAAAAAAAGGTGGAGAAGCAAGAATCCAATGTACTGAATTCTAACATGAAGCCAGTAGATGATCTAATATATACCCACATCACAGAAAAACTCAAATCAATTCAAGGTGGAGGTAGGGGAATAAGGTAGTGGGGAGGGGAAAGGAGGGAGGGAGATAGAGGGGATTTGGTGTATGGCAAAGCTCTTGTGGTGGGACACAATTATAATAGGGACTTTATCTAACAAATGCAAACATTATAACCTAATTCTTTGTACCTTCCATGAACCTGAAAGAATAAAATAAATAAATAAAATAAATGAATGCAGTCCCAAACCTTATAGCATATCAAGTTCTCTTGTCCTTACTCCCCCAATCTTAGATATAGCCCTTTGGAGGAGTTTATCTTCTGTTCCACTTTGGACTAGATATTTCTCTAAATCTATTAAGTCTTCTTGGGACTTCCCATTATCATTATCCTGGACCTCTTTTTGCTCCCTGTGACAGGTCCCCTGTTTTCTGACTCTCCCTTGCCCTGTGACTTGCATCCTCCTTCATATTTGGGGCGGGCGTCTCAAAACATCTCCTATGAAAGATACACATGAAGTTAACTTTGGAAATACAGCACATAGGAAGTTCATCATTTCACATGATTGCAAAGTTGGCTGAGCATATAATTTTAGTATATAAATCAGTTTCATGGAATATTTTGGAGTATATGTTGGCCATCCCAGAATTATAAACTCACTGTCTCGTACTGTCAGTGTTGCTAGTAAAATAGCTGATTCTATTTTGATTCCTGATCCGTTTATGTGATCTGTGTTATCTCTCGGATCATGGATAGGACCCTCCTATGTCTTAGTTGGGAGATGTGACACTAACAATTACTAGTCATTTTCTAGTAGGGAAGAAGAGGGCTCTGGAAACCAAGGATGGTTGGAGGGACTGGGGCCGGCACAGAGCGAGAAGAACAAATTAGAATATGCAGAGAAGGGAGGGGTAGGGGAATAAATTTAAACACCAGATCTTAAATTAATCTAATTAGGGTTTGTTGCATTTTAAAATGAATTCATGACTGCTTTATTAAAATCCTCTCCCCTCTCCTTTCCTAGAGTTCCATGTATGCTTACTAGTAATATGTAATCAAATGTTAAACTATTCATATTATAGTCCTCAGTACTTCTGTTGTTTGCATTATTTGACAGTAAGAAAAATGCAAGGCTGTCATGTTCTTATGTCTCTGCCAATTTTTCCTTTTGTTCTCTGAAACGTTTGCTTCATTTTTTAGGTAACTCAGCACTTCATACAGTTAATGACACAAACCTGGATTACATCTCATACCACTTGTTAGTAAAAGGGTAGGGTGCCTTGAATTTTTCCTTGAATTGAACTTGGCCTTTATCAAGTTTCATCCCCAGGCCATCTTCCTTTTGTCTTTTGCCATGTGGCCTGTTGGTTGACTCTGAACTTTTACAAGTTTTATTACATCCCTTGTGCCTACTTCAGTGCCTGGCTCAGGGTGGGCACACACTCAGTGTGGTACAAAAACAGATGAACGTAAGTTTTAGTCGTGTCATGAGTTTTCAATAAGCTAGTGTTCTTAACAATATTTATATTCATACAATATAATCTCATTATAAAAAGTGGCTAGCACATAGGCCTCAAAGTTAGAACTAGCTGTATATGTAACTATCTTTCTACTTTCAAATTGATGACATTTATAAAAATTTAGTATAAACCTGTATACATATACTGAGCTCAAAGTGAAGTTAACTTACTAATACTATGAAAAACCCTACAAAAGCCTCGACTTTATGGAATCAAATATAAGATTCCATTTGGTGAACTGATTTGCATTTAGTCTTCAGCCAAAACTTATTTATGTTTTCAAATCATTTTCCTTGTTCTCTGCACTGAGACAGCCTTGGGTATCTGAGGTGAAGCCTTGAGCATCCTTCATTCCAACTAGACTTTCAGAATATGAGTTTCATCAACCTCATCTAGATATTTATTCATCCTTAATTGGATGATCACTCTACTTTGTAAAACAGTGTCTAAGTTGTCTATGAAATCAATAGCACAGGCTAGACCCTTGTTCCTTAGTTAAGACAATGCCTTTCAGCCTCTGTGTGGAGCCGGATGAAAATGGAGACTATTGTCTCTCATCACAGGAAGCTGGGGTCTTTCTCATATCTATACGTCATTTTACAATCCTGGGGGAAGTCTCTCTTTTCTTGTTCCTTCCCTTTCTAATAATTGCATAATAATTGACATATCACTTTTGTATGCCTTGCCATATTTCTCTGTAAAAATCAGAAGACTTGATAATATCAAACGCAAATGCCAGCAAGAGGTGACTCCTGAAGCCACTCTTCATTTTCCATAGTTTATTTCCTATCCCCTTCATTTCTTTACGTTATCATCATGTGCCTTCAGGTTGTTGAATTCACTTCAATTATATCACATATACTAGGCTGTTATTTATTCAGCTCCCCCCCACCATTTCTTTGTTTATATCAACATTTGCAGGTCTTCAGTTATTACACATATTTTCTATGCCTCTTCAGTTGAGAGATCTTTGAAAATAGTTATATATAAGTAGAAATCCTCAGGAAAACTCCCTCTTGAGGGGTCTGTGTCATCTACACAAATATGAACATAGTGATTGATGAGTCTCTCTTTTTGGTTATCAGAAAGGCCCTTACATTAGGTGATGCTATAGGCGTTAAGTCATAAACACATGGGTTCAAACACAGAAGTTTGAATGTGTGGACAAGTGTTATGTAAGAAGAGTGTGGTTGGTTTTAGTGACATCCCTTTACTTACAGGTTTATTATACATAAAAATACGTGGCTGCTCTTGATCAACGCTGTAACTAGATCAGGTGGCTACATACAAGGCCCTTCCTTTGATACCCTTCCAGGAAAGGCTAATGTAACAAGATAAGCACTCTGGCCCAGGCCTGCCCTGTTCTGCACTGCAAGCTGCAGGGAATGGCTGTCTCTGTCTGATCAGAGGAGTCAAACCCAGATTCCTCAGGAACTCATAGATGGTCAGAGCAATACTTGGATTGGAAAGAATTGAAACTCTTAATCCTTCCTGTCTTTAGAACACACTCCTTTCATTTTAGTAGAAGTGGGAGGTGGTGATATAGAGAGTGATTTGATTTTCCTCACACCTGCTAGTTCCACTCCAATTTCCCTGTGACAAGAAAGGACCTACTTGATTAGATAAAAAGAACCACTTAGAATTCAGAAGTAGAACATCCATCATTCACAATTAGTTGATATATATTTTTCAAGTACATGCAATTATTTGAAAACATTAGTAAGAGGTAATGTATGACCTCTTACTAAACAGTCATTAAAATTCTCAAATCTGAAAATTCACTGCAAGCCCAACAATTTGAAAGTTCTGTGGAATATTGGGTGACACGGAAGTTTATTTCACATAATTATTTTAAACTAAAGAAATACAGGAGAACGAGACAAGCCATCTTTTGAATTATTGTTAACTACAGGTTTATAGAACGGAACTGCTTACATCACAATGGGCTGTTTATGTAAATTGGCTGAATCAAAAAATGGTGTTGAAAATTTTGAAGAAAGAATAGACTACTCATTTTTTTGTACTTGGCAACATAGATATTTTTCAGATCAACGCTAACTGGAGCAAGTGACGACGTTTCTAAGTAGAGTGTTGGGCTCGCCTTGTCATATTGCTGGACCATGGTGATGCTGTGTGCCGACAACTATACCCATAATGCTTTGGGGTCATTCTAAGTATAAAGAACCAGATCTACTTTGAAAGTATATTTCTGATCTTTTTATTTCTTTCTACTCTCTACTTTAGTATGTGTATTGCTGGTATTATTTCACAAGTTACAGTGTTCCTTCATGTCCTCTGAATTTAACAACCCTGAGACTCCTTGTCATTTTGACCTGTTTAGAGCGAGAGGAGCAGATAACAGAAGTGTATTTTTAAATATGCTCTAATCAGACATGTGATGAATTCCAAAGTAAAACCATGTTCATGTGTTCTGTCTTTGCTAATAAGATTTCCTTGGAAATAACAAACAGAATAGTTCAGTAATTTAAAAACTGGCACATTATTGCTTTAATAGGAACTGTGAATATGTTATCACCCTAATCCCCAATGAATAATTCTGCTTTGTTACTTTCCCTTGGAAGAGAAGAGGACTTGAAGTTATTATATGTGGTGATAGAATCTCTGGAAACCCTTTGAGATTCCTGGCCAAGTGACTCTGAAAACCTTGGGTATTCTCTTCAGAATATTAAGAAATTGTGTTCACAATGTGCAGCAATTATTTATCTAATTTTTCTAAATATTGAGATTAGCTTATCGTGTCCTATTTTGAATTCGCATTTTATCCTTTCAGTTGTTTCAAATCTGTTGCATATTAATTATCCTTGTTTCTCAAGTCTCCAGGATTTCTTCATTAATACTGTTTTTCTGCCTTTTACTATAATGTCACATAGTCTTATTCACACAATATTTTCACTAAAGATACATACGTATGAGAGCTTATTGTGTATACGGGACTATGTCGAAGAAAGTGGTGGGTCGTCTAATATTTCATGTGCTTCCCTATATTTAAAAAAAATGCCTTATGGGCGGCGCCTGTGGCTCAGCGGGTAGGGCGCCGGTCCCATATGCCGGAGGTGGCGGGTTCAAACCCAGCCCCGGCCAAATTAAAAAAAAAAAATGCCTTATATTTAAGTAAAGGCTAGGGGTCTAGTTATGGCTAATATTTGATTAGCCAAAGTGAACTCTGTCATTCCCTATCAAATATTATTAATGCCTGATATGTCACGTGTATGCTTTTTTCACCCTCTTGCCTCAATCTTGGAAGCCTTGAGTTCAGAAAGTGCAGCTACTGTAGACTACCTGATTCAGAAACCAATACACATAGCATAAAGAAACCAGAAGAAAATGTAAAATTATAGAACAAATAGGATTTAAGAAATAATACGTTGTCCCTTGATATTCTGCTTGCTTGCTAGAGGGAGGACTCAAAATTCATTCCATATTTGTTAAGTAGTGAAAATGTATCAAAGGAAAACACAATTTGTTACTTGTTGTACCAACAAAATAAGAACAAACCAGTAGATTGGTTTGGTACTTATATTAACACAGGCAAATTTTTCTCTGCATCTTCAGGGGCAGGGTATGATGAGCTAAATGAACCTATTTTTTACCTAAAGCCATTTAAATGCTATATAAATGTATTTACAATGTCAGAGGAGATAATTTTCAAATTTGCTTTGATTATGTAAATCCTTAAAACAGATGATTCTTGAGCCTTAGGTCAGGTTTCATTTTTACTTATTTGATATGAACTTGTCAATATCATGCAAATATTTCAACTTTTAAATATATTATACTACAAGCAGGAAATTCTACATGGAGTACTTATAAAATAAAGATATTTTTATGTCATATATATATCTTGTGTAAAAAGCATAACTAAGTTCAAATAAGAGAATTTCCTTAAAAACTATAAATTAAATTTTCTGCATTACCTTGAGAGTTGTACATTCAAACTTTTCCATCTTTCTAGCTTATTACTTATCAGGAATATTAGAGGAACATAATATGATTCATAATACAGATTTCTAATGAATTCATCTAAAAATTGCTAAATATCTGTGTGCTCTTGTGAAAAATATATTTTATGTCTGAATCTTTTTAATTAGAATAAATCTTGGTTGAAAATGTTAGAGTCTTCTCTTCTCTTTCCTTTCTTTCTTTCCTTCTTTTCTTTCTATTTTTCTTTCCATAAAGCTATTTTGCTGGTTAGATTTCTAATTATTCTTTTACTTCATTTTATTTTATTTTTTGAGACAGGATCTGACTCTGTTGCCTGGACTAGAGAGCATCACAGCTCACTGCAACCTTAAACTCCTGAGCTCTAGTGAGCCTCCTGCCTCAGCTGCCAAGTAGCTTGGCCTATAGGCATCCACCACCACGCCCAGCTAATTTTTCTATTTTTTTTAATAGAAAAGGACTTTGTTCAGGCTATTCTTAAACTCCTGCCTTCAAGTGATCTTCCTTTTGGGACCTCCCAGACAGCTGGGATTATAGGCCTGAGCCACTAAGCCTGGCCTAAAATTAGTTTTTAAAGAAAATCATTAAGAAACCCATACAGGGGTTACAAAATTTGGAAATATATTTTCTATAAGGAAAAAATTGTCTTTCCTAGAAAGCTTTGCAATGGTAAGATAAGATTTCATGGGCACTTTCTGGAAATCAATGATCCGTGGGAGCAAAACATGCACACTGCATTCAATACAAAGAATAGAAGATAAGAACAAGGTGGTTTTGAACGTGGATTTCAACTGCAATTGTGTCCTCTTGAATTTTAGCAATAATATGTTCACCTTCATTGCATAAAAAAGGTTTAGTTAGCAGGCTTCTGAAAACAGTACTTGAGATAGATATCCTTTACCAAACAGCAAAATGTGTCTCTGCTACAATCATGTGCCTGAAAGAAAAGTTCCATTCCCTGTCCCACATGGCCTTTGTTCAAAAGGAAAATGATGTTCAATCCAACTTAACTTGGGTGGCTCATAAAATTGAGAAGTAGTGGAAAGTTCTGAAGTTCAGTGGAACCAAGTGAACAAGTCATTGTCAATAAAAAATAGTTTGAGGATTGATATATTAACAAAGACATAGTAAAAATATTAAAAAAAAATTCCAATTTTCCTTAGTTTGATTTTCATATATTCTGTGTCATGTAAATTTGAGTTCAATTGTGGTAGGTCTATTATGCTCTGATCAGAATAGTTTTGTAATCTTTACCAGCTTGAAAATGTACTTCACACATTGAAAATAGTTTTTCACAGGTATATTTCACACTTAGACAGTTATTCCAAAGAGAATTGACATACGGTAGTGATTTATAAAAATTTAACACTGCTTAAAATGAAAAGAGATTAGTAGGAAGTTCAACTCTGCAATTGTAAAGTGAAGAATATTAAATCAACAAAATACGAAAGAATTAAAATACAACAATAAGGCAGAGTTTCCCTAACCCTGTATTATTTTTTTTAATGCTCCCAATTGTACATCAGGGATGATTGATTTTTTAATATTGCCTGACCACACATCACCTTTAAAAAACAATTTATTTTTCTTTTAGTTATAAAGCACTTTTCTACTTAAACTGCCACCATTTCTTAAGTATTTTAGTTGCCTAGGAAACATGAAAAGGTTTTGCAGAAATGGAAGGAATTCATTTAACCACTGAATTCCCTCTGTAAGCCAGGTTCGTCATTTCTATATTGTCGAAGTCTTCAGCAGAGCATTGACTGCAGCCAATCGGCTTGTCACCGTGTCACTCTTTTATTAGAGTGAAATGACCTATGTTCAAAGAGCATAAGCACAGTGTTATGGTCCTCACAATATGATCCAGAATATCATTTCCTGGAGATTCTAAAGTCTATGAAACCAAATATCTGTTTTGTTTCTATTAATCTAATCTGTTATGTGGCTATAAAAAAAGTAGCCACTTTCACCCTGCAGAAGGACCACGTTGTCACTCTTGCACTTTTTTCAAATACATGAACTCTTTAGGAATCAGGATTTTGTTTATCTCATCCAGACTGATCTCTTACTGATGGTTTGGCTCTATGTGACTTTTGTATATTATATCCGTGTAGCTTTGATGTGGAGGAAAAAATCACAGGCTTTATTTAGATCATACGTGATTTATTATGGTTCCTGAATATCATCACATTTTACCAGTGGTGTCATTCAGGGTGAACTTAATTAATCTCTGTAGCTCTCAGGTTTCCTCATCTAGAAAATTATAAAAACAGTATCTAAATCCAATGGTTATTGTATTATATTTCATACAAAATCATCCCATTCATTGTTTCTTATGCCAGGTAATAGTCCCACTGTCTTCCTGGTTCACAAGTAAGAAACCTGAGCCTATCTTGTACATCTTTCTCCTGACCCTTACATCCACTGAGCTATCTAATCTCCCAATTCACTATCACTGCTGTTGTCAAAACTAGTATTTATTTGGTCTCCATGTCTGAGTCTGGGCCGCTTCAATTCTTAGTAATGATGCCACATTCTCCCAAGAACACTGAGCTTCTTTCTAAATAAGCTGGAATGGAAAAGTTGCACTGATAGCTGAATTGCTACTGTGAATATGATCACATTTATATTCACAGACTAGTAATGACTTGAGATGCTGGTTAGAGGGACAATATGCATATGTTGTGAAAATATTCACTTGTCTTGCCTTTATGTTCATTTTATTTACAACCAATGGATTTATGAAGTTTCAAATATTGCCTGTCAAGTATGATCCTCAATTTAAATATCCTCTGTTTGTCCGGTTACTATTAAGAACATTCCTAGTAAGTAAAATGTCTATTACCATCTTTTCAAGCAGTAAACATCAAAGATCACATGTATGCCTTAATAACTAAGCAAGTTTAGGCGACAGAGAATATTCTTCATCAAATTTAATTGTGTTAATATTAATATGCTTATGCCCTAATTTTCTTGTCTCATTTTAACACGTTTCCAGCAGTGTTATTCCACCTCTTCTTTCTTCCTTTCCCCTACAGTTCCTTGACACAATAGAAGGATTAAGTTTTGGGGACACAATTCAGTCTCATTTTCAGTGAATCTGATTTTAACTCACTCTTCTTTTCCTTGGTCACATGTTGAAAATGGATGGCATCAGATTATCAGAACACAGTATTAACAGAGTTATGGTGCTGAATGGGTTTCATCTGCACCATTTATAAGTCCTTTATAATTCATCACAAATAATAAGATCAAATCTGTAGTAAGGTGGTTTTGGTCAAAGTCATCCTATAGACCTCAAAGGATCTACAGGCATTCAAATGTCTGGCTATGTCAGAAGCTAATGTACAAGTAAAGACGGTACTAGAAGAGGATGTCGCAACTATTACCACTTGCAAATGAGAACATCAGCAAATAGTAACTAGAGAATAAGCAAAAAGGAGACTTCATTATCTGAAGAATATTATCATAATTTTAGTCTACCGCCTGTGGCTCAAGGAGTGGGGCACTGGACCCATATGCTGGAGGTGGTGGGTTCAAACCTAGCCCCGGCCAAAAACCACAAAAAAAAAAAAATATCATTTCAAACTGTTCATTAAAAAAGATAGAAGTCTTTCTCCATCATTGTCCCAGATTGAATGATTTTCTAAGATTCGTTACAGCTTTCTCATTCTGTGGGATAAATAAGAATATATGCAAAATGCTAATATATTAAAAAAATATTTTGAGTAAAATCAGGTCTTTCAAAACTGTACTGAAGTATAATCGGAAGGAAAACACCAAGAATTTTACATAAAATTAAAGATGTAGAAATGATAGCCCCAAACTTAGTCAAAAGAAGGATCACATGCATTTCTGGCAAAAAAAAAATGAGAATTTCTTAAAAAGATGACTTCTCTAAGACTAATACAAAGAAATAAGAAAGTTTACCAAAGTTGATTTAAAAGCAAAAGCCTGTACCCACCCCTCCCCTTTCCCACTTCCCCCTATTGTTAAGTTGTAGCTGGGTTATAGCTTTCATGGTAGAGGGAGGGGAATCGGAGGGATCACACCTGTGGTGCATATTACAGGGGTATTTGCGAAACTTAGTAAATGTAGAATGTAAATGTTTTGGCACAGTAACTGAGATAACGCCGGAAAGGCTATGTTAACCACTGTGATAAAAATGTGTCAAATGGCTTATGAAGTGAGTGTATGATGCCCCATAATCATATCATTGTATACAGTTATGATTTAATAAAAAAAAAATAAATAAAAGCAAAAGCCTGTAAGCATACATGATGCAAATTTATAAACTCTGAAAAAATGAATAGCCTCTAAATTCGTCAGAAAAAAGCTGTTTCTCTGTCTTAAAGAGGTAAATTTGAATTAAAATAAATTCCAAAGGATAATCTTATTTTTAATGAAATGGTAAAGTGTTAAGTTTCTTAAACAATAACTAAAATTCTCATTCTAAACGTGTACTCTGACCAGGTTCTAACATCAATCTGAGGCGCAAAGATCTGCTTCCCTGACTCCTGTTTATCATATAATGGCTCACAATGTCATTTCTCCCTTTTCCATTTTCAACCTGGTATAGTCACTCTCACATGTCCACACAATGGAATATTTGATATCCTTCAAAATTAACCACATACACCACTTTCTTCAAAAAGCTTATTACTCCAGGTAAAAATAGATTCATTCCCTTTTTCATTTTAAATTTCTCTGTGCCTCTCACTGGGAAAATATTATATACATTCTTATGTTCTGGTTATATATGTGGTCTCCCTGTGTGTATTTTATCTCTTCCACTAAACCTTAGGATACTTAAGAAGAATTAGGGTCTAATTAATAGTTGTTTATTACTGTAGCCCTCTAGTACATGGTATTCACAGTGGGGAGCTCAAATCTGTGAATGATGGAAACATATCTCATTCATTTTCAGCAAAAAAAGATATCTATATGTTGAGACACCAAAAAAAAAGAGAGTACGTTTTAGTGACTGTAATAAGTTAGAAGACTGTAAGTCTAAGTTTGCATTCCCTCTGGTTTCTCCAAAACAAAGAAACATCAATATTGTGGAATATATAGCACTTTTTGTCAGAGACCTGTTTTCTACTTACATGCTATGCAGTCTTGAGCAAATTAATCTCTCTCCGCTTCAGTTCATTCATTTATAAAATATAGATAATACTTAACTTTATACTTTATTGTAAAGGGCAAGTCACAAATATAGAAGTGTTCAGCTTAATGGCTGACATACCATTGGTAATGTTGTGAACATGATAAGATTTTTATTTTAGGGTATTAATAGATAGACTGTAATGTAAACCGTTGTTGTTTTCTTTAATGCCTAGGACAATATAGCCTATGATTACAACAGATAATTAAATTTTTACACTTAAATAATATTGGCAAGGAGGTCACATATTTTACATATTAAAAGTTTTATTTTATGCAGTTAGTTCTCTATTTAAGTTGGAGTAGTTCTTTATCTTTGAATTTTATGAATTTCTCCTCATAAGAAATAAAAGTACACTGACCTAATTTTTGAACTATCTGCTTTAATTTGATAACATAAAGCATGAAATTCAATTTTTATTTAGAAAGTTTTATTATCCAGAATTTAAAACATATAAGATAGGCTAAAATATGTAAAGACAAGCTCAGACCCAAGGTTTATAGAGCATTTATATTTTCAACTTACAGTGGGTGGAAGAACCACCCACACAGACATGTACAGAGACCTGATATAGCCCAAATGGACATATTTTTCTGTAGAAATAAGAATTCTCCCTCCTTTCCACATTGTTATACAGTGGATATTTTCATCTCCTGGTTCCCTTATATTTTAGGCTAACTAGTATCCTGAAGAAACCCTCCTTTTCTTATGTTCACTTCTGCCTCCATCACCAATCTAGGACATATAGGGTTGAGGGTATTGCTCAGATCTGGAAATGAAAAGCATTGCATTATGCTGCCCTCAATGACTGGGCTTATGAAATAAATCAGAAAAATCACAAGTCCAGGAACCAAGTTCACACTATTGGATGGACGTGCCCCTCCCTGCTTGAATCTGAATCTAAGAGGCTGGCTGGAGTCCGTCAATTGTTAGCAGCCATTTTGCTGCCTTGGAGTATTTCAGAATAAAGCCCTACTACAAGAAAAGATAGTCAAGAGAAGAAAAGAGATCAGAGACAATGCTGTGCCAGAAGAAACAACGGATTCCTAAAGATTGCTGTGCCCTACTCCCTGGAAGCTGCGAATATGTTATGGCAGGTATAAAGGGGAATTAAGACTGCAGATAGAATCCGGCTGCTAACCAGCTGACCTTAAGATCGGGAGATTATGCTGTTGGTCCCAGTGTAATCTCACAGGTTATTAAAAGGTAGAAGAGGCCGTCAGGAGAGTCAGTTTCAGAGTAATGCACTATGGGAAAGACTACATCAGCCATTTCCTGTTTGAGAGTGAAGGGGGCCCCTGGTCTGAGGAAAGGGTGGCTTTTAGAAGCCAGAAAAGAAAAGAAAAATTAATTATTTCCAAGAGTCTCCAGAAAGGAACTGCTTGTCTATACTTTGATTTTATCCCAGTGAGACCTGTTTCAGATTTCTGATCTCAAGAAAATAAAGATAATAAATTTATGTTTTAAACCACTAAATTTATTCAAATATATTACACTAACAATAGGAAACTGGCAGAGTCCTCTCTTTGTATAAAGTCTCTAATAATGCCTATGATCTCTTCAGTGACAGAAATCATAACTTTTTTTTCTTTTAAGATCAGTTTCTTGTTGTTTTATCAGCTAGGCACTATCATAAGTTAAAGTTTAGAAGCAGCTTTTAATACACTGAAGAAAAGAATCCCTCCTGAATAAATGGTGCTAGGAGAACTGGTTAGCCACACGTAAAAGACTGAAAGGAGACCCAGACATCTCACCACTAACAAAAATTAACTCATGATGGATAAAAGATTTTAATCTGGGCAGCGCCTGTGGCTCAGTGAGTAGGGCGCCGGCCCCATATGCCGAGGGTGGCTGGTCCAAACCCAGCCCCGGCCAAACTGCAACAAAAAAACAGCTGGGCATTGTGGCGAGTGCCTGTAGTCTCAGCTGCTCGGGAGGCTGAAGCAAGAGAATCGCGTAAGCCCAGGAGTTAGAGGTTACTGTGAGCCGTGTGACGCCACGGCACTCTACCCAAGGGCGGTACAGTGAGACTCTGTCTCTACAAAAAAAAAAAAAAAGATTTTAATCCAAAGCACAAAACTAAAAAACCCTAGATGAAAGTGTGGGAAACTCTTATAAGACTTCAGGAAAGAATTTATGAGGGAGATTCCACTGGCCATTGCAGCAAATACAAAAATAAATAAATGGGTCCTGATCAAGTTAGAAAGTTTTTTCACAGCTAAGGACACAATCAGCAAAGTAAACAGACAACTTTCAGAATGGGAGAAGGTATTTTTGCACTACAAATCTGACAAAGGGCTAATAACCAGAATCTACAAAGAACTCAAGCAGATCATCAAGAGAATAGCAAATGACCCCATTAAAATTTGGGCAAGAGACATCAACAGAAACTTTTCTCTGAGGACAAATGACCAAAAGGCACATGAAAAAACTGCTCATCGCCCCTAATCATCAGAAAAATACAAATAGAAACCACTTTGAGATGTCATCCTACCCCAGTAAGACTGGCCCACATTTCAAGGTCCCAAAGCAGCAGGTGCCAGTGTGGGGTGGTAAGAAGAGAAGGCTCATGCGCTGCTGGTGGGGCTGAAAACTAGTATAGCCTCTCAGAAGAAGCATGGAGATTCCACAAAGAACTAAAAGTAAATCTTCCACTTGATCCTAGCTCCATTAACTAGGCATCTACCCAAAAGAACAAAAGATACTTTAACATAAGGACAGTTGCACTCAAATGTTTATAGCAGAAGAAGTCATAATCACAAAGATATGAAAACCACCAAAGCGCCCTTCAGCACATGAATGACTACTATGTCATGGCGTATGTATGCCACACGGAGCACTGAATACCCTTAAACCACAACAAAGACGGGAGATTGTCTATCTTTTGTAACAACCTGGATGGGCTTGGAGACTATTCTCCCATGTGAAGTATCATAAGAATGGAAAACACGGGCAGCGCCTATGGCTCAACAAGTAGGGCACCGGTCCCATATGCCGGAGGTGGCAGGTTCAAACCCAGCCTTGGCCAAAAACCACAAAAAAAAAAAAAAAAAAAAAAAAAAAAAAAAAAACAACATTAAAAAAGAATGGAAAACACAAGCATCACGCAGACTCAGTAGTAAATTGGAATTCGTAGATTGACAACTACATGCTCACATGAGAGAAAAACTCAATTAAATTCAATTAGGGAGATGGGGAGAAGGAGCTGAGTAAGTTCTCACCAACAGATACATTGCCCAGGGATATGGCACACTTTCTGAGTGAAGGACACAACTACAACTCAAACTATAACCTTGCAAAAGAAAACCATGTAACCTAACTGCATGTACCCTCACAGTAATCTGATATTTTTTTTTTTATTTGCATTTTTAACCTGGGCTGGGCTTGAACCTGCCATCCCCGGATATGGGGCCAGCGCCCTACTCCTTGAGCCACAGGCACCGCCCAATAATCTGATAATTTTTTTTTTTTTTAAAGAATAAGACTTTATAGGGTAATTGTTCAAAACAAGATTCAGTCAGAACAGAAAGCACAGGCCTCCTTGTCTTCATTAACGTCTCACTGTGACACTTATGGGGCTGGCTGGGCACGGAGTAGGTGTTCTGGGGAGAGATCAGGCATCATCTCTTAGCTGTGAGTAATACTATTGAAGTTCAGCTTCACCAGGCCTTCTCTGCTTGCTGATCCCTGAATAGTAACTTTCTCTACCTATTATTTAAACTATACTTTGTGTCATTGTACAATTTACCTTGAGAACCAGGCATATGACAGGTAGAAGCCTCAAAAGAACTCATCTTGTATGACAGCTTACCCATTTGGGGCCATTTCTAGTCATATTGATACCTGGTAAATACAGTAAAAATGGGATTTTTTTTTTTCTTCTTAGAATTTTTTCAAGCATGGAACTTATATTATCTGGAGTACACCTGGAACTTTATTCATTTGTACACTCATTCAGAGGACACAATTCATTAAACATATAACAATAATCTACAGGATGAAAATATCATAAATATTATTTATCTCCACAAAGACCTCATGGATTGAAAGGGAAAGTGGGTACATAAGCAGGAATTATAATAACTCCACAATATGGGTATTCATAAGGTAAGAGAATCAGAAGATAATATAAGTGTGATTAAATGATATCAGCTACATATAGACTGTGGACTCAACTATAATTATTCTTTTCTCCAATGGGAAGTAAGTACATCCTGAGATAAAATGATTAAAAAGAAATGAGCTTCCTAACTAGGGAATACACTTCCGCATTTCTTGGCAGGAAGAATGACTAAATATGTCAACTCAAGCAGAGGCTTGCCTATAGTAGGTGCTTAATGAATACTTGTGGCATGAATGTTTAAATGGATAATTAGCAAATAATAAATAAAGCTGATTGTGCCTAAATGATCTTACTAATTACCACTGCTAATAGACACATGCATTTTGAAGTAACTTATAATTATAGTTAGAAATACAAATCTTATATTAAATTTAGCTTTACAAAATAACATGCTATAGGGACAAAAATAAAACAGAGGCTTTGTCCTTAACAAAATTGGCTATAGAGAACAACCAAACTGGGATTGAGTCTTGTCTATTCTGCTTTTGGTCAGTATAACGTTAGTCAAGTTACTTAAACTTGCTAAGTTAGTTTCTTCCTCTTTAAAAGACAAAATAATACTGGAACTTATGCTTTATCAACTCTGAGGATCAAATGAGGAAATTAATTTGAAATACTTAGCAGAGGGCCTATAGTCAGTAAAGAGTCAATAAATTTTAGCTCTAATAATAACTAATAATAAGCATTATCTATGTGAAAAAAAAAAACCTTTAAACGTCCAATGAGATCATATAGAAGTTGAAAGATTTAGTCTGTAAAATACATTAGCACCAATATAGCTATTATTATAAGAGATCCCACTGGAGTAATCACTTCTTATGATTTGGGCTATATGTTTATGTAAGAGAAATGGAACATGGCTGAAGATTTTCAAGTAATTATATAAAATTGCTCCTGTTACATAAAATTAATGGAGGCCTTCCTTCAGCAGCTGTTATGTGTACATAAAGGCTGCAAACCCTATTCAACAGAGTGATAACCATATAATCATGTTTTTCACATATAATTTTCTGCCAACACAGTGAAAGGTTTACAAATAACAGTGACTCATTTAAATGTTATTGACACAGTGAAATTCTCCCAGTGTGAGAATTACTCCTTAGGAATAGATCTGGAATTTTAGAAATTAGATGATTTCTTATCGGAGTGCTATTTTAATATAACATTACAAACACTTTTTTAAGAGATCTGATTCAACTGATATCTGTTCAAACTAAACATGTGCACTGGCCACCTTCCCAACCACCAGAGAGACATCACCCTTGACCGTTTCCTTATTCACACAGCCAAGAGTTCTTCTATAAACACTGACCTAGTGTTTAAGATGGAAAAAAATATTATATTGCATTTACATTATGTTGTATACTTAAACTGCACTTAGTTATCTCTTAGTTAGTATCCCTATTTCTTAGTCCAGAAAAAGAAATCAGCACTCAAACGTTTGTAAAGACATACAACCGAAATCAAAACTCTGTTCTGACTCCACTCTTGGCCGTCTCCACATACCACATTGCCATCTTTGTGTCCACATCCTTATAATCAATACACCATAAAATGCTTTGCAAAATCATGCATTCATGTTAGTTTTTTAGTTCCCTCAAGAAGTTTTAAATTTTTGACATTTGTCTCTTTCAGAGTCTTTCTTTTTCTTATCTTATTTGACGTTGAGGACATCTTTTGACAGAAGAAAACAAGTGGAGCTTACCATTGCTGACAGTAGCTGTTGTGTTCTAACAATCTGTTATTGTTAATTAAGAGGATCTATAGATTTTACAGTCAATTCAGAGCTAATTTATAATTAGTTTGAGTTAATTTTCGCTTTTCCCTTTAGATGGCTTTTTGTGGTTCACAACTACAATTAAATTTTAAATAAATCAACCATTAGGATCAAATATGGAAAATAAATGCAGTTCTACTTATAAAAAACTCAAATACGATATAGTTTAAACACAGTTTAATTTCACATACATATATTATTTAATATGCTTTGTTTTTTATTTGATTGTCTCTGCATCATAGACAAGGACAGGAACATTCAAAATGGTTAAAAGACTTAATACCCCAAGTCAGTATGTGGTCTCAGAGTCCATCACATTCTTTAGTATCTCCACATTGCCTCCCCTTCCTTATAATCAATACCCAATTAGGCTCATCTGGGCAGGCTCACTGCCCCTTCTGTAGACTGACTCCAGCCTGTGAAGATTCTGACTTCCTGGGGGGGGGGGAGGCGAGGGGAGGGTGGTAAAAGCAGGTGAAGAGCACCTTTAGTGGAAAATTGTTGAAAGGCAGCGCCTGTGGCTCAGTGAGTAGGGCGCCGGCCCCATAATATACCAAGGGTGGCAGGTTCAAACCCGGCCCCGGCCAAACTGCAACAACAACAACAAAAAAAAAATAGCCAGGCATTGTGGAGGGCACCTATAATCCCAGCTACTTGGGTGGCTGAGGCAAGAGAATCGCCTAAGCCCAAGAGCTGGAGGTTGCTGTGAGCTGTGACACCACAGTACTCTACCGAGGGCAACTGAGACTAGGTCTCAAAGAAAAAGAAAAGAAAATTGTTGAAACGAGGCTTCTCTCTACCCAAGAGCTTGCTATAACAACAGGCATCCTCTAAAAAATGCACGTATGATTATATGTGAAACCTAAAGTAACCTCAACAGAGAGTGTTTTACTATGAAGCTTCAGACAGTTTCGTAAAAAGAATAATTACCTGATTTTCACTTTTTGACAATGACCTCTAAAATGAGAACAGAAATTTTCTCTTATGGGTAGGGAAACGGAAAAGGTTTTCTCTTTGTCTAACATTCTAGGGATAGAGAAAAACCCTTGGAGTGACTAGTTCCCCAGGTTTGCTTTCATCTATTTATTCACATAGTTAAGTATATGCAGGTTCTAGACTGGAACCTAAAATCAATTATTTTGCTAATACATTTATATGGCTTTTGCTATAGTTTAGGTTTAAAGAGAGACAAACAAACTTACAAAGGTGTTGTAACATTATTTGTACACTTACCAACATCCGTCAATGCCCCAGCCAAACATCACTAGAAATAACATAGCTGCCAAGGTTGTAATGAGGGGAATCCTCACCATACAGAATGGCACACCATTTGTCAAGAGGCTGTTAGGAAGGACTTACATCACCGGGTGTGTGCTAATCTTGAGAAGAAGGATTAAAGAAAGTCAGCCTTTTCTCTGGATTGGACATAGTCAGAATCAGGGATAAATCTATTTATTATTAGGTATCTCAGTGATTCTTTTTTTTTCTAGTTTTAATTTTTTTATTATTAAATCATAGCTGTGTACATTAATGCGATCATGGGGCACCATACACTGGTTTTATAGACCATTTGACATATTTTCTTTTTTTTTTTAATTAATTTTTTTTTTTTTTGTAGAGACAGAGTCTCACTTTATGGCCCTCGGTAGAGTGCCGTGGCCTCACACAGCTCACAGCAACCTCCAACTCCTGGGCTTAAGCGATTCTCTTGCCTCAGCCTCCTGAGTAGCTGGGACTACAGACGCCCGCCACAATGCCCAGCTATTTTTTGGTTGGAGCCGGTTTGGCCAGGGCCGGGTTTGAACCCGCCACCCTCAGTATATGGGGCCGGCGCCTCACCGACTGAGCCACAGGCGCCACCCCATTTGACATATTTTCATCGCACTGGTTAACATAGCCTACCTGGCATTTTCTTAGTTACTGTGTTAAGACATTTACATTCTACATTTACTAAGTTTCGCATGTATCCTTGTAAAATGCACCATAGGGGTAATCCCACCAATCACCAAAGTAAGGCTAACTATGATTGCTAAAGAAGCAACACGTATGGACAGGGTGTCTGATTAATTTGTAGAATGGACAATATTCATATCCTTATCCATGTTCCCATCTGATTCTGTCTTGATTCATCTTAGTTATAGAATGGGGTAAGGTGATACTGTTTTCTGTTACATTGTTTATGCTGAACAGAAGAACATCAGGGGCTAGCCTGAAGTGTTAAGGAAACATCCATGTATAAGTAAAGAATAGCGGACAGTACCAGGGAAGTTCCTGTCACTCACCACTTCTTTTTCTTACAGCTGAGATAGGTATAATTGCTTATACAATCAATAGTAAATCCTTGTCAGCAGTTCCGCTAAAATACATCTTGAAGCTGACCATTTCTCCAACCTTCCTTTGCTACAACCCTCATTGAGGTCAACATTATTACTTACTTGTATCTCTGCTTCTAATGGGTTTCCCTAGAAAGTATTAGTGCCACTCAGAACCCAGAAATTCAGAGTGGTCCCTTCTAATATACACCAGATCATTGAACTCTCCTGAGCACAATTCGAATGGCCTCCTAATCCCTTATGGCAGTATCCAAAATCCTTACCATGATCTCACTCTTGGCTATTTCTCAGACATTTTTCACAGCTACCAAGCCATCTTGGACTTTTGCACCTGTTACGCTCTCTGTTAACAGTGGATGTTCTCCATGCACTTTAACTTCATGCAGGTCTCTACCCTCATGGCCACGTGTTGGTCAGGCTGTCCTTAAATCCAAGTCTACGTCTTCTCTTCCCTAAAAACATGTTTTCCCTTCTTTTCCTTCTTCATAGCATTTCTTCATTAATGTATTTAAATTATTTATTTGAATATGTATTGTTTGTTTTTCTCCCCTTTTGGAATGTTTGTTCCATGAAACATGTAACTACAATTATTTGGCCACAGCTGCATCCTCAGAGCTTAGTTTATTTTCTAGCATATAGTAAAGACTCAATCACAAATAACATCTATATCACTGATTTTCAACAGTGTGCCATGGAAATTTTTAAAGACCGTTGATTTAATTATTTTCAAGAGAATTTCAAAGCACAGTGAGTATATTCTGTTTTTTACTGTTTTTTTTTTTTTAAATCAACATAATTAAACTGTCCTGTGGAAGTTTAACTATAGGTTTGCGTGTGCTGTGAGATAAAAAAGGTTGAAAAACACTGGTCTATATCCACAGTATGCAGTTAGTCACTAGCCACATAACGACCAGGTTAATTCTATATTTAGGTGGTATTATCTGGAATCATAAAAATTAGTGTTTGTGTAAGCCAACGTGCTTAAATATGGTCAAACCAGATCACCTTGTCCTGTCACTGAGCACCAAAGGGAGTCAGCCCCACACTGAATTAGACCAACTTGAGCAATAAAACCTCGACTACATGAAATCCACCCAGGTATCTCACCATTTATTATTTAACAAATATTTATTCAGAATTTTTCATCTCTACTTTTTATGTGGTACAATGAATATAATAATGAATAAGAAATGTTCTTCAAAGAATACACTGAGGGAAAATAGCTATATAATATAAAACCCGATGGGAATGCCCTCATGGAGTTGGAGAGAGCATTTCCCGATACCCAGAGGGGAAGCACGGAATTCTGCCAGGACCTGATATCTAGGAATGAGCCTTTATGAATGAGCAAGAGCTCACTGAAGAAACAAAGAGATCAGAGGGCCATTCGGGTGGAAGAAACAGTATGGGCAAGGCCTGGATGTGTGAGGGAACATGTGCTGCTTGGGAAGGATAAACATGTTCAGGAATAAGAAGAATGGAGCAGATTCCCAAGGCTCTCAGTGGGGACAGTAGGCAGGACCTGTGCACACGCAGTGATTCATCACAGTGGGCTCTGCTAGATTCTAAGCAGCAGAGCAGTCTTGAGATTTAGGAGTCTGGGCCTTCCACTGTGAGCCACACACCAGCTACCACAATGCTCTTGTACTGCAGTGCTGATGCTCAGCCTCTGGCCTTCCCCACAGGGTTTTTGGTTTACATTGTGACATGCACAATAGTCATTAGAAGTTTGTTTCACTGTCTGTATGCCCACACAAGCATTAAACAATATTTAGTTCTGAAGATCTCTGATGCAACGTCTCATAGTGATAAAGCACTATCATGAATGTATATGATCACTAGGGAAAAAATGTACCAAAATAAGAGATAACAATGGAATTCTTTTTCTTTTATTTTCTTTTTTTTTTGCCAGAACCACAGAGCAAAATTATGTTTCAGAACACATTTCTTAAGATCCGCCTCATAATGAGGTTAACAAATTAAACCTATTTCCTTTAGTGTTCTGATGTGTATTTGTTATACTAGTTTCCCTTTCATTTCAAAGAAAAACACAGAAGGAAAAAGAGAGTGTATGAACTAGAAACTGGTCAAATCAGTTCCCTGTTTTTCTTTTATTTATTTTCATGTTTTTAAATGGTAGTATAGGCTGAGATTTTAAAAGGAAGCCTAATCCATATGAGTGTTTTCAGTAACCTTTCCTACTTATGCCTTATTTTACTAAGCAGTTTGTGAATTAATATTTTCTTTTAGAATTCTCAGAGATTAAGAATTTGGCAAACATTAGACTGTACTCACTTAACTATATGTTTTATTATTATTTACATCACTAGTTTATTTCCCAATTGATTGTATGATTTCATGTGCTTTAGTTTCATAGTAACAACTATAAAGGTAAAACTACAACAGAACCCTAACAGTTGACCACCTCCTGGACATGCACATGTATGTATCAACACAGAGGGCCTAGTTCTTGCACTGACTACCTCCATATGATGACCTGTATTTACAGTCTCCTGGGTGGTCAACTTACAGAGATTCTACTGTATCTGAAGATACGTCACATGTAGTAAAAGAGATGAAGGTTTTCCATAAGCATTTGCTTTGGCAAAGAAGGCAGGCCTTCACGGTGACATTCCTGAATGTTAAATATGTTGTTACCATGGGTTCGAGTAATTGATCCACGAATGATTCCCTATTTAATAAATCATATAAAATGGAGAAAAGTTTTTAATTGCCCACATTTCCTATGAATTAAGTATGAGTGAAATAAACTCTTTCCACTGTTTCTCCTTCAGTGCTATTGCAGTCTTAGCATTTCAAATTATCTCTTCACTGTTTCTACAGCACTTATTACGAACACAAATATGATTATTTTACTTGGCTACCATGTATTCTTGAACAGATATCTAGCCATCAGTTGTCTTATATAAGTGAAATTCTCTTTTGCAAAACATAATCTCTTTTTAAATTTTGAAGGCTAGTTTCAGTAAATTGGATATAATGTAAGCTTTCAATGAACTGGCTCAAGTCTTTATCATGAATAATTGGACGATAAATGAATAATTCCTTCTTCTCATTAACAGCATACGAAAGACTAATTATCACTCAGTAACTGTATGATCTTGGCAAAGTTACCCACACCTCTGAGCACAGTCTCTCTTATCAATAAAACCAATTGCCATATTAACTGAGACTCCACAGAAGGAATGCACAACATGAACCATCAGGATGCAAATAAATTTCCAAAACTACATAGTCTGTTCCACTATTCCCTAAATAAATAGCAAGCAAAACATAATGGTGACTCAGTGTTCCATGATTAACAAACTTCAGCAAGGTAGTCTTTTGTAACACCCAATGCACAATTTTACTTTAAAAAATATGTAATTATTTAAAATAAACAGTTTAATAACTTAGACTATTTGCCAGGTAAATAATAAAGCAAATTGCCAATAAATACTCTTTGAAATGAAATTAGAAACTTGAGCAATGTAGACTATTTCAGGTATCAACATGATTATTCCAAAGATGTAATGCTTTTATGCTGCTGATGAAATGCAGTATTAATGCACATGGCTATGCACTTTCTGAACCCACTTACATGCCACCAATTTTCTAGTTCAGCAGTCAGTAATGCTGTTGACTGCACTTAACAACTACACATGTGCTTTTCCGCTGCTTAGTAAATGCTGGAAAATGTTCCTTTGGAGATCTCTAACTCTGCATGTTTTCCAAAGGCAATGACCATGCCCTTTATTTTTTTCTAAACAGTATAATCACATAAAGACACTACATTAAATAGTTGCTTCTTCAATATAAGGCCTTGAGTCAGCTTTTAGGTGAAATAATGAGAAATAAGGTATAATTATTGATCTCAAAGATTTTCATTCCTTGAGAAACAAATGTATACACAACTAATCAATAATTTTTGCCCTGCTATCCCATAGATTGCATTAAGGCTTTTCTGGCGAAATCTGTGATACTCAACATGTTAGCTGATCCACGTGGCTACATAAGTTCTCCTTTTCAGGGATTTACATTTGGGTATAGAAATCCTACTTTTTTCTAGTATTGAATAATGTAAAATAACCAGAAGTGCCAATGGACAAAAACAAACAAAACAGTGGACACTGTACACCGCCTAGGAAAATGAACAAACTGGTTGTACAAACAAAAGAAGGATCTAGAATTATTCTGGTCTTGAGGAGCAAAGGATGAGGGAGAGGATAAAGAAGATGACAAGGATGAGGAAAACACAGACAAGGGAGAGGGAGGGAGGAGACAGGAAGAAAGAAGTAAATTACTTCCTGGCTACTTTAAAACTTAGTCTTGGGCGGCACCTGTGGCTCAGTGAGTAGGGTGCCGGCCCCATATACCGAGGGTGGTGGGTTCAAACCCAACCCCGGCCGAACTGCAACAAAAAAATAGCCGGGCGTTGTGGCGGGCGCCTTTAGTCCCAGCTGCTCGGGAGGCTGAGGCAAGAGAATCGCGTAAGCCCAAGAGCTGGAGGTTGCTGTGAGCTCTGTGACGCCACGGCACCCTACCGAGGGCAGTAAAGTGAGACTCTGTCTTAACAAAAAAAAACATTAAAACTTTCTAGTCTTTGATTCCAAGACCCTGAGACCATCCTGGGCCTTGGACTCCATGAAAAAACCCTTCAAATTGCTATTCTTCTTCAGGTTTTCACTCTAGGTAATACACAATGGATTCTTTACTTACAAACACTAATTTTAACTACAACTAATATATGATAAGAAAAGCAGGGGGCTCTAAACTTTATTTCAGTAATGTTATTTTACTTTCCCTGAAATGTTATGATCACAGGGAAGATGGAAGAATGAGCTGTGATTTGAAGGGGGAGATGCTGAAGGAGCAGGCTGGGTAACAGACCACGTAATTCTTCGAGATCCATTGGTCTATTAGTGGAATCAAATTGTTGGGAAGGGTTGTAAAATGCGTTGATTATTGAAGATCTAGTTATCTAAATTACTAATCATCCTTTCTTTTTTCCTCCCCTCGTTCTATTCTTCTGCCAATGCTTTCAAAACTAGCTTTAATCCTATTAATCCCTTTGCCAGATTCTGGGAAAAGAATTACAGAGACAGGAAACTGAAATCAATCTATCTGCTTACCTCTTAGCCACCTAGTAAAAGATTCAGTGGAAATAAGGGTGAAGTGATGTCTTAATGAGATTTGGGAAATAACTGCAGATTTCATTTATGTCTGCACAACCTGACTAATGGGGAAGTATACATAACAATTGTCTGTAATTCAATACTGAGTAAAACTTGCTGATTTTCCCCAGGGACACTGTAACTGTTCATTACTTTACACTGCAGTATAAATTGGCCCAGTGGGGAGGCGGGCATAGATTGAAGGGAGCTGCAAACAAAATTACATAGCTAACTGCAGGCACCTCCCTGGTGCTTGAGGCCCTGGAATCAGGCTCTTGATGAATTCAGCCAAACAATCTCTCTGACAATTGCAGGTCATATACCTAGCTGCACTTCTGGGGAACTACAGGCAGGCATAGGGTTGCTTTAAAAGTAGCTTAGAGATATGTATCACTTGCTCCCAAACACACCCTTGGGTAACTATAGCCCCAAACATGTTCTCCTCTTTTATAGAAATAACATCTTGCTATTTCTCTCTGCAAGCCTAGAAAGGTAATTAGAAAAAAAATGAAATATTGATATGAACTGCCTGGCATTTGCACTCCAAATTTGCCAGTTAATACCTACGTGACTTGACACAAGGTAATTGCTATCTTTGTGTTGTAGTTTTCGTAGTTGTATAATGGACATGGTAATAGTACTTCCATCAGGCGTTTGTGGTGCCAGTAACTGGATATAGATGTCTTAGCAAGTATCTAGGGCGTGAAATCTCTGGACTTGCTACCTATTGCTATTAATGTTATTGTGTCTATCATCAACCTATTATTATTCTGATTTCAATCCTTTTGTTATTAGAGAAGAAGCAAGGTAAAAAGGAAAATAATAGTGGAATAATCATAATTGGCAGTTTTGAAACTATTTACATAGACAGTCATAAACCACACAGCACTTCGGTCAATGATCATCATACAGAGGACAGTTATCTCATAAGATTATATTACAGCATTTTTTACTACACATTTTCTATGCTTAGATTTAGATACACATATAATTACCACTGTGGTACAATTACCTATGGTATTTGGCACAGTAACATGCTATATAGGTTTGTATCTGAGGAACACAAGGCTGTACACACAGCCTAGATGTGTAGAAGGCTATACAATCTAGGTTTGTGTAAGAACTCTATGATGTTCACACAATGACCAATGATGCATTTCTCATAATGTCCATTGTTAAGTGACCACATGATTCCACTCATCAGGAGCAAAAAAAAAAAATCATACATTAATTGAACTAGACTGCATTTCCCATTGTTATAACAGCTCTCAAGTCAAGAGTATTTTCAGACCTTCCTCTTCTTGCTTGTTTAGCAACTTACATTGAGCAGGATACATTTGTTGTCCTACCATCTCTCAAAACAAATACTGGGGGCTCATAAAAGATATTATCATTTCCATTGTCTTCTTTCTGATGTTGTTTTAAGTAAAACTCGGTATATGGGTAAAATCTACCCTCCTTGCCAGAGTAGATTTAGCTTTTAGAAATGGCTTATGGAATCTTACTTTGTTTAAACCTTGGAAAATTAGGGCATAGTTAGTCAGAATTCATAATTCCAGTTCTATTCTGGTCAGTTTTCTTGTAACCTGAGAAGATAAAGAAGAGTGGGCACCAGGCATGACTTATGTTTCTATTGCTTATATTTTAGATGTATCGGCCTAGTGACTATTGTGGAAAAGAAACATATGATAGGAATGGCCAAAACAAACAAACAAAAAACATCAAAAATTCAATTAGTACGAACTATTTCTATTTCATTAGTCTAAAGTCTTTTATCTATCATAGAATTAAAAACACAACTTACAAATAGGAATTTGTGGATCCACTGCCCTGTTCTACTTCCCTTTATAATCCCCCTCAACATTAAGATCAATGTGGACTTAATAAAGTACTAAGTCTTGGGGGGATATGATTATCTATCTTTTTTCTTTCTGATTACTTATCAATAATATCTTATTTATTAATTAAAAATATGTTGTTCACTGTCTAGTAAAATATTAATATTTCTCAGTTAGAGGTGTCTCCTTGGATCTTAGTTCCAAGAGGTAATCTCTAAGCTTGGAATGTCTTTCTTAAAAGTATCTTTATTTATTTGGGGGCTTTTGAACACCTTAGATAATCTATGCTAACGATGTGATTTATGGTGGGGGCTTCGAGCCACATCATATCAGTTCACTGTCCAAAGGGACGGGAAACTAAGGTCAGCTACCCAGGCAGTCCACCAAGTCTATGAGACATGGTTGCAATAAAAACTCTGGACACAAGACTTGGCTGAGCTTCCCTGGCTGGCAGCACTCCATGCATATTGGTACACATAATTACCAAGTGCATTGGGAACTTCCCTAGACCCTGCCAATGCACCACTTCCCTTGGCCTATTTTAATCTGTATCCATTCACTATAATAACTCATAGCCATGAGAACTGCAGGTTTCAGTGAGTTATGCCAACACTTATAGTGAATTGTAGAACCTGAGAATGGTCCTGGGGCCTCCCAAACTATATGAGCACGTACTGTGTGCTAGATATTAACCCTGGCACTATACATATAAATATCAATGAAAAACATTTTCTGCCCTGATGCTTTTTATAATGCAGTATAGTCCCAACTTACTTCACAGTGTTGTTAAGAGGATTGGAGCAGCAGTCCTTATGAGTAGTGGAAATGATGATGATAACAATCACAGTCACTAATGGACATTGTGTTTTTATGATGAAGACCTTGTTGAAGTGCTATCATACAATTATTACAACAATTCTATAAGAAAGGTAATATTATCCTAATCTTGGAAGTGAGAAAACTGAGGCATAGGGGGAATAAGTAACTTGTCTAAGAGCACTCTGTCAGGAAATAATGGTAGTGGGGCTTCAGGCTGCCTGAGCCAAAAGTTGTATTCTTATTCCCCGAGCGTTATTGTTTCCCATATGGAAATCTCTAACGTTGCACCTGGCACAACACAAGTACACAGTACTCAATAAATGCCAGACTTACTCTCTCTGCTTGCCTCAGGCTGACAGTGATTGGTTCCTGCAGAGAAAATATCTCTATTTAAAATGTAGAATGATTATCAAGGAATGTGAGATCACTAAGTCAAATATTCTCACCAAGATTTAGACATGTATGGTGAGAAACGGAAAGACGTTGAGATTTGTAAAGTAGAGGAGGACATGCAAACATAAGACAATTGCTAAGCTATATCCGGAGAAAGGTTAGAAAGATTTAATTTTCCTTTCAAAATTTCCATTAATAAACACTTTAATAACAAATGCTTTGAAAACTCATATTCTCATAAAGAGAAAACATACTAGTAATATTGAGAAAAAATAAAACACTAAAATCAAAGTGTGTTTTGTTAAAAAATATCAAAATTGTCATTCAACACAATAAACATTATTAAGTTCTATAAGTGTGCTTGGGCAGCATTTTAAACGCTAAAGATATAAGGAAAGAATTGTGGTAAATCAGTCCTGAGAAGACTCGTGAAGACACACATGTTTCTGGGTGACAATGTCTAGTGATAGTATAATTCATTAGAAGTAGATATAAGGGGCATACGGGGGAGAGGTGAACTAGACCTGGGTAGGGGCTTATTCAGGGAAGAAGTAATAACCAAACTCATCTTGAAACTGGTCAGAAATATTTAGGCAGATGATACCTGGGAAAAAAAGATATTCCAGGCAATGAAAATGTAATAAAAGGCATGATATGTTCAAGCAACTGAAAATAGTCCAGTGTTTCTAGAGTGAGACCTATAGGTGGTGGGCAGAGATGTCTTTGAACAGGAGGGTGTATAGCTTAAGAAATAGGTGGGATTAGAATCCTAAGAGTCATGTATGTTATTTTAAGGATTTTAGATTTATCCAGTCAGCAATGGAAGATCCTAAAATATTACAAGCAGAAAAGTGATATCAGATTTTGTTTTTTAAAACACCATTCTTCAAATAGTACATTTTAGAGGAAAAAGTTCTTTTTTTCTATTATAAGAATAAGAACTGATATATTGGTTAAGGCATGTATTCATAAAACTCAGAAAGAATGGGTTTAATTCTTGTCTCCTCCATTTACGTATTATCTGTGTACTTGGGCAAGTCAATTAAAGTCTCTGTGATTTAGTCTTCTCATAACTAAAACAAGGATAATAACAGTTCTCATTCAAAGGTCTATTGTAAGACGTAATTGAGATAATGTATATTAAAGACTCAAAAGAGAAAATCTTCAATAAATGTTAGTTATTAATATAATTATTATATTATTATTATTTCATTTCCTTATTCTAGCTAATATTATGGGTAACTTAAATTCTAAAAGAAATATAAGTTCTCATGTATTTAGTTGGCTTATTTTTCTTTAAAATAATGTAACTAGTTTTTTCAAATTAATAATAGGTAAGCCAAAGCTGGCACCCTAAGTTATAAAGTCACTTCAAAATGCATTCACAGGGGATCAAAGTAAAATATGAAAAGATCTGTAAAAATAAGCTTTTGAATTTGCATCACTCTAGGCAAACTAGGAAACATCAAATGGAATATTGATGAAATTTAGCAAGTTTGAAAGAATTAGTTAAAACTTCCCTCACAAAAATTTCAATTGAATTTATGTATTTCCCTGTTACCTTTTTAGGTTTATCTAACATTATATTTTACAATTTATATCTCTGTCTCTGATAACCAATGATCTGATTGTTTCTTCAATGCTACTGACAATTTTTTGCATTCTCTTTCTTTCCTCTAATTTCTGTTCTAATTTCATATACACACTTATACATATCCAAAGCTTATTCATCACAGCTATAATTATTTCCTATAAAAGCAATGTCCAATAGGTTAAGACTGAAGAGAAACTTACTATTGTACATTATATCCTGCTTAGATATTAAAGTACTTCGCTTAATATTTACATTTAATCATCCATCAGGTACCTTATTTCACATACCAATTTTTAGAGGAAGCTTTAAGTTTCTATCTAAAAATGATCCTTGTCTATTTCTCATTTGTTCAATTTTGTTGGACCATCTTTTCACTTCCATGTATACTAGTTTATTGCAGCAGTATCATTTTTGAAAATAATAAATTTCTTAAGAACTGGGCTACGTTCTATTTTACCTACAGAATTCACCTGAAGTGATTTCTAAATTACAAATCTATCAATAAGTCATTAATTGAAATTAGAAGTCTCTCAAGAGATAATCCAGAACATGCCTTCCCAGGGGGGACAGTATCCTCCCCAAGGGGATGAAATAATCTCAGATATGAAAATGGTTTGTAGGCCTCCAAAAGGTTGCAGTATATAACAAGGTTCATATAGTATAACTGTGATATGATGTTGTATCTATGGTATTAAATATCATTGTTGTGGGAAGAATTAAGAAAAGAACTTCCTCAGTTGGGTGATAATACAAAAAAACAACTGGGAAACATGATTGTTAGATAATTTATCACATAATTTTTTTTTCTGAGTTACTATAAAGTTACTCGTGGTGATTTTCAGAATAAATATTTCATATTTGTCCTACTCCAATAAAGGCATATGTAAATATTGGACTTTTCGTAATTTTCCCAAACTCTTGAGTTTGATTCAAGCATTCACTTTACTATGTTTACATCTAATAATTATATTTTCCAATTTATCTTTACCCCAAAATAAAAAGTTTAAACGTAGAAATTGAGCATATTCCAGAGATACAGCACTGGAATGAACTACTCTATAAAAAATCCAATTCTAAAATGAGATTTCATAAATATTCACTAAGTTTAAAATCAGAGGTATAATATGATCATGGTTTGGAAGTACACAAAATTTTTGGAGAAGTGCAAAATATACGTAGCCAGCCACTGTTTCATAAAGTAATAGACACTTTTAAACATAACTTAAGTATCTTTAGTTTGGCTAATGGATAAGCCCACATAATAAATAATTGCATGGGAATGTAATGAAAATAGCTCAAGATTGTAGAACTAACAAAAGTTATTTATAACTATTATACTTTTCCTATGAGTTCCTTGAAACTTAGAAGAAAATCATATCACAACACTAAAAATACATTTTAAAGAGTAAATTTACTGTGTGATCCCAACATGATCACATTTGGAAATATGTTTCATATTCTCTATGCCGCTAATTATAATTTTAAGATAAGAAAATAGCAGATCCATAATGCAAGGTAAGGTATTTCTTCAGTATCTGAGATTTCTGAAAAATACATTATGGTAAAAGTCACACTAAAATATCTTTTCATTAACTGTAGTGTACACTGACATAAAAGTTATAGATTATGTTAACTTTGATAAGAATATAGGTATTTTCTTCCCTGAATATACATAAAGCTAAGCCAAACAAATACATTATTTTTTAGCATGAATATATAATTTTTTCCAGCTTAATACAGTCCATCTCTGACAGTTTCCAATTTACTTTAAACTCATCTCATTTTATTGAAACAATTTCCCAAGGTCTCTAGTCATCTAATGTGTGGAAAATACCAAAGCCTCATTCTCCTTCAAAAGTCTGAATATCTTTACTGCCCTACAGCCTAAAAAGTGCACTTCCAGAAATTTGTTGTGTTTCTATACAGCCATTAAAGCTATTCAAATCGGTGTGTTTCTTTGCCTGTCTCCTCACAGCACATAATTTAATTCATATAAATTATTGAGGAAATTGGTTCAAAACTTAATTTTCAGATTAAATTCTCCACATCAACCTAGATACTTTTAATCCCATCATATCAATATTAATTGTCACAGGGCATAGAAATAAAGATACACTTACAAACTAAAAAAGTTAATATGGCATTTTTTGCTTGCTTTTATATATCTGTTTTGCAAACACTATATGTGTATGTGTTTAAATGTGTATATACATATACATATAAATACATACACAGAATCAGGATCAAAAATATACTGAAAGATCAAGTTGCTAAGGTCATTATTGATTTTTTTAAACAGGGGGATTAAAAAGATGGAATGAAAATGTAAGCACACAGAAAGGACTGGTTAAAACATACTTTATTTGGAAAGGTTAGCAACTTTAAATAATTTAAAAAGTTTTTGAGGCTCGGCGCCCATACCATAGTAGTTATGGCGCCAACCATGTACACCAAGGCTGGCTGGGTTCGAAACTGGCCCAGGGCCTGCCAAACAATGACAAGTAAAACAATAAGAAAAAAAATAGCCAGGCATTGTGGCGGGCTCCTGCATTTCCAGCTACCAGAGACAAGAGAATTGCTTAAGCCCAAGAGTTTGAGGAGCAAAAGACCTTGCAGTCGCTGCTGGTGGGACTGCAAAATGGCACAGTTTGGCATTTTCTTAAAAAATAAACTACTCTTCCTATATGATACAGCAAGTGAACTCCTCAGCATTTATTCAAAGGACTAAAGAGAGGAAGAAAAACTTACATGCGCATACACACAAAGAAAACTGCACATAGATGTTTATAGCAGCTTCATTCATACATGGTACAAACTCAGAAGAAACCAAGATGTCTTTTAATCAAGAATATTATTCAACCATAAAAAATGATAGAGAATTTACATCTTTTGTGTTTACTTGGATGGAGTTGAAATACATTCTTCTTTGTAAAGTTACACAGAAATGGGGCAAAAAAATCCCGTGTACTCAGTACTAATATGAAACGAATATAAAAACAATTACATACTCATATGGATAAAATAGACAAATAGTCTAGCAAAGGGAAGAGGTGAGAAGGGAGAGGGGCGGGGGGAAGGGATAGTGGAAGAAGGGCATTTGGTGGGATCTCACCCAATGTGCACAATGCCAGGGTATTCAGCACACCCCCTGGGCAAGTGAGAACACTGTAACCTAAATATTTGTATCCTCATATTAATTTGAAATAAAAAGGAATAGATAAATAAAATGTGATATTATGAAATATGTTCAGCAGTAAAAAGAAATAAGCTGTCAAACCATGAAAAGACATGGATGAAAATTAAATATTACTGAGTGAAAGCCATTCTACACAGTGCAGGATTCTGACTATATGATATTCTGAAAAAGCAAAACTATGGAGACAGTAAAAATACTAGCGGTTTCCAGGCATTAACAGAGAAAGAGGGAAGACTAGGCAGTGTAAAGAGAATAATCAAAATAGTGAAAATACTCTGTACAGTACTAAGAAGGTGGATAAAAGCCATTTTACATTCATCCACATCTATGGAATGTGCAAAACCAAGATGGAACTCTACTGAAAACTAGAGAATTTTGGTGATAATGATGTCTTAATGAAGTGGTAACAAAGACATCACTCTGGCAGGGATGCTGATTATGGGGGAGCCTATACATGTGTGTCGAGGGGAGCCTATACATGTGTGTCGAGGGGAGGCAGTATATGGAAATTGTACGTTCAGTGCAATTGAACCTAAAAACTTCTCTAACAACGAAATCAACAAAGTGGACCTGGAGTTTGTCACCAAGGGTTGGGAGGGGAGGGTGGTTATAGATATCTAAAGATTTATTTGTTAGGCATAATGCTCCAGTATATTTTCTGTGAAGTTTTTGAGTGTATGCACAGATGTATTTCCTAACTTTTGAAGAGAAAGCTCAAAACTATCATATTTTTACCAAGATATTTTTACCATATCTTTACGTAAGAACTATTTACAGAACAATAATTAAGAGTTATTGGATGGTTTCTTATTTAGATTAGTTTAATTTAGGCCCTATATTTTTTCAAAAGTATATAAGTTTGTTTGTTCAATTATATTAAACAAGTGAGGTAACCATAGTACACAAAAGATGTTTATGTATAAATGTGGCTCTACTTTAATTTTAAACCATGTTTATTATACATCAAAAATCATCAACAAACTTAAATCATGACAAATAGCAATGACTGAGTATAAAATTCTAGAAATTTTTATTTATTTATTTATTTATTTGAGACAGAGTCTCATTATGTTGCCCTGGGTAGAGTGCCATGGTGTCACAGCTCACAGCAACCTCAAACTCTTGGGGTTAAGCAATTCTCTTGCCTCAGCCTCCCAAATAGTTGGGACTACAGGTGCCTACCATAATGCCTGGGTATTTTGTTGTTGTTGTTGCAATTGTCATTGTTTAGCTGGCCCCGGCTGGGTTCAAAGACACAATCCTGGGTGGGTTTATGTGGCCGGCACCCTACTCACTGAGCTATGGGTGCCACCCAAGAAGTTATTTCATGTCCTAGCTTCTTACCATTTGGAATATCAAGCTATATTAATTTTTAAAAGATGAGTTTTAAACATTAAATCTAAAGTTCAAGCCATTTTTATACCTGGAGGTAGGAAAAGCTTCTAAGTACCTAAGCCAATCACATACCTAGTCTTAGCAAACAAGTATGGGCCTATACCAGGAAAAGTCTGTGCTGTCTTTGCCACACTGAGCTAGGACATGACTTTCTCTTCTAGCCATCTGAACTACTGAGGAGAGCTGGGTAGCAAAAATGTGAGAATAGAAGTGGTGAGGCAACACTTCAGTCTCGTCCTCCATGCTACATGTGAAATCCAGGAAACTCTGGAGCAGTGGCAAGAGCCAGCCTCAGAGTGACCTTTTACCCCTTCTTCCTCCCACGGACAACTAACTAACAAAGCAACCTCATCACACGTTTGGACTAACCCATGATTAACTGCCCATTGGCATACGCTTGGCAGGTAAATGCTAACAACTCTGTAAAGCTAACCCTCCTAAAAATAAAGTGGGGTCAGCACTTAATATATCCATGTCAAGATGTCAGACCACTATCTTTTTTGGTTTTTTTGAGACAGAGTCTCACCCTGTTGCCCCAGGCTAGAGTACTGTGACATCATAGCTCACAGCAACCTCAAACTTCTGGGATCAAGAGATCCTCTTGCTTCAGCTTCCCTGAGTAGCTGGAATTATAGGCATGTGCTACCACATCCATCTAACTAGGTTTTCTATGTTTAGTAGAGACAGTGTCTTGCTCTTGCTCAGGCTGGTCTTGAACTCTGAGCTCAAGCAATCCACATGTCCCTGCCTCCAGGAGTGCTAGGATTACAGGCCTGAGACACCATGGTGGCCTAAGACCAGAATCTTGACAGTGAAAACATAAAAGGAGGCCTTCAAAAACTGGTATTCATCTCAATCTGAGGATGGCACTGTAATAACTGTAATAAATAACTTAGTGGAAAATAAGTCACAGTAACTCTGGATTTTAATTTTTTATTTTCTACAAATCCATAAACAAAACATAAGTTTTCATGACCTGGAGATAAAGAAATAAAGCATGTAACAATTCTGCAACCAGAATAGTAAAGCAAGATTTAGAGAAAAACATAGTTGCCATAGTACCAGGTATAGAAAATATAATCCATTCGCTTAAAAAATAAAATAAGATATTATACTAATAATTACATTCTTCTCCAGTTACCTGTCCAGAATCCTCTTGATCACTTATATTAGTTTATGCAACTATCTTTAAAGATTATAAAAGTGAAAGTAACAGAAAGTTTATTATGATCCATTAGTAGGTTTTTTATTTGCAAATTAATGTTATAAAATAGAAACAATAATTTATTTCAGCTCAATAGAACAATTTCAACTGGTAAACATAAATGAATTCATCAATAAGACTGTTCAGTAGAACTTAATTATAGCAATTCAAGAGAAGTTGATAGGCATTAAGATTTCATTGAAATTAATTTTAAAATAATCACTTGACAACAGTAATACACAATGTAAAAAAGGGGGGATAACCACTAAAAATTGCAATCCCTCATCTGTTTTATACTGCAGCATATTAATGCTGTTGAACTACATCAATCTGTATTAACATGTGAATGTTGTAAGAATTAACCATGGGTGTCCTTGACAACTATCAACAATAAGATATATTAGCTCAAATAAATGCTTTTTTAAAATAGATGTTTTTAATACATGGTAATCAGAAATTACTGATGGTATTATTGTAACATCAAATTGATGTCCCCTAGCTCAGAAATTCAGAATAAAATAAAATTGAAATAAGAATGGTAGTTCATACTTTGGGAGGCTGAGGGGGGTGGACTGTCTGAGCTCACAAGTTGGAGACTAGCCTGAGCCTGAGGGAGCCCTTGTCTCTTGTAGCAGGTGCCTGTAGTCCCAGTTACTTAGGAGGCTGAGACAAGAGAATGGCTTGAGCCTAAGAGTTTGAGGTTGCTGTGAGCTATGAGGTCATAGCACTCTAATGAGGGCAACAAAGTGAGACTCTGTCTTAAAAAAAAAAAAAAAGAATGGTAGTTGTTATTTATATATGTCAGAGTTACAATTTCAGCAGTTCCACAACAATCTCAAAAAAGGAAAATGTATTATACAGGGTGTCCACAAAGTTTGTATGCAATTTAAAATAGGTTTACATAATAAATTACACACGGACTTTATGGACACCCTGTATATGTTTTGTTCTAATAAGTGGACCTTTATGTTTCCTAGTAACCTGGCTTAATTCTAAAAATAGGTAATATCACACTTGCGCAAAACATCTAATGCTATAGTGCAGTAAAAGAGAAAAAACAAAAATGATAGTAAGAATCTTTATATGGAATCTACATAGGTTTCATAGTTTTCATCTGTCTAAATATAAGAAAGGTGAACTGCATTGTATATTGCCTTTAATCCTGATAACATTCTGATTTTGTAAACTAGAAAAATCCACCCATAAGCTATCGGGAAATTTGCTTCTCAGCATCACTTGTGGTACTACAAGAGCAAAACAAACAAAAAACATGAAATGCAAAATAAGGTATCTTCACCCATGAAACACATTAATGGTGAGCAGAGGTCCTCACAGACACAGCCACTTTGGCTGTAAATGTCTATGACAAGAGAATTTTCACTCTTAGCATGTGTATTTCAATTTTCTCTAAGTGTGGTTTCAGTTTAATCAGCACAAAATCAAAAGTGCGAGCCAGCTTTCACACACCAGCATGTTTGAGCACAAAATAAGATGGCAAGAAGATTTTGAAAATTATTAGACTAAAGATGTTCATAGAATCCATTTTTATCTCATGATCTCACCAAATCCCCATGGTGAGCGGGAATTGCAAGAGACAAGTGTCATCAAACATCTATTGATTTATTAGGAAAATAGATGGTCATCTTCACTGGTATCAGTGATTACAGTAAATGGACAATGTCAAATTACATTTTCAATAAAATCATCAGAATATAACCACTATTACCTATCCATACTTTTCTTAGTGTTTACCTAAACACTTTTCAAACACATATTTCAATGCCCAAATTCTCCTTGCCAGAAAGCCACTGAACTCTTGTTACCTGGCATATTTATATAGATATAGAAGTATCATTATTAAAGATAGTTTGGAGATTTAATTTTAAGTCATAAAATTGAAATGAAAATATTATTCAATATTAATATACCCTATAAAGCCTTTGACTGTGAACTTAAAATGTATATGACATGACATGATAATTGAATGAATATAAAAATGCCCCTCATTGGGCGGCGCCTGTGGCTCAGTTGGTAAGGTGCCGGCCCCATATACCGAGGGTGGCGGGTTCAAACCCGGCCCCGGCTGAACTGCAACCAAAAAATAGCTGGGTGTTGTGGCGGGCGCCTGTAGTCCCAGCTACTTGGGAGGCTGAGGCAAGAGAATCGCTTAAGCCCAGGAGTTGGAGGTTGCTGTGAGCTGTGTGATGCCATGGTACTCTACCGAGGGCCATAAAGTGAGACTCTGTCTCTACAAAAAAAAAAAAAAAATGCCCCTCACTCTTATAGATATTACTAAATTTGTTAGACTGTCTCAGTTTTCTTCAGGTTTCCCATGTTCTTGAATTTCATTTTATTATAAATAAACTTCCATTTATTCTAAGAAAGAATCCAAAAACTGGGTGAAATACATTGCCTATTAAAATAGATGGATGGTTGGTACCATTCTTAACACACATGAGCTTCAAAAAGTTTTAATCTCTTCATAGCCCACCAATAAATTTTCCTTCAGTAAAATAAATTCTCAGCTCTGATGCTTGCAAATTGTTAAAAAGTTGTCAGAATTTCCCAGTGATTTGGCCAACAGTGATCTGTTCAGTGAATTTAGTTCATGGATGATAAGGTTTCTACACTAGTACATATCAATTCATGGCCTATTTTGATAACATGAGCATATACAGAAAATTATGTAATAAAATGTTTAGAATGTACTAGGCAAGGAAGAAGGATATATGTTGGTCTACACTTTGCAAATGAGCAAAATGTGAATGGATATAACTTATCAACTCTTGTTTATCCTCCACAAGTTTATCCTCCATTATTCATGAAGGCACTGGTAGAAGAGGGTGACAATTTCTCAAAAGATTGTTTTATCTGATATGCTCCAGGTAAGATGTGATGTGTTTTATGTGTACATCTATCTCACACACACACACTCATATACAGAAAGATAAGGGGTAAAAATATCATATTTGAATTTAATGATGAACCCCAGGGCATTTTCCCTGCCTTGGTGTGTTGGCTCTGGGTTTATGTTGCCTTTCTTGTGAGTCCAGTTTCCCTGAGAAAGTGGATAGCCAAAGTAGAGAGTCCCCAGTGATTATTTTTGGATACAAAAATGAAACTTTCCAAGATGGTCACTTTTGAGTCTCTCTCAAGAATATGTTTGGGAGTTAAATTGTGCTTGTCTCCATCTCTGCTATTTCTTTAAAAGAATATCAAGGGACATTGGGAGTGAACCTGCCACGGAAGGACATTATCTTTCATTATGTCCATAGAGAAACAAAGTGCGAATGATCTATAATAAAAAGCATCTAAAGTAAGAAGAGACGTTTCAAAGATTACGTAATGGAATTTCAGTGCCTTTTAATGGCTACACAAGTTTATCCAGCTAGGAATTGATGCCAGGTTGACTAGGTTGAGAAAGCTGGTATTTTAGGCTGATTATATGTCATTCCCCCTGCTTAACATAATTTCGCCTTTCTAGTCTTTTGTCTGATTACAGCACTTCTGTTGATACTTACTTCCTTTAACAGAGTTTAATCCCACGAAGAAAAGTGGCAGATCTTATACTTCTTCGTACGCGGGTGGTATTGTTTAGTGTTGAACAACCTGGATTTAATCTTTGGAAGGTTACTTCATCTTTGCTAGACTCAGTTTACTGTTCCAAGTTCCTACATCTTAGAACACTATAGGAATTGTAGGAATGCTGCCAAATCCCTTGAAAGATACCTAGCAACTTGAGCGTTCAATGTAGGTCAGATATTGTTACTTTCATTCTTAGCATTAGCATTGACAGAATGTTCTGACTATAAAGCTGCTCAACAGTATATGTTGAATATTAATATAACGGTAAAAATAAAGTCTAAAACTAAAGATCAGGGTTCAGCAAACCCTGGGCCATGGTCCAAATCTAGCCTCCTTCCTATATTCACATCTCCAGCAAGGTAAAATTGGGTTCCACGTTTTTAAGTCTTTATAGAAATAAGACCAAAACAAAGAAAAATACATAACAGACACTTTATGTGGACTAAAAAGGCTAAAATATGTACTGTGTAGGCCTTTACAGAAAAGTTTGCAAACTCCTCCAATCAATAATCTATAGAACATGACTTCTTGTTAAAAGTATAGGAATATACTGAAGACTATTATCATAAGTTATGCATCTCAAACACGGAAAAAATAAGCACTGCATGTATTTTCTAATATATTGGAACTAACTGGTGGGCACACAAGTACACAGAGAAAGTAAAAGTTATCGAAAATCAAACCTACCTAAAAAATTAGATGTTTCAGGATGATAATCAGAGAAAAACCCACCTAAAGGGAATAATGAAGGGTAATGGGCACATTTATAGCCCTGACTGAAGCCATGAATCAAAAACATCTGCACTTCTTAATATTTAGAAATTAAAAACATAGACATATCTTTTGATCTTAGCTTTTCCATGCTTCAGTACATTATATATAACATCAGGCTGAGTTCTGTGTTCCTCTCATTAAGAAATAAATAAGAATATTTGTGTCTAACACTGATACAGAACATGTCACATGGTAATCAGAAAAGATATATATATACGCCTGTTACCTTATTCAGACCGACTTAGAAAACTGTTAAAACTGGCAGAGTCATCATCATCCTAGGTTTGTAAATTGACCTCTTAGATCAGAGAGGCTTGCTGATCTGTAACATGGTGTCAGAATTTTAAATAGGTAAGGAATACATTGTATCTTGGTTGAGTCATTGAATATTTGATTCTTTTTTTTTTTTAGGGTTACAAGTGACTCCTTAAGACACCCTATATTGGTCCAATAAGACCTTAAATGTGCTTTAGCAATTGCAGTGGCAACTAGACAACAAAGCTGAGAATTATTAGATGTTTCATGATGATAATCAGAGGAAAACATTGAAAAAGAACACTTAAATATCACACATATTACATATAAATAAATTCCAGGTTCTCAAATGTTTCTGATACCAATCCAGAGTAAATAGGAGTAAAGAGTATTTAAATCATCCTTGACATAACAAATCTACCGTGCCTCAAGATAAGCACACATTTAGACAGATGCCTATAAACACACACCTTCCTATACATATGCCATTTCCTGAAATTTCTGGCAACGTTTTGTTGTATTATATGTGCGCAGGGGAAATAGGTCATTGTATTAGTTAACAAAAGTTATCCTTTTGTACTTGCCATTGGAATTATTATCATTTTAATATTTCCTAAAATTAAACCAGTATTAAGAACCCATGAAAGACAGAGCTGCCTTAAGGGAATTTTGGGAAATTGTGTTTGTTTTATATTTTTTTTGTGTGTGTGGCTTTGTCCAATTATTTATTTCTGTTTTAATGATAAGAAAACAACTTAAAATTAGGCAATTGAAAGCCATCAGTTATATTTGAAAATGGTTTTGTTAGAGTGAAATGATTTGACCAAATTGCAAAGTTTTAAAAAGTTAATCACTAGTGAAAGATGGAAGCAAAATACGTATGTCTTATTTCCTCCAATTTTTGTTGTGAAAGAAGACAGTGCAATAGTCATTTCAAGTAGAAACAGGATATGAGACTGAGGAGTATTTAGAAATGACATAGGTGTGGGCAGCACGGGTAGCTCAAAGGAGTAGGGTGCTGGCCCCATATGCCAGAGATGGCGGGTTCAAACCCAGCTCCGGCCAAAAACTGCAAAAAAAAA